>NC_059161.1:48165369-48790369 GCF_019923935.1 Bubalus bubalis
GCATGGATTTGTTTATCTGGCAAAATCTATCCCCAAAGAAAGGTTCGGAGTCTGATGATGGGGGTAGAAGCCTGAAGCAAGGGCGAAGTGTTCCGTCAGTGAAGCTTTGGGATCTCCAGCAGCAACCTCAGCACTTGAACCTCAGTGAAAACTGAGACTGAAAACTGAAATAGGAAGAATAAAAAGGGAGTTTCCCCCACCTAGTGATTTTGCTAATGCTCCGGTGCTGAGGGCAATGATGGTCTGTCTAGGACAGGTTTTGTCTTCACTTTAAGTTACTACTATCTCATTTTGCTTCCCTGGTGGCTCAGTGGTAAAGAATCTAGCTGTCAAAAGAGGACACATGGATTTGATCCCTGGGTTAAGAATCCCTGGAGGAGGAAATGGCAACCCACTCCAAAATTCTTGCCGGGAAATCCCATGGACAGAGGAGCTGGGTGGGCTACAGTTGGTGGTGTCCCAAAGAGGCAGACATGGTTTACTGCCTGAGCAGCAACCATAACATCTCATTTTGTACTCATGCATTGATTTGCTTTTCTCAAGTAAAATAGTCTGGATTTGGTTCTGTCCCCATCCCTAAACTATATTTCAGCACACCCACCTCATTCTGGACTTTTCTTGGTGGATCCTCACCCCTCAGCACCCAAAGGTCTCATCTGTCCATTGGATAGTCAATCTCTTCCTAAAACAGACCATAAAAGTGTTCAGTTATCTTTTTTCCTCATCTCAAGAGTCATCAATTAAATTAGCTTCACATGACTCCCAATCTTTATTTATATAAATGATATAGAGAATAAAATTTAAGAAAATACATATTCTTAGATCCAATTCTATACTTTTATGTTATATTTAATTAATTTAGGCACTTGATTTAATGTTGGACTATTTTTTTTTTTTTTTAGTATCGTATTACTCAGAATTTTTCTTTTTGAGTCAAAATCCTGATGGAGAACAGCAAGTTCTACCTCCAACTTTGTTCCCAGGGTTTGTCACTTCAAGGTGTCTTGGCATCAGGCTCTAGTTGGGAGCTTTTGCCTGTCCTTGGGTCTCGCTGCAGCAGACCAAAGGTCAGTGAGGGAAGAGGCCAGAAACACAGAAAGGCTGAGCTCTTTGGTCATCAGAAAGCACTGAACTCAAATTTTGGCACAACAATTCAGTCACTGTCTTGATGTTCTCATTTGCAAAAATTAGATTCATAACACTTACCACACAGGCATTTTATAAAGATTAAATAAAATAATAAATGTGAAAAGCTTAGCAGGGTGCCTGGCACATAGTATTTAACTAGTCATCACCATCACCCACTTCACATTCTCCTCTTTATCATCACTTTCTCAATCATCCCCAGTTCTTGTAACTCTTTGAAGAACAAGTCACACTTTTTCTTTAATTTTCTCATCACTAGTGACCCTGTGAGCGAATTTGTGTCTATCCTGGCTCTCAGTCCTGGTTCTGCCATCTTGGACAATTTGCTTGGTCCCTCCAAGTCCCACCACTTCACGTGTAAGGGTATAATGTGGGGAAACCAGCTATTTCCTCAAAGGGCTGCTGGGAGGGTTAATGCGATGTGTAGACAGCATGTCTACAAGTCTGACTTACTCGGAATAGGTCCCCCCTCCTGTCATTATTTATTCTTTCCCTCTGATGAAACAGTAGAAGAAATCACATCCAAATGAGATGCCACACATCTACCTAAAAACCTTATAATGGCACAGGCTAAATATTTAGTCTCTTTTCATCAGACTCTTTTCTCTTCCGGCTCTGTTAGTTCACAATAGGTATTAATCACTTAATCATACAAGCTAATTTATACTCAGCTGTTAATCAGTTAATGGCTCCTTCATAAGGATTTACATAATGGCTTTATCCAGAAAAAAAGCACAGCCTCCTAAAAGCTCCAAGAAGGGCCTCTGTGGTGACAGGGGCCACCTTGAGATGGACCTTCTTCCATAATGCCCAGCAGCAGCCTCGCTGCCTGGGCATGGACCCGGGTCTGCCTGACTTGATGAGATCCCCATTGGTTTACACACATCTGCTGAATCGCCTGCCCTTTGTTGGCTGGGTTTCTTCCCATGCCCGGATGCACAGGGCAATATACACTTCCTAGCTACAGCTGTCCTTTTAGTGGACTGGGACTGGATGAAGAGACAGCCAGGAACAGGGAAGCTTACATCTTCCAAACCTGGACACTTCTATTTGTGATAAATGCAAGCCTGGACAGGGTGACGCTGGGACAACTGGCATAAACCAGGATAAATGGTCACTTTAGCAAGAAGTCTATGTTCTTTGTAAAACAGCTTTGAGAATAAAAGCTGAATGACTTATTCCATTGCATGTTATGGCTGGTGTACAAGCCTCTTCAGGATGTGGGGTGCCCATGCTGCCCTGTTGTGACTGAACAGACGTCTCTATCTGCGCCGGGGTGGGAGCTCAGCTTTGGTCAGCCCCCAGGGAAGGGATGTTAACCCTTTCACTGATGGAGACTTGCTCCGTTCTCTCTAATCATGTTTCCAGACAACCATTCTGGAAACAAACCACGTCATGTTCTGAAGGAGGAGAGGGGGATGGAATCTAAAAGAAGGTAGGTCAAAGACTGACACAATCACCAGGGAATGATTGACAGAAAATGTGGGGGAACCTCTGATAGGTCAAGTGATTCTACTTTTATTAAGTCATAAACTTCAGATTAGTGTTGGGGCTTGGATGTCTGGCTGCAATATATATTGGAAGAAGCATCAGTCAGAGCAGCCCAGTATCTGTGCTGAATAATGTTGACATGAGGTGACTCAGCAATTACTATAAATCGAGTTTGGATTGGGGAGGCTGAGGACCTCTCAACCAGGTCAAATCCTGAAGAGTTAATTCAGTTTCACACAGTCTTCAGCTTTGGTGCTGCTGCTGCTGCTGGGGCCACAGAAAAGGTAGCCAAGGGCCTGTATGGTCTCCAATCATTTCCAGCCACTGGTTTCAGAAGTGGGCTTTGGGTTCCAAGGATGCCTCCATGACTGGCCATCTGGTTAGTGCTCATCTCTCATGTGGGATGCAGACAGGGAACATACTTCAAGGCAGAATCAATAATCTGACAGAGGAGGAAGTTCACAGCTTCTCAAATGAGCTCCTTAGCATTAATTAATTTATTCATTAATTCAATAATAATTTATTAAGGACATATAATATGATGAACAATGTGGGAGGCTTGGTTGGAAGATGGGAGAGAGGGAAGATACAATTATAAAGACATGTAAAAATATACCCCCTTCTTTTAATAGAACCCATATCTGGAGAGCAAGATAGCTATTGCTGTTGTTTAGTTGCTCAGCCGTGTCCTACTCTTTGAGATCCCATGGACTGTAGCCCGCCAGGCTCCTCTGCCCATGGAATTTTCCAGGCAAAGAACAGTGGAGTGGGTGGCCATTTCTTTCTCCAGGGGATTTTCCCAATCCAAGAATCGAACCCACGTCTCCTGCATTGGTAGGTCACCATTGAGCCAACGGGGAAGCCCCCATGTAGACATATTATTAAAATACAACTTTAGTAAATACTCTTTTTGAGGTATTTTTGTAGATATATTCACAGTAGGTACCATGTACAGAGTATTACAAGTGCTTCCCGAGTGGCGCAATGGTAAAGAATCCGCCTGCCAACACAGGTGACGCAGGGGATGCGGATTCAATCCCTGGATGGAGAAGATCCCCTGAAGTAGGAAATAGCAACCCACTCCAGGGTTCTTTGCCTGGAAAATTCCATGGACAGAGGAGCCTGGCGGGCTACAGTCCATGCGGTCACGAAGAGTCAGACAGACTGGGCAACTGAACACACATACACAGAGTATTACAAGACTATCAGGAAATACCGTTATCTGAGGAAATCTACAAAGCCTTCACAGAGGAAATGGTATTCAGGCTGCTTCTAGAAGAGTAACTGGGAATTTCTAAAGGAAGGGAAAAGGAGAAAGTGACAGACTTTAAAATCAGAACTACATTCTAGCCCTAGATCTAATTGTGTAGACTTGGATTCATTATGTAACTGGTGGACCTCTCTTTCTCCATCTGCAAAGTGAAAATAGTAATACCTACGTTACAGAATTGTATAAGAATTAGAGATAATCTATGTTAAGTATTTGGCAAGAGAATGCGTACAAAGTAAGTAGTGGCTTTATTAAGTGAAACAGCTGTGAAGAGGGGGATTTCGGATAGAGGGTATACTGTATGTAAAAACAGACATGTGAAAAGAAAGAGTATTTTCTGGCATACTACTAGTTTACATATTAGTTGGCATATTAGTAGTTTACTGCTCTCGGAAAGTAGGCCTTGAGAGGAGGGAATAATAGATAAGGCTGGACAGGTTGGCTGGGCCCATTTATATTGGGCTAGTGTTGTTTCAGTGAAGAGAAGGCCAACATCCTTCAGGCTTACTCGTAATTGCTCTGCCGGGGCACTCTCTGTGTCAACTTTCACAGGGAGATCCAGCTTAGTCTGCCTCCTTCTTTCTCCTTATCGTCCCTTCTCTGCCCATCGTCCTCAGAGTCGCCACACTATTTCCATGGCTCCTATCCTCAGCTCAGCCATATGCCATCCCTCCTGATGCTTCAGCAGTCACGTCTATTTAAAGATCCATTGAAAGTCATTTCTATCATTTCTCCTGCAGGTGCATTCTGTTCTAAGAATACCGAACAACAAAAGTCAAAACATGCAAACAAAGAGACGACAGAGAGATCTTGACAGTACCAATAATTCATTGCTCTACGGACTCCAGTGTCTTCAAGAGTTAACTGGAGAAAACAATGGCACCAACTTCACATGATTAAATGAGATAATCCTGTGATGCACATAGTACCTGTTTGAACATGTTAGGTGTTATTATTATCGGCTTTGCAAAGTAATTTACCATTCAATACACGCATGTTCAGTTGCACCTGACTCTTTGCGAACGCATGGACTACAGCCTGCCAGGCTCCTCTGTCCATGGGATTCTCCAGGCAAGAATACTGGAGTGGGTTGTCAAGCCCTTCTCCAGGGGATCTTCCGGACCCAGGGACTGAACCTGCATCTATCACTGTCTGCCTGCATTGGCAGGCAGGTTCTTTACCACTAGTGCCACCTGGGAAGCCCCTACTGTTCGATACATTTGAGTGCTTATTTTGTGCAAAGTATCAAAGAATTCCTTCACAAACACGTAATTCACCTACAACTTTTCAGGCAGATATATTCTGCATAGAAGAAAGCACAAACATATGGGAGACGTGTAATTTAATCATCACCTAATTAGCCAAACTATTTAAAATAGGGCTCACAATGAGGATGAAAACATTCTCACTTCTAAATGCCGGAAGCTGCATCTTCCCATAATTCTCTCCCTTGGAAAACGGTGAGCGGAGTGACTCTTGGCTCAGTGCTGAAGCTTCCTCTCTGTTACATTTAGACCTCCCTGATTCTAGTCATTTCCTTTCTTTGTCATTAGATGAAACAAGGACTGCTTCTGTCATCTTTCTTCATTCTCTTGATGTTTCCCCAGAAGTGATTTTTGCCTGGATGGGTGTGCCTGACATAGTAATAATACAAGCTAATATTTATTAAGACAAACTTCCCAATGGCCCTATGAGATTGATAGAATCACTGTCTCCATTCACTGGAAGGAGCTGAAGCTCTGAGTGGTTTAAGTTAACCTGCTCAATACCTCTCAGCTAGTAGGAAGAGCAGCCAGGACCCACTCCCAGGCAGTCTGCTTCCTGCTTGCCTAAGAAAATCCAATAGTAGAAGCCTTGGAGATAAGATGAGGCAGTTGCTAAGAGCTAAGCCAGCTCTTACCTTTTGTCTCCTAATCAATCCAAAGCTTCTGTTAACAAGAACTGTGTTTTCAGATTGTCCAGCAGTAAAATTATGAATACCCAAGCCAGGTAAATAAATGTTCAATAAAATATTTTTCTAAACAGATGACTTATAAAAATGTGCTATGGTTTTTTTTTAAAGCTACCAAAACTTAATACTGGCATTAAGAAAGGCCACAGTCTTTAAAGATGAATCAAAAAGGAAAAAAAAAAAAAAACTCACCAATGGAGACTAAAATGTAGGAAGATTGGCAGGTAAGTTTTATAGAGGATTAAAGCATTCAACAGACAATTGAGCTAGATGATTTTTAAGGAGCTTTCTAAACCCAGTGCTGCACTCAGTATGTCAGCAAATTTGGAAAACTCAGCAGTGGCCACAGGACTGGAAAAGGTCAGTTTTCATTCCAATCCCAAAGAAAGGAAATGCCAGAGAATGCTCAAACTACCGCACAACTGCACTCATCTCACACGCTAGTAAAGTAATGCTCAAATTCTCCAAGCCAGGCTTCAGCAATATGTGAACTGTGAACTTCCAGATGTTCAAGCTGGTTTTAGAAAAGGCAGAGGAACCAGAGATCAAATTGCCAACATCTGCTGGATCATCAAAAAAGCAAGAGAGTTCCAGAAAAACATCTATTTCTGCTTTATTGACTATGCCAAAGCCTTTGACTGTGTGGATCACAATAAACTGTGGAAAATTCTTCAAGAGATGAGAATACCAGACCACCTGACCTGCCGCTTGAGAAACCTATATGCAGGTCAGAAAAAAACAGTTAGAACTGGACATGGAACAACAGACTGGTTCCAAATAGGAAAAGGAGTATGTCAAGGCTGTATATTGTCACCCTGCTTATTTAACTTATATGCAGAGTACATCATGAGAAACACTGGGCTGGAAGAAGCACAAGCTGGAATCAAGATTGTCGGGAGAAATATCAATAACCTCAGATATGCAGATGACACCATCCTTACGGCAGAAAGTGAAGAAGAACTAAAGGGCCTCTTGATGAAAGTGAAAGAGGAGAGTGAAAAAGTTGGCTTAAAGCTCAACATTCAGAAAACTAAGATCATGACATCTGGTCCCATCACTTCATGGCAAATAGATGGGGAAACAGTGGAAACAGTGGCTGACTTTATTTTTGGGGGCTCCAAAATCACTGCAGATGGTGACTGCAGCCATGAAATTAAAAGATGCTTACTCCTTGGAAGGAAAGTTAAGACCAACCTAGACAGCATAGTAAAAAGCAGAGACATTCCTTTGCCAAAAAAGTTCTGTCTAGTCAAGGCTATCAGAGAAGGCAACGGCAACCCACTCCAGTACTCTTGCCTGGCAAATCCCATGGATGGAGGAGCCTGGTAGGCTGCAGTCCATGGGGTCGCTAGGAGTCGGACACGACTGAGCGACTTCACTTTCACTTTCATGCATTGGAGAAGGAAATGGCAACTCACTCCAGTGTTCTTGCCTGGAGAATCCCAGGGACAGGGGAGCCTGGTGGGCTGCCATCTATGGGGTCGCACAGAGTCGGACACAACTGAGGTGACTTAGCAGCAGCAGTCAAGGCTATGGTTTTTCCAGTAGTTATGTATGGATGTGAGAGTTGGACTATAAAGAAAGCTGAGCGCAGAATTGATGCTTTTGAACTGTGGTGTTGGAGAAGACTCTTGAGAGTTCCTTGGACTGCAAGGAGATCCAAGTAGTCCATTCTAAAGGAGATCTGTCCTGGGTGTTCATTGGAAGGACTGATGCTGAAGCTGAAACTCCAATACTTTGGCCACCTGATGCGAAGAGCTGACTCATTTGAAAAGACCCTGATGCTGGGAAAGATTGAGGGCAGGAGGAGAAGGGGATGACAGAGGATGAGATGGTTAGATGGCATCACCGACTCAATGGACATGAGTTTGGGTAGGCTCCAGGAGTTGGTGATGGACAGGGACACTTGGCATGCTGCTGTTCATTGGGTCGCAAAGAGTCAGACATGACTGAGCAACTGAACTAAACTGAACTGAGCTAAACCCAGAGATGCCCTCATTCAATCATTAACAGAATTTTTTAAATCCCCAGTTTTAATGTCTTTAGTTTCATGGAATAACTCACAGTAGGTCAGTAGTTTTGTGCTTCTATCTACCTCCCAAATACCTCCACATCCAAATTTTGCTGTGCCTCAATCTCTAAGCATCCCAAACCCAACTTGTTGACTTGATTAGTGCCTCCTTTCTGTGTGCCTGATCTCAGTTTAATGGCCTCACCTTTGCCAGTTGCCTTGTTCTGATGTTCAAAGTTCTCTTAACTATTCCCACCTCATCAAGGTTCCACATCCAACTGGTGTCGCTCAGTCATGTTTGACTCTTTTCAACCACATGAACTGTAGCCCACCAGGCTCCTCTGTCCATGGGATTTCCCAAGCAAGAATACTGGAGTGGGTTGCCATTTCTTCTTCCAGGGCATCTTCTTGACCCAGGGATTGAACCCGGGTCTCTCACATTGCAGGCACTCTGCCATCTGAGCCACCAGGGAAGCCTCCAATAAGTGTTATCAATATCTAAAATGTCTTCTTTATCCCTTCTTTCCAATCCCACTGCTCCCCTATGAGCAGAAGTAAATCATACTACCACATTTATTATGGACCAAAAGATGAAAGTCATAGCCCTTCCCCTCAAAGAACCCTCCTTTGAGGCAAGCACATGAACAGACAACTCAAGAAATTGTGGCAAGAAGCATAATGGAGGTAAAGTAAATGATACAATAGGTCGATGTGTGTAAAGCAACACATTGTAACCAGTTTCCTAGCCCACAGCCATCTCTATCATACCCTCATCCAGTCCATTATGCACACTGCTGCCATAACAATGTTCCTGTTTTTGTGTTACTTAGTGCCTTGAAGATTGGGTGGCTTCCTCCTGTCTATGGAGAGGTCAATGTTAAGGGTAGATTGCTGACCTGTGGTTGAAGTGACAGGAGCTTGTGAGCTTGTTCAGAGAAAGTATCTAGAGTAAGAAGAGAAACATGAGAAGAGAAAGCTGGGAAAACTGGCATTAAAAGATCAGCAGAACATCTATTAAGAGACTCAATAAAGAGTACTTACAGAGGTGTGATGGACCAGAAAGAAGAAAACAGACAGGGATGATAGTGTAACGAGAAGTTGAAAACAGTCATCAGTAGTGAATGCTTCTAAAATTTTAAGCAAGAAAAGGACTGAAGGTAGCCTATTCATTGCCTGCTGGTTCATGAAAGTTTACTGTCAGTTAACTGATAGGATTAGAAACTGGGCGTCACTGATTTAGATTTGAATATGAAGTATAGGAGGTACACCAAGAAACATTGTATTCCCTTTTTAAAAGGCTGAGAGTTGAAAATGATGTAGTTAAAGCATTCAGTATTGTATTCAATTTATTTAAATCCAAGGCATTGGGTGGGCTTCCCAAGTGGCTTAGTGATATAGAACCCGCCTGCCAATGCAGAAGACATAAGATACGTGGGTTCAATCTCTGGGTTGGGAATATGTCCTGGAGGAAGGTATGGCAACCCACTCCAGTATTCTTGCCTAGAGAGCCCCATGGACAGAGGAGCCTGGGGGCTACAGTCCATAGGGTCACAAAGAGTCAGACATGACTGAAGCAACTTAGCACACACGCAGGCATTGGTTATTTAAATGCTGAGAGCAGAAACTGACTTGTTTATCTTTAAATGCCTCTCATGGAACCAACAAAGTGTTCAATGCATGTTTGTTTATTTAGGACAATGGTAATTTTTCTGTAATTAGTTCTTCTAAAAATATTTGTAGTTGCTTGGAAATAGTTTCTTTCATCAAGGATTTCAGACATTGTTCATTGGGGGTTTTGGGTGTTGTTCTATTAGTTTGCATTCTCTGGGAACAAGAGCTAGCTAAATAGACAAAGATAAACTTTCATAAATCACATTTGAGTTATCAAAAGTTCTGAACTTATAACGGGCCAAATTAAGATTTATTTTTGTAATTTTGGCAGTCTATGAATTTGAAATGTAAGTCAGCAAGAAAATAAGATTTACCTTGTTGTTCAGTTCAGTTCAGTCGCTCAGTCGTGACTGACTCTTTGCAACCCCATGAACCGCAGCATGCCAGGCCTCCCTGTCTATCACCAACTCTTGGAGCCTACCCAAACTCATGTCCATTGAGTCAGTGAAGCTATCCAACCATCTCATCTTCTGTTGTCCCCTTCTCCTCCTGCCCACAATCTTACCCAGCATCAGGATCTTTTCAAATGAGTCAGCTCTTCGCATCAGGTGGCCAAAGTATTGGAGTTTCAGCTTCAACATCAGTCCTTCCAATGAACACCCAAGACAGATCTCCTTTAGGATGGACTGGTTGGATTTCCTTGCAGTCCAAGGGACTCTCCAGAGTTTTCTCCAATACCACAGTTCAAAAGCATCAGTTCTTTGGCGCTCAGCTTTCTTTATACCACCACCCAAAAGAAGCTTTGATGGAAACTCCTATTAAGTGAAATAAAGTGCCACCAGTATGCCATATCTGGTCAGTTATTGGAACTAACTTTCCATTTGATCCTATTTCCTAAATGAACAGTGCCTGATACTAAACGTCCTTTTTAAAACTGCCTTAGCATACAGGTACCAGCGTTATGATTCTCCTGAAAGCACTAGATCCCAAGCCTGCCCATTGGCTCTGCACACAAAACCATTTATAATATGTAGCAGTAACATGATTGCATGTGTGTTTTTCACACAGAGGAAATAAATTACTAAATTTCCAATGAAAGCATCAAAAGCTCCTTCCCTCGCCATTCCGAGAGCAATTCTCCAGCAGTTCTCCCTTAGGCTAGCCCCAGGATATTCTGGAAGTCTACTTATAATTCTGCTGCCGGCCTCCTATGTCTATGAAATTCACCAAATCCTCATGGCAGAGAAGCATGGATTCTCAGAAGCTGACTTGAACCTTGCCGATTTCTTCCAACACCTCCTAAGCTTTTCTAAAATGGAGGGCTCTCCCGTCCTGCCCAGAGCCTGGGTCGATCAAGCCTTATCTGCTCTGCTGAGAGTTGGCATCCCAGGCTCAGATGCTGCCACTCCAGGTCCAGCCAGCAGTGCCAGGCACTCAGCACCGGGGGCCTAAATGCACAGGCCCCCCTGCCTTTCGTGTATCTGCATCTCTGGGGCTGAGGGAAGGTAGACAGAAAACACTCAAGGAAACACCAGGTCAGCAAGCCCTATTATTATTCATGGACAGAGAGAAAGCAGTGGAGCTGAAAGAGTGGACCCAGTCCTGATGGAGGGTGGAGGGAGTGTGGAACAAGTGGGACTCCCCTCCACCACCACAGCACCCCCTGATCTTCTCTGGGCTTCATTGCAGGTTACAAATCACCACTGTGCCTCCATAAGGCAACATACAATCTGAGCATCTAAGCACAGACCTTTCAGCCTCTGTGGAAGAAAGTCATCTTAACATGTCTCTTTTATGTCACAAATACTGCCTTGATGTTCTGAAAGGTGGGTTAGCCCCTCAGGAGGAACACCTCTGCACAGAAGCTTGCACACAGTAAGGGTGCTAATCAAGCAAACTCCTTCAGTAACCAAACACTCCTGTAAAAAGAAGTGTAAAGAGAGAGATGCTTAGCCTCTTAAGGGGGTGCCAGACTTTTTAACTGACATATAAAACAAGTAGTTGCTTGGATCCATTGTAAACTTGAAGAGATTCGATCCTGCTTCCTTTCGGCCAAAGAGGCACTTAGTCATTTCTCCTCTTTGTCTATCAAAACACACTGCATCCAAGACATGGCCCAACTCAAATCCTGTAATTCCCTCTAAGTCCATCACAACCTTCCAAAATAAGCTTGTTAGTTTAAAATAGCCTTGTAAATAGCACTCACCAACTCACACAGAGCAAATAATGATTTATACCTGAAAAAGGGAAAAACTGTCAGGATTTAGTTCATCCGGAGGAAAGAATGATGTACATGCAGACTACTGTTTCAGTCATATTTACTCTAAAACATAAAACTTTATCTATTTTTATTACAAGAATGAAACATGTCCAGTAGGGAAAGTTTAGAAAATACAGCTAAGCAAAAACAAATAAGAAAACTGATTAATGAAATGAACCATAATTCCACAATGAAGAGGTAACTTCTAACATTTTGGTTTGCATTCTTGCAAATCACTCTTTCTTTCTCAAGTCTGCCCTCCAAATGGGATCGTAATCCTTATTTGTGAGGTGATTTTAGAGGGTGAAATCTGTGTCAAGAAATAACTATGAGCACACTGGACAGTTTTAGCTGCTGAAACCCAACAAGCCTGGTGGAGCGTTGGGTGCTGCCCACTAGTTTAAAACCATAATAGTTTCATTGGGTTCCCAGTCTCACACTAATTCCACGCCACAGCTCTCAGCACCGGGCAGGATTGGGGAAGAGGGTAGCCAAGGACTTACTGGAAGTCAACATGTTTGTTCATCCTGGACCGGTAGCTCAGCCCGGGGACAGCAGCGCTTTGCAAGGAGGACGTCGGACGAGGTGCGAGGAGGCGGAGCCGGAACACAGCGCAGCAGCACTGCGCTTGCCCTATTCTCGGGGGAGATAAATCTGGGGTCCTTTCCATCCGCAGAGGGCACAGTGGTCAGCGTCCCTTACGCCCTGCAGGGCTGGGATTGCGTGAGAAGAGGGTCCTCTCCCAGCGGGAGAGTTGTTTATTTGGCATCTAACTAAAGGCAGTAGGGCTGCTTTCAGAAACATTTAATCAGAGCCCAGAATTTTAGCATGCGCTGTGGAGAAAGGAGGTCACTTTAAAGAAAGTTTTGATAAAACAACAGCAACAACCACAAACCAGCCCCTCGAAGGGGCAAAGACGTGGGTGCGGTGTTTCTAGGGAAAGGACACTGACCCCATTTCCATTCTAGGGAAGGGACACTGACCCGATTGAATACAGACAAAAAAAACTCATCAAAGGAGCTCACCAAACCCAGCCATTCACAAGCATGAAAGAGGGCCTCATGCCTCCGCATTCTGGCCACAAACCAAAGGCTCCATCAGCTTCGACACAATTAGTCCTATTAATATGGAGAGGCCTTAGAACTGCAGCAAATTCTGCTGGGCAGCCAACTTGCCTTAAATTATCTACCAAGGCCAATCCAAGAGATGTTTGCCCTAGAGCTGGAAAATATCAATACTTGGTGGGGGGATGGGGAATGGAACATTTCCTGAACTCTTGCTAACTACAGAATATTCTGTTATTTCCCCATGCCATCCTCACAATAGCCTTAGAAGGCTCAGGGTTACTGTTCCCACTTCACAGATGAGAAAGTTGAGGTTGAGACTGGTTAAGAGACTTGCCCAGGGTCCCACAAGAAAGTGACAGGGTTGGCACTGGGAGCCTTGTCTACTGGTCCCAGAACTCATGTTCTTATCTCCACGCTGTTCTGATCTCAGCCCCCTTCACACTGTTCTTTCTGCTCTACCATTGATTCTATCTTCCTTTTCATAAGCAGAATGTTGAACTTTTATATGTAATTATAACACATGTGAAAGCTTAGTTTTTCATAGACTTACACGTCATGCAGGAAAGAATCTGAAGTCGGGATGGGGTGATTTTTTTGTATTCCTCTGCTGTAGCTTAATTAGCAAGAAAACACAAGTACATGAAGACTCTTTAATGCATTTAACATTTAATAATTATCCAACACTTAGCCCGTATTCCAAAAGAGGCAAAGAGGAGAATCAAGAACAAAAAGGCAGGGACAGGGAGTGAGGCTTAGATAAGGCACTGAAGGTTTAAGGGAGAAGATGAGGTTTGCGGTCCTGTGCATTCTTAGTGTTGTTCCATTGCCCAAAGCGTCGCCAACTACCACTGTTTTCCTTCAACTAAAAAAGCCGTGCTGCCCCGGGCAGGGAGCTGGCCGCCGAGCTCGCTGGGGGAGCCCTGTCCGCAGGACACAGATTCCGCTTGCGGTTTTCCAGGGGTGGGACCAATGGCCCTGGGCCATCTGTGCTCTCTGCCGGACCCCACAAGGGCTGACCGTGACAGCTGAGGGGGGCTAGGGTTGCAGCCTTCAGCACTCTGGAAAAAAACAGCTGCTGCGGTTCCTTTGCTCCCTGGCCTGTTCTCCATTGGCCAGTGGGACATTACAGTCTTTGTTATTCACGCAGCAGTTGGAATCTCTGCCCATTTAAGGAAGGAAGCCGCAGGGTAATCCAGCCCTGGCTGTGCCATTGACGAGTGACTCACTCCTTTCTGCCACGTGAACTGTGGATGAACCCGGCCCGTGGTGGCTCAGGCCTTTCTCAGACATGGTCGTAGCCTGTGCTGGGGTAGACTTAATGGATTCCTGCAGAATACGTGCACTCTTATATATGAAGTCAAATCAAGCCCTGTGCATCATAAACCATGCTTTGGGTTTGTTCTATTAACTTTAGAGACTAGGCAGGAAAGAAGTTCAAGAAGTCTGGGGAAAAAGCAAGGGCTCAGCCACATTGGTTTACCCCTGAGACTCCATCCAAGCCAGCAGGGACCTGGAAGGTGGAGGCAGGGCAGGGGAGTGGTCTCATCCCTGGGGGTCCTGGACCAGGAAAGGCCAAGGGCCAGCACAGAGTAGAGCAGTCCTCGGAGAAAGGAAGCACCGGATTCCATCCTAACCCTGGGCAGCCAACTAAGATCTCCTGTCCTCGGTTTCTTCATCTGTACAATAGCCCATTCTTGCTTCACAAAGATGGCCTGCAGATAGGGTCGAGCACAGTGCCAGGGCACATTCAAGCACTGATAAGAGAGGTATGGACACTCACATGTATATGTATGTATATACGTATGTATGCATGTATGTGTGCGTGTATGTATACATTAAGTGAAAGTGAAGTCACTCAGTCTTGTCTGACTCTTTGCGACCCCATGGATGGTAATCTACCAGGCTCTGAGGTCCATGGGATTTTCCAGGCAAGAATACTGGAGTGGGCTGCCATTTCCTTCTCCGGGGGATCTTTCCAACGCAGGGATCGAACCCGGGTCTCCTGCATTGCAGACAGACACTTTACCGTCTGAGCCACTAGGGAAGCCCATGTAATGCACACATATATACACACAAGTGTTTATGTAATATGTATCAGCATATATATATATATATATGATGTTTCTATTGGCATTCATATATACATGCATAAATATATACATTCTGATATGGGCCACCAAGTAGCTGGGAGACTAGGCAGGGTTGGCAGAGGGGACACGGTAAGAGGGAGGCTGCCGTCGGCAGAGGAAGGAATGTGATCCAGGGAGTCCACACCCACCTGGACAATGAGAAGAGGCCCCCAGCAGCAGCTGCAGTGGTAGGAAGCTGATGTTTATCAGGTGGCCCCTTATCACAGAAGCACTGTCCTTTCATGTTGCTTTTGCCGTTTCTAAAAACAGAAACTAGAGACTATAACTGCTGCCAAGATTCTTTAAGGGGAGCCTCCATCAGGACCCAGTGGCTAAAGGGCTCAAGCAACAACCTCCATGAGTTGCCCTTGACCTCTGGCCAGAGGGCAGTGTGGAACCTGAGCCAGGAGGCATCCTGTGTGGCCTAGGAGCCAGTCGCCTGTCGAGGACAGATGCCTGCTTCTGGGCCTTTCTCTCCCTGACCCCAAGAGTTATGCTCCCAGACTCTCAGGAGGCAAGCAGCTTGAGCCTGAGCTGTCAAAAGCAGAAGTGGGGTTTCTTCCTAGCAATGACCCTGTCCCTACTATGAGCCAGACCCGAATGTGCACTGGCAATTTTGTCCCATAACTCAGTACATGACATGTACTGTGCAGCTCTCCTTAGTGATTTCTCACTATTTTCCACTTTTCTTCCCTTCTTATCTTGGCCACTCAATTATAAAGAAGATGCCTGATCAAAAAGAGTTAGATGAACCAACAAGAGCTGGAGTTTTTTATAGTACATCTGCTCTAACTTCAGAAGGGACTTTGGACTCCTTAACTCCAGAAAACCTCAGTGTACCCATTTGAAAATTAAAACAAGGGCGCTCACTCTGTGGGGATCCAGTGAGATTATGTGTGTGTGTGTGTGTGTGTGTGTGTATAAATCAATAAAACATTGTACACACGGACCTCTTTCAGGGGTTTGCACACCTCAGGGACTCCAACAAGTCGTCTTGTATTTTTGCCACTACCACAGGAGCAACATTCAGTTCAGTTCAGTTCAGTTCAGTCGCTCAGTCGTGTCCGACTCTTTGGGACCCCATGAATCGCAGCACGCCAGGCCTCCCTGTCCATCACCAACTCCCAGAGTTCACTCAGACTCACGTCCATCGAGTCGGTGATGCCATCCAGCCACCTCATCCTCTGTCGTCCCCTTCTCCTCCTGCCCCCAATCCCTCCCAGCATCAGAGTCTTTTCCAGTGAGTCAACTCTTCGCATGAGGTGGCCAAAGGACTGGAGTTTCAGCTTTAGCATCATTCCTTCCAAAGAACACCCAGGGCTGATCTCCTTCAGAATGGACTGGTTAGATCTCCTTGCAGTCCAAGGGACTCTCAAGAGTCTTCTCCAATGCCACAGTTCAAAAGCAGCAATTCTTCGGTGCTCAGCTTTCTTCACAGTCCAACTCTCACATTCATACATGACTACTGGAAAAACCATAGCCTTGACTAGACAGACCATTGTTGGCAAAGTAATGTCTCTGCTTTTCAATATGCTATCTAGGTTGGTCATTAAAAACCTTCGTGCTATGGACTGAATTATGTCTTCCCCCAAATGGTAAAGAACCCGCCTGCCAATACAGCAGATGCAAGTTTGATCTCTGGTTCAGGAAGATCCCCTGGAGGAAGGCATGGCAACCCGCTGCAGTATTCTTGCCTGGAGAATCCCATGGACAGAGGAACCTGGCAGGCTATAGTCCATGGGGTCTCAAAGAGTCAGACACTACTGAAGTGACTTAGCACTCAAATTCATCTCTTGAAGCCCCACCTTGCAGTATGATGGTATTTAGATGTTGGGCCTTTGGGAGGTGATTTGGTTGACAGAGGTTCATGAAGGTGGGGCACCCATGATGGGATTAACATCCTTGGAAGAAGAGACACCAGACAGCTTGCTCTCTCCCCATTAGGTGAGCACACAGCAGGATGGCAGCCACCCACAAGCCAGAAAGAGAGCTCTCATCAGAACCTGACCATGTTGGTACTTTGATCTTGGACTTCCAGTTTCTAGAACTGTGAGAAAATAAAAGTCTGTTGTTTCAGCTCCCCAGTCTGTGGCATTTTGTTATGGCAGCCCAGCAGACTGAAACACCGCACATCTCAGACCTGTAACAGACAGGCTAAGGATTCAGAAGCTGCAAGCTGACTTCCATCTCTACCCTCCTGGGGAACAAATTCCCAGCCTTGGACTCATGATCCCAGTGAACCGAGGGGTCTAGTACTGATGGGACGGGCGCTGGAATTCTCAGAAGCTTTCAGGATCAGTTTTATTTTATTTTGGTTTTGAAATTTGAATGGTTCCAAAAAAGATGCAATTTAAGTGTGGGATGGATGTTGACAGAAATAATATACAGCGATACATGTTCTGTATAGTGTAGAAGTAAATGCCATACAGCACTGTTTGGAGCACGTGGGCAGGTGCAGGGGGGAGAGGAGTTTGGGGAGAAGCACAGAACGTCACAGGGCCACAGAGCAGGAAATGATGGCACCCGGGCACACTGAGACATCAGCAGCACATTTGCACGCAGCCTTCTTCACATCTAGTTAATGGATATTTCACAGTGAAGATGTTAATCCTTCTGGTCAATAGCTCTTAGCCAAATAATCAAGATAAATCACTCATCACCAGAAAAAAAAACAACAAAAAACATGTAACTGTATGGTGACAGATGTTAACTAGACTTATTGGGGGTGATTATTTTGGAATATGCACAAATATCAAATCATTATTTTTACACCTAAAACTAATATGATGTTATACATCAATTGCATTTCAATAAATGAATAAATAAATAACAGCCATGCATGGACTACCCCGCCCCTGACCTTTTCAGCCACCATCTCCTTCTAGTCTTTTTGTCAGTGCTATGACAGCAGAAACCCTCCTCTGTCTCTCCCCACCCAGGGGTGGCACTGACCTTGCCCTTGGAGGAGAAATCCTTGGCAGGGTTGAGTGAGGAGGCTCCGGTGTGGCTGGAATGGACCAAGGCCCCTTCCCAGGAGACCATGTGGCTATCGATTCCACCTGCCAATTGTCTAGAAGGATAGTGACCGCCTTCCCCGGGGGATGCACAAAGCACCAACTGTGAGAGGTGCCTCTTGGGCCACACTGACCTGTTAGGGGATGACAGTGCATGCCTTTGTGAGTGGAGGTTGAATGTAGCTTGGGTCGGGAGGGAGGAGCCAGGAGACCAAGGCTGGAAGAATCATTATAGTAAATACTCTTTCAGCCTGTTGCACATCAGGAGACAGGCAGCATTAAACGGCACTCAGAATCTTCATCAAATTGAAGGTAGGCCAGAGGACAGCAGAAGCAGAATCACTATAGAAAAAACTGCAGAGTGCTTTTACCTGCACTGCTATACCTGGGTAGAGGGAGAAAGAGAAAAAGGGAAATTGTTAGTGGCTTAGCTGTGTCTAATTCTTGCAACCCCATGGACTGTAGCCTGCCAGGTTCCTCTGTCCGTGGGATTCTCCAGGCAAGAATACTGGAGTGGGTAGTCATTCCCTTCTCCAAGGGGCCTTCCCGAGCCAGGGATGAAACCCAGGTCTCCTGCATTGCAGGCAGATTCTTTACAGTTTGGGCCACTCAGGGAAGGGCAGAGTGAGAAGATCCTGCCAAAAAGGAAAGAAAGGAAGTTCCTCTTTCTCAGTTTGTTCATCTCCAATTGTAAAAAGTTGCTATGCTACCAGGGGCATTTCCCAGGAAAACAGAAATTCTGTTGGAATTTTACTTCCCTTCGTATACAGAAAGAAGAGCTTCCCAGATGGGCTAGCGGTAAAGAACCTGCCTGCCAATGCAGGAGACATAAGGAACACAGGTTTGATCCCTGGATCAGGAAGATCTCCTGGAGAAGGAAATGGCAATCCACTCCAGTATTCTTGCCTGGGAAATCCCATGGACAGAGGAGCCTGGAGGGCTATAGTCCATAGGGTCGCAAAAGGGTCAGACATGACTGTAGCAACTGAGCATGCACAGACACACATATAGAATGAAATATTCCCAACAAATCTAGCTTTGAGGAAGAATACCCATTTCCCCCGAGCTCCCCAGGCAAACTTGGTGCTCATCTCGTTGTCTTGGATGGAAATGAGCAGGAACAAGCCCAGGAGAGGGAGTGGGATTGAGGAATGGCGGAATTAAAGAACACTCACATTGCCAGTTTCTAGGTCTGGCTATAGGACTCCCCCAGAGGAGTGGGTGGTCACTGCTTGCATACAAGTCTGTCCTGGCCTGTGGCTCCTGCCCCTCCTTGGCCCAAACACCATCTCCCCATGACCCTTGCCTAGCTGGCTCCAGCTCTCATCCCAGGACCAGGACTCACTCTGTAGGACCTCTTACCCTGACCTGCCTTGCCTGGAGGTACTGGAATGTTTGTTTTATTGCCTCTTCTAAATGTCGAACTCCTTGAGAGCAGGAACTCTATCTTAGGCATTTTGGGTTCTGCTGAAGCTTTGCGCTCAGTGCCTTGTGAATGGCTGACATTCAAAACATGCGTTCAGTTGAGAAGGAATGGGAATATGGTACACAAATAGCCGCCAAGCTGCTCGCCCACCCATCTCGCACAAAATTACTGGGTGCTGGAGTAAAACAGAATCCTGAGAAAGAGCTTACAAAGAAGCATGGAGTCTACTAACCAGCCCCCCTGGGGAAATGAGGTCCCAGGTTTCCCGGGGTTCAGGGCCCACACTGCTTGTGAACAGACAGGGCTCAGTGCCAGGGTCTGAGGTGGCAGCTGGGGGAATGGGGGCCCCAAGGACCAGGAGAGGAAGGGGTTGGGGGCGGGAAAGAGGCCACTCCAGGGTGGAGACACAGCTTCCTGGGGGTGGGGACAGGCAGGGACAGGGCTTGGCTGGGGACAAGCAGCACCTCCAGAAAAAGGAACCTCATGGGCACCAGGTTGGGAGGAGGAGCTCGCCAGGCTGCTGATTCCAGTGCCTCCTGCATCCTCAACCAAGGAAAGGAAGAAACTGGTGGTGAGGTGCTGAGCCCCCGGAAGCCACTCCTTTTGGAAATTTGATGGCAAGGGGCAACTTTCTGCCTAGAAGGTGGAGAGGAGCCCAGCTGCTGGGCTGCTTCACAGGGTCCCCCGTGTGCAGGGCGTGCTGGTGGGACCCCCTCTTGTGTGGAGTGGAAAACACAGGTGTCTGCTAACTCCTGTGCCCGTGGAACCACTAGAACCACAGCTCCTGTCCCCCTGTCATGGGCCTGCCTCCTCACACTCCCCGTCCGGGAAAAGGGGACTATCCCCAGGCACCTGGCACCATGCACAGATGACAGTCTTGTCTGCTCTGAGGCCACAGTGAGGAGAGACCACGCTGGCAGGAAGGTTCTGTTTTCTGCTGAAGCCAGAAATGACCCCCAGGTGGTCCCCCTGCCAGGCTGTGGGGGCCAGTCCTTCCCTCAGATGAGCTCTTTATTTCTTCTAACCCCACATGAAGGAGGAAAAGGGGCATTTAAAGAGGAGAAGCAAAAGCAGCAAGGGGGCATTTTTTAGTTTCATCGTTGAAAATTAATCCCTGGGGCGATAACGGGTGTTCAGCATTATTCTTGTCCTCCCTACTCCCCTCCCACCCCCTCCACTATCACTTCATTACAGAGCCGAGTGTGCTCCTTCAGACTCAAGACTGAGGTCGATCAAGAGCCTCCTGAACAGCCAGAGAGCGCGGAGGGCCTGAAGTCTCCTGTGTGCCGCAGGAGATGCAATTCTGTTCACCGGTTCCTTTAAAATCTAGGATTTGGGGCACAAGCCTTACCCCAATGAGGTAGTAACCCTTGGGCGGGAGGTCCGGGTTCAGCTTTTACACACCAGACGAAGAGTGCCTGGCACAGCCGTCAATCAGGTGATTTGGAAAAGCTCAGATAATGTGGGAATCATTGGAATACTGAAGCCGGCATGTTTACGTAAGCAGAGATTAACATTCCTGAATCCCCAGTTCCCACGAAATGTCACACTCTTCCCCCAAACAGCCTCTCCCTGAACAAGGAGGAGGCGGCCAGAGGTTCTCTCGCCTGCCGTCCAGTTAAACTGAAACCAGACAAGGGAAGAGAATGGTGTGGAGGAGAGCTGTGAAAGGGAGCCTTGTTCCAGCTCCTAAGCCGCGAAGGAGGAAGGTGAGGGGACCAACCGGTCAGGCGGGGCTGCTGCTGGGGACAGACCCTCCTCTGCATCCCGAGCAGCTCCCAGCAGCTGAGCCCGCCCCACCCTTCGGGCCACGCTTGGGTCTGCCTAACTAAGGCCAGAGGAGACGCCGCCTCAGCCCTGCCTCCCCATGGTAACTGCCCTACAGAAACGCCGCTGGTTTAAACGTCGCGGCTCCAACTGCTTGATCCTTCTTACCGCCCCGCCCCGCATCACCACTCTCGGACCCGCTAGGCAAGACGGCGGTGCTATTATGAGAGCTCAGAGCAAGGAGAAAAATAGCAAGCTTCTGTGGACTCAGGGATCACAGAGCTTTTTATAGAGAGAAAAGACGTAACATTGGTAAAGACTAAGTGGAAATCCAGGTACTGAGTGTAAGCCAAGTCAGTGCCCTTGATGGAAAGTTCTCTGAGTTTCCCAGGAGAGTCTGCCTCCAGAAGCCACCAATGTGCTCCAGCCCATCTTCTTCTTCTTTTCAATTTTATTTTATTGGATTATAGTTGATTTAAAATGTTGTGTTGGTTTCTACCGTACAGCCAGGTAAATCAGTTACATATATATCATATATTCACTCTGTTTTTAGATTCTTTTCCCATATAGATCATTACAGAGTACTGAGTAGAGTTGCCTGTGCAAGACAGTAGGTCCTTATTAGTTATCTATTTTATATATTTTGTTAAGTCATTTCAGTGGTGTCCAACTCTGTGTGACCCAATGAGCTGTAGCCCTCCAGGCTCCTCTGTCCATGGATTCTGCAGGCAAGAAAAACGAAGTGGGTTGCCATGCCTTTCTCCAGGGGATCTTCCTGACCCAGGAATTGAACCTCCATCTCTTGTGTTTCCTGCATTGGCAGGCGAGTTCTTTACCACTAGCACCCCTGGGAAGCCCATTTTATATATCATAGTGTATATGTCAGTCTCAATCTCCCAATTTATCCTTCTCCCCTTCCCCTCTGGTAACCATAAGTTTGTTTTCTACATCTGTGACTCTATTTCTGTTTTGTAAATAAGTTCATTTGTACCTTTTTTTAGATTCCACATACAAGCAATATCATATGATATTTGTCTTTGTCTGAGTTACTTCATTCAGTATGACAATCTCTAGGTCCATTCATGTTGCTGCAAATGACATTATTTCATTCTTTTCTATACCTCCAGCCCTTCTGATATTTCAGGGCATCTAAACATCTCTCAGATGGTCTCTCACTTTTGGCCACACAAAACCTTTATAAATAGTGTCTATTCTTATTTGGAATCCGTGGTCCCTGTTGCTGAGGGCAATTAGAGTTAACTTGTGCCTGAGGAGGCCACAGAAGTTCCCTGAGGAGGAGGAAAATGGGATAAGCCTGAGCTGAGCAGTCACCAGTGATGGAATCTCTCAGCAGAAAGAAAGATGTGAGGGGAAGCCTGAGATGTGAGACTTTGTGCTCCTGAGGCCTTGTGGAGGCAGTGTACTGAGAGGAGGAGAGCATGGGGGCTGGTTTGTGGGCAGATGATGAAGAAGCTGAAATGTTCAGCCTTGGGGCATGGACTGGACATTTTAGGCCAGATGTTGGCCAGATGCCATTCTGGAAAACCTAGTGTTCTCCAGATGTTAACAGATGTTCCATGGACATGTGCCCAGTGTCCACCCTCCACCCTCTTCTCTGCCTTCCTCTATGCCCTGTAAGGTTGACTTCTAGCAGCTGTATGGTTTGGACTCCTGTGCCCTTTGGCTTCTGTTTGAGTTCAGATGACGGGAGATTTGACAGGTGATTGGAGTGGAAGGAGAAGGAGGTGGGGTGTCTATCCCCCCTACATGTGGGTTTGGAAGTGGCAGAGCCTCAAGAGGTTTCTGCTCTGGTCAGGCAGTACCTCTCCAAGCCCATACCTGTCCTGGGCTCTGCTCTCTTCCTTATCCCAAATTCCCTCTGTTGCTAGTCCCAGTGTACTCCATCATCCCCTTGTTGGTTTCCTTAATCTGTTCACACTTTTGCTAATAGTCCCTGCAATTACTCCTTTGAATGAGCCATCTGTTTCCTGCCAGGATCCCAGTCAAGTAAATTTGGGGGAAATGCTTGAAAATTTGCAATGCTTATTAGCATCTTAAGGCTCCAAAAAGTCCTGCTGTAAAGAAACTCTTTAATTTTGTTTTGTCTACAAAATCCCTTTTTCATGGAGTGCTTATTAATCCTTACAGAGCTTAAGAAAAGCTGCTATAAACTAATGGTCATTTGAGGAAAGGAGTGGCATACACAAAGCAATGCTTAAGAAAAGTAGTTTGACCAGTGGGAAGAGAGCATTGAAAAGAACCGGAGCAGGAAGATTTGGAGGGAACACAGTAGTAGTCTCGGTTTGAAGGTGCAATTTGGGTCGTGAGAGTGGGAAGGAGGGAACGTGACAGTTGACATGTGCTGTATGTCCCTCCAACCAGGCCCATGAGGCTGAGCAACTGCTCTCACCATCAGTGAGAATGAAGCCTCTGCTAATGGAAAGTTCCATAATTCAGCACCCAGATTCTCTTTGAGAATTCTGATTAAGGACATTTGTAGAATACTATCTACTATCCCCCCCAAATTGACAAGACCATTCTTTCTCCCGGTGGTTATATAAGTCAAAAACAGAAGCATATTCAATAAGACATCTGCAGATTCAAATAATCATGATGAAGTTATGAAAGAGGAATTGGGATGCTGAATTAGATGCTTTGGAGGGCAGTTAACAGGCCAGAACTTGGTCTCATATTAATGCAGAACTGCTTTTTTCTCAAGAATCTCTGTGGTCAAAGACAAGGATTTGTGAGGTTTTATGTCACTAGAATATTTGCCACATCCTCCAGCAAAATTATTCAAGGGAAGAAGAGCACTGCTTCATTCTCCTGACCACCTACAAACTCTGTGGACCATGGATGCCCCAGAATTTCTCTTTTCCTTACTTAGGTATTGCATCATGACCCAAGAGACCTTATCTATTGCAGGAAGGAGGACCCC
The DNA here is from genome assembly GCF_019923935.1 of Bubalus bubalis. NCBI lineage: Eukaryota > Metazoa > Chordata > Mammalia > Artiodactyla > Bovidae > Bubalus > Bubalus bubalis. The sequence continues at coordinate 48,189,451 of NC_059161.1, forward strand.
TTCCAGGTTCTGAAACTGGGCTCTTGTCTAACACTCGGAAATGAATTGTCCGAGGAGACACACGTGCTGACAAAGCAACAGATTTTATTGGGAAAGGGGACCTGGGTGGAGAGCAGTAGAGTAAGGGAACCCAGGAGAACTGCTCTGCGGCATGGCTCGCAGTCTTGCGTTTTATGGTATTGGGATTAGTTTCTGGGTGGTCTTTGGCCAATCATTCTAATTCATAGTCTTTCTTGGTGGCACACGCATCGCTCAGCCAAGATGGATGCTAGTGAGAGGGATTCTCGGAAGTGGACGGACACGCAGTGTCTCCTTTCAACCTTTCCCGAACTCTTCCGGTTGGTGGTGGCTTATTAGTTCCGTATTCCTTATCAGGATCTCCTGTCATAAAACAACTCATGTAAATGGTTACTATGGTGCCTGGCCAGGTTGGGCAGTTTCAATCAGTGTGCTTCCCCTAACTGCTTTTTTCTCAAGAATCTCCGTGGTCAAAGATGAGGATTTGTGAGGTTCTATTTCACTAGAATATTCGCCACATCCTCCAGAAAAATTATTCAAGGGAAGAAGAGCACTGCTTCATTCTCCTGACCACCTACAAACTCTGTGGACCACGGATGCCCCAGAATTTCCTCTTTTCCTTACTTAGGTGTTGCATCATGGCCCAAGAGACCTTATTTGCTTCTGTCTTCCTGTATTCACATCTCTGCGGCATACTTTTAACCCCATTGAATTTTTCTGAGCACCCCAGGCCTCCAAATGGGGCATTGTTCAGGTGGTGTAATCAACTCTCAGATATTTGCAATGAGGAAAGGACACAATAGAGTTGATGGGTGCAGAGGGCAGGAAGTCTGCTCAGTAAGGCTGCAACCCCAGCAGAGAACTTCCAGAGCCAGCTGCATGCCCTGCCAGCAGGAAGAGTCCTTGGTCAGGAAGAAAACTGGAGGGAGCCCTTTCTAAGTGGTTTGGACTCAGTGGACAACAGCCTTCCAGGAAAAGAGCACATGGGTTTTCAGGACATACAATGACTGTCTCCAATACCCAGGGGCAGCGATGTTGGGGGAGGCGGGCTAATTCTCTGTAGCTCTGAAGAGTGGACCTAGAACAAATGATCAAATGATAGACTCAAGCTCAGTTTTGATTGAATTGAAGGAACCTTCTTCGGATATTTGTAGCAACTCTCAAAGTTAATAATAATAATAGTACAGATCTGACTATCACTGGAATTGATTACAAATCAATTCTACCTGTACTTCAGTAGAGAGCAGTCAAGCAAAAAGAGAGTAGACCTCTCCACTGATCTCAAATACATAACATGGCAAACTCTAGAGTAGAAACCAAGACACACAAATTCTCTTTGAGAAAAGTCTTTTATGCCTGAGTGTGTTTGACACATTCTCTTGACATAGAAACTGTGGAGTTTCCCCCATCTCAGGGGAAGAACAGGTCAGTTTCCAAATTCTGAATCTTCCTGTTCTAAGAGGCTGAGTGAAACCAAAAATCTGATCCTCACAAAGCCCTTCTCATTGTAAGCTGGCAAAGGCCCAAGTAATGAGGCATGTATGTCATGTAAGTCAGTATGTCATTTGTTGTTTAGAATCATCAATTGCCCCATTATAATTAGAGGTAAAGAATCCATGTGTTAATGAAGGACATAAAAGACCCGGGTTCAATTCCTGGGTCGGGAAAATCCCCTGGAGGAGGAAAACCCCATGGACAGAGGATCCTGGTGGACTATAGCCCATGGGGTTGCAGAGTCAGATACAACTGAGCATCTGAGCCATAGGTACACACACACATATCCTTCTTAAAAGAAGGAAGGATCTGTAAACAGACTTCCAGAGCTCTTTCTGGCTACCTACACACCACAAAGATCAGACCATATTGGCCAGATGTAGAAGGCAGAGGAAAGGGGGAGATTTAAATTCCCCTTAAAAAAAAAAAAAAACAAACCAGCAATTTTTCTTGCAAATCTCCAGATCAGGAGGGCTAAAATGACATATCAGATGGTTGCTTAAACTTGGGTTGATTTCAGCATATGCTCGGGTGTGGTGGGGTAGATAGCCTGCCATCAACCCTTCCTGTCTTAAGACCTCATGAGACTTCCCTGTCCCACCCCCACTCCCATCTGAAAGTCATCAACAGTAAAGACAGCCCTTGGAGTTATGGAGAAACATCCAAAGGAAAATTGATAGCAACAGAGGAATTGCTGAGACAGGTGACCAAGCAGCCCTTGTGTCTTTCAATTCAGAAGTGTGACACTTTGGGAAATTCATTTGTCTTTAGAGTGAAGTCCAATTTACAGATGTGGACATTGAGGCTTATAAGGGAGAAAGATTACTAAGAGTTGAAGTGTGAACAAGCATCCACGCCAAGAAGAGACAGGTGCCCTGAGAGGCTAAAGCTGTGTTAAAAGTCAAACAGACACTCGAGGTCTTGGAAACAAGAAAACTGGACCAGATGTTCTGTGTCCTGTGGGCACAGCCAGCCAGAGGGTTAATGTTTTGTTTTCCCACCAAATAAAGAAGCATCATGGGTGGGTGGATGCAATGTGCTTAGTCGCTCAGTCGTGTCCAACTCTTTGTGACCCTAAGGACTGTAGCTCCTCTGTCCATGTGGATTCTCCAGACAAGAATACTGGAATGGGTTGCCATAACTTCCTCCAGGGGATCTTCCCAACCCAGGGATTGAACCCAGGTCTCCTGCATTGCAGGCAGATTCTTTACCATCTGAGCCACCAGGGAAGCCCATGTGGGTGGAGTGGGGGGGAGACTAAATCAGCTAAGGTCACTCGATGGTCTTTTGGCAATGGGGTACCCTTCTCCCTGCCTGAATCTCCCTGTTCCCTTCCCAGGACTGAATTGCAATCCAGCTGGGAGCCTGGGTGCTTGGAAGTCAAGACTGTAAACTGGAGAGACTGGACTCATGGTGGGGAGGATCAGCTGTGTTCTTGACTCTTTGCAGTCCAAGAGTGGCTGGGGGAAAGAACACATCTGCCCATGTGTGCCAGGCTTGGCTGCATGCCCCACTGAGAAAAGATGAGTTTGGAGACTGCTGCCCCTTTCTAGGTTTCCACAGAAAACATCTCACGGTTTCCTTTTATGCAGCCCCCAAATAACTCATCAATAGGAAAGGTGGGCTAACCTTCCCATATTTCCTTCTGGCTAGGTTACATTTTGGAAAGAACAAAAATCAATAGAGATCTGATGTCCAGCTTGCCTGAAACAACTCTGAAGGAAGTTTCAGAATGTGGCAGGAAAGTAGCCTTTGCAGCTTTCATTGGATGAGGAGGAAGAAGGAACTGAGGTGTCCTTTTTCTACCCCACCAGAAACCACAGTTTTTGGGGAAGGAGAGGTGGGCTGAGAAAGTCTGAGCTGGTTCTCTTGCTTCTCTGTGGTCTGTGTCCTGTCACATCACCAAAGGGGCTCTGCAGCCTGTGACAGAGAGAGAGTTCTCCTGGACTAAGTCAGGGAAGTAAAGGAGCTGTTCTCTGTGATTTCAAGAGCAAAGCAGAAATGTGATAGAAAACATGGGCAGTATGTCTCATAAACAGAAACAGAGGAAGGGCCTGAAGAGAGAGAATGGCGATTAGCTGTCTGGGTCTTGCCAATTATTATAAGCTCTGTTTATGTTTTCAACAAGTGATTTTCCATTGCTGGATGAGTGGCGCGTGTGAAGGTCACTGAGACAATCCTTTAGGCACCAGGAAAAATGCAGACCGAAACAGACCCAGCCTGGCCACACTGGTGGGCTAGTGCCAAGACTGCACTGACTGTTCTGGTGTGGATTTCCCCTCCTTCTTGCTTGTTACTCCCTTCAGAGCTGGACGTGAGGAGCTGGCTGAGGCCTCAGCCGCACACATCTGTGAAATGGCACAGTCAGGCACTGCTCCCTGTGGTGGTGGGATGTTGTCCTCACATGAAGCTTCTGCCCTGTGAGACCCTTGTCTGGTTGAGTATTGTCTCAAATACTCTCAAACTTTGGAATATTGTCTCCTTTTCAGAGAAGCCTCCCTTGATTCTCCACAGCACTTAATACAATTATAATCATCCAACTAGTCATGTGCTTATCCATTTAGCATTTTCCTCTCAACTGTATTATAAGCTCTTTGGAGGGGAATTCTGTCAATCAACTTTACCACTTTATCTCGGGTGGCTCTAGTAGTAAAGAACCTGTCTGCCGATGCAGGAGATGTAAGAGACACAGGTTTGACCCCTGGGTTGGGAAGTTTCCCTGGAGGAGGAAATGGCCACCCACTCCAGTATTCTTGCCTAGAGAATCCCTTGGACAGAGGAACCTGGCGAGCTACTGTCCATAGAGTCTCAAAGAGCACAACATGACTAGAGCAACTTAGCATGCACTAGAACAGAGCCTGGTACACAGCAGGTGCTCAACACCTACCTGTTGGATGAATGACTGAATGAATGAACACCATCATCACCCAGAAAGACACTCGTGCCTGGAAAGAAAGGATACAGGCCCAAGACCATGGATATTAGCTCATACAGATGAATTGAGGTTGCTTAATAACAGTGAGTGGATGGGATGAGCAAAGGCAGAGGCATCCCACAGACTGGGATTCAAACCCCAGTCTTACCCACTTACCAACTTTGTGATGAGAAAGTTCTATGACCTCTGTTCCTCAGTTTTCTTACCTGTAAAGTGGGGAGAGTGATTACAGCTACCTCAGTGACATGCTGATTATACATAACAGGTGTGAAGTAAACATACTCCTTTCCTCATAGTTCTCATACTTGACAACAGTTGAGAGGACAACACAGAGGGGTAACTGAGAGGTTTCAGCCCAAGAGATGGGGCCTTCAGGGAGAGACATCTTAGCAGGCACAGGTCAAGTTGGAATGAGACTCAAATGTGGGGGACTATGGCAAGAGGGATCCTGCCTGTCCCAACTTGCTAGGGGAGGAGCCAGCTCCTTGAGAGAAATGGGACAAGACAGGGACAGAGAATAGAGTTTGCAATCTCTAGAAGGGACACTCAGAAAGGCGGCATTAGCCCCTGTCCAAACACAGAGCTTGATGTGGCCTCTGCCCAGGATTGCCACCACTCTCTTCCTCCTGCAGCCTCCTGCAGACCCAGGCATTCCCACTTGTCAGTCTCAGGAGACAGAGAGAAGTGTTGGGAGAAGCGGAGAGAGCAGGTCTGAGGGCCAGGAGTGGTGGGGGGCTGAACACGTGGCCACAGCTCCATCCTTTGAACATGCATGTTTCTTGTCCTTAAAAGAGGGATGATATGGAAGCAACCTAATTATCCATCAACGGATGAATGGACAAGGAAGATGTGGCATATATACATGAGAGAATACTACTCAGCCATAAAAAAATATGAAATTTTGCCATTTGCAACAACATGGATAGACTTGGGGGGCTTCCTTGATAGCTCAGTTGGTAAAGAATCTGCCTGCAATGCAGAAGACCCTGGTTCGATCCCTGGGTCGGGAAGATCCACTGGAGAAGGGATAGGCTACCCATTCTAGTATTCTGGCCTGGAGAATTCCGTGGACTGCAAAGAGTTGGACATGACTTGAGTGACTTTCAGACTTAGAGAGTACTCTGCTAAGTGAAATATGTCAGACAGAGAAAGACAAATACTGGATGATATTACTTAAAAATACAATAAACTCGTGAATACAATAAAAAAGAATAGACTCATAGATTTAGAGAACAAACTAGTTGTTACCATTAGGGAGAGGGGACGGGGAGGGGCAAGATAGGGGAAGGAGATAAGAGATACAAACTATTATGTATAAAATAAATAAGCTATTTATGTATTTTGGAGATTAATCCCTTGTCAGTCGCTTTGTTTGCACATTTTTTCCCACTCTGTGCATTGTCTTTTTTTGTTTGTTTGTTTATGGCTTCCTTTGCTGTGTAGAAGCTTTTAAGTTTAATTAGGCTCCATTTGTTTATTTTTTATCTTATGTTCATTACTCTAGAAGGTGGATCAAAAAAGATATTACTGCAATTTACGCCAAAGGGTGTTCTGCCTGTGTTTTCCTAAGAGTTTTACAGCATTTGACCTTACATTTAGGTCTTTGATCCATTTCAAGTTGTTTTTTAATGTATGGTGTTAGAGAATGTTTTAATTTCATTTTTTAAAAACAGGTAGCTGTCCAGTTTTCCCAGCACCACTTAGACAATAGATTATCACTCAGACATTAAAAAAGAATGAAATAATGTCATTTGCAGCACCATGGACGGACCTAGAGATTATCATACTAAGTGAAGTATATCAGACAGAGAAAAACAAATACCACGAATCGCTTAAATGTGGAGTCTAAGAAAATGATACAAATGAACTTATTTACAAAGCAGAAATAGAGCCACAGACATAGAAAAACAAAGTTACGGTTACTGGTGGGGGGAATGTTGGGGGAGGGATAAATTGGGAGATTGGGATTGATGTATACACATTACTACATTTAAATAGGTAACTAATGGGACTTCCCTGGTGGACCAATGGATAAGAATCTGCCGTCCAATGCAGGGGATGCAAGGCTCAACCCCTGGTCAGGGAACTAAGATCCCTCGTGCCATGAGCAACTAAGCTCAAGTGCCACTACCAGAGACGTCCCTAGGCCACAACTACTGAGCCTGCGCACTCTAAAGTCTGCTCCGCAGCAAGAGAAGCCCTAGTGCCCCAGCTAGAGAAGTACGCATGTCGCAATGAAGACCCAGTGCAGCCAAAACTTTTAAAAGTAAAAAAAAAAAAAGCGAATAAAATAAAATAGATAGCTAATAAGAACCTACCATATATAGCACAGGGAACTCTACTCAGTACTCTGTAGTGACCTATCTGGGAAAAGACTCTTGAAAAGGAGTAGATATATGCAACATATGCATATGTATAACTGATCCACTTTGCTGCCCGACAGAAACTAACACAACATTGCAAATCAACTATACTCCAACAAGAATTCTTAAAAAAAACAAAACTATGAAAATACAGTGTACAGCACAGGGAATATAGCCAATAATTTTATAATAACTGTAAGTGGAGTATCCCTGGAGAAAGAAATGGCAACCCACTCCAGTAATCTGGCCTGGGAAATCCCATGGACAGAAGAACCTGGTGGACTACAGTCTACAGGGTAGCAAGAGTCGGACACAACTTAGTGACTAAACCACTACCACCACCATAAATGGAGTGTAACCTTTAAATATTGTGAACAACTATGTTGTACACCCCAAACTTACATAATGTTGTACACCAACTATACTTCAATAAAAAATAAATTAAAAATAGGGATGAGAGAGGCAAAGGCAGTAAAGACAACCTTCCGCTCACCCACCCACACAGGCCTTTGCTCCTGCAACAAATGTTTAGCCAGCCTTACTGTCTATAGGAGACATGCCGGAGCAGAATGGTGGGCAAAGTAGACACGGCCCACGGCCTGCAGAGTCCAGTAGGAAAGAGATCTCCATGAGTGCTGAGTTCTGGGTCGGGGCTGGGGATAGGGCAGAGGTGAGAAATCCAGATCCAAATTCCTTTGCTTTGCTTTTCTTCAATGACTTTAGTTTTCTGAGCCCACAACCATCTTCCTCCCTGAGGAAGGAAATAGAGCAAAAGCCCAATGATCTGGGTCAGCATACTGCGGGCACCTGGGCCAGACCATCCACCCTGAGACACAGAACTGCTGGGCGAGGCTTGCTTGACAGGGATGAGGGTATCCCCTGGAGGGCGAGTGCCCTGACCCACCTTCCAGGAGCAGGGCTGCCTCCTCAGTGCTACACGTACTGTCTCACGGGATCCTTACCCAGGGCCCGTGGACCAGGCGCTCCACACTCCAGTTTATAGATTAACAAACTGAAGCTGAGACAGGTTAAGAAACCTGGCCGAGATTTCACAATTACTCAGAGGTGGAGTCGAGCCCTGAACCAACCAACCCAAGAGCCCAGGGGCTTATTCTCCCTCAACTCACTGCCTCCTGACTGGCCTTCCTGCGGCCCTGGCCAGCTTGCCGGAGGTGTCCTGGTCACCGTGCTCCCCCTCCCATGCAGCCACAGCCCCCACCCCAGGACAGCACATGGGCAGAGGCCCAGGACCCCCAGAAGCAAGCCCTGACTCCCACACTGAGCACTCGCCCTGTGGCAGGAATTTCCAGCCCTCTCCTCCCTTTTGGCAGCAACAAGTGTGAGAGTTTCCCCCTCCTCCTGGCCCCATCCAGAGAAACAGGGCACTGCCGAGCAGCTGGCAAACCCAGAACCAAACACCTGTGGCCAGATATTACAGCTGCATGTGTGAAATGTGATCTGTCTACAGCGCCTGTCACATGCCAGGTCCAGTTGTTGTACTGGGCAGGTTGGAAGGGGATCCACTGAAGAGGCCTTTCCAGGGCAGAATTTCAAAGCACAGGCACCCACCCCTTCCCTTCTCCCACCTCCAGAATTTTACTTGCTCCTCTTCTTTGCACTAGGCATTTCCGGCTGGCTTTGCCCTTCACCAGCCCAAGCAGAGCAGGGACCATGTGGAACTTGTGCGATCTGGATGGTAATAAAGGGGCTCCATGCTCTCCCACGGCTTTTCATCTTCAAAGCAGTTGTTTGATTTCTTGTTCCACGGGCTGCACATCTGGCTGAAACTGTGGATGGCAGGCTGATGGGTTACCCTTAAAGCTGGTCCTGGGAGACCCCAGAGGCAGCTGCAGTTTGGCTCAGCACCCACCTAGGGTGGTCACCTCACCCTCATCCCTGAGGCTGCAGACACCGAGCACTCCAAAGTCCAGCTCCTCTGCTTCACAGAGACCTGCTCACTTCTCGCCAGTCACTTCCAGGGCTTTGGTTGATGTTCACAACCAGCCTGTATACGAAAAAGAGGAAAGATAGGACATTTCACAAGTGCTAAAGAGGGTGGAGGGAGGAACCAGAGAAGAGAAGAATGGAGTGCTTCTGAATATTATTAATAACTCACAGAGTGCCTGTCACTGGTAGAGATGGCCTGGGGCAGGTGGGTAGCAGTTTTCACTCACAACCAATGCTGCCAAATTTACCTGATGGAACATAAAGAGGAAGCAAAATCCAAAATGGCAGCTCATGCCTTCAGTTGGTCCACCTGCCCAGAATGCTATGAGCTCCATGATGCTTCACACTCCTTCTGGGGCTGGCCCGGCTTTCATGGGACATACTGATTGCATGCAACGGACACCTTTATCTAACCCAAATACTTTATTCGGATCATCTTGTTTATTCATTGTCAGTCAACTAATATTTCCTAAATCAGTCCTCACTGCAACCTTATACTGTAGTTTCTAATCTATCCCCAATCCACAGATGAAAAAAACTGAGGCTCAGTAAAGTACTTTTCAAAGAGGCATCTGGGTAGTAAGCGGTAGAGCAAGATCTGGGCTTATAGCTGTCTGGGCCTCAAAGTGAATGAATAAAGCCAGACTCTGGGCAACTGCTTTCCCCATCCTCAAGTACCAGGCTTGGAGGAGGTCAGAAGTCAAGCGTGGGTCTGACCTACTCCCAATGCACTGAAAGGAGAAACTGGAAACTCAGTTTCCAAAGTTCTTCTCACTTTGATCTCTTTCTTCAACTTTCTTTCCAACTGAAAAAAAAAAATGTTTTAATTCCAGAAATCATTTTCTGTGGATCAAAAATTAGTTGTTGCTCGGCCATGTTGAAAGATTCCACGGAGACTGCATGTGTGTGCCCCATGCTGCACGCCAATCCAACATCAGCCTTGTCACCACTCAAGGTGGCACTTTCTTGGTTCTGTACAGAATGTAATTTTCACTTGGCCCTGAAAAATCAATATGGAAAGACTCTAATTCCCCAGATTTCAATTTTTCAATAAAAAAGTGAAAATGAAACTCTGCGGGATTGCAGCCAAAATGGTGCCCCTGAGCCAACTGCAGTCTGGAGGGAAACTCACCGAGGGTTTCAGAGCAAAGCACCAACTTTTGACTTTGCTCTCCTCGGATAACATGGCAGCTGGGAAAGGAAGCAAATGGGGTTGATGAGTCCACGTGAGGGTGAGCAGCAGTCCATCACAGGAAGATGTCTCACTCCAAAGAGATTTACTGCAGATTTCAGGCCATCCTGGGGTGTTGTTGATGGGCAATGTGGTAACAGGCAAAGAGCTGAACTTTGGACTTAAGACATAAATGCATTAAAATCGTACCTCCATCATGTAATAGCTTCTTTCCACTTAGCAGCTCTGATCATCCTGTTCTTTTAACCCCAAAGAGGAAGAAGAGTCAGAGTTGTTGACTGGGTTCTCGGAGGGAAGTGGAGATAGTACATGTGAAGGCACCAGCATGATGCCTGGCTCAGAGCAGATTTTCAGTAGGGCTCGTTTCCCTTCGGCTGCCCGGCCTCCTCTTTCCCTATAACTTTATAACTGGGGCTGAACAGCTGTTACCCTTCAGTATGTGGTGTTGTCAGCGGAGGGCCATAGTCAACTATTGAGTTACCCAGCCTGGGACCTCCCAATCCACCCATGCCGATGACAGGCCTAAGAAAGATGTCACCACCCATCTCCAGAGACCCTCTAAAATGAGACCACCAGGGTTCCTCGCCTCCTCCAGCCATGGCTGTTTGACACTGAGCCAAGAACAAGAAGAGCACCCCACCCCGTGGTGTGCGGCCTGGTCCAGTAACATGAGCTGACCCCTGTGCCCACTGGCTGTTCTGCCTGAGCCCAGGGCAGGTCAACCAGCAGAAGCTGGAGTCCTGGGCCTCTGGGGCACTGCCACATGATCCTGGGCGGGTCATGCAGCTCGAGTGCTTCTGACCCTCAGCTGTCCAAGAGGTTAATAATAGTGGGGCATGCTTGGATCCAGAGCAGCAGGGTTTTGCAAAGAAAAGTCACCATAACAAGTGCGATGACAGATTATGAGAGGACTTTTTTTAAAAAGTCCACCTAACACTGAGATCTATTATTTCCAGGCTTTGCTCTTCCCCACATTCTGAAACAAAGCAGATAGTGAAGGCCATCGTGATAACACCCACTTCTCCCTAGGAAGTACCTTCGTATCCCCACTGAAGATAGATCAGTCCTGTGCGGGGGCTCTTGTGCCAACCTCAGTAGCTTCCAGACCTATACCTGGAGGCTGGGGAGGGTGGAAGCGCAGAGGGAAGAATGAAAGAAGAGGCTAACTGCTTCACACACTGGGCTTTAGTGACTGGCCCGCCTGCACCACCCCCAGGTCCATCGGGACTGTTCCCAGCAGAAGAGGTGTAACTCTCCGGGAACTGTGGTTAGCAGACCGTGAGGGGATGGAGTAAGAGACAGGCACAAACAACGGAGGCCAGAAACAATAGTAAAGTATTCTGAATTTTTTTAGGAAATCAAAATAAGTACAAAAGCCCTCCTCGAAATATGGTTCAGTTCAGTTCAGTTCAGTCGCTCAGTCGTGTACAACTCTTTGCGACCCCATGAATTGCAGCACTCCAGGCCTCCCTGGCCATCACCAACTCCCGGAGTTTACGGTAGATGGACTAAATAGAGACTATTTGGTTGATGTTAAGAATTGGGCTTGGGGAGCTTTTAAAACAGTGTTTGGGGGCTGGGCATAGGGAGGGGGACCACTGACCCAGGGTGATAACAGATTTCCTGAGTGAAAATGCCATGGATGACTTATAGTTCACTGGGACAAGAGCTGCCTAGAATGTGCCCACAAAGTAGTTTATATATACACAATCTCATCTAATAACAAAGAGTCAGAAACAACTTAAATACATAACAATGGAGAGCTGGCTACGTGCAATTGAATACCATTGTGCTTTTCAGTTCAGTTCTGTCACTCAAATGTGTCCTGGCATCCGACAGCATGCTAGGCTTCCCTGTCCATCACCAACTCCCGGAGCCTGCTCAAACTCATGTGCATCGCGTCGGTGATGCCATCCAGCCATCTCATCCTCTGTCGTCCCCTTCTCCTCCTGCCCGCAATCCCTCCCAGCATCAGAGTCTTTTCCAATGAGTCAATTCTTCGCATGAGGTGGCCAAAGTACTGGAGTTTCAGCTTCAGCATCAGTCCTTCCAATGCACACCCAGGACTGATCTCCTTTAGGATGGACTGATTGGATCTCCTTGCAGTCCAAGGGACTCTCAAGAGTCTTCTCCAACACCACAGTTCAAAAGCATCAATTCTTCGGGACTCAGCTTTCTTTATAGTCCAACTCTCACATCCATTCATGACTACTGGAAAAACCATAGCTTTGACTAGATGGACTTTGTTGGCATAGTAATGTTTCTGCTTTTTAATATGCTGTCTAGGTTGGTCATAACTTTTCTTCCAAGGAGCAAGCATCTTTTAATTTCATGGCTGTACTCACCATCTGCAGTGATTTTGGAGCCCAAAAAGATAAAGTCAGCCACTGTTTCCATTGTTTCCCCATCTATTTGCCATGAAGTGATGGGACCAGATTCCATAATCTTAGTTTTAGAATGTTGAGTTTTAAGCCAACTTTTTCACTCTCCTCTTTCACTTTCATCAAGAGGCTTTTTAGTTCTTCTTTGCTTTCTGCCATAAGGGTGGTGTCATCTGCATATCTGAGATTATTGATATTTCTCCTGGCACTCTTGAGTCCACCTTGTGCTTCATCCAGCCTGGCGTTTTGCCTGATGTACTCTGCATATAAGTTAAATAAGCAGGGTGACAATATACAGCCTTGACATACTCCTTTCCCTATTTGGAACCAGTCTGTTGTTCCATGTCCAGTTCTAACTGTTGCTTCTTGATCTGCATACAGATTTCTCAGGAGGCAGGTCAGATTGTCTGGTATTTCCATCTCTTGAAGAATTTTCCACATTTTGTTGTGATCCACACAGTCAAAGGCTTTGGCGTACTCAATAAAGCAGAAGTAGATGTTTTTCTGGAACTCTCTTGCTTTTTCTATGATCCAACGGATGTTGGCAATTTGATCTCTGGTTCCTCTGCCTTTTCTAAATTCAGCTTGAACATCTGGAAATTCATGGTTCATGTACTGTTGAAGCCTGGCTTGGAGAATTTTGAGCATTACTTTGCTAGCATGTGAGATGAGTGCAATTGTGCGGTAGTTTTAACTACCGCACAATTAATTTAATTCTTTGGCATTATTCCTTTAAATAATTCCTTTATAAATAAATTATATAATGTATATAAATTTATATATATTTTATTATAAATCTATATAATTTATACAAACAAATTAAAGGAACATTATTCCTTTAAAGGCTATTAAATCGACTGCTATTATTTCTTTAAAGGCTATTAAAAATGGTGTTAAACATTTACATACCTTGATATAAAAAAGTGTCCTCAAAATACAGTATTGGGTGAAGAAAGTAGCTTCTATAAAATGTATAATATGAGCCCATTTATGTAGAAGGAAATCCATGAATCAAGTGTGAAGTGAAAGTCGCTCAGTTGTGTCTGACTCTTTGTGACCCCATGGACTGTGGCCTGCCATCCTCCTCTGTCCGTGGAATTCTCCAGACAAGAATATTGGAGTGGGTAACCATTCCCTTCTCCAGGAGATGAAACCCGGGTCTCTTACATTACAGGCAGATTCTTAATCATCTGGGCCACCAGGAAGGCCCCCATGCATCAAGTGGTATCCTGAAACACAATCACGAAAATGTTACCTGTGGTGTTCATCAGGGGATGAGACCTTGAGTGGCCATTTTTCTTTCTTCCTTGTTCACTTGTGTATTATTTGTTTTTCTTACACAGAGCATTTACTTAAAAAACAAAAGCACTATAAAAAATCCATCTCTGTAAAAAACAAAATTCACCTTTTCATCTTAGTGAAAATTTATGATTAAGCCGTGAGAAGGGCATTGAACATTCTCCTATTTTCCAGGACATACCACGATTAACAGAGTAAAGCTCTCTGACTTCCTAATATCATAAACATACTGGGGAGAAGAGACATAGAATAAGATGCCATCCAAGCCTCTCTCGGGATTCTAACAAGTCACCCTTCTCAACCTTCTTGCAAAGAAAACTGACACATATCTCATAAGGTCTATTTTTACATAGTCATTTCCTCCCTTTTTTCTTTAGCACTTTTCATTCAAACGCATATGGGTATCCCCCACTGTGCAAAAATTCGCTTTTATGAAAGACCAACATTATTATCTGTTTTTCCCAACTGAAAGAAATCTGAAGAGGACTCTTGATTTTTATGAGAATAGTACTCAGCATACATTTTGCAGAGAGCCATTGGAGAGTCAGGGTACATCTGGAGCTGCAAGAGTGGCTCCCAAGCTCCTTCCCCGGGAACCATGCTCAGCAGCTCAACGGAGCTTTGAACTGGGTCTGTGAATGTCTGTACTTTATCTTGATTTATTTTGTGCATCCATTGGCAAGATGTGTCTTACAATAAATGCTTCTTCAATTTACAAGCCATTCTGGCTTTTGAAAGTTTTCACAGGAACGCTGTAGTTTCAGGAAGGGGTGGGAGTGGGGGGAACCTGTATTGAGCTTGTGCTATATGTAAGACCTTCTATCTGGAAGCCATCCCTTCATCTGTTTGCTATACTTTGCCACAGGCCCGTTACTCAAAATAGTCATGGAGACCACAGTGGAAGGAGGATCCCATCCATCTGAGTCATTTGGTTCATGGAGCAAATTGACCCTGGCTTTGGGGCACCTGAAGCTCTCATAATGAAGTCGGTTTGCAAAAGTGGCTCTTCCCGCCATGCTCATGTGCAAAGTTGAAGCATCATGCAGTCCTGGCTCACTCAATATTCATTCATTCAGTATTTACTGAGTGCCCACTGTGTGTCAGGATAGAGCTAGATTCTGGGTCCCCAGCAGTGAACAAAATAAAACTCTCTGCCCTTGGGGAGCTTATATTCCAGTGGGAGAAGTCAGACAGTCAAACTGCGCATTTCAGGCTGTAGTAAGTGCCATGCTGAAAGACAAAGCAGGGTGAAGGGGGCAGAGGGGCGGTGTTTCAGATGGGGTTCTCAGGAAAGTCCTCTCTGGTAAGATGAGCGGCCCGAGGGAAGTGAGGTGAGAGCCATGAGGACACCCGAAGGAAGGGCATTCCAGGCAGGGGCACAGGATGTGCAAAGGCCCTGTGGTAGAGCTGGCGTGGCATATTCCATGTACCAGAAGCAAGTCAGTGCAGCTGGGACCCAGCAACCACGAGGAGCAGGAGGAATAGAGGTGAGTGACGAAGGAGAGGCAAGGCTCTGCAGCTCCGGGGGCTGCTGTCAGGACTGGGGTTACATTTGAGTGGAGTGGAGAAGCTTGGTGAGGCTCTGCAGCTCTGGGGGCCACTGTCAGGACTGGGGTTACATCTGAACGGAGTGGAGAAGCTTGGAAGAGCTTAGGCAGAGTTCCATGAGCTAACACGGTGGAGGCTGCATGTTTGTTCTTTTCAGAAACAGAAAAGAGAAAAGAAGATACCAAATAAACAAAAAGAGGCAGAGTTTTTAAGAAAAAGAAATGAAAAAGTATGCCACCCAAAAGGACTGTGAACACTTCATAGGTTCCTTCCTTCGCATAATAACAATTAACGTCCTATGGATCTAATGTCTTTCCCTAAAAAGCTCATAAATAATAGTCAGTCAATGGTCTTGGACAACAGAACTTGTCACAGGACAGCAATAGGAGCTTCCAGCAAAGCAGGGAGTCCCTTCGGGTCACAGAGGACTTGTCCCTACTTTGCCAGAGTTGAGGGCATTCCCCTCCTCTCTCTGCATCCAAGGTACACCCTGGGCATGTGCAAAGGATAACAAGCCGCATCTTTCCCTTATGTAGGTCAAAACCCACAGTCTTGTCATGTTTTATCTTCAGTACTAAATTAATTTAAATATGGTAATAATAAAAGTATTAATAAAATGAAGTAAAGCTAATATTTGGGATTCCCTGATGGTTTAGTGCTAAAGAATCTGCCTGCAATGCATGAGATTCAGGAGACACAGGTTCTATCCTTAGGTCAGGAAGAGCCCCTGGAGGAGGGCACAGCAACCCACTCCAGTATTCTTGCCTGGAGAATCCCATGGACAGAGGAGCCTGGTGGGCTGCCATCCACGGGGTTGCAGAGAGTCAGACACAACTTAGCAACTGAGCCACCACCAAGGCACTATCCGTGCGTGCTAAGTCGCTTCAGTCATGTCTGATTCTTTGTGACCTTATGGACTGTAGCCCACCAGGTTTCTCTGTCCATGGGATTCTCCAGGCAAGAGTACTGGAGTGGGTTGCTGTGCCCTCCTCCAGGGGATCATCTCCACCCAGGGATCAAACCCACGTCTCTTACGTCTCCTGCATTGGCAGGCAGATCTTTTACCACTAGCGCCACAGCCAAGGTCTTAGTCGTGATGGATACTTTGTAATTTCCAGGCCTTTAGAGTTAGAGTTTTTCCTTTTTCCATCAGGACCCACTTTTCTGTGTTATCCTTAAGGAGTTGGTCCTTATTACATGCATTAGCTCAAAGGAAAGCTGGTACTTAAAATTCCCACTCATGGATCTCAGGGTGAAGTGAAGTGAAGTTGCTCAGTCGTGTTAGACTGTGTAGGCTCCTCAGTCCATGGGATTTTCCAGGCAAGAGTACTGGAATGGGGTGCCATTGCCTTCTCCAGGGGATCTTCCCGACCCAGGGATCGAACCCGGGTCTCCTGCATTGTAGGCAGACGCTTTACCGTCTGAGCTACCAGGAAAGTGGATCTCAGGGTAGGATAAGCATCATGGTGTGAGAGAGAGGAAGAGGAGAGGAGAGACGTGGATATTTTTAAAGAGGGTGGGAAGAGGGGGGAGGGAGAATGCTCTCGCGGCACTGAAAGTCAGGGCACAGACTGTGCAGAGTCGGCCTCCCGCCCCCAGCAGTGTACACAGAACACAGAGAAGAGAGGCTTGAGCCTGCTTCCCCATCTGAAGTCCTGCCACTGATTATAGAACCACCTTGTAAAGTCACTCTCAGAACAAAGCTCTTGCTGAAGGCGGCCCACACCCTGGGGCTGGCCAGTGTGTTCAAGGCGGGGTTTCCCGGCAGAGCCGCCCATGCCATGTGGGCCGCAGCTGTATCCAGGACCCCCACGGAGGGTCTCTCTGCCTCCCGCTCCACTCCCCTCACTTGGGTCTCGTGTGCTTGGCCGCTCTTGGCACGCGTCCATCCCAGCAGGCCGGTGTCAGATCAGGAGCTGTCAGTGCGGGCAGGTGGGCTCAGCTCTCCAGGCTCTGCCTGTGGGGCTCATCGCACGGCTGGGGAGATGGTGGGGGATGGAAACCCTGGGGAGATGGTGGGGGATGGAAACCCAGCAAGAGGGTGGAAAACGATGCTTCAGTCGTCTGGACACACAACTAGAAAGAGCCCTTCACTCATGCACGATCCTGCCCTGGGGGACCATGGCACTTCAACTTTCAGCCTTAGAAACTCATCCCGCAATCATGAATTGAGCAGCTGCAAGTCCCCCCACCCTTTTTTTTTTTTTTTTTAAGAAAAGCAAGAATGATATTTGTTACATCTTGATAAATGTGAAAGCCTCTCTCTGTTCGCGTTGGTGCGTGACCTTGTTCACTGTGACAGGGTGTCTGGAAATGGCCATTTGTTCGAGTCAACCTAACTCAAACCAATCTGAAAACTTAAAAAGTGTCCTGCCCACTGGAGAAGCCCACAGATGCAATCCCCTTTGTGTAAAATGGAACCCACTACATCATCAAGGGGCATTCCAAAAGATGGCCACCCAAATGTCACCCCTGGTTGTCTTTGGAGGGCAAGACCTTGAGTGATTTTTTTCCTTTCATCCTTGTTCTCCTCTGTGTTATCTGGGAAGAGGCCAGGGAGAGAAAGACCAACAACACACAGCTCTCTCCTTGAGGAGAAACCAACCCAAAGACCACACAGAGCTCCGTGCCCCACAAAACACGGTCATCTATTTACTGCTCTCGAAACTTTTCCACCAGAGCATTTCTGCACGATCGGAGGACAGTGAAGCTGAACGCCTGACATAACCCACCAACAATGCGGACTTCGTAAAAGCCTGTGTTTCTCCCTAAAATTCATGCAAACTTTGGGTTATACTTCACAACATATTGTTGAAGTATAAAAATGTCCTTGGTGGTCTATCATGAAGCAAAATTAATGGTCCAAGAAAATGCTCCAGGTTTATCCTGTGACTCTCCATGTGCCCAAGCTTCGCAAGTGGTACACTGGTAAAGAATCCACCTGCCAGTGCAAGAGACCCAAGTTCAACCCCTGGGTGGGGAAGAGCCTCTGGAGTAGGAAATGGCAACCGACTCCAGTATTCTTGCCTGGAGAATCCCATGAACAGAGGAGCCTGGTGGGCTATAGTCCATGGGGTCGCAAAGAGTCAGACACAACTGAGCAGCTAAGCACTTCCTGTGCCAAGGGTGACTGTCAGGATTTCCAGGATGAGGGCCTCCCAGAGAGCAAGGAGGTGGCAGTGGATCCAGATCCAGGCTCCACAGACTTTAGATTCTCTGCTAGTCTCCTTCCCCTAGGGAGGGTTCCCTGGTTGAGTAATACAGGGTTCTTTAAGTCTGAAGTGCTGGTCAGGTGAGCTTAAAATGGGCTTACCTGAAATGTATCAGAATCCTTACACTAGAATTGCTTATGAAACGACTTGCAGGCTCCAAAAACTTCAGCTACATCAGTAATTCCTCCCCAATCCTCGGTGAGATCCTATGGATATCCTGGACATGCCTTTGACCCCTCAGACTGGGATTTACACTTGTTGGCTTTTATTCTATTTTCAGGCTTTTTGTAGACCTGCAAAACCTGTTTGACCACAGCCCTTAAGCCCTTATGACCGAGATGAGCCACCTTGACTAACAGCTGACACCACTGGCAGACACAGCACTTCAGCTTTCCTCAAACTTACAGTCAACCCTTAGCGCCACAGTGCAGGCTTCCCAAAGCACTTGAGGAAAAGTCACTTGCAGTCTGTCTTCTGGTGACACTCATCTTGTTTTGAGGCTATTCTCGTGGTCAATAAAGATGAAGAGTTTATGCAAGTCCGTAGAAACATTCTGGTACACTTTCTGGTTCTCATCTTGGATCGGACAGCAAGCTTTAATCGTTTAGGCTGAAAAAGACCAGTTCTGGCCATTTACACTGGAGAACAGATCATGCCGGTTATCATGGATTTTGGACAAATCTTATGCCAATGAGCTGAACCTTAGGATGTTGTCTTAGGAGCGTCTTAGGACAAGCACACTTCCCTGTGAAAGGTAAAGCAGCTGTGACAGCCACTGAAACATACATGACGACATCTGGTCTGTTCTTTAACCTCTCCTATCTAACCTGTGGCCAAGGTCGTGCTGTAAAAATTAAAGTCTGTTGTTGTTGTTTAGTCGGTCTTTTGAAACTCCCTGGATGGTAGTCCACCAGGCTCCTCTGTCCATGAGATTCTCCAGGCAAGAATACTGGAATGGATTGCCATTTGCTCCTCCGGGGGATCTTCCCAACCCAGGAATCGAGCCCGTGTCTCCTGCATTGACAGGAGGATTCTTTACCACTGAGCCACTAGGGATGCCCATAAATTAAAGTACTAAGACTTATTCAGAGTGTCCCTGACAAAAGGGTTTTGCCAGCAATGGAGAGAGTAAAGAAACTGAACAGAAATGTCTCAATCAGCTTTTTTTTTTTTCCCATCAAAATGGTGATAACAGAACAATGAAGTCACACAGTGTCAGAAGCACAAAACTGCTGCTCCTCACACACTTGAAATATTATTGATACCTGGAATCAACTAGTCTGAAAAGGAAAAAAAATATAAACTTTTCCTTCATATTAGATTTTTAGGGCTGAAAATGTGCTGTTTGCTAAAACAAAACAAAACACCAGCTACTAAATTGCTAAATGATGTCAGGCAGGTCAGATTTTTTGGAAGAACTTTTGTTCAGATCAGTATGCTTTACGAGTGAAGTTGGCTACAAGTATCAGAAAACATTGCTATAGTGGCTTAAAGAAATAGGCTTTTATTTCTCTCTTAGGACAAGGTCTGGAGGTGGCAGTCCAGGGCAGGTGTGGTGTCTCGATGATGCGCCCAGGGACCAGATCTCTCCCATCTTTCTGCTTCTCACTCCATTCTTAACCTGGCCAGGCTTCCATACTCATCTGCTGACTGACACCTGGGCCTTTGACATCTACCTCCTGGAAGTGAGGTGGGAATAAAGAGTAAAAGAGGCTTTCTCCTCGTAAACCTCAGCCTTTTTATTTATAAAGGACATTCTCCCGAGGACTTCTTCCCACTTCTCACTGGCCTGACTATGCTAAGTGGACTCCACCAGCTACATGCAGAATGACAGTGTTGTTGGTCAGCCATGCTGCTACCCAAAAGTGAAACTGGGGCTCTCTAAGACAGGAAGTCCGAGGAAGTCCTACATGGTAGGCAAACAATGAGAAGTATCTGCCACAGTGACTGGGACCTCGCGAGGAATTTTGCAACCGCTATATGAGTCAGGATCCAGCCTACCAAAAATTTCAACAGTTGTCTACCAGATTCACAGCCAGTCTGTGGCTACAGTGAATGGCACCAGACCGAAAGCAAGCATCCCAAGGACTATGATGCCTGTGGCCTTAAACGAGGGGAAAGAATGAGATTACTCGTATCTTCTTCTAGCATTCTAATGGTGCATAGCAAAATCATCACCAGATGTTACCAGTTAGGCAGTTCATTCATATGGCTCATGTTTGAATACACAATTTTCCTTTGTGGCTAAGAAAGTGATTCCTTTCTCTCTCACTCACTCTTCCTTTTCTTCATGTTGACTATTAGACAAGGCTACTTAAATTCTCTTTTTCCAATAATTTGAACAGTTGACTATACCTCTCAGCACTTTCTAGAATTGTGCCCTGGCATTGCTTGTCATGCAATGACATGCTCTTCCTTAAGGAGGTTCCCGCCCAGGACCAATTGACTCGGAAAATTTCTGAACAATGTCAATAGGTTAGGTTTAAAATTAAATATTCACATCTTTCAAAGTCCTGTTGGCATCTACAAACACTATTTTATAAATTATTCACAGTTCATAACTTGCTAATAGCTAGTGATATTATTTTGAATATATGGCTTACTGTACAGTATTACTTATAAATCTAAATAGCAAGATTTATACGTGCTGAGTTGCTTGCTAAATAACACCTTTACACAATCAAATCGTATTTGGCTTATGCTTGGTTATGACCTTCAGATCATATATTAAAAAAAAAAAAGCTCCTCTGTATAACCAGTCATTTTTCTCTCTCAAACCTGGGATTCCATGGAGTTTTATTCTAAGAACACAAACTCCAAAGACAAGAAAAAACATGTCTATTAAAAGAAGGGGCCATGAAAACTGAGTTCCTTCTACTAAAACTAAAGAAGTCAGGCAGTTAAGAACACCTAGCAGGAAACACATTGCCGTCCTCATCTAGTACTTGTGATGTTTCTTCATTTCATAAGAATGTGATTCACTCCTTCTTTGGAGAGACCACCCTTTGCCAGGACAAATGTAAATACCTTCACAAAGGCGTAAATTTAAGAGAACAACATATTTGAAAGACTGTCTCCTCGCTGCCCTAGAGCAGGGGAACCAGCAGCACGTGGTGAAAGCAAGCTTTGAGCCCAGGTACTCTCGCTCTAAAGCCCATGTTTTCCCTATTGCGCACCTTCGAGCCCCACCCTGCAACACCACCAGCCAACACTCCGGCCAGAGGGGACCCTGTGGATTTCATACACTGCTGGGGAAAACCCTCACCCCAGCTCTTAGGAAAAAGGGGAAGAATTATTTGAACTGGGAAGCCCGGAGCACCCAAGCCAGAGCAGTAAGAGTGTGCCCCACCCAGCAAAGTGGAATTGAAGGAGAAATAGGGGAACAGCAACAGCACAAACGCTAAGTGTGAAAAGGCCAATTGATGAAGTTGCTCTCTCATGTGCAAGCAACAGAGCTATAAAAAGAACTTTTCAGCTTTTCAGTCAAACCTTTGTGGTATCTCCACCCCAGAAACAGCCTCAAAATTAAACTCTCAACTTCTTATTTAGGGGCCAGTTTTCATTTGAATGTGTCCTTATTTACCTCCTCTTAGGTCAGAATGACCCTGCCCCCAGCCCCCAGCCAAGCTCAGCTGGACAACCTAATATACACTCAGAGCTCAAGAAATCTTTTTTTTTTTTTAAAAAAAAGAAGCCCCATCACCAGCCTGTATTTCAGAAGTAGCAATCACATATCCAGCCAAAGTGAAATTAAGAAATTTGCATGTCATTTATTAATATCTCTCCTGTCTGTCAAGCAGCCTTCAAAAACATGTTTTCCTCCTTTAGAAAGAAGCAGATCGGAATGAGTACAGTCACACAAAGGACCTCAGACCAGGCTATGTTTTTCCAGGGGGGAAGGGGGACAGTGGCCAACAATACATCCTCCTCCCCATCCTAACATCTGGAACATTCTTTCCTACCTAGAGCCACTCGTATCTTGTCTTCAGAGTGGTCTCCTCCCCAGCACAGTCTATCTTGAAGTCAAAAGAGTCATTTGAAATACTCTAAGAAAGCTAGATTAGGAACTTGTTGCTTCATTAGGAGGGACAATGATATGGTGCTGCTGGAAAAAAATGTGCTTATGTTTCAGAAGTAAAAGCAAAGCATTTGGGGAAGAAATATAATATTTCTAAGTTACTTTAAAATACTTCAGTAAAATTTTTTTTAACAGAAAATAAACATAGCAAAATGTTAACCAGTTACATATCCGATAAGAGTCAACTCATTAGAAAAGACCCTGATGCTGGGGAAAATTGAAGACAAAAGAAGTGAGCACTAGAGGATGAGATGATTAGACAGCATCACCAACTCAGGACATGAATTTGAGAAGACTCCAGGATATAGTGAAGGACTGTGATCTGCAGTTCTTGGGATCACAAAGAGTCAGACACATCTTAGCGACCGAACAGCAACAGTAAGGTGTCCATTTTTATGTTTCTCTCCACTGTTTTGTGTGTTTGAACATTTTCATGACAAAAATCCCCAAAACTCCCAGATGGAACTTGCCCCAAATCCCTGCCCCTCTTGGCCTCCCATGCTTCTGGTCCTCACCGTAGGCTCTTA
Organism: Bubalus bubalis; assembly: GCF_019923935.1. Lineage (NCBI taxonomy): Eukaryota > Metazoa > Chordata > Mammalia > Artiodactyla > Bovidae > Bubalus > Bubalus bubalis. Next base: position 48,212,445 of record NC_059161.1, read on the forward strand.
GTCAGTGTTGCCAAGGAGCTGGACACTACAGCCAGAAGGGAGGTCAGCGGTGACTGTAACTATAATACCATTCAGGACACTGTCCATGTGCCAGGCACCGTTCAAAGCACTTTATATGAATTACATCACTGAATCTTCACAGTACCCTATGCAGAGGCTGAATTAGTGACTCCGACCCCATTTTACTGAGAAGGAAAGGGACACCTAGAGGTGTTAGCATGGCCAAGGCTGCTCAGCTAGTAAGTGGCACAGCCAGAATTTCAAGCCAGGCAGTTATATTATTAGGGTAAATTACTTATTTGATTATTTGGCCATGGGTGGGTGCATTCTTTCCTTACTTTCCCCAAAATGGGTTCAGATTATATGGTCTCTGAAAATCATTGGCTGATATATTCTTAAGTTCATTTTCCAAGTACTGGCTCACAAGAGATTGGCAGCAGACCCTGGGAGGATGTAAGAAACAGATCATCACCTTGGGCAGGCAAGACTCCCCCCCAAAAAAAGATCAGAGAGGAGTTGCTGAAGCCCATTTTGACCTCCTACTAAAGCCCACAGGTCAGATTATCCAGGACGGAATGGCCCAGTCATTGGATGGTGAAGGCTCTTCCAGGAGAAGCCCAAAGCTAAGGCCAGACTCCTCAGGTAGCTAGTGAAGTCCCTTCAATGGAAGAGTGTATTTGCTCTCACTGTCATCTGCCTGGGGAAGAAGTCTGTATGAACATTGGAGTGAGCACCTAAAAGGAGGGCCTTGGACTCAAGGAAGGTGGTCATTCATTCCCTGGATCCTGAAGAGTGAAGCCCAGACTCTGGCCAAGGACGGACAGGCCCAAGCGTTCTCCCAGTAAGCTAAGACCTCACTTACCAGTGTCCAGGGAGCAAGAGAGAGATTTCCAAGGAGGGGGGTCTTGATAGAAGGCCGTGGCTTCTGACAGCGACAAAGCACAACACAGACAGGTCAGAGGACGACATGCTCCATCCTGGGCCTTGCTAGGGAGCTGCCCTGGCTGAAACACCCAGCTTCTCTGGCTGCACAACTGGTCTACCACCTTCTGTGTAACCTCACAACCTAGGAAGTGGTGGGAATTTGATTGCATTAGCCTGCCTGCCCAGCTGTTCTAAATCCTGTGCCTTGTGTCTCACAGAAGTACTCTGCAGCCTTCAAGTGGTTTAAAGCACATATTTCTGTTGCTTTTTCACAAGTATTTCAAATCACTGGTAATCAGAGAAATGCAGATTAAAACAACAATGTAACAACCTTTTTCTACCCTCAGGTTTGAAAAAGTTTAAAAGAATAACAGCCAGTGTTGGCATATGTTGAGTTACTCTTTTGTCCTACCCCAAGCCCTAAACGATATCTGAGATGGAGAAATAGAAGAACTAGTCCCTAGTTACAGTGTTTTGGGTAATAAGCACGTCCTCAGCATCAATCAGGGCTGTGAGGACTTTGGAATAGAAAACCGTCTGATTGATGCACTTATTAACTCATTCATTCAGGAGATATGTGTTGAATACCTAAGAAGCACAAAGGAAAGTAAAAACATCTAATGCTGAGTGTGGGGAACCCTGAGCCAGGTTCTTGATAAATTATTCTGTGAGGTTGGGCAACAAGATTCCCTTTTCACAGAAGGTAAAGCAGTCACCGATAGTCAGCCAGCTAATGAAAACTTTGCTAGAGGCTCTGTGAGAAAGATGCAGAATGCCCCCTGCCCTTTTGGAGCTTCCCCAAAGGGGAAGGGGACAGAGAACTAGCACCCAGATAGCCCCAACGCAAACACACAGAGTCCTGAAGCTGGGGTCATTCAGGTCATGCAGACCCCAGGGAATTCGAGAAGAGAGGATTTGGGAGCACATGAAGCTGTGCTCCAAAGGCTTCTCTGAGAAATACTGGAACTGAATCTTTTAGTATGAGTCACGTTAACAAACAGATGCAGTCAGGAAAGTGAGATAAGCAGAATACTCTAGAGGGAGAGGTTTGCTTGGGCACATCAGTGAAAAAGAAAGGCCAAGGTATTCTCAGGAAAAACTGCCACTAAAGAAAAAAAATAAATGAACAAGCCCAAACACACATTTACATGGCCCTTCAAAAATTCAGGTGGAATGAAACTGGTTCTAGTTCACAAAAGAGATACATAAAAGACCCTGAGAAGGAGACACAGCTATGGAGGGTGTCCACCAGACTTGAGGATGTGAGTTTGAAAATGAGTTCAGGATGCAGTAGAGTTGAGGATAGTCTAATAGTCTTTCCAGTGGCAGGGAATGCTTTGAGGGGAAGAGACTGTACCGAGTAAACAGAAGATGGACAGAATTCTACATGCTTGTTACCAAGTACGGCCAAGGGAATGATGGAGATGGAGGCTGGAGAGGAAAGCGGCTCCCTAAAGCTGGCACTTTTACTCCCTCCTGTGTACAGCACATTTCCAGATGTTCAAGCTGGATTTAGAAAAGGCAGAGGAACCAGAGATCAAATTGCCAACATCCGTTGGATCATAGAAAAAGCAGGAGAGTTCCAGAAAAACATCTATTTCTGCTTTATTGACTATGCCAAAGCTTTTGACTATGTGGATCACAACAAACTGTGGAAAATTCTTCCAGAGATGCGAATACCAGACCGTCTGACCTGTCTCCTGAGAAATCTGTATGCAGATCAAGAAGCAACAGTTACAACTGGACATGGAACAACAGACTGGTTCCAAATAGGGAAAGGAGCATGTCAAGGCTGTATATTGTCACCCTGCTTATTTAATTTATATGTGGAGTATATCATGTGAAATCCTGGGCTGGATGAAACACAAGCTGGAGTCAAGATTGCTTGGAGAAATATCAATAATCTCAGATATGCAGACGACACCACCCTTATGGCAGAAAGTGAAGAAGAACTAAAGAGCCTCTTGATGAAAGTGAAAGAGAAGAGTGAAAAAGTTGGCTTAAAACTCAACATTTAGAAAACTAAGATCATGGCATCTGGTCCCATCACTTCATGGGAAATAGATGGGGAAAGTAGAAACAGTGAGAGACTTTGTTTTTCTGGGCTCCAAAATCACTGCAGATGGTGACTGCAGCCATGAAATTAAAAGACACTTGCTCCTTGGAAGAAAAGTTATGACCAACCTAGAGAGCATACTAAAAAGCAGAGACATTACTTTGCCAACAAAGGTCTGTCTAGTCAAAGCTATGGTTTTTCCAGTGGTCATGTATGGATGTGAGAGTTGGACTATAAAGAAAGCTGAGTGCCAAAGAATTGATGGTTTGAACTGTGATGTTGGAGAAGACTCTTGAACTGCAAGGAAATCCAAGCAGTCCATCCTAAAGGAAATCAGTCCTGAATATTCATTGGAAGGACTGATGCTGAAGCTGAAACTCCAGTACTTTGGCCACCTGATGCAAAGAACTGACTCATTTGAAAAGACCCTGATGCTGGGAAAGATTGAAGGCAGGAGGAGAAGGGGACGACAGAGGATGAGATGGCTGGATGGCATCACCAACTCAATGGACGTGAGTTCGGGTAGACTCCGGGAGTTGGTGATGGACAGGGAGGCCTGGCGTGCTGCAGTCCATGGGGTCACAAAGAGTTAGAGACAAATTAGTGACTGACCTAAACTATACATGGCACCCTGCCTCTTCCAGGTGAGGTGCTCAACAACTGTGAAGAATGAATAAAAAAAAAAAAATTAACCCAGGCCAGAAACCCAAATACTTAATGTGAGTGAGCACAGGCCCAGTACTAAAAATAGCCAGAGGGAATAAAGTGATCTAAGAGAGTCATGAGCTCAAGTCCCCCGAGTGCTGTTTGCTTGTGCACAGGAAGAGGTTATTTACAAGAGGAGCCACAAGAACCTGAGCGAATGAGTGTGGGTGCCAGAACCTTCTTCCTAATGTGATCAAGACCAGTAACTACATATTGAGAATTCTAAATTTGTCCAGGACGCCACGTTTCACTAAAGCCTCAGAGTGTGTCCGATTATCTCAAGAGAAGAATGGCATGAAATTCTCATTACCGAGGTCACGTTAATTCACATTCATCATATGTGAATGGAATGCAGGTGCTGACCACGCAGCATCTTGAGGGAAACTATCAACCAGAACTGAACAAAGGTCAGGGAATAATAACAGCTACTGTGATTTAAGCACTTATTGTGCTCTGGGCAGAGAGCTGAGTGCTTTAACATCCAGTATCGATGCCTCCTCTGTTCCAGGTGCTCAGGAAAAGACTCATGCTCTGACGCCTCATTTCTTACACATTTTCTCATCTAATCCTCACAGTGATCCTATTGCTAACCCTATCTTATAGTTGAGGAGATTGAATCATGTTATTTGCCCAATATCGTGCATCTGTAAGTGGCAAAAAGGATTCAAATTCAGTGAGTCTGATTCTGGAAACCACGTCCTTATCCCACACTCTAGGATTTGGTAGGATTCTGCATGCAAAGGCATCTCTCAAGTTCTCAGGACTGTGTGGCCACCTAAGGGGATGCATGCAGGGGAATGACATTGTTTGGGAGAACCATCCCTGAAAGGACAGAGTAGCCTGGAGACCCAGGGAAGTCTGCTCCCCATCGCTTTGGATTACAGCCTGTGTCGCATTCCAGTGTTGTGTTTCCAAGGCCTCATGGCCTCGAGACAGGCAGCAGGAAGCAATTCCAGTTTCTGGCCCAGACCTTGAGTCCTTTAAAACTTTCTATCTAACTCACTTCCACTGGCTTTCATTTCTGCAACCTTCTTAGAGAAACACTCTACTGAAAGTGAGTGAGAGGGGAACTGATTGAGCTGACTGAGAATTTACTTAATTTCTACATCCAATTCCTATGACTAATGTGCTGGGGAAAGGGCAAAGTCTGTCTAGGTATGATTGTGTTTTGCATAAACTTTTATGCATGAAGTGGCTCTATTTGCAACTAGATCGGATCCAAATTTCAGAATCATTCTAATGAATGACTGCAGTAAAGGTCTGTTTTAAAAAGAGAGAGAGAGAGCAAAGTCATGTCAGCTTTGGCCTGCATTATAAAAGCCCTGGAGTGGACATTCCTGCTTTGAAGCTTTCTTCTCTTCTCTGTCGAAGCTGCTGAAGGCACTGCAGACGTGGACCACCCAGGAACTCTGGGAGCTCAGGGAGTGCCTGGTTCAAAAGGCGAGCAGAATGAGCATCACCTCCTTCACTCAATCTGCCTCTGACCTTGAACCACAGTCTTGCATCCCTAATTGGGACACCAGTGTGGTGCCCAGGCCTGCTGCCTTCCTTGTGGTATTAACCCAGGCAGGCTGGTTGCCTGTTCTAGTCATGCTGCCGTGAGCAGAAGTCCTTTTTGGAAAGCTCCTTCAAAGTCATTGCCCTGCCTTTCTCCTCTGGCCCAGCTGTTTCCAAACGCAATGTACATGAGACTCACAGAGGAACTTGCTGAACTGCAGGCTCTGATTCAGTAGGGCGGGGATGGATCTTGAGAGTCTGCATTTCTAACAAGCTCCCAGGGTTGGTTTTGGGAACAATTAAAGGTTAATCAGTGTCAAGAATGCTGACCAAAGCAGATGAGACAGCCACTGGCCACTACTATTTTTGTCTTCCCAGAGCATGTGCTTTTTTTGCTTTTTGAATTTGTTTTTCTGGTAACAAATCTTTCCCTCCTAGCCACAGTCATGGACATGCAGACTCGGTCTGGGACAAAGAGAGTCCTGCCTGGGATGGATATGAGAACAATGGTGGGAACGGGGAAGTGAGGATTAGTGGGGAGCAGGCCATCCTTTCCTAGAGGTTACTAAACTGGGATGACGTAGTCTTGGGGTAGCCATCCTGCTTGGCACATACAGGAAATCAACTGCAATGACAGAAAATTAGATGAACTTACAGAGAGAACTGGAAGAGGCAGCGATTTGATGATACCATTTAAACCCCTAAATCCAGTCAGAACTGATGCTGATTTGCTCCAGCCTTTCCAGTTATGGGAACCAATAAATTTTCTTTTTTCACTTAAATTGAGTTAATCCCTGTCACTTACAAATAAAAGTGGGTAAGGCAATTGGGGTCAAAAACAAAGTATATAGTGAAGATGGTTTTGTGGAGTGATTTCAAAAATAGTTCCTGAAGGCCAGTTCCTGAAATGTCTGAGCAATGGTGATTTCTCTGGAGTAATTGCTTAGCCTCCCTTGGCCACTAGGAGAAGGATAGCCCTCGTTTAGGATTGTTTTTAATATATAATCTTATTTATTCATTTGTTTTTGGCTGTGCTGGGTCTTCGTTGTTGTGCAGGCTTTTCTCTAGTTGCAGTGAGTAGGGGCTACTGTCTAGCTGTGGTACTCAGGCTTCTCATTGCAGCGGCTTCTCTTGTTGCGGAGCATGGGCCCTAGGCCGTGCAGGCTTACGTAACTGCAGCATATGGGCACAGTTGAGTTGTGGCTCCAAGATTCTGGACCACAGGCTCAATGGCTGTGGCACACTGGCTTAGTGGCACCACAGCATGTGGGATCTTCTTGGATCAGGGATCAAACCCATGTCTCCTGCATTGGCAGGTGGATTCTTTACCACTGAGCCACCAGGGAAGCCCTGGAATGTTCTTAAATGATCTTGTAACTAACTTCATTGCAACATCTCTTGGGAACCCTGAATTCTCTGGAATGAAGTGAAGTTAACCATTACTTAAACCTGTAATGGTTTAAGTATTAAACCATTAAGTAATGGTTTAAACCATTACTTAAATCTGTACCCTGGATAGCAGAGACCAGGGAAGAGGATACTGCCAACAGAGCCTTGAAAAAATGATCCAGCCTGGCTTTCCTAAGGGCCTGATCTCCAAGGACAGATAATACAATAAAAGAAACCTGAAATCCTCCCCCAGGGAATGTTTGGATCATACCTTTCATGATCGTATTAAAACATTTTGTAGAAGCTCCACCTGGGCAGTTGTTTCTTCCTGGATTTTTAGTTATATAGGAATTTAATTAACACAAGATCTTGATTCAAAACCAGATTCATAAATGGCTTCATTTCTAGCTATAGCCCTTGATGTCATGTCTCAAAGAGTCATCATTCCAGCCCCTTAGGGACTTACTGAGACCTCTGTATCAGAGCTAACATGCAGATCTGTGAAAAGCAAAGAGCATGCATGCAAATTAGATTGAGACTTATGTATGTGAGTTGCTGGAAGATTAGCAAGTCTGTGGTCGATACAGAGGGAAGAAGAGGTTCCTGCTTTTCTCTGTGACTTCCCTATTTCAGGTAATAGCAGTGCCAACCTTCTGAGCATCTGTGGTCAAAACCTCAGAGCCTCTTGACTGCTTTTTCCCCTTTTCATTTTCTTCTTCATCGCCTGCATGAGACTGACCCTATCCCAATGTCTGCTACTCTCCTTTCCCTTTTCTCCATTCATTATTTCAGCCTGAATCACTGTGGCAATGGCCTTGTAGATGTTCTTCTCAGATCTGTCTTTCACACTCCTACCTAATCTAGTCAAAAAGTTCGAGGACTTAACATTATTGCCTCACCGTGTGGCAAATTGTATTTTCCAAAGAGTCTATAACAATAGCTCCCTTTTCACATGTTCTTACAATGTGATCTTGATGCTCCTCCCTTTAAGAGGTGGAGTCTGTTTCCTCCTCGTGAAGTTGGAGGGGCTTGAGACTCACAGCAGTGATATGATGTGACTCCCAGGGTTGGGACCTTAAAAGTGTTATGGCTTTTGCCTGGTTCTCTCAGGAAACTTGCCTTCAGACCCTTGGTTGCCATACAATAAAGGCCACTGCTTCCCAGGTAGCCCTAGTGGTAAAGAATCCCCCTGCCAATGGAGGAGACATGAGACACAGATTTGATCCCTGGGTTGAGAATATTTCCTGGAGGAGGAAATGGCAACCCACTCCAGTATTCTTGCCTGGAGAATCCCATGGACAGAGGAGCCTGGCGGGTTGCAAAGAGTTGAATACGACTGAAGTGACATAGTGTGGCCATACCGTGAGGAAGCCCAAGCCACATGGAGCTGCCTTGTATGAGTGCTCATAATGTGAGGACTCACTGGGCAGGGAACATGAGTGAAGATACCGACACAGGATTTCTTCTCCCAGCCTTGAGTTCTCCCAGCTGAGGCCATTGCATCATGAAGCTATGCTCTTCTTGAATTCCTGACCTACAGAATCTGTGAGCACAGTGAAATGGTTGTTTCAAACTGTAAGATTGGGGTCGGGGCCGGGGGTGGGGGGGCAGAGGGTAATTTGTTATACAGCCAATAGATAACCAATATTTTATTTTAAAACTCCTTAATCTTCACACAAAACCTGTATCAATCATCTGGCTCCAACTTTCAAGAATCTACTTACAAGAGAGGTGAGATTTCAGGAACTGTCAGAGAGGAAAAGAGGAGGAGGAATCTGGGAATCCCTATGCATTTTTTCAGTACCTACACATCACAGCCCTTATCATATCCAAATCTTCACCATCATGGTCATGAGGTAGGTGTGATTTATCTTCCTTAAGAGATGCAGATATTGAAGCTCAGAGTGGAAACATAAATTTCTCTGATCTGGATATCAGTGGCAAAATAGGAATTCAAACCCAGGACCCGATGGCACAAAAGCCTTGACGGTCCTCACATGCTTCCCAAAGAACTGAACCTAAAAAGAGAAGACACAGACGAGCACTTGGCACAACTTTCTCAGGACATTACTGAAATAACTTCCCTCTTTGGAGTAAAGAAAAACATAGCAGTCTGGTTTAGCCAGAGAAAGCCCCCAGCAACAATGTCGAACAAGCCAGGAGTAATTTGTTTCTATTCTTCTCCATGTGACTGCCCGAGGTTATCCTGGTTTTTATTAGCCAAACTTCCCCTTTTCAAAAGATAATTCTTTGAAATCTTCTGGGAAATTAACATGGCTCAATCTGGCTCTGGGCTGGCCACCACATGCTCTCAGAATTAAGAGAACCTGGGTTTTTAACCCCTTGTAGTCACATACATACGCACACAAAACTGAATGCGCCTCTATACTGTGTTAACAGGCTCTAAAGAGACAGTTTACACTGAACCAGCTGTTATGTTCAGCTTTATCCTAGGGGAAAAAAAAATGGATCTATATTTCTTCCAATTAAAGAGTTCTATACCATGTACCAATTTAGTTATAATTCAAACTCACTAGAAAATTTTAATTTAAAAAATCTCATGAACCAATTAATATACAAGCTAGCTCATTTAAATATGCAGTTTTTCAAATATTCTTTAAGCAAAATTCATTAGCAACAAGTAATATAAAATAACTATAGCAGAAAATTTTAATTCCAATTCCCCATATCCTAGTTATTTACATATAAAAAGTTTATAATGTTTTTTCATTTTTATTTTCTAACTGGGAATTTCTGAGATTTTTTTTTTTTACAGTATCATAAGAAACATAAAAAAGTGACACTATGTAGGCAACTAATGGCTTATTCTTTCAATATTTCCATGTCTATGTTTCTGGCCATTAGGAAATTGTTTTTCTCTGGAAAGTTTTGTAAAGCAGAGCAAGGTGGAGAAGAAGCTTGTTCTCCATTCCTCTCTCTCCTTCATGACCACCACTACAGGGAAGGCTTAAGCTGACATCTCCTTTTCCAGGCAAAGTTCCCTGAGAGATAGTGCAGAAAACCCTTGGGGATCTGAGAGTAGAAGGAGTCTTCTGCTATCATCCAGGTCCAGCATCAAGGCCATATTCAGAACTATGCAACCGAAAGGGTGACATTGACTAGAAGAAGAATACGGAGTAATTCAATCAGGATAGAACCCCGATCAAGTCAGTTCAGTGAGTTCATGCTGTGTCTCACACCCCCTTTGCTGCAAAGGCATAGTAATGTCAGGTAAGAAAAAAAACAGAAGCAAAATAATTGGCCTCTTGCTAATGGTCAAAAATCTGCCTGCTAATGTAAGAGACGTTAGAGACACAGGTTTTATCCCTGGGTTGGGAAAATCCCCTGGAGAAGGAAATGGCAATTCACCCCAGTATTCTCGCCTGGGAAATTCCATGGACAGAGGAGCTTGGAGGGCTTACAGTCCATGGGGTCGCAAAGAGTCGGACATGACTGAGCTTCTGAGCACAATAGAAACAAAAGGTGGTGAGCAGCAGCTGAAACCACAGGCCTACAGGTAGCAATGATCTAGAATTTCTCTCCTGCAGATTGAGGGGATACGAGCGCTCTGTGTGAGAGAGGAACTAGAGTCATTTTCACTGAGAAAAGCAAGAGCTGGGATGAAAGAAATCTGAAAAATTAAGCTCCTGACAAGATAGTGTTTGGGGCTTTGACTAGGGAAGACAGAAAGACAGAAAAAGGCTTTACAACAAAGAACCTCAATCAAATTTAGTAACTGTGAACATGATATTCCCAATATTACAATGAAAAGAAAGCCTTGAAATAGTGGAAATGGCTAAGGATTAGCGGCAGGATCACAACAGCTCTGAACAACTGTAAGATCACTATGGGTGTGTGTGTGTGTGTGTGTGCGTGCGCATATTCAGTCATCTCTGACTCTTTGCGACCCCATGGACTGTAGCCCAACAGGCTCATCTGCCCAGGGGATTTCCCAGGCAAGAATACTAGAGTGGGTTGCCAATTCCTCCTCCAGAGGATCTTCCAGACTCAGGGATAAAACCCTCATCTCCTGCACTGCAGGTGGATTCTTTACCACTGAGCCACCTGGGAAGCCCCAAAATCACTATAGGAAGAGGAAAATATGGGGAGGGATATGGTGGAGAGAGAAAGAAAAAACATAAGCAAAAATTTCCCACTCACAATAAGTACACAAACCCAAATCCCAAGCCAAAGGAGAAATCCAATGAGAATGAAATCAGGATACAGATGTGAATTCATTTATTATTAAATCAAAGCTATGAAATAGCCTAGAAAAGTTTTTTTTAATTTAAATATATATGTTTATAATGCAAAAAGACATAAATTAAATAATAATTTTCATTTTAAAAGACCAGGGAAATGTGAAGAGGGAAGAAATAAAAGAAGAACAGGAATATATGAAAAAGAGTTAACTTTCTAAGGCTCAGGATACAAAAAATATTAATTAAAAAAACTCATTATATAAGATTAACTCTAGACTGGATACTATAGAAAAAATGTTAATTAGAAAGCAATATTGAGTAATTTACCCATAACACACAGAGAAAAAGTATATGTACATATACAATAAAGAAAGAATATTACCATAAAGTCTCAAAAAATGTGAAGGCATAGAAGTCATATAAAGTATATTCTCTGACTGTAGTAAAATTAAATTAAACATCAATTACCTAAAACTAGAAATCTCTACATATATTTAGGAGTTAAGTAATAAACTGCTACATTATTTGAGTCAAAGAAGAAATCTTAATAGAAATTAGAAAGTATTTTGAAATTATGATGAATACTGTATGGAAAGCTGCTAAAGTTGTATTTTGAAAAAAATTATAGCCTTCAGTTCAGTTCAGTTTAGTTGCTCAGTTGTGTCTGACTCTTTGCTACCCCATGAATCGCAGCACGCCAGGCCTCCCTGTCCATCACCAACTCCCGGAGTTCACTCAAACTCATGTCCATCGAGTTGGTGATGCCATCCAGCCATCTCATCCTCTGTTGTCCCCTTCTCCTCTGTCGTCCCCTTCTCCTCCTGACCTCAATCCCTCCCAGCATCAGAGTCTTTTCTAATGAATCAACTCTTCCCATGAGGCGGCCAAAGTATTGGAGTTTCAGCTTTAGCATCAGTCCTTCCAATGAACACCCAGGACTGATCTCCTTTAGAATGGACTGGTTGGATGCCCTTGCAGTCCAAGGGACTCAAGAGTCTTCTCCAACACCACAGTTCAAAAGCATCAATTCTTCGGTGCTCAGCTTTCTTCACAGTCCAACTCTCACATCCATACATGACCACTGGAAAAACCATAGCCTTGACTAGATGACCTTTGTTGGCAAAGTAATGTCTCTGCTTTTTAATAACCTATAATTATAGCCTTAAAAGTATTTATTAGGAAAGAAAAAAAGGGCTGAAAATCAATGTTCTTAGAATTAATCTTGAGAAGTTAAGAAAAGAAAAAGAGCAGCAAATTAAATCCAAAGAAAGCAAAAAGAAGAAATTAAAAACAGAAAAATAGGAGTTAAAAAAAAAACGGAAGCAAATATGTGGAAGAGAAACAGCATGGCCAAAGTTGGTTATTTAAAAAGTAATAAAATTAATAGCAACCCCATATCCAAGGAGCGGTGGCTGTGTGGGCACAGGAGGGCCCAGAGGAGCTACTCCACGTTCAAGGTCAGGAGGAGTGGCTGTGAGGAGATACCCCTTGCCCAAGGTAAGGAGCAGTGGCTGCGCTTTGCTGGAGCAGCCGTGAACAGATACCCCACGTCCAAGGTAAGGGAAACCCAAAGAAGACGGTAGGTGTTGCAAAAGGCATCAGAGGGCAGACACACAAACCATAATCACAGAAAACTTGTCAATCCAATCACATGGACCACAGCTTTATCTAACTCAATGAACTAGGCCATGCCATGTGGAGCCACCCAAGACGGGTGGGTCATGGTGGAGAGGTCGAACAGAATGTGGTCCACTGGAGAAGGGAATGGCAAACCACTTCAGTATTCTTGCCTTGAGAACCCCATGAACAGTATGAAAAGGCAAAATGATAGAATACTTAAAGAGGAACTCCCCAGGTCAGTAGGTGCCCAATATGCTACTGGAGATCAGTGGAGAAATAACTCCAGACAGAATTAAGGGATGGAGCCAAAGCAAAAACAATACCCAGCTGTGGATGTGACTGGTGATAGAAGCAAGGTCCAATGCTGTAAAGAGCAATATTGCATAGGAACCTGGAATGTCAGGTCCATGAATCAAGGCAAATTGAAAGTGGTCAAACAGGAGATAGCAAGAGTGAATGTCGACATTCTAGGAATCAGCGAGCTAAAATGGACTGGAATGGATGAATTTAACTCAGATGACCATTATATCTACTACTGTGGGCAGGAATCCCTTAGAAGAAATGGAGTAGCCATCATGGTCAACAAAAGAGTCCAAATACAGTACTTGGATGCAATCTCAAAAATGACAGAATGATCTCTGTTTGTTTCTAAGGCAAATCATTCAATATCTCAGTGATCCAAGCCTATGCCCCAACTAGTAACACTGAAGAAGCTGAAGTTGAATGGTTCTATGAAGACCTACAAGACCTTTTAGAACTAACACCCAACAAAGATGTCCTTTTTTGGACTGGAATGCAAAAGTAGGAAGTCAAGAAACACCTGGAGTAACAGGCAAATTTGGCCTTGGAATGCGGAATGGAGCAGGGCAGAGGCTAATAGAGTTTTGCCAAGAGAACGCACTGGTCATAGCAAACACCCTCTTCCAACAATACAAGAGAAGACTCTACACATGGACATCACCAGATGGTCAACACCAAAATCAGATTGATTATTATCTTTGCAGCCAAAGATGGAGAAGCTCTAGACAGTCAGCAAAAAAAAAGACTGGGAGCTGACTGTGGCTCAGATCATGAACTCCTTATTGCCAGATTCAGAGTTAAATTGAAGAAAGTAGGGAAAACCACTAGACCATTCAGGTATGACCTAAATCAAATTCCTTATGATTATACAGCGGAAGTGAGAAATAGATTTAAGGCACTAGATCTGATAGATAGAGTGCCTGATGAGCTATGGACGGAGGTTCGTGACATTGTACAGGAGACAGGGATCAAGACCATCCCCATGGAAAAGAAATGCAAAAAAGCAAAATGGCTGTCTGGGGAAGCCTTACAAATAGCTGTGAAAAGAAGAGAAGTGAAAAGCAAAGGAGAAAAGGAAAGATATAAATATCTGAATGCAGAGTTCCAAAGAATAGCAAGGAGAGATAAAAAAGCCTTCCTCAGCGATCAATGGAAAGAAATAGAGGAAAACAACAGAATGGGAAAGACTGGAGATCTCGTCAAGAAAATTAGAGATACAAAGGGAACATTTCATGCAAAGATGGGCTTGATAAAGGACAGAAGTGGTATGGACCTAACAAAACCAGAAGATATTAAGAAGAGGTGGCAAGAATACACAGAACTGTACAAAAAAGATCTTCATGACCCAGATAATCATGATGGTGTGATCATTCACCTAGAGCCAGACATCCTGGAATGTGAAGTCAAGTGGGCCTTAGAAAGCATCACTACGAACAAAGCTAGTGGAGGTGATGGAATTCCAGTTAAGCTCTTTCAAATCCTGGAAGATGATGCTGTGAAAGTGCTTCACTCAGTATGCCAGCAAATTTGGAAAACTCAGCAGTGGCCACAGGACTGGAAAAGGTCAGTTTTCATTCCAATCCCAAAGAAAGGCAATGCCAAAGAATGCTCAAACTACCACACAGTTGCACTCATCTCACACGCTAGTAAAGGAATGCTCAAAATTCTCCAAGCCAGGCTTCAGCAATATGTGAACCGTGAACTTCCTGATGTTCAAGCTGGTTTTAGAAAAGGCAGAGGAACCAGAGATCAAATTGCCAACATCCGATGGATCATGGAAAAAGCAAGAGAGTTCCAGAAAAACATCTATTTCTGCTTTATTGACTATGCCAAAGCCTTTGACTGTGTGGATCACAACAAAGGAAAATTCTTCGAGAGATGGGAATACCAGACCACCTGACCTGCCTCTTCAGAAACCTATATGCAGGTCAGAAAAAAACAGTTAGAACTGGACATGGAACAACAGACTGGTTCCAAATAGGAAAAGGAGTATGTCAAGGCTGTATATTGTCACCCTGCTTATTTAACTTATATGCAGAGTACATCATGAGAAACACTGGGTTGGAAGAAGCACAAGCTGGAATCAAGATTGCCGGGAGAAATATCAATAACCTCAGATATGCAGATGACACCACCCTTTTGGCAGAATGTGAAGAGGAACTAAAAAGCCTCTTGATGAAAGTGAAAGAGGAGAGTGAAAAAGTTGGCTTAAAGCTCAACATTCAGAAAACTAAGATCATGGCATCTGGTCCCATCACTTCATGGCAAATAGATGGGGAAACAGTGTCAGACTTTATTTTGGGGGGCTCCAAAATCACTGCAGATGGTGATTGCAGCCCTGAAATTAAAAGACACTTACTCCTTGGAAGGAAAGTTATGACCAATCTAGATAGCATATTGAAAAGCAGAGACATTACTTTGCCAACAAAGGTCCATCTAGTCAAGGCTATGGTTTTTCCTGTGGTCATGTATGGATGTGAGAGTTGGACTGTGAAGAAAGCTGAGCACCGAAGAATTGATGCTTTTGAACTGTGGTGTTGGAGAAGACTCTTAAGAGTTCCTTGGACTGCAAGGACATCCAACCAGTCCATTCTAAAGGAGATCAGTCCTGGGTGTTCATTGGAAGGACTGATGCTAAAGCTGAAACTCCAATACTTTGGCCACCTCATGGGAAGAGTTGACTTGTTGGAAAAGACTCTGATGCTGGGAGGGATTGGGGGCAGGAGGAGAAGGGGACAACAGAGGATGAGATGGCTGGATGGCATCACCGACTCTATGGACATGAGTTTGGGTGAACTCCAGGAGTTGGTGATGGACAGGGAGGCCTGTGTGCTGCAATTCATGGGGTCGAAAAGAGGCAGACACAACTGAGCGACTGAACTGAACTGAAAATTAATATATCATAGTAAGACTAATCAAGGGAGAGAAAAGAGAGAAGGCAGAAATAAAAATATAGGAATGAAAAAGAGGGCATAATTATATATCCTCATATATTTAAAAGATAATAGAACACCATTATGAGCAACTTTATGCCTATAAACTAGAAAATTAGATTAAATGACAATTTAAAAATCACTTACTAAATGGACACAAAAATAGAGAAAATCTAGTCTGTATCTACTAAACCTAAACCTAAATTTAAAACCTTCTCTCTTATTCAAGGGTAAATTCTTCATAAAATTTAATGAAGAAATAGTATCAATTGTTTACAACTCTTTCAGGGAATGGAAAAAAAAAAAAGAGAATACTTCCCAACTTTTAAAAACTGAGCAAGAAGATAATTACAGGCCCAAGGTCTCTCATAAATACATGTTTTTTTTTAAGCCAATAAAATCCAATGACATATGGATAATGAGGACAAAATGTCATATTGTATTGGTTTATTCCAAGAATGCAAGGTTAGTTTAACATTCACACATAGGAATAGTCATGGATCAGTGCTTAATTTCCTAACTTGATTAATGAGCTTCAGTTATATAAGAGAATGTCTTTGTTCTTAATAAATATACACTTAAAGTATTTAAGGGTAAAGTTTCACCATATCTCCAATCTAGTCTAGAATGGTTCAGAAAAATAAGTAACATATATATGTATATACATATATGAATATATAGAATGATAAAACAAATGAGGCAAAATGCGAGCAACTGGGTGTGTGTGTGTGTACATCTGGGTAGAGTTATGGGTAGTCCTTATACAAACAAATTTTTTATGTAAGTTTTAAATCTCACCAAAATTCAAAGTTACAAGTAAAAAATCAATTTAATTCACCTGCAAACAGAATAAAGGAGGAAAACATACAATTACTTCAATAAGTATAGAAAATAATTTTATAAAATTCAACATCCATTCCTGATTTAAAAAAAAAAAAAACAACCCATGGCACCTTAGAAGGTCTAATACAAGGTATCTACCAAAAACCTGTAGGAAACATCACAATGGGAAAAAAAAAAAATGTGGAAGCTTTTCCTCTGATGTCAGCAATGAGAGAAGGATGCTACGGTCACAACTTATACTCAACGGAACTTTCAGCGAAAAACAGCCTGCTTTGGAGGAACAAGAAAATTGCCTGCTCACTACAGGCTTCTTATTCCCTGAGAGTAAACAGGATATAGCTGAACTGAGTTAGTCTTTGCAAATTTGACACCCGATGAGTCAATGCAACTCTCCCAGGTGAAGTGGGTGAAAGAAGAAAGTCTGCTTGGGGAAAATTCTTCCTCACAGAAATCATGATCAAAGGGCACATTTCCCCTCTAACAATGTTCAAGATCCTTTGAAGAAAGTTACAGAATGTTATCAAAAGGCATAAAAGGAAGCCTGAATAGAGAATTAGATCACATTCATGGATGAGAAGACCACATACCATAAATATGCCAATTATGCACAGATTGTCTACATTTCTCTGTACCTTGTGGGTTTAGATAAAACCCGACACACTGATCAAAAAGTGCATATGGAAGAACAAAAGGCCAAGAACAGCTACAGCCAAGTTTGAAAACAAAGAACAAGGAACAGCAACAAGCCTATCAAATATTTTAAATGTTTATTGACCTACAGTTCTGGACTTGGTATCAGCACAAGGGACAAAAAAAAAAAAAAAACGAAAAGGAACAGACAGATGTTGGGAAACAGGTCCAGGCATATTTGTAAACTTGGTATATGATACAAATGGCATTTTGAATCTGTAAGGAAAAGATAAACTATTTAATAAATGATAGTCATTAGGTTATCTCATTTGGAAAAACAAAATAAAAGCAGATTCTTAATATAAAAATTTTAAAGTAATTAATTACACATGGATTAAATACCTAAGTGAAAAATATATCAAAACTTTTAGAAGGAAATAGTTTTACATTTTCAGAGTAGGGAAAGATTTCCAAACTAGGTACAAAAAAACAAGTCCTAAAGAAAAAGACTGATAAATTTGACTATATTGTTATTAATAACCTTTATCCAAAAAAAAAAAAAAAATCAAGCAAAGTCAGAAGGCAAATTGCAGACCAAGAAGACGAGTGAAGATATTTGTGATCTGTACAAGTGAAAAGGGATGCAAATCTAGAATATTTGAAGAATGCTTACAAGTCAGTAAGAAAAACAGTCTAGTTGAAAAAATGGACAAGAGATGAGGATGCACCTTTCACAAGAGGACACTCAGTGGTTAATGCGCCTACAAAAAGATGCTTACCAAGCCAGTAATCGGGAAATTGCCAATTAAGTCACCACTGAAATACCATTTCCCACCAAGCAGATTGACTAACAGAAGAAAGCTAACAATACTGAGTGCTGGTGAAGAGGGAGAGAAAAGAAGTGGCCTTTCACAAGCTGCAGGGGGAGTAAGCATTGGTATAAGCCCTTTGAAGAAAGGGCTAGTGTGTTAGAGACACATCTGATACAGGAATTCCACTCCTAGAGATGCACAGAGATGTACTGCTTATAACAGGGGAAAAAGGGAGACAACTTGAGATGATGGGTAAATAAACTGTGGTTCAACAGAACACTACACAATAGTTAAAATGAATAGACTAGAGCTATATACACTAACACAGAGAACCCTCAAAGATACCACGTCGAATATTTTAAAAAGGAAGAAAAACATACTCTCTGATGATATGTACAGTATGATAACATGTAGATACAGCTTTAAACATGAAAACCCGTATTATATACTATTCTGCATATAAATAACATTAAAATATTTGTGGGAGTGATAAGCAAATTCAGAATAAGCTATTACCTCTGAGCCAGTGGAAACAGAATGTGAAAGAATGCATAGAGGGCTTCGCCTGTTTTTATTTTTTTCTTAAAAAGAAAAAAAGTCTCAAACAAAGAAATCAGAGTTGAAATCAAAGTGCTCTGATCAAATCTGCTTATTCTCACAAAGAAACAGAAATTCCACATGTTATATATTCATTGCTTTTCAAAGCAAATTTTAGCAATAACATTTTTTTAAAGGAACAATCTAGAAGGGTCACCTGTGAGAACAGCAAAAACAAGATGCAGTGACAACGCCACATGCCGATGGAGCTGTGGGGAAACTGAGACACGCACACCCTGTGGGCAGCAGCTCTTATTGCTCTGCACCTTCACATCCTCGCTGCACTATGAGATGTGCTTGTGTCTCATTGCGATTTGGACAGGCGAATTCTGGCATCAACTTGTATGTAGTGTGCATGTGCCTTTCCTCCTTTGTAAAATGTCCGTAGTCCATTTTCTTGTTAGATTATCTTATCATCTGTCTCTTCTTGATTTGCAGGACTTCTGTTTGCTGTTTTTAATAAATACTGGATGAATCCTTTTCATCTCCTACTCTGTGTGTCTTCTTCTTATTCTCAGGTGTGTCTTTAAAAAGAAGAAGGGCTGTTCCCACCAGCTTGTACATGCACAGAATATCTCTGGAAGGATGCACAAGAATGTGGTGCCTGGGACTGCTTCTGAAGAGGGAAAGTAAAGGAGCGGGGAAAGAATGTTTGGGAGGTGAGTTTACGTGCCCAGTCTCTCAGTGTTGTCCAACTCTTTGCCGCCCTATGTACTGCAGCCCACCAGGCTCCTCGGTCCATGGAATTTTCCAGGCAAGGATACTAGAGTCAGTGGCCATTTCCTCCTCCAGGGGATCTTCCCGACTCAGGGATCTAACCTGTGTCTTCTGAGGCCCCTGCCTTGGCAGGTGGATTATTTACCACTGAGCCACGTGGGAAGCCCCATGGGGGACATGTACCCTTCTCCATTATCCTCTTACACTCTTTTTTTTTGAAAAATCATTATTAAGTCCATGTATTTAAGATATTAACACAAAACCTATTATAACTAAGCTAATGAAAGCTTTTCCTCTGTTCGTTTCCCAAAGGAGATGCCAGCCCGAGTCAGACTTTCCCCATGCAGCCCACACCCGCTGGCTCTAAGTACAGGAGCCCGTCCACTCTGCCTTCTAACCGGGAGGCAGGAGAGCAGAGCAAGGCTGAGAGCAACCTGGCAGCCAGACTACCAGGCTGTCCCCCAGCTCCTCCGCTGCCACTTGTACAACTGAGCAGAGTTTCTTATCCTCTCTAGACCTCAGATGAGGAGCAGTAATTCCTACAGTGACCGGCAGCCTCGAAGTCACGAGGCCGCGTTGCTCCCACCTCAAGTGGCAGAGGTGATGGGCTCTTACGTCCAAACTGAGATGCAAAAGACCTGTGGCTTCTGTTTGGACACACCTTCTCTTACTCGCTTGCTCTAAAGGAAGTCAGTTCTCATGTTATATTCCACATTGGGAGCTGCCCTGCGGGAAAGGCTCTCAGACAAGGAATTAATGCTTCCAGCCACCAGCCAGTGAGAACCAGAATCCTGCCAGCAAGTCCTACTCACAGCCAGTGAGTGAGCTTGGAAACTGGTCCTCCCCCAGGGCAAGACGATGCAGCCTGGGGAGACCTGGAGCCAGAGAAACCCAGCTAAGTCGGGTTTCTGCTCAGATTCCTGCCCTACAGAGGTTGTGAAATAATAAACATTTGTTGTTTTAAAGAGAAGCAGAAAGACTAGGCAACATTTCTCCTGAAAAAAATGTATCAATCACCTGCAAGAGGCCAGACAGAACAAAAGATTGTGTACAATCCCTTCCGGTGCTGGGAGCCTAAATCTCCAAATAATACAGTAAATCCTTGATTTTAAACAAAATGTTTCAGGAAATAGGTGATTTGCTGAATTTAATTTCCTGGTTAATTGGAAGAACCTTTTTTTTTAAATAGAATCATGGGGCTTAAACGTATCTCATAGATCATGTATTCAGGTGATGCAGCTGAAACGGAGAATAAGCAGTCTCTGAAAGTTCTGAAGCTTTTGTGATGAACCCTAGCACAGTGCCTGTCACACCGAGAACACTCACTAAATAATTGTTGAAAGAAAGAAGGAAGAAGAGTAGGTGGCAGGGAGGAAGGAAGAAAGAGGTGCTCACCCTCTTCATGGCTTTGACGTGCTGAAACTCCTCCTGGTCCTGGCCTCAGAGGCCAGGAGAGCTCAGAGTTGGACATGAGGAGATCTGAATTCAAGCCCCAGTCCACATTTAGTTGTGTGACTCTAGGCAGTCCCTTGACCTCACCCCTTATACTTACATCTCACCTGTTCAGGTGTAAAATTTTAAAAATAGTAACTTCAGGTGCCATAGAGTCACTGTGAGATCAAATATGATCCATACAGGAATGCACTTTCTAACAGGAGAGGGGCATGCACATTTTGCCATCCTTATCTTTAGAAAGTACTGTCCACTGTGCTGACTTAGAAAGCAGGCTATAAACGAAAACATCCCCTCTCCCCAACACATGTAAAAGGGTTGCTGTTGGGAAAATCAGCTCTTTGGGGAAGGGAAATACATTTGGATCCTCATGTCACACCATTCACTGACACAAAAGTTGCTGCTGC
This sequence comes from Bubalus bubalis, assembly GCF_019923935.1. NCBI lineage: Eukaryota > Metazoa > Chordata > Mammalia > Artiodactyla > Bovidae > Bubalus > Bubalus bubalis. The sequence goes on from NC_059161.1 coordinate 48,233,529, forward strand.
TGCTGCTAAGTCACTTCAGTCGTGTCCAACTCTGTGCGACCCCATAGACAGCAGCCCACCAGGCTCCCCATCCCTGGGATTCTCCAGGCAAGAACACTGGAGTGGGTTGCCATTTCCTTCTCCAATGCATGAAAGTGAAGTTAGATGGATTTAAAAGTCAATTGTAAATTACAATACATGTATAATATGTAATACCATGCAATTAAAAAGAATAAGATACAGCTCTGTGCACTGGCATGGAAAGATCTCCAAGAGCTAGTGTTGTGTGAAGAAAACCAAGCTGTATACGTGTGTGTGTGTGTGTGTTTTACTTATGTAAAAATAAATCCCACATACACATGCATGTGCATATGCCACAAACTTATAGAAAGTTGAAAGAATTCACACATCAATTGCTAATAGTAGTCACCTCTGGGGAAGGTAATGGGACTGGATGTAATGTGGCATTTTAATTTCTCGTGAAAATTATATATATATACACACATAAACTAGTTGAATTTTTTAATGGGTATGTATTAATTTTTTAAATTTTAAAAACAAAGGTAATATTTTAAAACTTAAATGTAAAGAATAAAATCATTAAAAATAATACATGAATGCTTGGTCTCTGAAAAGGAAAAATCTTTGAAAAGAATGGAAAAAAAATCATGAAAAGTATTTCTAGAATTAACTACATTAATTGCTTCTTTTGTCAAAAAAAAAAAAAAATTAAAAGGTAAACCAAAACCTGGGCTTCCCAGGTGGCGCTAGTGGTAAAGAACCTACCTGCCAATGCAGGAGACATAAGAGATGCGAGTTCAATTCCTGGGTCGGGAAGATCCCCTGGAAGAGGGCGTGGCAACACACTCCAGTATCCTTGCCTGGAGAATCTCCTCGTCATGGACAGAGGAGCCTGACAGGCTACAGCCCATAGGGTCACAAACAGTCAGACACGACCGAAGCTACTTCTTCTCTCCAAACCAAAATTGGCTAATAACTTAGCACCCAATATGACAGAGAATTAATTCTTTGTATTAAAAAGTGGTCAGAACTGATTATTAAATAAGATCATTACCTCCCCACCCTCAGAAAAGCCCTGACTCTCCAGGCACTCAGCCTCAGACTCTTTTCAAACTATCATCCCACGTGCTTATTTTAGACAGAAATTCTTAAAGATGGTGAGTCTGTTGTGGGGTTGGGGGGGAGGGGGGTGGCAGAGCAGGAAGCTACAGCCCCTCTCAGCAGGGAGCCAGCCCTCCTGAAAGGAGAGGCTGGAATGGGCAGTTTCCTGCAGCTTAGAAATTTACCACTCACATCCTCCATCCCTGCCCCTGACAAAATCTGAAAACAGTGAATCTTCCCAATCTTGTCAGAACCCAAGTCCCCTCTCTCCCTATTTCAGATTCTCCTTGAGGATGAACTGAGGTCTGGCCCCCAAATGGAGAGTTGAAAATGAAAAGACATCTTGGGAGTTCGTCACCCAAGACGGCCCTAGATCAGAGGGAACCCCTGACCGCTACCTGAAATGCTGTGACCACCACACCGCAACCCCAAGGCTTCTCGAAGACAACATGAAATGGCTTGGCTGCCCTCATCCCCTAATGAGGTGGGGTCCTGGGAACGCCTGGGCCCGCCCCAGGAGGAGAATGAAACTGCCACCAGGGAGCCCACCTCTCCAAAGTCACGTGGCAGGGCCACAGCTCTCAACACCAGCAGCACTGGTCTGAAGACCCCATGTCTATCAGAGAATGGCTAACCTGGCCACCCATTTTGACAAAGAATATATCTTTGATATTCTAGATGTCACTTCTTGTTTCCATCTGTGACTTTCCTCTGCCACTCAGGGTTGTTGTTGTTTAATTGACTGCTAAGTCATGTCCAGCTCTTTTGTGACTCCATGGACTGTAGCCCACCAGGCTTCTCTGTCCATGGAATTCTCCTGGCAAGGATACTAGAGTGGGTTAACATGTCCTCCTCCAGGGTATCTTCCTGACCCAGGGATTGAACCTAAGTTGCAGCTGCTGCATTGATTGGTGGGCTCTTCACCACTGAGCCACTGATGGGAACTTGGAAGGAAATGGAAGCCCTGCTCCCAGCCATCTCCTCCCACAGCCCAGCACCCCTAGCAGGGGCTACAACCTGGGGAGGGTGCTGGGAGTGGGGTGGCTCCTCCACTCCCACCACCCATTCCTGACATTTCCTAGTCAAGGGGAAATTCTGCACCTAATAACTCAGAGCTGGGGTCAAGCCAATGTGGGCCTGCTCCTGCAGATAATTATTCTTAAAAATAACTTTGCTGGGCTTCCCTGGTGGTTCAATGGTTAAGAATCTGCCTTGTAATGCAGGGCACACCGGTTCAATCCCTGGTCTAGGAAGAGCCCACATGCCGTGCAGGACAGCTAAGCCTATGAGCTGTAATTACTGGGCCCACATGCAGCAACTACTGAAGCCCAAGTGTTCTAGGGCCCGTGTTCCACAACAACAGAAGCTCCCACAACGGGAATAGCCTGTGCAAAACTAGAGAGTAGCTCCTGCTCGCTGCAACTAGAGAAAGCTCCTGCACAGCAACGAAGACCCAGTGCAGCCAAAAATAAATAAATACATATTTTTAAAAAAAGAACATTGCTGTTGTCGTTGTTTAGTCCCTTGATCATATCTGACTCTTTTGCAACCCCATGGACTGTAGCCTGCCAGGCTTCTCAGTTCATAGGATTTTCCAGGCAAGAATATTGGAATGGGTTGCATTTCCTCCTCCAGGGGATACTCCACCCCCTGTCCCCAGGGATCGAACTGCATTTCCTGCATTGGCAGGCGGGTTCTTAACTACTGAGCCATCAGGGAAGCCTAAAGAACATGAGATAAACATTTGCAAGGAAAAGATCTTGTCATCCCATCAAAAACTTATTTAACATTCTACAAACATTTACTGAGCACTAACGGAAGTGTAGGAAGTGTCGGAGTTAAGCGTGTACAGATTGAGTATGCCCTCCTTGCCCTGAACAGGTGATTATTCCTCAGCATTGAGCATTCAGTGTGGTACAGGGGAAAGTCTGCTGCTTACTAGAATAGACTGGAGCACTTCACTTAATCTTCCTGAGGATCTATGTATAAAATCCCCAGGATCTTGGGAGGATTAAATGAGATGCTGTGGGACAGTGCCTGGCATAACACAGCCCCAGGCACACTATAGACAAAGAAGAATTTAGGCTCCAATTCCCAAGCCCCCCTCCCCTCAGTTTCCTCATCTCTAAAGTCTATTACTTTGTTGGCTTGACTGACCTATATTACAGGCTCAAACTGCACGATACATCAACACAAGAGCCCCACACAAATCAATCGCCTTATCAGGACTATCGAGTCTCAGTTGGAAACATTCATTCTATTTATTAAGGTGGGTGGAGGCAAGTGAATGTCAATATATTCTGCCAAGATGAATAAAATCCCTTTGCTTAGATCTGGAATGTGCTGCAGAAGGGTAAGTCGGAGACCAAGTTTTCTCTGGCAGTGTTGAGTTGTTCTAGTCCTTTAGTTGTGTCCATCTCTTTGGGACCCCATGAACTGTAGCCTGCCAGGCTCTTCTGTCCATGGAATTCTCCAGGCAAGAATACTGAAGTGGGTAGTCATTCCCTTCTCCAGGAGATCTTCCCGAGCCAGGGATCGAACCAGAGTCTCCTGCATTACAGGTGGATTTTTTTTTACTGTCTGAGCCACCAGGGAAGCCTTCTCTTGCAGAAGGACAGCAAATTTGGGCCCACAAGCCAAATCTGTCCTACCTCACCCCCACTCCCCACCCCTGCCTGTTTTTGTAAATAAAGTTATATCGCATCACAGCCATGCTCATTCACCTACAAATCCTCTTTGGCTGTTTTCATGCCAGAACCACAAAACTGAATCACTGTAACAGAAAATGTATGGCCCATGAAGCCTAAAATATTTACAATCTGGCCCTTTACAGAAAAAAAAAGAGAGAGAGGCTGTCAACCTCTGCTCTATTGAATACCTTCTGTTCCTCTATCGCAAATATCCATAAATTTGAAGCTGAATGTTGGAAATTAAACTTTTTAGCTCTCAAGTCAGTTGAGGTTCACAAGACCCAGTGGTTGAAATTGAGACTCAAATGAATCTGAAGTTTGGAAATAAGAGAGACTCTCTCCAGGTTACATCTGGCTTGTTACTGTGTAGTCCTGAAGCAAATTGTAGGTTAAAATAAGGCTTTGAAATTATTGTGGGGGTTTTCTTCTGTCTACCATTCCCCCCCAACAAAATTCTACAGCCCAAAGCAACTAGTAATTAAGTGAATATTTTCCAATTGTAAATATATAAAATTTTTTCATGTTACCTATTGATTTTCTATCATGGATGACATGAATGATTATTGAGCTCTTACATCACCTCATCTCCCTTCTAAAAAAATACACATTTATCTCCCCATCCACCCAATATAATTACATCAAAAATTGTACTTAAAACATTTTTATTTATATCAATAGTTGATATTTCCTATATTACAACTGCATAAACATTGTTTACTACAGAAAAAAAAATTATTGTGGGGGTTTGCAGACAGAGGAAGCAGGATGGGGTAGAAGCAGCAGTAACGTGAATGTTGGCAGCTGTGTTCCAGCCCCAATTAGGAGTGTGATTGGGGCCATGGCTGCCCTTCCAGGAGCCGTTACTTTATTTGCAAAATAAGGGGCTCGTCATCCACCATCTTTGAACTACTCCTGGGAGGGAACTTGCCAACACAGATATGGAAATTTTGGCCGTGTCCTCTCCAAGATACTTTTCCAGCTTTAAAGCTTAATGTAAAGTGAGACTTGACATTGTGAGACCGTGGCCTTGGGGACGGTTATGTGAGAAGCAGTGAATTTACATGCATGGGATGCTTCCAGTTCTACCGTGTCTTAATGACATTCACCACAGTCATAATTCATCGAGCTTACCTCTTTCCAAATAGACACCATGCTACTGTAAGTCCAGTCCGTCTGTAGAGAGAGACAGTAGCCCCTGGACAGCTTTGGACAGGCCCTCCACCTTGAATTATGTGGCAGCAGTCACATAATTGGCCCTCTGAATTATGCCTTCTAGACGGGCATCAGCATGAGTTTACCTACCCAAAACTAGCACCGGCAGACACGGTTAAGGATGGCTTTATCTCTAGAGCAATTAGTCCATGTAGTAAAGGGATCCTAAGGATGCTGCCAACAGTCTTGGGATAACTGGGACCTGACAGCAAATAAATCCTGCAGAATTAGGACTCGTTTTTCCCAAAGCCCCAAAGTGAGGACCACCTTCCAAAAGCTCAGAATCCAAAGTCTGTTCATCCCCTTTGTGGATAGGGCCTGGTCCTGGACTGCCTGCCCTACACTCCTCCCCCGTAGTACCCATGCAGGCCAGTGACCCCAGCTGGCAGCACGGGGCCGCATGGACAGCAGTCAAAGAACACCCAGATGCAAACTGCAGCTGAGGGCCAGACCTTTCGGGTCAGTGGCTGCTGTGTTCAGTTCTCTCCCTGCCTCCCCAAGTTCAAATGCCAGCCTGATTTCTATCTGGAAGCCTCCCAGCCCAAACATGGAACAAAAGTTCCCTCTGACAAGCCCATTCTGGGTTCCAAAGTATGTTTTTATGTTTGTTGGCAAATGAAAGTGTCACCAACAACAATAACAACACTGTTTCCCCTCCGCTGGAGCTACTTCATTTCTTCACATTCGTTCCAGGGCTGGAGCTGGACAGATGAATAATGTAGGCTAGGCAGCTGGCCCGAGCCCTGACCTCGTGCCTCCTAAAGCAAGCACGGTGGTGAACGTGGAGACTTGTTTGTTTGAACTCTCACTGGGTAACTTAAAAAAGGAAAAGAAAAAAAAAAGAAAAAAACACCTACCACCATCCCATTTCATCAGTGTAGCCACTGAAGTTTTATTGTTTTGCTTTATCTTTTTCTGTTTTCATTTCTCACTTTTTGAAACAAGGAGCTACAGCCCTCTACCGGTGCAAGAGATGGAGCCAATTCACCGATCGTCGAGGCTACCCTGCCATCTTGTGGCCATCTCCCGAATGTGCAAGTTTAGAGACAATCAACTGCCAAACATCATAGAACACAGGTTGTTTGAAGGAATCTTCCAAATATTTAGACAGGCTTTCATTGCAGACACCTTGAGAAGATAGATCTGATTGTTTGGGGAGGATATAGATTGGGTTTGGAGTCAGAATGTCGTTCTGTATCTCAGCGCCCGTCCACCTCTCGAGGCATCACGCTTGAGCAAATCATTTCATTTTTATGAAGTTTTTTCATCTGTAAAGTAGAGGTCATAATAAATGTTTGATTCTTGAGTTTCATGAAGCTTAGATAAGACTTCATATAAAAAGTGACTTGTAAACTTTATACACAAATACACATAAATATGAGCTTCCCAGGTGGCTCAGTGGGTAAAGAATCCACCTGCAATGCAGGAGACACAGGGAAAATCCACTGGAGGAGGGCATGGCAACCCACTCCAGTATTCTTGCCTGGAGAATCCCATGGACAGAGGAGCCTAGCGGGCTACAGTCCATTGGGGTCACAAAGAGACAGACACAACTGAAGTGACTGAGTAGGCACACATGCTATGCTATGCTATGCTAAGTCACTTCAGTCGTGTCCGACTCTGTGTGACCCCATAGACGGCAGCCTACCAGGCTCCCCTGTCCCTGGGATTCTCCAGGCAAGAACACTGGAGTGGGTAATATCTCTAAAGAAGTAGATTATCTCACTATACTCGGTAAGACTTTTTTCAGAGACTCAAAGCCTGTTTCGCTACCTAACCTCCTTAAGGATAAAGCCTGAGCCTTAGGACTTCACACTGCTCCATGCTTTCCTAAATGCATACTGTCAAATTCCTTAACTTTCACTTTCCTGATGCAAGTAAAACCAGTTTCTTCAGCCTTTCTTCATAGGGCCAGCAAATCAGTCATGAGGAACAAGGAACATCAGTGAGCTTTTGGAGGTTAAACTCTGCTTACCTGGAGTCACAGAGTGCCCATTAATGCCTGAGCTTGAGTACTTGGCTACCTTGTCTTCTGGAAAAAGCCTGAGCCAGATGCAGCTGCTGAGGAAGCACCCGCAGAGGCCTGAGCTGCACAGGGCTGACGCGGGATGACTCATCAAACACAAGATGGGTTTGGCCGCTGCTTCTGTGCAGCTGTTTGGAGGAAGCCAAAAATTTCTGGTGCCTTGCTCTGGACTTGGTGAACAAACTCAAATGTTGCAGTCCTCACTTTGTGCTAAAATTTCTGCCCAGCCTGGGTTGGCGGACTAGCCGGTCCTGGGTCTACTGATAAGAATGTCCAAGGCCCTAGCCTGAGCTCAGAGGTTTCCCACCCACGGGCTGGCCCTTTTCGTCCTCCAGTTACAGTTTATCACACGTCTCATTGATGCAGGAGGCAGGCTTAGGGCACATTTGGCAGCAGGATCACTAGTTTTGCAGACAGAAAATAGCATGCCAGCCAAAAGGACATCAAATCCTTGGGTGAGTGGTGAGGAGCTCTGACTCAGATTTCCAGGCCATCTGCCCCCCAGGCTGGGCTCCACTTCCACCTGTTTCCAAGTTTTGTTCATCTAGGCCTGTCCTCAGGAAGCCACCTTCAGATTTCCGAATATTACCGGTGAGCCTGTGTGTTAGCAGGTGAGGGGGACCAAGGAAGGTCCTGTGGCAGGTGAGGGGGACAGAAGAGAAGGTCATGCTCCTGTCCTGCCCAGTGAGGGTCTCCTTCCCTAGGCTGAGCAGACCTCCACAGCCAGAGAGGCCACTCATTCCCCCTTCTAGTCCTCACTGGGCTGCCCCAGAATCTCTCACAGAGACCAGCCTGTGGAAAAGCCTTTCTCCAAGGTCACCCCTACGGAGGTGGGGCGGTGGTTCTTCCTTCTGCTGCAACCATGAGGGGCAGCAGTCAAGGTTTTTCTGTCTGGAAGCTATAAGAGGGTCAGGTTTTTCTTCAGAGTTTTTCCTCACTTTATAAACTACTTATATCGGCCAAATGAGAGTAGGAACCAAAGGTATGGTGGCGAAACGTTCTGAGCTGAAGTTCATATGATCTGACAAAGTGAAGGTGATTGTCAGCGCACTGAGACTGCTGGCAACATTATTAGTTTTTGTTGTGAGTTGATAAAGATGGATTTTGGGAATTCAAGCATGTAGGTGTGAGTGCCAACAATGTGCAAGAGGCAGCCAGAGATCAGAGTGTGGGGGTGTCAGAATGCCCTCGGGACTGGGTGCTCTCACAATCACACGTTCAACTGTGATAGGTGCTATGGAAGCGGGGGTACTATCAGCTTTAAATATGATATATATGGCTATGTGTATATAAATATATACTATATATGTAATATAATGTGTATTACACGTGTGCTGTGCTCAGTCATGTCCAACTCTGACTCATGTGAGCCCATGGACTGTAGCCCACCAGACCCCTCTGTCCATGGGATTTTCCAGGCAAGAATACTGGAGTGGGTGGCCATTTCCTACTCCAGGGGATCTTCCCCACCCAGGAATAGAACCCAAGTCTCTTGCACCTCTTGCACTGGCAGGCAGATTCTTTACCAATAGTGCCACCAGGGAAGCTTCTATACAGATTATGGCTACAGTAAAGATTTTGACTGGCCTTTGTCCCTGTTCACCTCTAAACCCTTGGACTTCCTGGAGTCACAGGAGTCTTATTATTCATGGTGGCCCCTCAGACCACCTCTGAGTTTATGCTAATGAGGTGACCCATGGTGCATTCCTAGGTAGATTCAGGATGGGGTCTGGCAGAGCTGGAAAGACCTACATGTGATTAGAGTTGGACTTTTGAGCCATGTGATGTCAGCGCAGCCTCTAGGGAGGAGAGTTGGGGTTCAGTCACTGTGGCCAACGATTCAATGGATCATTCCTGCATAACTAAAACTCAGTCAAAACTCTGGCCATCCAGGACGTGCACCGGCTTCCCTGGATGGTGGTCACACACTGACGTGCTGACACAGTACCAAATCCTGAGGACAAGGGAAGAGCATATCCAGGCCCCTCCTGGCCTTGCCCTGGCTCGTCCCCATCTGCATCCTTTATGTGAACTGTCATAAAGTACAGCACTTCCCTGGGTTCTGTGAGTCATCCCCACAAACTGTGGAACCTGAGGTGGTGCTGGGAAGCCCCCAGATTTTAGCCAGTTGGTCAGAGGACAAGGCCTGGGAACCCCCAACCCAGAAGCTGGCTTCTGAAGTGAGGGAAGTCATGTTGAGGGTGTGCCTTAATTCATGAATTACACTGCACAGTGGAAGAAATCACAGACAGCCCTGGGGAAATTCACAAGGGTGCACTGGTGTGGGCCCTAATGTTTGTTCACGTTCGCCTCCCTTGTTACAGAAGAAACATCCAATAGTGCGTGTGGGTTGAATGAGTAAGTTAATTATGTAACAGAGTATTCACTGCCCATTGCCCAGCATGGGGTGTGGATCGGGCCCCACCTGACCCCCCAGATCAGCCCCATCCCCACCTGTACTCTTCTAAGTGTCATTTCTGTCCTGGAGCTTACAAGTGCCCTGGGAGGCTCTCTCCGTCCGTCTGTCTCTTCACCTTTATACTCAAATCCCCTTACATGAACTCTCATTAGCTTGTTTTCTCCTACAATCTGGGCCATAAGAACTTAGTGGCACTTTATACCAGAGTCCAAAAACCAATAATAACATGAAGCTAGTTTTCTTCTCTGGAAAGGGAAAGTGGAAGCGAAGTCGCTCAGTCATGTCCGACTCTTTGTGACCCCATGGACTGTAGCCTACCAGAGTCCTCTGTCCATGGGATTTTCCAGGCAATAGTGCTGGAGTGGATTGCCATTTACTTCTCCAGCTGGAAAGGAAAAGGAACTGCTTAAAACATATCAGATTCCCTTTCCAGGGAAAGGAACTGCTAAAGAGGAATCTGATATGTTTTAAGAGACCCTTCCTTTGAACTGGAAGTTTTACTTTTTTTTTTTAATTGAGATATAATTGACATGTAACACTGGGATTAGTTTTAGGTGTACAACATAATATTTTATACTTGTATAAATTGTTAAATGATTATCAGAATAAGTTCCGTTAACATACTTCACCACACATTTACAGACTTACAATTTTGTGTGTGTGTAGATTTTTAAGATTTGCATGTGTGCAGATTTTTAAGATCTACTCTCTTAACAGCTTTCAAATATATGATGCAGTATTATTAACTACACTTAGCATGCCATACACTACATCTCAGAACTTATTTGTAACTGGAAGTTTATACCTTTTGCCCACCTTCATCCATGTCCCCTACCACCTTGTCCCCACCTCTGGCAACCACCAATCTGCTCTGTATCTATGAGTTTGACTTTTTGTAGATTCCACTTATAAATGATATCAGACAGTATTTGTCTTTCTATGTCTGACTTATTTCACTTAGCATAATGCCCTCAAGGCCCATCTATACTGTTGCAAATGGTAGGAGTTCCTTCTTTTATTGCTGGATAATATTCCACTGAATATATGTACCACATCTTCTTTATCCATTCATCCTTCAGTGGACACTTAAGTTCTATGTCTTGTTATTATAAATAATGCAGAAGTGAACATGGGAGTGCAGATATCATACCCAGAAGTGGAATTGCTAGATCATATGATAGTTTTATTTTCAGTATTTTGAGGAAACTCCATGCTGTTTCTCATGGCTGCTGCACCAATTTACATTCCCACCAACACTGTACGCTCGAGGTTTCCCTTTTCTTCACATCCTCACCAAAACTTGTTTTCTCCTGTCTTTTTTATTTTTTGTGATACCCATTGGGACAGGTGTGAAGTGATATCTCCTGTGGTTTTGATTTGCATTTCCCTGATGATTAATGATGCTGAGCCCCTTTCCTGTGAACTGGGAATTTAGACTGTTCTACTGGGAGGTCCATTGATGATAATCATCAGAACAAATCCCTAAACAATACTTTTAGAAAGACATTTTTTAAAATCACAAGCACACAAGGAAACCAAGGGTATGCTCTTAATGACTTAGAAATTATGCCAAATCCTCAAAACCCAGGTGGCAGGTAAGGATGGAATTAAAGGAGGAAGCTACAGCACAAGGCAGGAAGGTGAGAAGACAGTGCCCCCAGGTGGAGCCCCCTACTGGTGCTGCCCGCCAAGTGCACAGGGCAGGCTTGGGGGCCATCGCTGTGACTGCCTTGGAGTAGCCGTGGGGGATTCATGAGTTGGGACATTTAGGTTTGAAAGGTGTACCACTGAAAAAGAGAGAGCCCTTTTGACACATCACCTCACAGCCTGCCTCCCTCCCTGCAGTCCCCAGGCCCAGGCAAGCATGAGGAAATCCTGAGTGCAGTTTTGATCCCCCCACCAGGAGACACCAACTACGTGAGAAAAAACCAACCCCATGGGAAACAGACAGCAAGCTCAACCAAAAGAACTGATACTGGTGGACCCCAAGGAGACAGCCTTCGGAGGAGACAAAGGCCTGGGCAACTGACATTCAAAAAAAGACCCAGGTTGGGCCAGGGAGGCCTGTTCTCTTCACTTTGCATCAGTTATTCCCGAATTTTCCACAGAACATTTCCTGCCCTACCCAGTTGGGTTCATTTTCTGTGTCCCAGAGTTGGCCTCAGAATGCTTGAATCCTCAGGACCTACAGGCTCCACAATTTCTTCATGAATGAGGTCCCCATCGTGTGTCTTTTCCCCTGGGATTTGGTCTGGTTCTAGTCTTTGAGTGTTTTTGTCCTTAAAAACTTTTACTGGTCTCACAGGGTCTCTGAGGTCTGGAAACACATCTGAACCTTCATAAATACTTTCTGAATGAAGTGCACCACTTAGGCACTTAAGGGCACCTGCGTGCCTCTTGAGCTCCATCCTTGCCTCCAGAAGGTTCATTCTGCCAGCCTTCACGGTTTCACAACTGAGCGACTGAACTCATAATTTTCTGGAGGTTCATTTTTAATTATTAAGATTGCTCTTTAGTCTCTAGGTTATGTCCAACTCTTCTTACAACCCCATGGACTGTAACCTGCCAGGCTGCTCTGTCCATGGAATTTTCCAAGCAAGAATACTAGAGTGGGTTGCCATTTCCTTTTCCAGGGGATCTTCCCAACCCAGGGATCGAACCCACATCTCCTGCATTGTCACACAGATTCTTTACCACTGAGCCACCAGGGAAGCCCAATAAATAAGTAAATAAAAATAAATATTTTAAAAAGCAAAACTTGGTATGATGAACTATCCAGTCATTCTGTAGTTCATATCCATTTTAATGGATATGATTAAATATGATTAAATTAGGATATGATTAAAATAATTTTAATACATATATCAGTCATAGAAGTAACAGATTTCTAGAAGCATCTACAGCTGGTCCTACAGCTGCTCTAATAGGTGGTTCTTCTGGAGAGAAGAGTTGAGGCACACCAGTAGCATGATGCCCTGCTGTGTCATCTGGGCAAGGCAGGGGGCAGGGGACAGGGGAGGGGGCTGAAGGTTAAGGGCATGGTTTAGGAGGAGAAGAGAAATCTCTACTGATTTTTCATTTTCTAATCATTTCTAATGAATCATTCTCAGGTTATTTATAGGCAAATGGATAGCCCAGGCCTAGGCCCTTAGACTAAGTCAGCTGTTCACATTAAAATAATGACTTTCAAGTCTGGCAATGTAAACAAATACTTGTGTTGTCATTTATAGTCTTTTTGTTGTTGTTGAAACTAATAGCTGGCTCTTTATTTTTATTTTTTGGCAATTTCTTATTAAGTACTGTGGATGTATATTATGTAAGTTTCAGGTGTACAACATAGTGATTCATAATTTTTAAAGGTTATATTCCTTTTATAGTTATTATAAAATATTGGCTATAGTCTCTGTGTTGTACAATATGTCCTTGTAGTTTATTTACTTTATAGAGTAGTTTGTACCTCTTAATCCCCAACGCATATGTCCTACCCCCTCCCATCTCCTTACTGGTAACCATGGTTTGCTCTCTGTATTTGTGAGTCTGTTCCTTTTTTTTAATACTCACTCAGTTCAGTTCAGTCGCTCAGTCGTGTCCAACTCTTTGCGACCCCATGGACTGGGCCAGCACACTAGGCCTCCCTGTCCATCACCAACTCACACAATTTACTCAAACTCATGTCCACTGAGTCAGTGATGCCATCCAACCATTTCCTCTGTCGTCCCCTTCTCCTCCCACCTTCAATCTTTCCCAGCATCAGGGTCTTTTCTAATGAGTCAGCTCTTTGCATCAGGTGGCCAAAGTATTGGAGTTTCAGCTTCAGCATCAGTCCTTCCAATGAACATCCAGGACTGATCTCCTTTAGGATGGACTGGTTGGATCTCCTTGAAGTCCAAGGGACTCTCAAGAGTCTTTTCCAACACCACAGTTCAAAAGCATCAATTCTTCAGCGCTCAGCTTTCTTTATAGTTCAACTCTCACATCCATACCTGACCACTGGAAAAACCATAGCCTTGACTAGACGGAACTTATACTCACTAGTTTGTTGTATTTTTTAGATTCCACTTATAAGTGATATCATCCAGTACTTGTCTTTCTCTGTCTGACTTATTTCACTTAACATAACACCTTCAAAGTCCATCCATGTTATCACAAATGACAGAATTTCTTTCTTTTTATGGCTGAGTTGTATTCCATTGTATGATATGCATATGTATATATATACATATATATATATACACAAGTATGCATATCATGTCTTCTTTATCCATTCATCTGTTGATGGATACTTAGATTGCTTCCATATCTTGGCAATTATAAATAATGCTGCTCTGGACATTGGGTTCATGTATCTTTTCAAGTTATTGTTTTTATTTATTTTTCAGATATATACCCAGGAGTGGAATTGCTTGGTCATATGGCAGCTCTATTTTTAGTTTTTTGAGTAACCTCCATGCTGCTCACCACAGTGGCTATACCAATTTACATTCACACCAACACTGTATGAAGGTTCCCTTTTCTCCACAGCCTCACCAACATTTGCTGTGTTCTTTTTGATGAAAGCCATTCTGACTGGTATGATGTGATATCTTATTCCTGTTTTAATGTCTATGATGATTAACAATGTGGACCATCTTTTCAAGTGCCTGTTGGCCATCTGTGTGTGTTTGGAAAAATGGCTACACAGGTCTTCTGCCCATTTTTTAAATTACAGTTTTTTATATTGAGTTGTATAGCTTTTTATATATTTTGGATATTAACCCCTCATTGGTCAGATCACTTGCAAATGTTTTCTCCCATTCAGTAGGTTGTCTTTTTGTTTTGTCGATGTTTTCCTTTGCTGTGCAAAAGCTTTTAAGTTTAGGTCCCATTTGTTTATTTTTGCTTTTACTTCCTTTGATTTAAGAGACAGATCCCAAAATATATAGCTTTGATTTATGTCAAAGAGTGTTCTGCCCATGTTTTTCCTTAGGGGTTTTATGGTTTCCAGACTTACATTTGGTTTTTAATCCAATTTGAGCTTATTTTTGTATATGACTTTAGAGAATGTCCTAATTTCATTCTTTTACACATGGCTGTCCAGTTTTCACAGCACCACTTATTGAAGAGATGGTCATTTCTCAATTGTATATTCTTGCCTCCTTTGTTGTAGATTAATTTACCATGAGTACATGAGTTTATCTATGGGGTTTTTGTCTTGTTCCCTTGGTCTATATTTCTCTTTACGTGTCAGTACCATGCTGCTTTATTATTGTAGCTTTGTAGTGTCGTCTAAAGACACGGAGTGTGATTCCTCCAGCTTGATTCTTCATTTTCAAGATATTTTTGCTATTTGAGGTCTTTAGTGATTCCATACAGATTTTAAAATGACTTTTTCTAGTTCTATGTTATTTATATTTATTATCCCACATCTAATTCTAGGCTTTAAACATCTTTCAATGCCTACTTTTTATACCATTCAACTCAGTCATTCCCCTGGAACATTCCAATCTCTTCTACATATAGGAATTCACTGCTGGCACTAGAATTCCTCTATGGCTGAGAACTGTCTTTGTTGAGATGATTACTTAGCTAGAAGATGAGCCCCACTCTTAAGGGCCTAGTATTAGGTGGCCTTATGCCATACCAATGATAATAAGGTCACAGCACTGCGTGACAGAAAGAGAAGACTATGCCAGGATGAACAGAATAAGGAGGGAGGGAAAGGACAACCCAGTGGCCCCATCAGGGACCCCCAAATCTTCAGCAGTATCTTCTAAACACATCACAGTTTTGTTTAAGTGATTTTATCTTGTGAAAACCAGAGAAGGAGCTGAGTTCCTTGTCAGGGTAAATGTGGTCAGGACTGAGGCAGCCCAGAGGAAGGCCAGACCTGGAACAGAGGAGGCCAGGGAACCCAGACCCGCCCCCACCCCCCCTAGTTAGCAGCAACCTCGATGATGTCTTCAGCTTCCACTAGCTTCAGAATTAGCAGTTTTCAGACCATTTCACCTGGACAGCCTCAACAGTCCAGGTGATGTCTGAGATGTCCATGATGTCTGAGATGTCCATGATGTCTGAGATGTCCATGATGTCTGAGATGTGGATAGGAATTTGTGTGCAAGGATGATAATCACCAAATTACATATAATACTGGGCAGCTGGAAACTTGAATATATTATAGGAATCTGGTTATAGAAACAAAGAGAGAGCTAAGTGAGGAAATAATTTACAGACATTAAAAATTATATTTTCAAAGTCTATTTAATCACATGGAGAAGTTCCTGCTCTAATATCGGAAAAGAAAAAAATCCAAAATGTCATTGTTGGTATTAGTTTGCGGTTGTGTTTTGTTTTAATAAGTGAACTTTGGGAAAAAAGGACTAAAATTTTAACACAGATTGTTCCAGAGTTTGTTGGATGACAAGTGACTTTTCTTTTGTCACTTTCTTTGTTTTACTTCTACATGATTTTTAAACTCTCCATAATAAGCAAAGTAATGTCACAATCAGAAAAAAATCAACATCACTTTTGAAGCGTGGGAGTAGAGTTTGTTTGCATTAAGTGGTTTACTTGGCAGACACAAGAGAGATGAACGAGAGGAACGCTGCCCTTAAGTGATGCTTGGTCTTGATTTATTTGTTTTGGTTTAGGTAGAGACAGCATTTGTTTAGCAGAGATGAGAGGGACCTAGCCGCTTTTAGGAGAGCTTCATGGTTGTCAGGAAAAAAAAACACACACACAGAAAAGAAGACACCACAGGAGCTCTAAGTTTGATCCCTGGGTTGGGAAGAGCCCCTGGAGAAGGAAATGGCAACCCGCTCCAGTATTCTTGCCTGGGAAAATCCCATGGACAGAGTAGCCTGGCAGGCTACAGCCCATGGGGTCACAAAGAGTCAAATACGACTTAACGAAAGAGCCTGTATGAACCATTTAGGGAGCCTAAGTTATTCTGAATATAATAACCAAGTAAGAAATGATTGGCTGTTCTGTTGCTCTTTAGCTGTGAGACTTTGGGCAAGTCACCAATGCTCTCCAGGCCTGAGTTCCCACCTGTATTATATAAAATAAAGGGATTAGGAAAGGTAATGTCTCAGCCCTTGCCTCTGTGGAGAGCCTGGATTGGCGCTAGACCATCTGCCCTAACAGGGCGCATCTTAATTCTAGAGACAGGATCTTGTTGAGTGGCTCTGCGTTCACCTTTCACGACTTTTCCGAGTTTCCTCCCTCCTGGCATCAGCCTGGTTTGGCCTCCTCCTGCCGATGCGTGTGGCTCGGTGACGACAGCTGAGCTGGGAGCAGAGCCCCATGCCAGCCGCCACCTTCCAAGAGGCTGCGTCTTGCCCGACTGCTTCCTGGGCTGCCCGCTGACCTCGCTCCACCGCTGCCTCCACCGTGCAGTCCTCATCATGACCGCAGGTGTGGCCTGCCACCCGCCCTCCCCACCAGGCTGTCGGACGCCTCAGGAGGCGTCAGCTGGCCCTGGCGCCTTTGCCATTGGGAGTCCTGGCACCTGCCCTTCAGAGCGCAGCGCGCAGTCGTGCCCTGAGGCCTTCAAAGGTGCCTCGCCCAGATGAGTCCCACGGGGCGGATAATCTCACCTCTTATAACAAATGGGGAGCTGCGGTGGAGAAACTGCCGTGTCTTCCAAGAGGGAACAAAGACAGCGGATCAGCCAGGGCAGAAGTGAGGCCTCGGCACTCTCCCAGAGCAGCGTAGGCTTTCGTAATCGGTCATGCGTCTTTTACCTTTTGAAACTTTGTCGGATTTATATATAGCCTCCATCTTGTCCCTCCGAACTCGGCAGGGCTCACCATCAGTCACTGGGCTGAACACCTGGAACTCTGTGGGGATTATCATTAGAAGGATGCGAGGCCAGGTGTGGTTTTGGACCGGAGACCTATTGGAAGAGGGAGGATTTCTCACTTTCCAAGTTTGCTCTGCTCAAGTTAAGACAATTAACCTCCTTTCCCCTTCAAACAACTGTTCTCCGCGGCTCTGCACTAGCAAGATGCGAGCCGAAGACGCTGTCAAAAGTGGACTGTGCCCTTCAAAGTCTTCAGATAAAAAGGTAGATTGGATTGTCCCCAGGGCTTCTTCCTGCCACCACTGCCCTCTTTGCTCCACTAATTTCACCACTGCCTTCTGGACCTTACACCTCCTGAGAACAGGAATTTTCTCTAATGCTTCGGTGGTGAAGAGATTGTAGCCGAGGGGAGTCTGGCCAAAGTTAGCCTCCCACATCGGGCCGCACTCACCTCTCAGAGTTTGCCAGGCCTGCCTGCAGGGAGAAAGGACAGATGGCAAGGTTATTCCCACCCACCTGGGGTCTTAGCTCTCTTAACTGATGTCACTGTCAGCACACTGTTCCCCTTCTTGGTCTGCTAAATCTCCCCGGACACACACACACTCAGAAACTCTTGGTAATATTAGTATTTTCAGGAAATCATGTACCTCCTTCTTACATTATGCTGATATTCTATTACATAGCTAGCATGAATTGAATGCTTATTCCATTCTGGGCACTGTGCTGACTGATTTTTATGCCCTAATGACTTCATTTAATCCTCACGCTAATCCTATGAGGAGGTTTGTGGGATGAATCTAAGGCTTGTGAACTGAAGTGAATTATCCATGTCACCCAGCCAGGGAGGGGCAAAACCGGAACTTGAAACCCGGTCTCATCTGACAAGTGAGCTTTTCAGCCATCATCCAAGATCCTCTCCATGATGCAGGGGCTCAGCTGCAGGTGTCAAGGCGTTGCTGGTCTGGTGAGGTAGTCCTAGCCAGTCTTGACACTTCCATCCCCAAAAGGGAAGCTCACCCTCACCCCTCTCACATAACCTGGCCTTTTCCTGAGGTTACAGACCAGGACATGAAGATCCACCACTCTCTCAAACACTTCCCAGTTCTGAGGTTTCAGATTATGGGAAATAATTCATCACAGAAAATTAACTCATCAACTTTCAGAAGTGATCTAACTTAGTCATTCTGTGGTGGCTCAGATGCTAAAGAATTGGCCTGCAATGCAGGAGACCTGGGTTTGATCCCTGGGTTGGGAAGACCCCCTGGAGAAGGGCATGGCAATCCACTCCAGTATTCTTACCTGGAGAATCCCCATAAACAGAGGAACCTGGCAGGCTACAGTCCATGGGGTCACAAAGAATTGGACACGACTGAGTGACAATACAAAAAAATTCCTTCCTGAGCCAACTGAGAGTAATTTGCCAACCTCGTGCACCATCTTCCCCAATCATTTTAGTGTCTGTTTCCCACAAAGACTTTGTCCTATATAACCTCAATAGTGAAGTGAAGTGAAGTGAAGTTGCTCAGTCATGTCCAACTCAATAGAAAACCCTAAATCAGGATATTACTGTTGTTATAGCTCTACTAACTAGTCCTCAGATTTCATTCACATTTCACGGGTTGTCCTAATAACATTCTTTACAGGAAAGGGTCCAATTCAGAATCATGAGTTGCAGCTATTGGTCAGGTGTCTTTAGTCTTGTTCAGTCTGGAAAATTCCTCAGCCTTTCCTTGACTTTCATGACCTTGACACTTCTGAAGATTATTTTGTAGAATGTCTTTCAGCTTGGGTCTGTCCAGCATTTCCTTATGAAGGGATCTGGTTCATTCTTCTTTAACAAGAATGTCACAGAAATGATGCTGTGTTCTCATTGCATCCTTTTGGGTGGTCCACGTTTATTTTCCTGTTACTGATGACATTTACTTTGATCATTTAATTAAGATGGTGTCTGCCAGACTTCTCTTTTGTAAAAGGACTCTTTTTCCTTTTGTAAATTAATTAGCATTTTGTGATGAGAGGCAAGAAGTGAGCTGCATATTGAGAGACTGACTAGCCATCAGTTACTTTTACATCTCCTCAGGTGATTTCACAGTGCAACCAGCTTGGAGAATCAGTGGCCTAACTTCTTCCTGTGAATAAAGCATCAGCAAAGACATGGGGCCTTTGTGACACGAGTTAATGCTGCTGTTGCTGCTGCTGCTAAGTCGCTTCAGTCGTGTCCGACTTTGTGCGCCCCCATAGATGGCAGCCCACCAGGCTTCCCCGTCCCTGGTATTCTCCAGGCAAGAATACTGGAGTGGGTTGCCATTTCCTTCTCCAATGCAAGAAAGTGAAAAGTGAAAGTGAAGTCGCTCAGTCATGTCCGACTCCTAGCAACCCCATAGACTGCAGCCTACCAGGCTCCTCCATCCATGGGATTTTCCAGGCAAGAGTACTGGAGTGGGGTGCCATTGAGTTAATGCTAAGAAGAGCCAACTGTATTAGTTAACATTATCATGAGAAACACTGGACTGGAAGAAACACAAGCTGGAATCAAGATTGCCAGGAGAAATATCAATAACCTCAGATATGCAGATGACACCACCCTTTTGGCAGAAAATGAAGAGGGACTAAAAAGCCTCTTGATGAAAGTGAAAGTGGAGAGTGAAAAAGTTGGCTTAAAGTTCAACATTCAGAAAACGAAGATCATGGCATCTGGTCCCATCACTTCATGGGAAATAGATGGCAAAACAGTGGAAACAGTGTCAGACTTTATTTTTGGGGGGCTCCAAAATCACTGCAGATGGTGACTGCAGCCATGAAATTAAAAGACACTTACTCCTTAGAAGGAAAGTTATGTCCAACCTAGATAGCATATTCAAAAGCAGAGACATTACTTTGCCAACAAAGGTCCATCTAGTCAAGGCTATGGTTTTTCCTGTGGTCATGTATGGATGTGAGAGTTGGACTGTGAAGAAGGCTGAGCGCCAAAGAATTGATGCTTTTGAACTGTGGTGTTGGAGAAGACTCTTGAGAGTCCCTTGGACTGCAAGGAGATCCAACCAGTCCATTCTGAAGGAGATCAGCCCTGGGATTTCTTTGGAGGGAATGATGCTAAAGCTGAAACTCCAGTACTTTGGCCACCTCATGCGAAGAGTTGACTCATTGGAAAAGACTCTGATGCTGGGAGGGATTGGGGGCAGGAGGAGAAGGGGACGACAGAGGGTGAGATGGCTGGATGGCATCACTGACTCGATGGACGTGAGTCTGGGTGAACTCCGGGAGTTGGTGATGGACAGGGAGGACTGGTGTGCTGCGATTCATGGGGTCGCAAAGAGTCGGACACGACTGAGCGACTGATCTGATCTGATTGAAGTCTATGTGCCATCCACTGTGCTAGTTACTTTATAAGCATCATCACCATCACTATAGCAGCTTACAGTTATTATTATCCATTCATTCAATAAATTCCTACTGAGCACTAACTGTGGGCCAAACACTCTTCTAGGTTCTGGAGATATAGCTGTGCACAAGAGACACACAAATCCCTTTTCTCATGGAGCCTACATTCTACTGGAGCTAACACTGTGATACTTACTTTATACTCACAGTTTATGACAGTGATGATAACTTGCCTCTACTGAGCATGAACTGTGGGCCAAATTCTTAGATCAGCCTTACAACAACACTGTGAGGCAGGCTCATGAACTTATAAACTTATGTCAGGAAAAGAAAGACTGTAAGGCATGTAGAAATACACTTACCACAACACTTGATACATTAATTATGTTCCCTTCAGTCCTAGCAAAGATGATGATGGACACTAGAATTTGGGGAGAATCATACTGAGTCAACAAAATGCCACTTTATACGCATCAAGTTGGCAAGAACAAGAAAGCCAGACCATATCAAATACTGGAAAAGGATGTGGGGAAATGTGACCTTTGAGCATTGTTGGTTCGAAGGTAGCTGGTGAGCCATTTCCAAGGGCATTTTCTACATGTATCCCTAGAACCCCGTAAAGCCACCTTTGGGTTTATCCACTAGAGAAACCATCACAAGTTCACAAAGAGACATGTGTGTGAAGAGTTTCACACAGACTTGGATGCTGTCACAGAGCTGGAGGCAACCAGGGGCCCTTACTGGGGAAATGAACAAGCAACATATGTTACAGGTATTTGGTGAAACACTTTGCAGCAGACAGAAGAAATTACCCAGACTACATAAACCATGTATAACTCTCAAAATCACACTGCTAAGCTCAAAATGAAAGAAACAGAATATTTATAGCACAACACTTATAAAAATTTTAAAACAGCACACAAAACAGCACTCTATATTGTCAAGGATGTCTCCACACACATATGTGTGATGGAAGGGGGACTGGAAGGAGATGTGTTAAAAATATGTCTAGGTATGCACAGAGGGGCAGGGGAGGAGGAGGGCAATGGGATTGGAGCTGGGAGACTGACTGAGAAAATAATAACTAATTAAACAACAAAAGAGACTTGTCAGGACAATTCCTTACATCCCGTGAATTTATGAGTGTGATTAGTTTGATTCTGTGGCTGACTTTATTCTGCCTGGAAGCAGAATAAAAGACAGTGCATGAATATCTTTCAAAAATGTTATATAAGCACTCCAGAAAGAGCTCCCTTACACCCAAGCCTCTTCA
This sequence comes from Bubalus bubalis, assembly GCF_019923935.1. Taxonomy (NCBI): domain Eukaryota; kingdom Metazoa; phylum Chordata; class Mammalia; order Artiodactyla; family Bovidae; genus Bubalus; species Bubalus bubalis. The sequence continues at coordinate 48,255,411 of NC_059161.1, forward strand.
AACCCATCCTCACAGAAGAAGCAGAGTCTCTGAAACAGACTGACATCCTTTTACTTCAAGCTGACCTCATGAAATCAGGCCTGTGTCAATGCTCACCCTGAACCACCCCAGGACCCCTGACGCATGTTTTCCACAATGCCTTCCTCCGGTTACAGAGAGCCAGGAAAGAGAAGAGAGTTGCCCCAATCAGGAAACTGGTCTTGGCTCTGCAACTTACTGGCTGTGCGAGCTTGATCAGGATGTTCACCTTCTTCAGCTAGTTCCTCATCTCTCAAAATGGGAATCACACCAGCTATCTGAAAGGGCTGTTTGCAGAAATAAAGGAGATTCTATATGAAGGAACGTGGCCATGGCCCCCCTCCCTCCCTCTGGAGACCCCCAGTGGGACCTGAAGTCTCTTGTCCATAATTCTAAACATCCCCCAAATGATGGGCTCACAGCTGGAAGTGATGGGGATACACTCCCTCAGTCTCCTCACTCTGGGCCATGTGGAGAACAGAACAATGGCCGTCCACATGTGGCAGAGTGGTGGTTCCATCATGCCTGGACCTGAGGTAGGTGCAGACAGCGAGCTCCCAGAGGAGGACTGTTCAGGGTGGCAGAGCCTTTTCTGAGCTGTTTGTCCCAAATGACTGGGCATTTTCTTTCCTGCATCTTCCTGGAAATAAATGGCACTGCTTTTTACCTGTACTGGAAGGCCTCTTGAGTTCTTCCTCCTGCCTCACCTCAAGTCTAGTCACCAGCTGAGTCCTGTTCGTTCTTCCCCTGGGAGCCTCTCTGAGCCGCCTGGACCCCTTCCTGGGGACCTGTGAACTGGCAAGCTCTCAGCATCTTTTCTCCAGGAAGGCTGAGATAGTGTCTTGTTTTATCTCCCTGCTTCCTCCAGCCCCATCCTCCAGGCAAGAAGGAACCTTCTGACACGTGGTCTAATGTCTTCTTTACTACTCCAAATTCTCACAGGTTGCTCTAGACAAGCTCAGTTCACATCACTGCCTTCCCTCTCCCCTGCCCCAGTCTCACTGGATTTCTTCCACTGGGAACTTGCCAAGGCCCTTGGCTCCACCTATCCATCGTGTGCAGGCTCTCCGGCTCACTTTGTGTGGGCTGGTCCTTGTTGGCTTTGGGAGCTCAGCTCTGCTCTGCAGACTGGCCTTCTAAGGCCTCCTTACCACCCCTACTGATTCCCATGGATGCCCCTGCTCATGGCTTTCAGGACATTTATCACAATCCTAGTTCGCTTGCGGCCTTCTTTAGTCCCTTTTTTTATAGAACTTCTTCTTCCAGAACCTGGCAGGGTGCCAGAGACACAGTAAATCCTTGTGTGTGTGTGTGCTTAGTCATGTCACTCTGCAACACCATGGACTATAGCCCACCATGTTTCTCTGTCCATGATATTTCCCAGCCAAGAATACCAGAGTGGGTTGCCATTTCCTATCCCGGGGATCTTCCCAACCCAGGGATCGAACCCCCATCTCCTATGTCTCCTGCATTGGCAGGCAAATTCTTTACCACTGAAAGTGAAAATGAAGTTGCTCAGTCATGTCCAACTCTTTGCAACCCCATGGACTGTAGCCTACCAGGCTCCTCCATCCATGGAGTTTTCTAGGCAAGAGTTCTGGAGTGGGTTGCCATTGCCTTCTCCAGGGGATCTTCCCAACCCAGGGATAGAACCCGGGTCTCCCTCATTGCGGGCAGACGCTTTACCATCTGAGCCACCAGGGAATCCCACTCTTTACCACTGATGCCACCTCGAAATACCAACACGGCCTCCTCAAAATTCATGTCCACCTGGAACCTCAGAATGTGACTTTATTAGTCAAATCTACCTCACTTGTCTTCACTAATCAAGGTCATTTTAAGACTTGCACGTCCTCCAAGTTGCCCATAGCCTAAACAGCAAGACATTTGCCCGAGGGACTTCCCTGGTGGTCCAGTGTCTAAGGCTCCACGCTCCCAATGCAGAGGACCCAGATTGGACCACTGGTCTGGAATTACATCCCACATGCCACAGTGAAGAAGCTGTTTACCACCACTGAGACCTGGCAAAGCCAAATAAAGTTTAAAATATATTTTTTTTAAAAAAAGATGTTTGCCCAAGTTGTTATCTAGGGACTGAGAGTCAGCAGCATCTAGTTCGAGCTGAGCTGGTTGAGACTGGATAGAAGCATCAACCCTTCAACTGGGTGTGTGCAACTTGGTGCCCCTGTGAGTGTATGTGAGCAGAATGATCACCCCTTTATCCAGTCACCTTTCCCACACTTCAGGCTGCCCTGCTTCTTTACTCCTTGTCCCATAAGCACCTCAAGTTCCTTGCCTCCAGGGAGGTAAATTTGAGATGTTTTCTCCCATGTCCTCACATGGCTGCCTTACAAATAAACTCTCTCTTTGCTGCAAACCTCGGTGTCTCTGTGTCTTGGTTTGCTGTGCCTTGGGCAAAATGAACCTGGTTCAGTAACACTTGTCTATATCTGGTCTGGGATCTTAGTCTGTTTGCACTAGGTCCGGGGAGCCTTTGTATTAGTTTTCCAGGGTGGCTGTAACAAATCATCATAAGTTTAGCAGCTTTAAACTACACAAATCTGTCCTAGTTCTGTTGGTTAGAATTTCAACTCAGGTCTCACTGGATGAAAATCAATCATTGGCTGGGAAAGTCTCTAGGAGAAAATCTATTGCTAGCCTTTTCCTGTCTTTCTTGCCACGTGATCCCTCTTTGCTTCAGCCAAGAAGGGTCTGCGGGAGTCTTCCTCATATTGAATCCCTCTGATGCGAACACTCCTGCCTCCCTCTTCCACTTGCAAGGACCCACCCAGATAATTCAGGATAATCATCCTATTTTAAAAGTCAGCTGATTAATAACCTTAATCACATCTGCTACCTCAGTTCCCCTCTGCCACTTAACAGTAATGTGTTCAGTTTCCAGTGATTAGGGGGTGGACACCTTCAGGAAGCTGTTCATTATGCTGCCTACCACACCCGGGAAACCAGATAAAATGGGAATGCCAACTATACTGCCAGGCAACTTTGCTCATGTTAAAATTTTCCCCTGATTGGTAAATCACCTAAGAACTGGGAGGAGCTATGAACCGATTATAAACACCTGAGGTGGGCATCATATCTTGGGCAAAGGGGGAATCCATTTCCTTGCCTTCCCCAGAATCTAGAGGTCACCACACGTCTTCAAGGCAAGCAGCGTGGCATCTCTCTGACTCAGCTTCTGTCGTCACATCTCCGACCGCAGCTGGGAGGGGACTGTTATTCTGCCTACCTCAGCCTTCCAATATCTCATGTCACCGCTGTGGTCCAGAAGTGGAGGGGGCAGACCACGGCTCGCCCACACTGCTGGCTTCTGAGGGGACTTTAAGGCATAGGCCCCTCCCTGCACTGGGTGCCAGTCTGTGGCTACTGGGCAACCATGACCCCTGGCCATCCTCAGTGCTTCAAATTACCTGTGGAGGAGGTAGCCCTCTGGGAAGCCAGGTTTCCATTCTAGCCTTCAAGGGAAGGAGGAAGATCTCTTATGACTCAAACAGCAACAATATCCACAAGGCTTCCCCTGACTTTTCATCTAGATTTCCAGATTACAGAACATGTTCTGCAGCCTGGGGAACCACCCTAAACTCAGAGATCTGGTGGTCACCTACCGTCTCCCTAAAGCACCTTTCCTGCCCCACTAGTCAGAAATGCCTTGTTTGTAAAGCCATCAGTTGTATCATGAATCTCTCTTCTTGACAACGTGCTTGGTGTCTGAGCCTCTGTTTCCTGGTCCTAAACACCCACTCACCATTGACCCGAGCCCCAGGACTCCGGACTCCCAGGAATCCATCCATGCACCATTCAGTCACTTCTTCAACAAGTATCTCTGAGTATGAAACCACAGCCAGGCACCACACAGAACAGAGCAGGTACAAACTCAACATGGAGTTTACAGTCTAGTCGGGGAAAGGTTGTGAAACTAACACAAGAAAAATAGAATTACTAAAGATGAGAAGCTGTATGAAGCCAGTAAAGGATGCCATAAGAAAAAGAAAGAATGGGAAGAATCTGCCTGCAACACAGGAGACCTGAGTTCTATCCCTGGGTTGGGAAGATCCCCTGGAGGAAGGAACGGCTACCCACTCCAATATTCTGGCCTGGAGAATTCCATGGACTGTATGGTCCATGAGGTCGTGAAGAGTCAGACACAACTGAGCAACTTTCACTTTCAAAGGAGAAAGAGATGGCATCTCTGAGGAAAAGACATTGATACTGAGACAGAGGGTTATGAATAAACTGACAGGAAAAGAGAGAGAAAAGCAAGTGCAAAGGCCAGATCCCTCAGTCTTTCTCAACCAGGTTAAGCGTCTTGGATTTCATCCTAAGTATAGGAACGTCATTGTGGGGTTATTAAGCCAAGAAGAGGAAGAACATTATCTCATTCATATTTTACAAAGATCGCTAGAGCTGATTGGCTGGTGCGGGTGGCAGTGGAACCAGGGGTCCCTTCTGTGACCCCAGGATAATGGGAGGTGACTTCACGCTGCTTTTACGAGTTTTATGCCTTCATCCATCTTCATTCTGCTTTGTGATAGTGTTGAAAAGCACCAAGTTTCTTCTCAGGTTAAAAAAAGGCAGGGACAGAAGTATGAACCCACTTCCCATTAATGGTCTGAACAGCTGCTGAAACACCTCCGGCTACAGTAAGGTGAGACCATCTTTTCTGACCCAGTGAATGGTATTTTCAGTAGGTTGGCATCAACCCACTTAAGGGGCAAGAGTCTAGTAGTGGGAGGGTCAAAGGGCCGAACAAAGGCTCCAGAAGAGGAACTTGGCACAGCTACGAGTTTGCTCAACCAGTGAATTTATTAGGATGACTTCACAACTAAATCTGTTTCTCCACAACAGGGGAGCCTCTTAAACTCCATGAAATCCTTTTTGGGTTTTAGAAGCACCTTTTTCTAGGACTTATTTGTGACTTCTGGTCACAAAGACACTGAGCCAGGGCCCTGGTGTTCTGTTCCTCACCTACAGACTCACACATGTCCAGCTCCCAGAGCACAACAGTCAACCTCACTGAAAAATGCGGTCCAAACTGGAGGTACAAGCTCTCTTCTGGCCTGTAAGTCAGGATACAGACGTGGCTCTTTTGGAGACTGGCTTTGCCAGACAGAAGCTCTGGTTGGCTCTCCTGTCCCACCCATGAGCCCCATGGAGCCCAGCACAGTCTTAATGATCATCTACTGGTTATTCATCATAGCTGGAAAAGGCATAACTATGGACACAGTAAAAAGATCATTGGTTGCCTGGAGTTCAAGGGGAGGTAAGGATGAATAGTGGAGCACAGAAGATTGTGGGGGTGAGACTACTTTGTATGATACTATGATGACGGATACAAGTCATTACATATTTGTCCAAATGCACAGAACATACAACAGCAAGAGTGAACCCTGATGGAAGCCATGGACTCAGTGATGATGTTGTGCCTCTGTAGGTCCATCAGTTGTAATAAATGTACCATCTGGTGGGGGTGTTAATGGTAGGGGAGGCTATGCGTGTGTGGGGGCAGCGGGGATACAGGATAACTCTGTATCTTCCTCTCAATTTTAATGTGGACCTAAAACTATTCCTAGAAATAAGTTCTATTTTTTAAAAAGTACTTTAAAAACTATTCGGGCTTATTATATGGTATATCCAGATGATGGAATATTGTGTGTGTGTATGTGTGTGTGAGTCACTCAGCCATGTCTGACTGTTTGTGATCCCATGGACTGTAGCCTTCCAGGTTCCTCTTTCCATGGAATTCTCCAAGCAATAATACTGGAGTGGATTGCCATGCCCTTCTCCAGAGGATCGTCTCAACCCGGGGATCGAACTCACACTTCCTGCATTGCACGTGAATTCTTTACTGACATAGGCTACAACATGGAACATACTTGAAACCATTACACTAGGAGAAAGAAGCCAATCACAAATGGCCACATATGATTTCATTTATGAAATGTCCAGGAAAAGCAAATCTATAGAGACAGAAAGTAGATTAGTAGTTGCTTAGGGCTTAATGGAGAGGGAAGTAAGAGTGACTGCTTATGGATACATGGGTTTCTCTTGGGGGTGAAAAATGTTATAAAATTAGAGCTGGTTATACAATGCTGTGCACATCCTAAAACCCACCAAATTGTACACTTTCAAAGGGTAGTTTTGTGGGGTTTTTTGGCATATGTATGATATCTCCATAAAGTTGTTAAAATACATCCACAACTATGCCCTGTCCTATCCCATTACTTCAGACTGTCTGGAGATGAAGCCCAGGCAGCAGTGGATTTTTAAAACTCCCTAGATGATTCTAATTTCTAGTAAAAGCTGAGAACCACTGGTCTAGCCTAACCCTCTAGGAAGCCGCCGAGGACACTGAGGTCGAAAGTTGTAGTGACTCATACTCTCACTTTGCTGGGTCAGCAGTAGGACCTAGGCAGCACAACCCGCCCTCTTTTGTGCTCAGTCTCCAGGTTAAATGCAGAACAGACGAGCCAGCGTCTGCCTGACACTCCAGCCTCGATGCTCCCTGGCCTACCCAACCCCCCACAATGGCTCTTAAATCTGTCTCTTTCCAAAGTACCGAAACCACCTCATTTGTCAGTATTTCTCTTCCAATCCTCTGCTGCCTCCTTTGCTCTGATTTCTGGGTCATTTCTCTAGCTGCCCTGCAGACTTCACAGCTCCCTATTCTGAAGCCCTACTTGTTCCGTTGCCTTCCAGTTAATTTCCTACCTATTATGAATTTGCATGTACATTTAACACAGAGAATCATTTCTGTCTTCAGCTGTGAGGTTCTATCCATTCTACTTTACAGTCAGAGAGGAGAAGCTATTCATCACAGGGGTCCCATTCGGCAACCAAGTGTAATCGGCTATTCATAATTTCCATTTTGAGCTAGATGACTGTTTAAACTTTAAGGGATCTTCACTACAAGTTAACATCCAGGGTGAGACTATAAAAAGCTTGTAGCATGTCATTTTTAGGAATCACTACTGTTAGGAAATTAGGAATGTGTTGCAAGCAAGGTTTTATCAGATAGCTTAAGAGAAAAAATAAAAAAGGCAAAGTCAATCATTTTCAAAAAGAGGGTTTTTAAGTTTTTTAAATGTACAATTTTGTATACAATTTGATCGATGAAATGTGTGGACTTCTGTGTTTTCTGAGCACTAAGATACTTGTAATACCTCTTAGTTGAAGAAAGTAAGGGTATTGTTTTCATTTATATTTGTATCCTTTCTCCCCTTTTAGATTTTAGATTTTTAAAGGTCAAGGGTCTTCTCATCCATCTGTTCATCTGACACCACCCCCCCACACCCCCACTGGAATCTGGCACGGAATTGGGCTCAACGTGTTTCAAACAAGCTCAGACCAGTGACCCTCAAATGGAAACAGGGACGTCGGTGATGGGCTTAGAAACAGCACCATCAACCTATTTCTTATTGTTATATTACAAACTATATATACTCAACAAATATCTACTGAGTTCTTACCCCGTATCAAGCATGGTTGTAGGATAAAGCTGGACAAAACTGACAAACCTCTGGAGACACTTTCACTCTATCGAAAGCAAACCACCCCATGTGAGCTGGTGGGGACATGAGGAATGAATGCTGGGGGAAATCAGAGAAATAAAAATAAAGATACTTGCACCATTTCCGTCACTCCCTCCACACTAAATTCATGGTTTCCTTTTTCTCAGGAAATTGAGACCAGAAAAAAGATCGAGGAAAAAAATTCTAGAATCTGAATGGCCGTGTGAAGTTCCCATCTCACTTTCACATAATTTACATCATTTAATCTCGAAACCCCAAGGAATAGATGCATTACTCCCCTTCATAGGTAAAGAAGGCAAGACTCAGGGAGGACATGTGACGTGCCCACAGTCACACAGCAGATGACATGCAGAGCTGGACTCAATTCCCCAGGTCACCAGCATCCTGGTCTTGTGTCTTCACACTTTATCACCCAGGTTCCCAAGGAAGCACAGAAGCCTGGGGGAGCTGGAGGTGTGGGAGAGGGTAACGTATCTTGGCCCGAACACTGAAGTATTGCTCTCAGAAGTGGGAGTGAGAGTAAGTATGACTGCAAAAGTAGGCCGGGGCCTGGCCACCCAGGCCTTGAGGATGGCTTTGCACTCATCTCGAGAAGAGTGTGCACTTAGATCAGTTGCCCCAGCATAAATATTAGGAGCACCCCTTTCACTATCAGAAGTGTCAGGGACTTCCCTGGTGGTCCAGTGGTTGGGAGTCCACCTGCCAATGCAGGGGATACAGGTTCAGTCCCTGCTCTGGGAAGATTCTACATGCCAAGGGCAAGTAAGCCTGTGCACCAACTACCAACCCTGTGCCCTGGAGCCTGTGCTCCACAACAAGAGAAGCCACTAGAATGAGGAGCCCGTGCACTGCAAGGAGGAGTAGTTCCCGCTTGCTGCAGCTAGAGAAAGCCCGCAAACAGTAGTGAAAACCCAGCACAGCCAAAAATAAAGTTACTCTCTTTTCTCCCCCTGCCCCCAACTCTGGAGAACCCAGAGGTAGTAGAGTGAGCTGAGCAACAGGAAAAACGGGAGCTTCCCCTAAGGCTGCTGGTCAGTCCTCAGCTTTGCATTGGCTGGAAGACGAAGCTCTGACTTTACATTCAAAACTGAAACTATCCCAATTCCTGAAAGCTTGGGACTTTTCGAGACTGAAGAAGTTATAGGCTTTGCCCAAGAGACTGTCCAGGAGTAGAAAAAGAATATCTGACCAAATGTATTTGAGTGCAGTGATAGGAAAAAAATAATAATCGTTTTTCTTCTGGTCATAAAACAGCAAGTGTCTAGAAAAGGGGAAAAGGGTGTTCTTGAATTACTTTAGTAAAAAATAACAACAACAACAAAAAACACCCAGGATGATAAAGTGCATGGCCACTGCTATGGTCCAAAATGTCTGTGTCCCCCCAAAATGCACATGTTGAAATCCGAACCCCTAAAGTGATGGCATTAGGAGATGGGGCCTTAGGTCATGAGGGTGGAGCCTTCAAGGGTGGGATTAGTGCCCTTACAGAAGAGATCCCACTCTTCCTTCTACCATATGATAACACAATGAGAAGGCATCAGCTATGAACCAGGAAGTGGGGTCTCAACCCCCCTCAACCATGCTGGTGCCTTAACCTTGGACTTCCAGCTCCAGAATTGTGGGAAATAAGTTTCTGCTGTGTATAAGCCTCCCAGTCTGTGGTATTTTGCTGTCGCTCAGATAACCACTCTATCTCTCAGCATGGAGGTGGGAATGAGACCTCAGCAACGGTCCTAAGCCTGTTTCGCTGGCTCTTGCCCTGACACCCTTAATTAGAGGCTATCTGACTTTGCAAAAGCCTCTCAGGGTTTGTGGGGCCCTTGGAGTGTGTTTTATGTGTTCACAGGGTCCCCTCACGTCCTTTGGCCCTGGCCCTGTATCGCTTGCTGCCCATGAAGGTCAGTGAGGGCTGCCACCAGACGCTGTCACGGGTGTCGGGCGTGCCTGGAGGCATACACCACCCCCATCCCCAAGCCTGTGTCTCATTTCATTACCTACACAGTGAGTCCTGAGTCTTGTGTGAAAGTAGAGCCTGCACTTTCTGCCTGCAGTGCCCTTCTGCCCAGACACAAAGACATGGTCATCAGGGCTTCCTCCTCAGGCTCGTTGTTTTTGTTGCTTCAATTTTTTTCCCCAGACTTAGACAACCTCCTCCCTCTACTCCAGCCTCTTCCATCATCCTGCTTGCTCAGACAAGACTGAATCTCAGCTTGATCTCAAGCCCAGACCACTGACAGTCTGGCTTGATTCAGCAGACAACAGGAAGCCTCTGATGGGCTTTGAGCAGAGAAGAAACCTCATCATTAAGAAGATTCATCTTGGCAGTAGTTGCGGAAATGAACTGGTTGGGGAGTGAAACTATTCTTGCTTCTATCCCAGGGCGGATCCGCTTCAGGATGACAGCACTCTGGTGCCACCTGGAGGCAGCCAGACTCAATTACAGAAGCAGTTTGCTGAGAGCTGAGTTCTGAAGCCAGATTTGCACATCAGAAAGTCACAAAGCAACTTTTCAGTGCTGCCCGGAAATAGGCCCATTGGTACGGACCAGGCTAAAAGGAACAAAGCATCGAGGAGGAGGCTATGCTGGAGGCTCTAGGAGCCACCTAGACCTCCGTGCCTTCCTCCAAGGAGGCTGGTTTATAAGGAGATTCTTGAATTAACTCAGTGCTGAAGCCTCCCAGGATGGGCTGTAGACACACCCCCCCAGCCCCTTACAACAGATTTGCAAATCAGCATCTTTGCCAAAATAAAGGGTGGTCCTTGCTCAGAGGAAGGAAGAGGACTCACTCCTGTTTCAAGTGACACATTCATCCCAGGTGGCTGGGCTCTCTTCCTTTAGAAGTCCTCACCCACACTGGAAAGAGAAAGTGTGTCTTTGACAAAGACAGTAGGGAGGCTGTTATGGGGAGGGTGTGAGTCAAGAGCTCGCCCTGTGAGCCTGCGCAGGTTTTTCCAGTAACTGTTTTTTTTCCCCTAATGGCCCTGTGATTGATTTACAGCACAACCCAGGAAGTAAGTAACAAAGAGGGAATACTATGATTGTAATGAAGCAGTTTTGAGAAGGGAGACTAGACCTAAATCTTTGAATCCTGGATTCTTTCTGCCAGAACCCACTGAATTACATACGTCAGTATATAATTCTTATAATATTACGTAATTTGTTTCTCCTCTCTTTCAAAACAATTTCTTACTCCTTATCAATTTTCTCCAGGTTACTGAGTCATGGAAGTTTTTCATGGCTAAAATTTCTTTTGCTATTAGCTCTATCTCCTTTTTCATAGCAATGTTTTCTTAAGAAACTGTTTCATTGTAGACAAACAAGGTCATTTCTCTGAGTCTTTGCCAAGACTGCACTGGACTTTGGCTTCTGAACGAATGGGAACTTACAAGCAGCCTAAAATCAGTCATCCTGATTTGTGCAAGGAGAAAAGGAAAGCTAAATCACTCACATGATACTCAAGCAGCCCTGTAGGGTTTATATTGTCATGTGCATTCTAAAGGTGATGAAATAGATACTCAGAGATACTCAAAGTATCTTTGCCCAAAGACACAAAGCTAGACAGTTGAAGAAGTAGAATTTTTAATTCTAGGGCTGCCTGATTTCAGAGCCAACTTGTTATCTACAGCATAGGAGTTTAGGCAGAGGAAATCCCAAAGTGCTAAAGACGGCAGTGTGAATCCTAAGGAAGAAAAGAAAATGCGTTGGGCCTCAGGGGCCACGGGAAGGGGCTATGTTTAGGGAACCCCAGTGCTGGTGGTCCAAGAGAAGAGGTACTGGGGACAAAGAAAGGCTGGGCCCAGGAAGGGTAACAGTCAGGTTTGGGGTGGCCCCGATGGCAAATGATGAGGAAGAAGCCCTGGGAAGGAATTTTGCCTCCAGTGTCAGTGCCTTATGTCTGCCACTGAGGCTCTCTCCACCCCTTTCTTCTTTTTCCTTCTCTCTGGTCTCACACCAGCCCACTTTCTTCCTCTATCAGTTTTACTTAATTGTGGATATCATGGTGGAGTCAGGGGAAGTTCAGGCCTCTCTTCTGTCTCAGCATAACATAATGCCTTTCACTTCCTCCTTTCGTTAAGGGCAAAACGTGTGCTATAAAATCAAAGTTCACCTTCTGCAACTGGCTTCCAGGAGAGTTATCTTTTCTGTGTTTTTCTTTTAAACTGGTTTCAAGCTTTCTCTTCCCTCCTGTCCTCTCTCAGAGGCCTTAGTGTTGAGGGACTGAGCTGCACGGAGGTGAGGGGAAGGGAGCTGTCCCCCGTGGAGGCCATGATGAGCTTGGAGTGGGTTACACTGAGCAAATAATTAACTTGAGCAAGTGAGTAAATGTAGGGAGGGCAGTGAGAGCCAGGCTGGAGAGATGACGGGAGGAGAAAGGAAAGACTGAAAAGGAACTCGTATTATTGAGGTATTAGATTATAATTGGAAGTATAGTACAAGTTCATAGTTTTTAAATATATAAACATAAAAATATAAACCTGCATACATAGATATAGATGATAATACAAATATAGAGAGAGAGATACACAAAGGCATATAAACAAATTTTAGCCCTATCAGCTGAGAGGGCCCAGAAATTATAACATCCCAGTAGCCATGAGCATATGGACCATCTAACATTGGTTTCTCCCTACCATTCTTCACTAAAAGGAACCAGGAATAAAATAAGCCTGGAACTTCTTCTTATGCCAGAAAGTAATGAGATGCTTAAAGAATGACTAAAAGTGAAGGTGAAAGAAGTCGCTCAGTCATGTCTGACTCTTTGCGACCCCATGGACTGTGGCCTATCAGGCTCCTCCGTCCATGGGATTTTCCAGGCAAGAGTGCTGGAGTGGATTGCCATTTCCTTCTCCAGGGGATTTTCCCGACCCAGGAATCGAACCCGGGTCTCCCGCATTGCAGGCAGATGCTTTACCATCTGAGCCACCAATGACTAGGACATGTCAAAAGGACGCAGGAACAAGCCGAAGGAGATCCCATTGGCTAAATCTGGGACAATCTAAACATCAAAATGATATGCTAGTATCTTACTTTCATTTATTACATGAAATAAGAATCTGTATTGATAAATGGATAAATAAGTTCATGGGATGTGTGTGTGTGAAAGCTCTTTCTTCTAGTAGACTGCCAAGCTGTAAATGTAAACAAAATGATGAAGATAGAAAACCATCATAGGATACCACTGTGGTGATTTATTCAGGTAAGGGTCCACAATGAATGCAAAACTGACTACTGGAGGTTGATAAGGACTAGGATCTTGGTATCTCAGAAAATCTCCCCACAAAATGCTTACCATTACTAAAGAGAAAGTAGTAATTTGATGAGAAATCTGGAAGATGCCTGCACAACCAAGCTATGAAGATCAATATCCCATGGCTAGACAGGATGACATCTTATGCCATAATATGTAAAGTCCAGCTTCTTTTCCATGGTGTTGCTGCCAAGAATGAATAGTGAGGTCTAACCAAAAGGAAATATCAAATAGAACCATATCTGTGGTCATCTTACAGAATAAAAGGCCTGTACTCTTTAAAACCAAAGGACATTATCAACAGAGGAATGGATAAAGAAGATGTGGTACATATATACAATGAATTATTACTCAGCTTTTAAAAAGAATGAAATAATGCCATTTGCAGCAACATGGATGGACCTCGAGATTGTCATACTGAGTGAAGTAAGGCAGGCAGAGAAGGAGAAATACTGTATGACATCCTCACATAGGAATCTAAAAAGATATAATACAAATGAGCTTATTTGTATTATAAGAGAAACAGAAAGAGACTCACAGACCTAGAGAAAGAACTTACGGTTGCTGGAGGGAAGGATAGGGGGAAGGGATATGTAGGGAGTTTGGGATGGATATGTACACACTGCTATATTTAAAAGGAATAACCAACAAGGACTTACTGTATAGCACGGGAAACTCTGCTCATTGTTATGTGGCAGCCTGGATGGGAGGGGAATTTGGGGAAGAATGGATACATATATACATATGGTTCAGTCCCCTCACTCTTCACCTGAAACTATCCAACATTGTTTGTTAATCAGCTATACCCCAATGCAAAATAAATTTTTAAAAAAATCTAAAAGACATTAATGACAGAAAAACTCTGAGAAATTACTCCAAGTTGAAGGAGATTGAAATGATGTGGCCATTGAATGCAATGTGTGTGTTCCAGGATTGACTGGATCCTGAACCAAAAGGGAAAGAGAGTTGGCTGAGCTGGCAAACTTTGAAGGAGGTCTGTGGACTGGATGTTAATGTTGGGCCCTTGTTAGTTCCTCATTTGAAGGGTTTGCATTAGCTTCCTAGGACTACCATCACAAATTACCACAAGTGGAGCTTAAAATGAGAGAAATCTATTCACTGGAGTGTGTGTGTTCAGTCGCTCAGTCATGTCCAACTCTTTGCGACCCCAGGGATGGTAGCCCACCAGGCTTCTCTGTCCGTGGGATTTCCCAGGCAAGAATACACAGCAGGTTGCCATGTCCTACTCCAGGGCCTCTTCCTGACCCAGGGCTCAAACCTGCGTCTCCTGCATCTCCTGTGTCTCCTATGTTGCAGGCCGATCCTTTACCACTAGCACCACCTGGAGGCTAAATCACTTCTGAAGACCGGGGGCAAAACTGCCCCATGCCTTTCTCCTAGCTTCTGAAGGGTGCCGGCAATCCCTGCCATTCCCAGGCCTGTGGCAGCATCACTTCAGTCTCTGCTTCCATCTTCACATGGCCTTCTCCTCTGTATCTCAGGTCCCTCTTTGTCTTTTCCTCTTACTATAAGAGCATCAGTCTACTGGATTTAGGGACCACACTAATCCCAAGTGATCTCATGTCGAGACCTTTAATTCCATCAGTCTATTTCAAAATAAGACCACATTCTGAGGTTCCAGGTGGGAAAAAAATTTTGAGGGAACGCTATTCAACCCACAATAGGGTTGTATCCAGAAACACACACTGGAGTGTTTAGGGATGACAGGGCGTTGTGCATGCAGCTTGCTCTCAAAAAGCTCAGATAGTGATAACGAGGGACTCAAGAATTCTTTGTGGAACATTCTCACAACTTTCTATACACTTGAAATTATTTCCAAATGAATCATTTAAATTTTTAAAAACCTGCTTTTGACCTTTATTGAAAGTTTTCATGGGGCAATATTCAAGAAACAATAAGCAAGATGTTCAAGCTTCCATGGGTTTAGCCACCATTTGTCATCTTGTTTGAGGCTCTCAGAGTTTGGGGACAACCCTCCTTGACTGGGTAGGAAAGAGCATGAGAACCCCCATTCCTCTCAATGTCTTGCCCTTTCACATCTTCAGCATTTTCCAGGGTTTTAAATATTGTTTTGGGGTCAAGGAGTTCAAATTTCAGAGGGAACTGATTTAGAATTTGGCCATAATCATGAGAAGTTTGGGGCTTCCCTGGTGACTCAGATGGTAAAGCATCTGCTTGCAATTCAGGATACTGGGGTTCGATCCCTGGGCCCGGAAGACTCCCCTAGACTAGGGAATGGCTACCCACTCCATATTCTTGTCTCAAAAATTCCATGGACTGAGGAGCCTGGAGGGCTACCGTCCATGGGGTCACAAAGAGTCAGACACTACTGAGCGACTAACACACGTGAGAGGGTTTGTTCAAGCAAAACCTACGAGTGAGGGTAGCGGCTCATCTGGGTCACAAGGCTGGGGGCTGTGCCCTTGCCTCCAGGGCTGGGCACCCACGCATTGGCCTAAGGATCACCCAGTGCCACATGTGCTGCGTGCCTTCAGTTTTTATTTTTAATTTGACTTTAGACTCATGTTTAGCCTTTTTGCTCTTACTTTGTCTTTCCTTATTTTCTTTTCTTTTTATTCCTATCAAAGAAAAGTGAAAGTCACTCAGTCGTGTCCAGCTCTTTGCGACCCAGAACTCTTTGAATTCTCCAGGCCAGAATACTGGAGTGGGTAGCCATTCCCTTCTCCAGTGGGTCTTCCTGACCCAGGAATCAAACAGGCATCTCCTGGATTGCAGGCAGAGTATTTACCAGCTGAGCTACCAGGGAAGCTCCTGTCAAAGAAAGAGAAACACAATTCCTTTTTGCCCATCACACATGTTTCTACTCTCAATCTAAAATCTATCTCTGCGTGTTTTTAACCTTTTAATCTAGCCCATAAAAGGGCTTTGCCTTTTATTTTTCTGCTTAAAATCTCACTTTATCCTTTATTGTTTCTCGTTACCTTTCAGGTTTAGTGGGTTGTTGACTGCTCTTTGTTTTACTTTTCTTACGTTTACTTTTTACCTTTAATCTTTCAAACTTCCATTGGCCGTTTATCATCCTGCCCTGATTTTCCTTCTTTCCTTTTCTTCCTCTTCCTTGCAATGACTGGCTTTGACAGTGACTGTTAAGAGGATGATCCCTAGGGTATGAGGCATTTAGAGCAGTGACCCTGCAGGCTGTATTTCCCATCTGTCTTGGAAACCTCTAGTCTAGTTCCCACCATAGTCCTCACAGAATCCTTGCCCTCTCTTCAGAAATTTCATCCACTCTAGGGCTATGATTCTCTTAAAAATATTGTTTACATCTCACATAATCCAATCATCTGTGTTTTAAAGTCAGTGATCTTTAATATCTAACCAAACTTTGAATGAAACGTGCTGGTGACCTATGACATTTCACAAGGCGAAAGGACGGGGTCAAGGAGGTCACAGCAGCCTGGCTGGATGTGGTTGACCCATTTGGCCCTGAGCCCTGGATAGGAATTCTGCAGAGGTACAGTTCTCAGGCCCATACAAGACTTGTTTTTCTGTCTGTTTCCAATATGCTTATTTCCAAGGTGTGTCACCTTCCTTCCAGGCTGGCCAGGAAAGGTTGCTGGGTGTGTGGTCCTCCAGGCTTCCCTCCAAAGACAGTACTGGAAAAACTGGCCAATGTGGAGATTATTCTCAATGAGTTTTTAAAATAACAACGCAGTTCTCTCCAAGGTGAACCTCTATTATCAGGATCCATTCTGTACCTCCCAGATGCACTTGGAAAATCTTAACAAGAGATGAATGGGAGTCTCATTTTCTCTCCATATCATAAAACATCTCTCATTCCCTACCCCTACATCTCTGTATCTGACTTTTGCCATTTCCTCCAGGATGGAATGGCCTTTCCTGATGGCTCAGTGGTAAAGAATCTGCCTGCAATGCAGAAGATGCCGAAGACTCAGGCTAGATCCCTAGGTAAGGAAGATGCCCTGGAGGAGGGCATGACAACCCACTCCAGTATTCTTACCTGGAGAGTTCCATGGACAGAGGAGCCTGATGGGCTAGAGTCCATAGGTTCACAAAGAGTCAGACCTGATAAAAGAGACTGAGCATGCACTTAGGATGGACTATTGGTTTGTTTTACTGTCTTCGCTAATCCAGGGAAGAAGAGGAGAGTTTCAAAGACTCCTTCTCTTCCTGCTTAACTATAGTAGCTATACCAAGGAACCAATGTAGGGGTAAAACCAGCACCAAGTACTTCCATTATGATTGTGCATTCAGGTTCTGGGGAAAAGACCACCAGATGGGTCAGTGAGCCCAGTGGACTCCCTATAAGCCAGACTCAGGCCAGATTACCATTTATTACCTGGTCCTCATACGTCTCCATTCAAACAGGGGTGCCATGATCATCTAACTCTGAGGGTGATCAATGTCATTATGCAAGAAAATAACCACAACAATCACTATAGAAAGACTAGGACAAACATTACTACATACAATTGTGATGTTGTGGAGTTTTTCCTTGAAATAACCCAGTTTCTTCTTCAATCAATGGGTCTGAAAACTATCTCAGGACCAGAAAATGGGAAAAGGATTGTGACTTTTAATTGTGGCAGCTGCCCCTGTCTGTCCTTTACTTTTCTGGTTGTTAATATTGCCTGTGTTTGGTGCCCATCTATAGTGTCTTCGCAACACGTGTTGTATTAACCATCTCCATAACTGTGTAGATTTGGTCCCATGGCTGACCGACTGACCTGTCAGTCACCTCCTACCTCCTGCAGCATGTGGTCATTGGGGTGGGTTTTCCAGCCTTATACTGTACAGATAATTATGGCCCGCTTCTCTGACCTTTCCCTCCACTTCCTGCCACAGCATTTTGGCACATCTACTTGATTTAACATGGGCCATTGCTTCCTCCAATCTTCTGGGAGCTATCTTTGCTCTGTCTCCTGGGATCTTTGCCAGAGAGTTAAATCTTATATCCCAGGAGAATGCTCCAGTATCTATAAAATTTCCCTTATCCAACTGTATTTTCTACCTCATAATATAAATATATACCCAGAATTTGTCTAAATGGGTTTGGTAAGATAGCAGGCATGGAAATGGTTGTTTTGAAGGAAGACATTTATACTCACAGATACCCAGACACAGGAGGCACGACACCCATGCAGAACCATATGGGGAAAGAGAAGGGATGGCTTGGAGTCAGAAGAAGGAAGAGGAGAGTGTGACCCAGAGCCTTTGGAGGGTTTTCTTGGAAAGGAATAAGCGAGGCAGGTACTATTAGGGGAAACACAGACTGAAACTGTCCACCCTGGCCACGCACCATAGTAACCATTTGGGATTTCACATTTGAGTAACCATTTGAGTATTTCACATTTGAGTAACCATTAGAGTATTTTACAGTGGAAGATCCTGGTAAGGAACACAGAACCAACAAGCCACCACCAACCACAAAATTCAGGAAAGTTCCAAAGGAGATGCCACATGTCCTACCAACCTCTCAGAATCCTCCTTTTTGGAATCTATCTTGACTGAGCAATGTGTGTACCACCAGGAAAGACCCTGAATCAGAATGATTGGTCAGAGACAACCTAGAAACTAATCCCATCATCATAAAACCCAAGACTGTGAGCCACGTGGCAGAGCACTTTTCCTGGGTTCCCTTACCCTGCTGCTCTCCACTTGGGCGCCCCTCCCAGTAAAGTCTCTTGCTTTGTCATCACGTGTTTCTCTTCAGACAATTCACTTCTGAGTATTAGACAAGAGCCCACTCTCAGGCCTTGGAAGGGCCCCCCACCCCACTTCCTGCAACAGTACTCTGAGTAGATTTAAGACTGCATAGTTAGAATAATTTACCCAGGTTCTGGACTATAAGAGTGGTCCACAGTTGTCCCATTCCCAGCCCTGGGGTGATATTGGCTTGGTGTGTGGGAATCTCTTAAAGGAGACAGTTGGGGAATATGGGTTTAGGATGGGTTGGTGTGCATATGAGACGTGCACTCGCATGGGAGTCATTTGCTCTCTCTAGGAATGAGTAGCCCTGGGAGTAGCAGTCTCTTCAGAATCAAAGACCCAGATGCCAGAGCACCAAGAATACAGAGAATAAGAAAATATAGTCAATACATCCCCCACTCCCCACCATCCCCCATTCTCAGACTCAGCACTCTGAGAACCTGGCCTCTCTGTACACTGCTGGAGATGTTGGCCAGTCCCTGCAGCCCCTTCGGTGGAGAATTCCTTTCCTCCCTTAGCAAATATAGCTCTTTCCCAGATGGAGAATGGTCTCTCTTCATGCTAGTTATTGGCCTAACAACCAAGAGGTCAGGTGAGGGCAGACCCTGATGAATGTGCCTGCTGTCGTACAAGGGAATGGCCTCTAAAGTGTCTCAAGGCTTGTCGGCATAGATGTTAGACCTTAGTATGGAGAAGGGAGCTGATTCTGTGGACAGAAGAATCAGGATATTCAAGAGCATCAACCCAGACGTCTGCACTTTGTATTTCCAGATCCCATTCTTTGCTCATGAGAGTCCTGACTTGGACAGAGCAAACCTATCTAGGCTGAGTGTTCTACACTCTCTAGAGCTCAGCTACTCTTTCAATTATAAATCCTGGGCTGGACTTCAGCTTTTCTGTCCTTTGGCTACAGGGGCTACAGATTCCTTTATATTCTGCCAAGAAAGCCTCTGACTTTTGTAACTACCTCGTAATCTGTGCAATCACTGTCAGCCTTTCATTTTCCAAAGCATCAACTGCCTCCCAGAAATAGCCATCTAAATCCATTGTCCTTCTAATTCCTTTTCCCCTCATTTCTTAAATGTGTAATACATTTCACCTATGACTGCGTTTCACATCACTGGCATATCATCCCAGTTCACTACTGGTCAAAGCTTTATCATTTGCACTGCTACCTTCTACCAGGGCTAAGATGGGCCACAACTACCAGTTATGAAGTTAACTTTGCCAACTGGACAACAGATGCTTCAGCTGCACAATCCCATATTAATGTCCTCTTCTTGGACTATTGCTGGTAGCAACAGATACAGGTTGAGTCCCTAGGAAACAGACTGTGAGATGGAGATCAACATGCTTATTGATCTTATTATTTTTTATTTTTAATGTTGTTGTTCAGGAAGCTTATTAGAGAGTGTGTTCTTGGGATTAACTTCCTTGGAGAAAGAGAGGGAAATGACTGCAAGGAGAAGTTGGACTGTGCTGTGGTCTCAACAAAAGCCTCAGCTGACCCCATGGGGAACTTTAATACTGGGATGCCCCTTCAGAGTTGTGATGATTTGGGGCAAGGCATTTGAGGCATTATACCCTCACAAATAGCAGTCATTGGATACAGGCTTCCCCAAGAAGAGGATGTGACCTTGAGCAGGATGGACCTCTGTAGCGAAGGGTAATTTCTGGAGAAGGCAAACAGCTCAGGGCTCTCAGGCAGCAGCACTCCCGGAGTCCTTCAGATCTACAGGGGACCAGGGATGGGGCTGGACCATCCTGCATCTTGCAGTCTGGACATGAGCTATCATTTTTTTAAGTTTTTTTTTTTTAATTTTTAATGTTGTTATTGTTGTTCAGTCTATCAGTCATGTCTTACTCTCTGCGACCCCATTTATTGCAACACACCAGGCTTCCCTGTCTTTCCCTACTCTTTCTAGGGAAAAGAGTATATCTCCCAGGGTATATACTCAAACTCATGTCTATTGAGTTGATGATGCCATTCAACCATCTCATCCTGTCGCCCCCTTCCCCTCCTGCCTTCAATCTTTCCCATCATCAGGGTCTTTTCCAGTGAGTCAGCTCTTCTCATCAGATGGCCAAAGTATTGGAACTTAAGCTTCAACATCAGCCTTTACAATGAATATTCAGAGTTGATTTCCTTCAGGATTGACTGATTTGATCTCCTTGCTGTCCAATGGATTCTCAAGAGTCTTCTTCACCACCCCAGTTCGAAAACATCAATTCTTTAGTACTCACCCTTCTTTACAGTCCAACTCTCAAGCTTTGTAATATGCTGTCTAAGTTTGCTGTAGCTTTTCTTCCAAGGAGCAAGCATCTTTTAATTTTATGTGGACAGTTTTTAAAGTCTTATTGAATTTGTTACAATATTGCTTCTGTTTTATGTTTTGGTTTTTTGGCCCTGAGGCATATGGGATCTTAGTTCCCTGGGATGGAACCTACACCTCCTGCACTGGAAGTTGAAGTCTTAACCACTGAACCACCAGGGAAGTCCCTGGACATAATTTATTTCAACATCCTATTCCCCCTCAAGGTGCATGCTATCTGCTTACACAGATGGTCTCTCTTTTATGATTATATAACTCGTATTTACATTTCCTTCTCCATAACAGAATTAGTTAACTTTAGGACCTTAAATACCTGGATTTGTAATACTTCTAAAAGGCAAGGAATAGGAATGGGAGCATCGATTTCCTATGGGTAACTTCTCTGGAGACAGATGTGTTAACCTAAATCAAATATTTCTCACATTTATTTAAAGAGCAGGATCTGGAAACTCAGAATACAGAAGACTGATAATTTTGCTTTGAAGTACTTGAAAGAGACTGTTGGAAACGCTATCCCCCAAGATTCTGCTTTCCGGCATGAGAACAGTGTGATGTTACATTAACAGCTTGCCTGCGTAGATTCAAGAATCATTTGCTAAGTTAATTGCCATTTGAGGTTTTGAAAGTAGGCAAAATGTGAATGAAACCACCCTTTGACCATTCTGGTTGTTTTCTTTCAAGAGTTTTGTGAGGAGAAGTATTCCCTCTTGACACAGAGGTCATTTATTACAAAACTTTTCTCTCTGTAAGAAGATCACTGGTTACGTCCTGAAGGTATTTTTCACAGGAAGTCTTGCCATAAAGGAATTTGACCTGTGTTTGCATAGCCACTGATCAGCGTCGAGGTTGTTTGGTTTCTCTGGAGCTAGGCCACCTCAGGTGGGAAGAAAAAGGAATTGTTTCAAGTTCAGACTAAACACAAGGACTGAGAAGCCAGCAGGAGTTCCCTATGACTCCCAAGACTGAAAGGATATGTGTATGGTGGCCTTGGTATGTTCATGGTCCACAGGAACTGGTGATGGTTCAGAGGGGCTCAGAGACAGTGGGTAGGAAAGCCTAGAGAGAAGACTTGAGTTTATGGGGTTCTTTTTTGCTTTTATCGTTTTGCTTTTAAGTTAAAAGAAAAATAAATCAATTTTCGATTAAATTTTATTATTCATATCAACTGTAACAAAAACTATGTTTGGGTTTATCTTGTTGTACCCCCTCCTCTGCTGACAACACAGACACCAGAATTCTTAAGAGTGAAAGGACACTGGTTTTTGGAGATAGAGAAGTGAAGGGAGGCCAGTTCATGAGTTGGATCTGGGCCCCACTTGCACATTATTATGTCTCAGATGCACAGAGGTAGTTGTTTTTAGGGTGGTAAGATTTAGCAAATAAAAATGCAGATGGCCCGTTAAATTTTCTCTTGTTTTTGGCTGCACTGGGTCTTCGTTGCTTTCTCTAGTCACTGTGTGTGGGCTTCTCACTGTGGTGGCTTCTCTTGAGGATCACGGGTTCTAGGGCGTGGACTCAGTAGTTGTGGCACAGAGGCTTAATTGCTCCGAGGCATGTGCAATCTTCCCAAACCAGGAACTGAACCTGTGTCCCCTGAATTGGCAGGCGGATTCTTAACAACTGGATGACCAGGGAAGTCAAAGCCAGTTAAATTTGAATTTCAGATAAATAATAAATAATTTTTTCGTACAAGTATATCCCAAATGTTGCACAGCACCCTATAAATCATATCCCATTTTATCCTGTATTTTGGGCTTCCCAGTTGGCGCTAGTGATAAAGAACCTGCCTGCCAATGTAAGAGACAAAAGAGAAGCAGGTTCAAACCCTAGGTCAGGAAGATACCCTGGAGAAGAGCATGGCAACCCATTCCATTATTCTTGCCTAGAGAATGCCATGGACACAGGAGCCTGGCAGGCCCATAGGACTGCAAAGAGTCGGACATGACTGAAGCAACTTAGCACACACGCACACATCCTGTGTTTTACCTGGCAACCATACTGTATTTTCAAGTGAAAACTGTTAGGCTATGCTTGGGGATTTGCAAGGTGAATAGGACCAACAATGTGACTGCCCATGACAAAAGAAAGGAAATGAGCTGAACCATGAAAGAAGTGACAGAGAAAACTAAAACTGAGTTAGAGAGCCAAACAAAATTGGACTGTCCAATTAAATAAAAATAAATTTTTAATGCATATTACATGACAAAATAGATCAGCAGACTTGGCTTGGCAAACAAGTGAGACAAAGAGCAAATAACTGCTGCAATGAGCGTGCACTGGTTTGCAGTCTGAGAGGAGTAGGGGTGTGGCACGATGGCAGTTGCCATGCTTATTTCCAGTGAGAAATGAATGCTAATGTTGACCTGTGGTTTTAGAATTTTAAGAGGCAGGGCAAGCCTCCACTGTGATTAACTCACTCTCCATGGAGAGATCTGGCAGGAAAATCCTTTGGCCATTGTCAAACCAGAACAACAAAGCATCCAGGGATTCTTTGGGGGTCCTTTGCACTGAAGATCAGGGCCAAAGGTCAGGTACCCACAGGTCTCTCAGGGCAACAAATTCTGTCTCTACTTGCCCATTCAGGTAATTAAGGGGTCCCTAAATCTACAATTGAAGAAGGCAATGGCACCCCCACTCCAGTACTCTTGCCTGGAAAATCCCATGGACGGAGGAGCCTGGTAGGCTACAGTCCATGGGGTCACTAAGAGTCGGACACGACTGAGAGACTTCACTTTCACTTTTCACTTTCATGCATTGGAGAAGGAAATGGCAACCCACTCCAGTGTTCTTGCCTGGAGAATCCCAGGGACAGCGGAGCCTGGTGGGCTGCCGTCTATGGGGTCGCACAGAGTCGAACACGACTGAAGCGACTTAGCAGCAGCAAGGCTACAATAATTAAAGCTGTGTGCAACAGTTGCAGAAATGAGAGATGAAAGAAATCGTATTAAAAGTCTTTCTCACTTTCTGTGATGTGAGCATATGATAAAAGTAAAGCGTAAAGTGTTCACTCAATGACCATGGGACAATTGGCTCACCATTTGAACGAAAATAATTGAAATTGATTCCCTTGGTGAGGATTAACATAACTGTCTTTTACTTGGTCATCTGAAACCAGAGCAGTTTTCTTCCTCAAAACAAAAAACTCTCCCAGTGGGCATTGATTGGGTCCTGGAAGTGACTTCCAGAGGGTCCACTTTTCCCAGCATTTCTCCTAACTAGATTCAGGGCCACCTTTAGATTTGATGCTTCAAGAGCAGGGGACGGTGACTCCATGAAGTGGGCAGATTGTGGGGGTGGAGAATATAAAAGACATGTATAGAATTGACAGCCCTGACGAAAGCAATCATGAAATTCAACCTACAAACCCTTGAGACTTAAACTTGCCTTCCTAAGCCAGTATACAGCCATTGCATATTTAAATACATCAAGGGTTTCCCTGATTTCTAAATCCCTCAAAGGCTCAAGAGTGTCCCCAGCTCTGACAAATTTCTAATGAGAAAATGATATATAAACATGTTATTTTTAAAAAACAATACCTTACACCCCAGCTTTTGTTGTTTGTAAATCTGTACCCCACTATCACATGTAATCACAGACATTCAATACATAAAAGTGTATGGAGTTTGTTTCAGCAGATTAAGCTCTGTGACCCTGACAGGTTACTGCTGTTTCCTTGAATTCTGTCTCTTCTAAGATGCAAGGGATGCACCAGGGGCTATCTGAGGTTGCTTCTAACATGTGACTCTGTGATTCTATAATCACTAAAAGTGCATTGTTTGATGTTGACATTTAGACAGGGCTGCTCAATCTTTTTGTTTAAAACATTGTCATTATCATTAACATACTTGGGTAATGTTGCTGAGTCTGGGAAAACAGAACAAAAACCAAAAGTCTTAATAGGAATAGTTTTGATCTTTTTTCACTGGATTTTCTGTCTCTGGTTGGACTTTTTGGGTTTTGGAAGCAATTCAAAAAGACCAAAAGTAGAACCACAGCTCTTACATCAGTAATCAGAGGGGAAAAAACAAAACAAAAACAAAAACAAATAATCAGGAAAAAAAGAAACCAATCATTCACTTGATTCTCTTCCTTTTCCCTCTTGCACTGAGGCCATTGAACTGGTTTGCCCAGCTTTGGAGTAATTAGTAAATTTTGTATTATTTCTTATGAAGACACTAAAAGAATGGTTCCAAGACAGATTGGGGAAGACAGTACAAGACTAACTTAAGTGTAAAGAACATCCAGTGTACCAACTCTGCTATAAACAGAATAACCATTTTCAAGTGAACCATTCAAAGATTGTGAATTGGAGATGACCTATAACTACAGAAGAACATTTAGTTTACTCACACATTTTCTTGGTGGCTTAAAAAACAAGGTTTGTTTTCTTGGAGAGCATAGCACAGCTGTGACTCAGTCTTGACTCAAAGTTCCCTGACCAGTTGAAGAAGAGAAAAACAATTCAGTTCTCAGGAAAGAAAAAACAATTCAGTCTGGTTAATGAGGAGTCACCTTGAGCCAGCTTCCAGAAACGTGATAAAGCAGCTTTCCTGCCCCACAGAAAATGTCACTTTTCTTCAAAATGTCACTTGTCCTCCAGTTTGGAGGAATTGGGGGCAAGTCTCACAGTTGAGCAAAGAATGCTCTCTGTGCCTCAATTTCTGTGCCTGCTTAGCCTAAGATATGCTTTCTACCTCTCCTGCTGGCCTACCTTTATCATCAGGACTGATGTGGACTGAGCATTAGCTTGGTGACAGGCACATTACTTACCCCATGTATTCATCATAGTAATTCTAAGATACTTTTTTCATCATCTTATAGAATTGGAGAATGAGCTGTCAACAGCTTTCCCAGGGCCCACACCTAATGAGTCAAACCAGAATTTTTGTGGGCAAACTCTTGTACAAGCACTTTTAAAATGTCTGTTTTCCTTTAATCGAGGTATTATATACAAAAATATTTATCTATCTTAAGTGAGAAATTTGATCAGCTTTAATATTGATATGAAAGCTGGTAACCACCACCACTGTCTAGGTACATAGTAGTTCTCTCTCTTTAAAAAATTCCTTGTATCATCTTTACAGCTGATCCTCTCTCCTTACCCTCAGTCACTGATCACTTTCTCTCACTGTAAATAGAGGAAATAAATACCTTTTATTTAAAAAATGCAATAAAATACCTTTTATTTCCTTTTCTCATCTTACTGCCTTCCCTAGGATTTCCAATACCGTATTGAAAAAGGTTAGTGGGCTTCCCTTGTGGCTCAGCTGGTAAGGAATCTTCCTGTAATGCAGAAGACCTGGGTTTGATCCCTGGGTTGGGAAGATCCCCTGGAGAAGGGAAGGGCTACCATCTCCAGGGTATTCTGGCCTGGAGAATTCCATGGACTGTATAGTCCACAGAGTCGCAAAGAGTCGGACACAACTGAGCGACTTTCACTTCACTTCAATGACAGAGGCCCTCTTTGCCCTGTGCATGATCTTAATAAGAAGACTTCTAGTTTCTCCATTAAGTATGATATTAGCTGTAGGTTTTTTGTAGATAGTCCTGGTCAAATTGAAAACGTATGCCTCTATTCCTAGTTAACTAAGAGTTTTATCATGAATGGGTATTGGATTTGTCAAACGGTTTTTCTGCATCTATTGATTTTATAATTAGACTTTCTTCTTTAAATCTGTGTGGAAAAGGTCAGTTTTCATTCCAATCCCAAAGAGGCAATGCCAAAGAATATTCAAACTACTGCACAATTGCATTCATCTCACATGCTAGCAAGGAGAAGGCAATGGCACCCCACTCCAGTACTCTTGCATGGAAAATCCCATGGACAGAGAAGCCTGGTAGGCTGCAGTCCATGGGGTCGCGAAGAGTCCGACACAACTGAGCAACTTCACTTTCACTTTTCACTTTCATGCATTGGAGAAGGAAATGGCAACCCATTCCAGTGTTCTTGCTGGAGAATCCCAGGGATGGGGGAGCCTGGTGGGCTGCCGTCTATGGGGTCACACAGAGTCAGACACAACTGAAGTGACTTAGCAGCAGCAGCACATGCTAGCAAAGAAATGCTCAGAATTCTCCAAATCAGGGTTCACCATATGTGAACCATGAACTTTCAGATGTTCAAGCTGGATTTATAAAAGGCAGAGGAACCAGATAACAAATTGCCAACATCCTTTGGCTCATCAAAAAAGCAAGGGAATTGCAGAAAAACATCTACTTCTGCTTTATTGACTACACTGAAGCCTTTGACTATGTGGATCACAACAAACTGTGGAAAATTCTTAAAGAGATGGGAATACCAGACACACACCTTACCTGCCTCTTGAGAAATCTGTGTGTAGGTCAAGAAGCAACAGTTAGAACTGGGCATGGAACAACAGACTGGTTCCAAATTGGGAAAGGAGTATGTCAAGGTTGTATACTGTCTTATATACAATAGGCTTATATTGTATGCAGAGTACATTGTCTTATATACCCTGCTTATTTAACTTCCAAGCAGAGTAAATCATGTGAAATGCCAGGCTGTATGAAGATTGCTGGAATCAATGAAGCAATGAAACAAAGAAGATTGCTGGAATCGAGATTGCTGGGAGAAATATCAATAACCTTAGATACACAGATGACATCACCCTTATGGCAGAAAGTGAAGAACTAAAGAGTCTCTTGATGAAAGTGAAAGAGGAGGGTGAAAAAGTTGGCTTAAAACTCAATGTTTAAAAAACAAAGATCATGGCATCTGGTCCCATCACTTCATGGCAAATAGATAGGAAAACAATAGAAACAGTGAGAGATTTTATTTTTTTTGAGCTCCAAAATCACTGTAGATGGTGACTGCAGCTGTGAAATTCAAGGACATTTGCTCCTTGGAAGAAAAGCTATGACCAACCTAGACAGCATAAGAAAAAGCAGAGACATTACTTTGCCAACAAAGGTCCATCTAGTCAAAGCTATGGTTTTTCCAGTAGTCATGTATGGATGTGAGAGTTGGATCATAAACAAAGCTGAGTGCCAAAGAATTGATGCTTTTGAACTGTGGTGTTGGAGAAAACTCTTGAGAGTCCCTTGAACTGCAAGGAGATCCAACCAGTCCATCCTAAAGAAAATCAGTCCTGAATATTCATTGGAAGGACTGAAACTCCAATACTTTGGCCACCTGATGTGCAGAACTGATTCATTGGAAAAGACCCTGATTCTGGGAAAGATTGAAGGCAGGATAAGGGTACAACAGAGGATTAGATGGTTGGATGGCATAACTGACTCGATGGACATGAGTTTTAGCAAGCTCTGGGAGTTGGTGATGGACAGGGAAGCCTGGCATGTTGCAGTCCATGGGGGTTGCAAAGAGTCGGACACAACTGAGTGACTGAACTGAACTGAAGTGATAATTACATTACTTGATTTTCAAATGTTGAATCAGACTAACATATCTGGGATAAATCTCACTTGATCATGGTATATAATTCTTTTTATACATTGTTGGATTCAATTTATTTGTATTTTGTTGAGGAGTTTTGCACCTATGTTCATGACAGATAATTGGTTGGTAGTTTTCTTTCTCGTAATGTCTTTGGTTTTGATATAAGGGCAATGCTGACCTCATAAGATGGATTAGGAAGAATTCCTTTTAATAGGTTATGGAAGATATTATAGAGAGTTAGCCTAATTTGTTCACTCAATGTTTGGTGGAATTCAGCAGTGAACTCATCTGGGTCTGCTGCGTTCTGTTTTGGAAGGCACCAAAATTGATTCAGTTTCTTTAATAGACATGAAGAAGTGAAATGAAAGTTGCTCGGTCATGTCCGACTCTTAGCGACCCCATGGACTGTAGCTCACCAGGCTCCTCTGTCCATGGGATTCTCCAGGCAAGAATACTGCAGTGGGTTGCCATGCCCTCCTTCAAGGGATCTTCCCAACCCAGGGATCGAGCCCAGGGATCGAGCCCAGGGATCAAGCCCAGGTCTGTGGCATCGCAGGCAGATTCTTTACCATCTGAGCTACCAGGAAAGCCCAAGAAGTGTGCAGATGCAGATTCTTTACCGTCTGAGTCACCAGGGAAGCCTGAGAATACTGGAATGGGTAGCCTATCCCTTCTCCAGGGGAACTTCTTGACCCAGGAATCAAACCTGTTTCCTGCATTGCAGGCGGATTCTTCATCAGCTGAGCTAATAGACATAAACCTATTCAAATTGTCTATTATTTTTTTGTGTAAATTTGGCAGGTTGTGCCTTTCAAGGAATCGGTCCATTTTATCTAGGTTTTCAAATTTGTGGGTATAGAGTTGTTCATAGTATTATTATTATTAATATCTGATATTAGCAACCTGTGTTCTCTTTCTTTGATTTCTTTTTAGCTTGCCTAAAGGTTCATCAATTTTATTAATCTTTTCTGAGAACTAGCTTTTGAATTTATTGATTTTCTTGTTGATTTTCTGTTTTTTCAATTTTATTTATTTCTGCTCTAAATTTTACTATTTCTTTTCTTCTGCTTACTTTGGATTTAATTTTCTCTCTTTCTATGTTCCTGAGGAGAAAACTTAGATTCTTGATTTTAAATATTTCTTCTTTCTAATACATGCATTCACAGCTAAAAATTTTCCTTTAAGCTCTGCTCTCATTGCATCTCATGGATTTTAAGTTCTATTTTCATTTTCATTTAGTTCAAAATATGTTTTAATTTCTCTTGAGGTTCCTTCTTTGATGAATGTGCTATTTAGAAATGTACTGTTCAATCTCCATGTATTGGGGAGATTTTCCAGCTATCATTCTGTTATTGGTTTCTAGCTTAATTCCCTTGTGGTCTGACAGGAGATATTGTATGACTTCCATTCTTTTAAATTTGTTAAGGTGTATTTTACGGCCCAGAATGTGACCTATTTTGGTGAGTGTTTCATGTGAGCTTCAGAAGAATGTATATTCTGCTGTTGTTGGATAAAGCAATCTACAGATGTCCATTACATCCAGCTGATTGATGGTATTGTTGAGTTCAACTATGTACTTACTGATTTTCTGCCAGCTGTATCTGTACATTTCTGATAGAGGGGTGTTGAGTACTCCAATTACAATAATGGAGACATCTATTTTTCATTGCAGTTCTATTAGTTTTTTTTGACTCATGTAGTTTGTCACTCTGCTATTAGGCACATACACATTGAGAATTGTTATGTCTTCTTTGAAAATTGACCCCTTTATCATTATGTAATGCCCCTATTTAGCCCTAATAATCCTCCTTGCTTTGAATCCTACTTTGATTGAAATACAGGTAGTCTCACTTTATTTTTATTAGTCTTAACATGGTATATCTTTCTCCATTCATTTGCTTGTAATTTGTATGTGACTTTAAAGTGGGTTTCTTATAGACAACATATAGCTGAGTCTTGTTTTTGCCCTACTCTGACAAAATCTGTCTTTCCTTTGGGATATTTAGACTAAAGACATTAAAAGTGATTTTGGATATAGCCTTCTCTTGTGGCTCAGTTGGTAAAGAACCCACCTGCAATAGAGCAGACATGGGTTCGGCCCCTGGGTAAGGAAGGTAAGGAAATGGTAACCCATTCCAGTATTCTTGCCTGGGAAATCCAACAGACAGAGGAGCCTAGTGGGCTACAGTCCATGGGGTTGCAAGAGTTGAACACAACTTAGTGACCAGACCACCATGGATATAGTTGGATCATTATCTAACATGATTTTTACTCTTTTCTATTGGTTGCCCTTGTTCTTTGTTCCTGTTATTGTCCTTCACTCTTTTTTCTACTTTTGCAGTTTTAACTGGGCATTTTATAAGATTCCATTGTCTCTCTTTCTTGGCATCTCAGTTATACTTCTTTATAAAGTTTTTTTAGTGGTTGCTCTATAGTTTGAATATACATTTTCAAATATCCCAACTCAACTTTCAAATAACACTATATAACTTCAGGGTGAGACCAAGTCCCTGGTAATAACAGCATAATCCTAATTCCTCCCTCCATTCCTTGTGTCATTGCTGCCATTTGTTTCACTTATATATAAGCACATACAAGCACATGTACATAAACATATGTGTATGTAGGTATATATAATTGAGTACATTTTTGCTATTATTATTTTGAACAAACTGTTCAAAATATTGTTACATCAATAAAAAATAAGAAAAGTAAATACTTATATTTTACCCTCACTTATTCCTTCTCTAATGCTCTTTCTTTATGTAGGTCTAATTTTCTGACCTATATAATTTTCCTTCTCTCTAAAGAACTTCTTTTAACATTTCTTGCAAGGCAGACCTACTGGCAAAAATTCCTCAGTTTTGTTTGTTAGAAAAAAAAAAAATTTACTTCTTCACTTTTAAAGGAAAATTTTAGAGGGTACATATTTTTAGGTTGGAATTTTTCTCTCAATACTTTGAATACATCACTCCATTTTTTTCTTGCTTACATAATTTTTGAGAAGTTGCGTGTGATTCTTATCTTTGTTCTTCTATAGGTAAAGTATTTCCCATCCCCGACCCCCCACTGGCTTTTTCTTTATCTTGTAATTTTTTTCCCCTTTATCTTTGATTTTCTGTAATTTGAATATATGTCTATGTGTAGTCTTTTGGCAGTTGTCTTGCATGGTGTTCTCTGAACTTTCTGGATGTGTGGTTTGGTATCTGACATAAATTTGGGAAGTTTCTCAATCAGCTTGCAAATATTTCTTCTGTCCTTTTCTTTCTTTCTTCTCCTTCTGATGTTCTAATTACATATATATTACCTTTTACAATTGTCCAACCATTCTTGAATATTCTGTTCTGCTTTTTTCAGTCTTATTCCTCTTTGCTTTTTAGTCTTGAAGATTTCTACTGCTATATCCTCAAGCTCAGAGGTTCTTTTAGACATATCTAGCCTACTAATAAGTCCATCAAAAGCGTTCTTCATTTCAGTTACAGGGCTTTTGATTTCCAGCATTTCTTTTTGGTTCTTTTTCAAAATTTCTACCTCTCTGCTTACATTGCCCATCTGTTGTTTAATGCTCTCAACTTTATCCATTAGGAGCCCTTAACACTGTAACTATAGTTGTTTTGAATTCCTAGTCTGATCATTCTAATAGCCTTGCTATGTCTGAGTCTGTTTCTGATACTAGTTCAGTTTCCTCAGACTGAGTTTTTTGCCTTTTAATATGTTTTGTCATTTTTCCCCTTGACATCTGATATGATATACCAGTTAAAAGAAACTGCTATAAGTAGACTTTAGTCATGTGGTGGTGAAGTGTGGGGCAAGGGAAGGCAGTCTAAAGCCCTGTGATTGGTCTCAGGAGTTTCAGTGAGCCTGTGTTGCTGGATCATGAACTTCACCAGTGCTTCTCAGTCCCTCCTTCTCAGGTGGGACAGGATGGCTACGGTGGGCTGGAGTTGGGTACTTCCCTTCCTCTAGGTCACATAGGCTCCAGTAATATCCCAGCAGGTTGGACTCTGGTAAAATAGTTTCTCCAGCCTTGCTAAGAAGAACAAAATGCTCCGGTGCATTTCAAATGTTTCCTTTTCCCAACCCCCTGCAGAAAGCATGAGGGGATCTTTCACAAAAGTGTGGGACCCCTTATGATTGGGTCCCCCTGGAGTTTTGTCTCTGCTACTTGTCCACACTGAGCCTTCAGTGATTTGTCAGTAACATTTTAGCTTTTCCTACCCTAACACTGGTTCTCACACAGTTTCTGCTCCAGTAAGTTGTGATTCTCTGTATTCATCTTTCTGTTTTTCCCATTTTGGAGGCAGCAGTCCTGTGACTTCATGTCTCTTGCATATCTAAGAAGTCACATTTTCAATTTGTTCAGCTTTTCACTTGATGTCACAGTGGAGTGAGTGGCAATTTCCAAGCACCTTATATATGGAATCAGAAACTCAAAGTCCTTAACTGATTGCTCTTACTTTCATTAATCCCCTGAGCTCAATTTAGGCAGTCTCTGGACAACGGTCTCTGGCTTTAATGACTGGGGTGAGTACACCCTCTACGTGCTTTCCTGAAACTGTGTGCTTCCTCTTGCCTAACAATTCATTTACTCCTCTGTCCAATAAATGTCTACTGAATAACCAAACTCCCAAGCACTGAAAAAGCCACTATGAATTTTAAAAGTCTCCTCTCTTGAGAAGCCTAGAGCCTAGGTGGGGGAAATTAGGCAATTACCATAATTATGGTGCATGACCCGCCATTACTGGTCATCAAAAGCTTTCCAGTGGACAGGAATATAGGAGCCCTGAGGGAAATGATGAGTTAACCAGGTGGAGAGAGCATAGAGGTCATCTGTTTATACGTCTGTTTCCCTTTTTTGATTCTAAACTTTTGCAAGACAAGGTCTAGTTCTTTTTCATATTACATCTGTAGTTCCAATGCACAATAATCATTTAAAGAAGCAAATAATTGAAATTTAATAACTGGACAATGAAGCAAAGGGCATAACAGTTGGAACAATTAAAGCACTGAAGTAAACTTTATGAAGTGTTCAGGGAACTGCAAATAGTCTAGGGAGATTAGAGCATGATGTCTGTGTGGAGAGCTGGCCTAAATGAGATGGCGGCTGGTTGATGGAGGACCAGGAATGTCAGATGAAGGAGTTTGGTCCTTATTCAGCAGACAGTGAAGGGCTCAAAAAAGATGTTCAAATGATAGAAAGCAGGTCAGTTAACAGAAGCAGTCCTCTCTAAGCACCCAGTGCTTCTTGTAAGGAGTGACTATAAGCGAGTAATTCCCAAATTAGTAGTGTTCCTAAATTCCACATCTGCAGTTAAAAGTTATTTTAAAAATTACACTCTTAGCTTCACAAATAAAGAATGAGTGCTGCTAAGTCACTTCAGTCATGTAGGACTCTTTGTGACCCTATGGACCATAGCCCACCAGGCTCCTCTGTCCATGGGATTCTCCAGGCAAGAATACTGAAGTGGGTTGTATGCTCTTCTCCAGAGCATCTTCCTGACCCAGGGATAGAACCTGCATCTCTTACTTTTCCTGAATTGGCAGGTGGGTTCTTTACCACTATTGCCACCTAGAGAATGTTTGAAAGCCTTGATGCCCTGGACAAGACCCATTCTTTGGCTTGACTGATGAGGCCACACCTATTCCCCAGGATCACCTCTCCTGGGCACCAGAAAACCCACCACACCCTAACCCTGGGAGCCCTGGGGGTTCATCTGGGAGTGCCAGTCTCCAGAGGCAGAGAGAACACTCTGAAGAAGCTGAAGTTTCCTTGTCTATGAAAAGAGAGCTTCCTGGGATACTCTCTCGTTGCCAAAGAGGTAATGCAGGAGCCTGAGGAGAACAGAGCAGGAAAGGACAACACTGTTCACAGGAACATGAGTCCCAGTCGGGCCAGCTCTCCTTGGGATGTGAGGCCCCGCATCTTCAGCTGTTGAAGGCACCCCCAGTGTATCCCCTGGAATGGATTCAGCTAATGGAGTTCTACTACTGAATTAAATTTTTCATTTCCAGTATTGTGAATAATTAATTTGGGGACCTTTGTTGAAGCAAAGAATATGAAGAAGGAGATTAAAAAAGAGGAGAGGTATTCTGTTTTACTTTGACGCATGTAAGTAGTTTCTTTAATTTGGAGATTCACAGGGGCGAGAACAAGAAGGAAAGGCTAATACTATAAATTCAACCACACGCTTTGTTCAGCTTGCTCAGGGTACTAGTAGTCGGAAACATTCCATTAGAAATCTGTTTTCTCTGAAAACTCTGGAAGACCTGCGTTCCCTGGGTCCACCCTCCCACAGAAGCAGCTGTAATGGGGAGCTGAGCAGCAGTCGCCCCCCCATACAGGGCGGGGAGCCCTCCGTACCCACAGCCCCTCCGTCCTTAGGCTCCTGAGGTTTCCACCCACTTCTGTCCGTCTGTCGGCTCCTCGTTCCTAGGGTTCTGAGTCTTCTGACGCCTGTTTCACAGATTCTTTAACTCTTCTCAAACCTTCTTCTATTTCCAAGAAGAAGGTTTCTCTTGGTCTCTTTCCAAGCTCTTCACTCAAAGCAGACAAAAGTAAGTGTTAGTTAAGCTGTCATGTCTGACTCTTTGCCTCTTGTCCTCTAGTCCTGAGAATCTCATTAAATTATTTCTACAAAACACCTTAGATAGAACTCTCAGGGGGCTTGCTGGCCTTCCCATGGGTTACAAAAAAGTAAAGACAAGGTTAAGAGAAATGAGGATTTTCTCGAGATCTGCCTGCAGCCTATTTTGTAACCATAGTACACTTGGTAACTGGGCTTCCCTGGTGGCTCAGGTGGTAAAGAATCTGCCCACAATGCCAGAGACCTCAGTTTGATCCCTGGGTCAGGAAGATCCCCTGGAGAAAGGAATGGCAACTGACTCCAGTATTCTTGCCTAGAGAATCCCACGGACAGAGGAGCCTAGTGGGCTACAGTCCCTGCGGTCGCAGTCAGACATGACTGAGCGACTAACACTCTCACTTTACACTTGGTAACTAGCACCATGCCCAGCACACGCTAGGTGCTCCGGTAAGAAGCTTCAAATGAATGAACAAACTTTACTATGGTCTTAATCAGTTTCCTCACTTAACCAGATGGTCTCCAAGGTTCATTGAGCTCTACTTTCTGTGATTCTGTGAGGGCAAAGGAGAGTTTCAGGTGGCTTCATATGGCTGAATGACAGGGTGATGGGCATAGACCCTAACGTCTGCCAAATATTAATTCCAGTTGACTGGAGCCTGTAAACATTTGTTGCTTCTGTGCTAAATCTAGATATACAAGATTTATAAGATGCAGAGTCTGCCTTCCTTATGATGGCAACCTCCTGCCACTAGAGAATAAAGATATCAGTTATTGAGACAGTAAGGCTCACTGGGATGATCCCCCCAACACTTCCTCTGTCTTGCAGCCCCCTGGGCCACCACCTGTGCTCTTTCATCTTCTGCCCTCCTCTCTGGGAAGCTACTAGCAGCTCTCTAAGGCAGAGCATCACCGTCTCCTGGCCTAAGCACGTCTGCTGGTGGTTAGATGAGTGATGCCTCTGTAATTATGTGGGTTACAAATGGAGAAGCTAAAATGCTCATTCTTCCGAGAGAGGCAAGCCAAACCTCAGATTACATTAGGATCCAGATGATAAACATCAGCTCCTTTCCTGGGTGCTGACCTTGGTCAGAGGAGTGAGGAAGAAAGCAAGGGAAGGCAGTGGAGAGTTAGGTCATTGTTGGCAAGGTCAGGGAGGCTCCTGTCTCTAACTCTCAACTCCTCTTGTGAAGGTACTTATGGCATCAGCTGTACTGTTATGTAGTTTTATCTCTATATTACTACATTGTATTGAAAATGCTGGCTTTCTGGAAGAGAGGTCAAAGTTCAATCAGACAAGAGAAGTGATTGTCCCAGCCAAGCCGGCAAAGGTGGTAGCTTGCAACCATGGAGCTCTGCCCTCACTCAGTACTCTCCTCTACCACAGTTGTTATTTCTCTGCTACAAGAACTGAGGCTAGAGCAAAACAGGACCCAGGGCCACGCAGCTGCTTTTCTGATGTGCGAGCCTGCCCAGCCCCACAGCTCAGCGTCTCCCCCTCCCCCAAAGCTAAGCCATTTAGCGTCACACACAGGTCCCAGGATGCACTCTGACCTGAAGCAGGAGGGCTTCGAACTCAACTGCCAGACTCAACATGAGGTCTGATGTACTTGCTGTCCACATCGGTCTGGTCCTGGAGACAGGCATCATGGTTTTGTTCCTAGACTCTCTTCCTCCCCAACACATGATCTAGTTCTTACCATAAGCTCCTGGATATTTTTAATTAATCTGGCAACTGCCCAGAACACCCTCTCTATCACCACCACCACCCCTGCCTCCCAGATCTGAGCTGGGATCCCTTCTGGAAAGAGGAGGGATGAGCTAACATTTGCTGACGGCTTTCCTATGCCTGCATTATCCCATTTTGTCCTCACAGCACTTGTGCAAAACTAGTCCCCAAATATAGATGAAGAGCACTGAAGTCACTGAAACTTAGACACAATAAGACATTTCCCAAGGTCGCGTGGCTTCTAAATGGAGGAACAGAGGTTGAAGCACAGTCAGTTTGGCTTGAAAGCTTTATGTTCTTACCCCTCCACCCTGGAGGCTCCCAGTGACTGAAGCCCAGCTCTAAATGCAGCTGTCTGGCCTGACCTGCCAGCCCCCTCTCTGACACCCAGCAACTTGTAAGTGCTATTCACCTTAGATTTGCCACAACTCTGTCCACTTCCTGGCTTGAAGTTCCCCTCTGTGGTACCTTGACTTCATGCTGTTAACCAGCCTTTGGGGGAAAAACCAAACTCTGAAGTCACATCTGGGCTTGGCCACTTCAAAGCTTTCTCTGTGACCCTGAGCAACTTTCTAAACTACTCTGAGCCTCAGTTTCCTCATATGTAGGGTGTGATGTTAAAACTCACCTCAGAGAACAGTTGTACAGATGCGAACCTGACTGCCCTTTAAAATCCTAAATTTAAAAGCTTGTTTTGCTTGCCATGAGTCTGGACTCATTATTTTAAAATCTTTTTTTTAAAGCTGAGTTAAGAAAAAAAAAAAAAAAAAGACACTTGCAGAGGACTTCACAGATGATTTTGCTATTGAAATCACTAAATTGCATTGTAGACAAAATAGGATATAATACTGTCTTTCTGGCATTTATTAAGAATACAGCCATTAGGCAACAAAGGCAGAAGAAAATTGCAGCGTTCTGTAAGCATATCTCGTAACAATGCCTCTTTTTAGGAGGGGCCTCCATGACCACTGCTGACAATTTTCTTTAGGCTCCATCAATGTTTTTCGTTGTTTAAAGACACACATTAATTTAAAGTCTCCTCCCATTCTCTGTGCAAATTACAGCATTCAGATGAAGTGGCAGCTGCTGTAATTAAGACACAGTTAATTGCCTATCTCCTTAATTGCAATGATAGGATTTTGACAGTTCGGTAAATAAGAATTGTTTGGTTTCCTCTGGCAACTTCAGCCTTGTTTCCCATCACAAGTGCTGAGTCACTCACTTCCAGGACAAGAGCTGTGGTCCAAGGGAGCTGGAGTGGGAGAGGAATCGTAATTCACCTGCAGTTCCTTTTCTTGCTGCAGGAACCTCCCAATGGAACCACCCAGTCCATTGCCTGATAAAATCCTCCCAGAAGTTTTTTCCGCATTAATCAGTCATTAGATGAGAGCAAATGGGAAATCACAGAAACAGAAGGATGGGGTTGTGGGACAATGATTTGCTACTGCTGATGGGCACAAGAGGAAACAATGCTCTTAGATGAGAAATCAGAAGTCCAGAGTGTTTAAACACCCAAAATCAGGGTGCTACTGAGTGCCAAGCCAGGTCTTCTGACCCACTGTGCTCACAGGATGCTCAATGGAAACAGAGAAAAATGATGGTTCAAAGCCAGACCACTGGGGTCACGTGGACCTGGGTTCAAAGACTACCTTTACTGCTTGTGTAACTATTGGCGAGTTACTGACGGTTTCCAGGCCTCATTGGCTTCCACTGTAAAATGAATTTTGCATTCCTCACCTTGTATCATTGTGAGAATTAAGAAAAATAATCTTACAAAGTCCTTTACAACCTGTCAGGTTTGTGGTAAGTTCTCGACAAATGAAAGTTACAGAGCAAATATGACTCTTTTTCCAAAATCTACATAAACAAAAAATTTTTTTTGCATTTCTTTCTTTTCCATAAACTTAATTTTGACTGTGGCTATGTTCTAGGTTCCCATCTGAGGCATTTCTCTCTAGGATCTTGCCACTTTCCAATGAGACTATAGCAAGGAGCCAAAGTCCAAGTGATTGACATCAAAAACATCAGGCACAGTGTTCAAAGCCTCGTAGGAGACAAGGAGAAATATTTACACTCATCTGCCATACTCTGTGGAGCTGAAAGAAAGGAAGAGAAACAAAACAAGTTGCCACAAGAAAACAGTATAGATACTCATATCCTACCATGGTTATCGTTAGCTCTAAAAACATGACTGTAAACTTTGTGTTGTGACAACCATGTTATTGGTCAATCGTTGCTTCCTACAGGCCACACTAGACTTGGGAACTAAAAAAGGATGTTAGTCATGATAACCATTTAGCTTTTTCCCAGTGCTCTTGTGTTTGTACTCAAATTCTGCCCTTTCCTAAGTATGAAGTGAAGGAAGTATTAGTATATAATAGTTAACAGTTTTCAAAGAATGAATGAATGGAGTGAGTGGGTGAGAAAATCCTATCTAAAAATAAGATTACCTTTGAGGAAGATGTTTCTTGTCCTGCTCAGCATATATGTGGCTTTAGCTGTGATGATATGAGCTTTAAAAAGACAGAAACTTGAACTTCCCTGGTGGTCCAATGGTTAAGAATCCACCTGCCAATACAGGGGACATGGGTTAAATCCCTGGCCCAGGAAGTTTCCACATGTTGTGGGGCAACTACGCTCATGCACCACAACTACTGAGCCCATGTGCTGCCGGGAGCCAACGTGAGGAGCTCCGTCCGTGGCAAAGGTCATGAGGAGGGAGGCTCAGCATACACAAAGGCGGGTTTGAGCCTCGTGAGTCACCGTGGAAATTCTCGAGCATCTACCCCCAAAACCAGAGTCTGCCTACTTTCTGCTTTGTGCTCTCACCTACACCTCTGACTTTACGGGGGGCTGTCCCCCACTACCTCTCTCTGAAAAAAGAGTTAACTTACAGCTCCAGTTAATAATTCCTGAGTGTGATAGTGTTTCAACCTACAAACTCCTTTGGAAGTCTTCTAGCCTGCCTGAATAGGTTTTTCCTGCCACATGTGATTGTTCAGAGCCTCCCAACTGTGAGAGGCATGAGATGTTCTAAACTGTCTAAATACAGATTCCTTTGAGCAGTTAAAAGATTAGAAATTGTA
This sequence comes from Bubalus bubalis, assembly GCF_019923935.1. Classification (NCBI taxonomy): domain Eukaryota; kingdom Metazoa; phylum Chordata; class Mammalia; order Artiodactyla; family Bovidae; genus Bubalus; species Bubalus bubalis. The sequence goes on from NC_059161.1 coordinate 48,295,080, forward strand.
TTGCTGAAGGGTTTTTCACTTTTTGGGCCAATGTTTGCTGCTAAGTTTCCATATCCCTTATCTGCTGTGTCCCTGGCAGTGTATTGATTAATATAATTGGTGTAAGTAGTAGCTTTAATGTTTGTAACCTTGGACCCTTGAGTTAATTCTTTTTCTTCTTATAGCTCATCACACCTTTGCCCTGTAGGAATGCAACTTTATCTAATGCTTTTGGAGGGTGGCGCTTGGCTAATCACCTTTAGAGAAAAATAAGTTTTCTGAAGAAAGGGTCTTAAAATGTTAACAGGCCTCCAGGCCAGAAGATGATGCAAATCACCTACACTTTTGCATATGGTAAGTTTGCAGGTAGAAATCCTGGCTTACTGCATGACTCTACCCCTTCCCCCATTATCCTCTATGCATAACTTAAGGTATAAAAACTACTTTGGAAAATAAAGTGCGGGCCTTGTTCACCGAAGCTTGGTCTCCCCATGTCGTTCTTTCTCTCACCTTCTGACTGAATTATTCAGCCTCTTTTCTCCACTGAATTTCCTCACTGAGCTATCCTTATTTAACCACTCTTTGTATCTTTAATTAACATTTAAATAAGCTGTTGTTTCCTGATCATCGATGCCGTCTCCTCTTGGAAACCCCTGACTCCACCGGGGCTGGAGCCCGGCAATGTGCCCTAGAGCCCAGGCTCTGCCACAGGAGAAGCCACTGCAGTGATAAGCCTGGGCACTGCAACTAGAGAGTAGCCCCCCTTCTCTGCAACCAGAGAAAGTTCGCATGCAGCCGCAAAGATCCAGCACAGCCAAAAATAAATAAATGAATAAACAAAATTAAAAAAAAAAAAAAAAGACAGAAGACCAGTGTGCTTTCGCCTAAACAAAGTCCAAAGTCAAGGGTTGTTTGCCAGCTCCAAAATCATGAAGGAGTGAGCTGCTTCAGACTTACTATCATCCTAGATGCATGGCTTCCATCATGTGGTCCCAGGGCTGCTCAATCTTGAGGGCTTTGCACTTCCGCATGGAACAATATTGTGGGTTTGAGGTAATCTTATCTAGATTCTAAGCGGCCAGACCACCAGTGACATCTGGATGTAACTGAGTGATGCGTACGTACTTGTCACTACACAGCCCGCGACAGCGGCACACTTGAGCCCAAGACATTAGCAAAGCATTTGCTTCTTTAACTCCCTGCAGTCCATTAAAAAGAGCACTGGACTTGAGTTCAGCCATCCTCTGAGTGATTTTGTATAAGTACCAGAACAGAAACATCAGCAGTAATTAATGCCTGATGAGATGTTACCATGCATTAGGTACATGTTACACATTTTATATGCATTTCTTTATCCTCCACAAAAATCCTATGATATACATAATATGATTATTGCCACTTTTCAAACTAAAGAAAGAGATTAAGAGATGACCAATGGAACTGGTAAAGTAGCACAGTGAGAATTTGAACCTATGGCTTTGAAAGGTCAGATTTCTCACTCTAACTGTCTTTCTTCTCACAGGGAAGATATATGCCAACATCAAGCATATAGAGGCTGAGAGGCAAATAAACAGTACATAGTGACCAGGTCCCTATGAGGTCAGGTGCATGGCGGGGGCTTCCTAGAGGAAGAATGAATAATCGGCCAGGCAGACAAAGAGGGACAAGTGTTCTAGATCCAGGAGCCAACAGATGTTATGGCACAGCCTTCACTGACCACAGAGTGGCTGCTGGGCTCCAGACATGGGCTCTCCCTCAGGAAGGTGTGTGTGGGAAAAGATGTCTCATTGATTAGTGAGGAAAATACTGCTCAGCAACTCCCTGACAGACTTTATGTCCCACTGGCCAGACCATGTCACAAGACTACTGCAAGCCATGAGGAAGGACAGAGAAGTCACATTGCCTGTGGTTAGTCATGAATCATCCGCTGGGGCTGGGCCCACTGCAGCACTAACAGAGCTGAGGTTGTGTTGGCCAAGAAGGAAGCGGGGATGGGAGGCGGGGAGGCAGGCAGCCCATAGACTCGGGTCACCATTCTTCACACTGAAGTCCAGGGGGAGCTGAGAACAGCGCAGTAAGACAAGTGAGAGGAAGAACTGAAATCATTTAGTGAGATACTAGAGGTGAGAGCTGAGAGGCCAGGATTGTTAGGTGTTTAGATTTATGGCTTGGGTGACTGGGCTGTCAGTGACTAAATTAATCAGGGAGCAGATGGCTATAGCTGGAAGGCAAACTAATAAGATGCCTTGTTTTAGTCAGCCCGGACTGCCACAATAAAGCACCACAGACATGGCAGCTTTTTTTTTTTTGGTCTTTTTTAACAATTTTTTTATTTTTAATTGGAGGATAACTGCCTTACAGTTTTGTGTTGGTTTCTGCCATACATCAACATGAATCAGCCATAGGTATACATATGTCCCCTCCCTCTTGAGCCTCCCTCCCACCCCATCCTACCCCTCTAGTTTATCACAGATCTCTGAATGGAGCTCCCTGCACCATAGAGCAAATTCTCACTGGCTGTGTATTTGATACATGGTATGTTCAAGCTGGTTTTAGAAAAGGCAGAGGAACCAGAGATCAAATTGCCAACATCCGCTGGATCATAGAAAAAGCAAGAGAGTTCCAGAAAAACATCTATTTCTGCTTTATTGACTATGCCAAAGTCTTTGTGTGGATCACAATAAACTGTGGAAAATTCTGAAAGAGATGGGAATACCAGAACACCTGATCTGCCTCTTGAGAAATTTGTATGCAGGTCAGGAAGCAACAGTTAGAACTGGACATGGAACAACAGACTGGTTCCAAATAGGAAAAGGAGTTTGTCAAGGCTGTATATTGTCACCCTGATTATTTAACTTATATGCAGAGTACATCATGAGAAACGCTGGACTGGAAGAAACACAAGTTGGAATCAGGATTGCCGGGAGAAATATCAATAACCTCAGATATGCAGATGACACCACCCTTATGGCAGAAAGTGAAGAGGAACTCAAAAGCCTCTTGATGAAAGTGAAAGAGGAGAGTGAAAATTTTGGCTTAAAGCTCAATTCAGAAAACGAAGATCATGGCATCCGGTCCCACCACTTCATGGGAAATAGATGGGGAAACAGTGGAAACAGTGTCAGACTTTATTTTTGGGGGGCTCCAAAATCACTGCAGATGGTGACTGCAGCCATGAAATTAAAAGACGCTTACTCCTTGGAAGGAAAGTTATGACCAATCTAGATAGCATATTCAAAAGCAGAGACATTACTTTGCCAACAAAGGTCCGTCTAGTCGAGGCTATGGTTTTTCCTGTGGTCATGTATGGATGTGAGAGTTGGACTGTGAAGAAGGCTGAGCGCCGAAGAATTGATGCTTTTGAACTGTGGTGTTGGAGAAGACTCTTGAGTCCCTTGGACTGCAAGGAGATCCAACCAGTCCATTCTGAAGGAGATCAGCCCTGGGATTTCTTTGGAAGGAATGATGCTAAAGCTGAAACTCCAGTACTTTGGCCACCTCATGCAAAGAGTTGACTCATTGATAAAGACTCTGATGCTGGGAGGGATTGGGGGAAGGAGGAGAAGGGGACGACCGAGGATGAGATGGCGGGATGGCATCACTGACTCGATGGACATGAGTCTGAGTGAACTCCGGGAGTTTGTGATGGACAGGGAGGCCTGGTGTGCTGCGATTCATGGGGTCGCAAAGAGTCGGACACGACTGAGTGACTGATCTGATCTGATCTGAATGTACATGTTCAATGCTACACTCTCAGTTTGTCTCACCCTCTTGTTCCCTCGCTGTGTCCACAAGTCTCTCTATGTGACAGGGCAGCTAAAACAATAGAAAGTTATTTCTCACAGTTCTGGAAGCTAAAAAATCCAAGATCAAGGTGCTGGCTGATTTGTTCCTTGAGGAAAGCTCGCTTCTTGACTTGCCTTCTCACTGCGTCTTTACATGGCTTTTCCTTCATGCTCATCCAGAGTTTCTCTCTCTGTCTTCATCATCTTAAGAGGACATTATATTCATCAAATGGAAACAGTGAGGGATTTTATTTTCTTGGGCTCCAAAATCACTGCAGAGGTGACTTCAGCCATGAAATTAAAAGATGCTTGCTCCTTGGAAGAAACAAACCTAGACAGCATATTAAAAAGCAAAGACATTACTTTGCCAACAAAGATCCATATAGTCCAAGCTATGGTTTTTCCAGTAGTCATGTATGGATGTGAGAGTTGGACTATAAAGAAAGCTGAGCACTAAAGAATTGATGCTTTTGAACTGGGCTGTTGGAGAAGACTCTTAAGGGTCTCTTGGACTGCAAGGAGATTAAACCAATCAATCCTAAAGGAAATCAACTCTAAATATTCATTAGAAGGACTGATGCTAAAGCTGAAACTCCAATACTTTGGCCACCTGATGCGAAGAGTCAACTCATTAGAAAAGCCCCTGATGCTGGGAAAGATTGAAGGCAGGAGGAGAAGGGGATGACAGAGGACAAGATGGTTGGATGGCATCATGACTGAATGGACGTGAGTTTAAGCAAGCTCTGGGAGTTGGTGATGGACAGGGAAGCCTGGTGTGCTGCAGTCCATGGGATTGTGAAGAGTTGGATACAACTGAGAGACTGAACAACAAAATATTCATCAAAGGGGCCCCACTCTCAATTGAACTCTAATTACCTCTCAAGGCCCCAACCCCAAATACCACCATCCTGGGGAATACGGATTCTACAGATACATTTTTCCGGTGGCACATTCATTCAGTCTGTAGCATGCATAAAATGATTTTGTGAGTCAGGAGATATTCTATTGCTTTGGGATTCTTCACAGACTTTCCCTATCTCTTGGTCTGATGGGACAATCAAACAATTAAAGCAAGTAAAAGCATTTTTTACGTAAGCTTTGTATAACAGTAAATTGTCAGCATCAAGTAAATAGAAAGCAGCTGGAGTGGCTGCCTGATCCTATTTTCCTAGTGGCTTTGAGCAGGCTGTGTGATCCTATCCTCGGACTGATGGGCTGTGTCACTGTCATATCAATTTCAGTACCCAGTGGACCAGGAACCCCTGCTTCCGGGATCCCAAGACCCATCCTAATGCCTGCCTTCCTGAGGCTTAGTGATTCTCATCCTTCCTTCAATTTCTAAAAAATTATTTATTATTTCATTTTTGACTGCTCTGGGTCTTTGCTGCTGCCCGTAGACCTTCTCTAGCTGTGGCAAGCAGGGGCTACTCTTTGCTGCCATGGCTTCTCATTGTGGGGGCTTCTCTTGTGGAACACAGGCTCTAGATGTGAGGGCATCAGTAGATGCAGCTCATGGGTTCAGTGGTTGTGGCACAAGGGTTTGGTTGCCCTGCAGCATGTGGGCTCTTATTTCCTGGACCAGGGATTGAACCCGCATCCCCTACACTGGAAGGCAGATTCTTAGCCTCTGGACCACCAGGGAAGTTCCCCTCCCTTTCTTTTTATAGTCTACACTAATAGCCTTTCAAGAAATTAATATTTTCCATTGTTAATAGTATTTGTTTGTGTAACCTACAAGCAAAAGAACTATCCAACTTTTTGGTAGGGTCTTTTTTTTTAAATCACTTTATTGAGGTATGATTGACATACATCTTGATCAAGTCTTTAAAAGTATATAATATGCCACAATATCCCATATGTGATAGTCTTGCCAAAAATGTTTACATAAAATTTAATTATGAGGACATGGGTTTGAGTGAACTCCGGGAGTTAGTGATGGACAGGGAGGCCTGTCGTGCTGTGGTTCATGGGGTCACAAAGAGTCAGACCCGACTGAGGGACTGAACTGAACTGAACTGAATTATGAGGAAATGAGAAAATAATAGACTGTGAGACATATTATGAGACAATTAGTGTGGCCCCTTAGAGCAAATCATTATCATAAAAAGTCAACAAAATTCTGAGGGCTTCTGTTGTAGATTAGCAGAAACCAGAGACATAACAGCCAAATATGATGTGTTAACTTTGGGTTTGGGTTTTGTTTGTTCGACATTAAGTTTAAGCCAGCTTTTTACTCTCCTCTTTCACCCTCATCAAGAGGCTCTTTAGTTCCTCTTCACTTTCTACCATTAGAGTGATATTATCTGTATGTCTGAGGTTGTTGATATTTCTCCCAGAAGTCTTCTTGATTCCAGCTTGTGATTCAAGTATTGATGTGGGGAAAGGTGCAAAATATGGAACACTTCATGAATTTGCATGTCATCCTTGCACAGGGGCCAGGCTAATCTTCTCTGTTTTGTTCCAATTTTAGTATATGTGCTGCTGAAGCCAGCACTAACTTCAGGTTTTGAATTATTTATAAAAAAAAATCAGCGTTCAAAAACAATTCTGAGTCAATTTAGACTGTAAATGAGTAAATACTATAGAATTTTTAGTGTCACTTATGTGAGACAACGTACTGAAGTTAACAGCGTTGACATGAAACAGACACAGTTATTTCTCCAGAAAAGATGATTTATTCAAGATCAATGAGAGTTACATTTCTGGGTCTGCAGCCATGGGAAGCCACATAAGTCACCCCATGACAAGGGAAGGAGAATGCTTTTATAGTGGGGAAAAGAAGTTGGGAGGGCTACAAATTGTCCATGGCTTTCATTGGCTGAGTCCTTGCCAGGAAAGAAGAGGAGTTTTTCTTTTTCCTCTGCTAGGCTCTGCTACTCTAGAAGGGAGTGAGAGCTTCCCCTTCTAGTGCTTTGACTCTAACTGAGATTTTTTATTCATTCATTTTTTACAGTAGAAAATAATTTTATTTTTAGGAAACACATGCTGAAATGTTTAGTTGTGTCATGTCATCTACTTTCAAATAACTCACAAAAAAATTTACATGACTTCAATAATTATTTTAAAACTGCCCCAATTAGGTAAAAGGTATATAGATGCTAATTGTACTGTTCTTTCAACTTTATGAGTTTGCAGTTTTCTAAATAAAATCTCTGAAAAAGTGTACTATATGCAATTGTCCTAAAGGACAGATTCACGAGTCAGCGTGAAACAGGTCTATACTGCCCTGTATAATTATAACAAACATTTACAAACTAACAAGCTGCTGCCACAGGCATCATCTCCTATAAGCCTAATGTGAATGACCCTTATGTGGTAGGTTTGTTGTTTTTTTTTTTAATCCAACTTTGCAGCAAAGGTGCAGAATTGACCAGCAGAGCTGCAATTCTGGCCTGTGTTTGACTCTGGTCCTCCTAGGCTTTCCTCACTCCCTGCGGCCAATGCAGTAATGAGCACCTGGCAGGTGCTTCTTGAACATTCATGTAGGATTTACTGGAGAAAGAGAAATTTTTTAATTGTTAATTTAAAATTAGAAGTATTGTGTTAAATCGTTCTCAAGTTTTTAGATTTTTTAGTAGATTTCATGACACCAGAAACTTGAGAATAACTGTTTTAATCAGGGAAGAAACTTTTTTCTTTCTTTTCTTCTTTTAAGCTTGCTTTTCATGGAATACACTTTAGTCACTACTTCTTCCTCCCCTCCCCAGCATTGGACTGGAAACAGATGGAGGAAGCAGGAATTGTGACTCTTTAAAAGAGAGAGGTCTTTTATCTCTGAGTGGGTCTTCCACATAAAGTTTCCTGGAAAACACTCTGTGATAGAAATTTGCTTAGCGGAGATTTGGGGGTATGTTCCTGTAGAAATGGCTTCCCATGTGGCTCAGTGGTAAAGAATCCACCTGCCAATGTAGGGGATGCAGGAGATGCAGGTTCAGTCCTTGAGTGGGGATGATCCCCTGGAGGAGGAAATGGCAACCCGCTCCAGTATTCTTGCCTGGGAAATCCCATGGACAGAAGGAGCCAGGGGGCTATGGTCCATGCAGTCACAAAGAGTCGGACCCAACTGAGGACACATAAACCTGTAGCAACAGGATCTAGCAAAAGGATCAGCTGAACTGCACGTCACTTGCATCAGAGGCCTCAGCCAATGCCATCGAGAGCTCCAAAGCTAGAATGGAATTTCAGAGGCGTCCCAAATTGGAACCAGGAGACTGGGCTTCTGTATACCCATGTTAACCAGCCGCTGGAGGTGGTCTCCCTCAGAAACCACTCTTTTCAGTCATGGGAAATTCTCAGGGAAAGACTGAATACTTTCAGTTGGGACTCCAGCAGGTGGAGTCTGGGTGGGCTGCAGAGCCCTTTTACAACCTGAGCCAGGATCCAGTCCTAGATTACAGAGTGCTTTTATTTGTCTTATCTCTTTAGGCTTTCAATCTGGAAGAGTGTCTTAGCTTTTCTTTATCTTCCTTTGTCATTTTTAAAGAGTTCAAACCAGTTATTTTGTAGAAATATTTCAGCTTGTCTAAACTTTTCTTATGGTTAGAGAATTCAGGTTATATTTTTTTTACTCATAATTTCTTTCCTCTCTAAGCAGGTCCAGCACTTCCCTGCAGGTTACACTGTTACTTGGTCTAAGTATTGTCTGACAGTCAGAAGAGGAAAAGGTAGATTCTAAAGAGGGAAGATGGACTCTACATGATCTTCAAGCAAGAGAGGAACAATAACCCTTTAAAGAGATGAGTAGATCACTTCTGCAGGTCCAGAAATTCAGATAAGTCTGTTGTTAAGGTTCCCAAGTACAATGACCTCTTCTTCCTCGTCCCAAATCTTAGGTTGCCACTCCTTTCCAATCATGGCCTTGACATTGGCATGGAAAATTTGTTGACTATTCTCTGGAACTTCACTACACGTATGCCTGAGTCCTGAGACTGATTCTCATCAGTTTCCGCCTTCCTGCCACAACAAATGAGAGTCTTTCTATGTGCTACAGGGGGAGGTCCTCAATTTCACATTTTGCCTAAGTTAATGCTTAATCATCCTCATACATTCTCTATCTTATTGCAAAACACAGTAGTACTTGGAAGGAAAGTTATGACCAACCTAGATAGCATATTCAAAAGCAGAGACATTACTTTGCCAACAAAGGTCCATCTAGTCAAGGCTATGGTTTTTCCTGTGGTCATGTATGGATGTGAGAGTTGGACTGTGAAGAAGGCTGAGCGCTGAAGAATTGATGCTTTTGAACTGTGGTGTTGGAGAAGACTCTCGAGAGTCCCTTGGACTGCAATGAGATCCAACCAGTCCATTCTGAAGGAGATCAGCCCTGGGTGTTCTTTGGAAGAAATGATGCTAAAGCTGAAACTCCAGTACTTTGGCCACCTCATGTGAAGGGTTAACTCATTGGAAAAGACTCTGATGCTGGGAGGGACTGGGGGCAGGAGGAGAAGGGGACAACCGAGGATGAGATGGCTGGATGGCATCACTGACCCGATGGACGTGAGTCTGAGTGAACTCTGGGAGTTGGTGATGGACAGGGAGGCCTGGTGTGCTGTGATTCATGGGGTCGCAAAGAGTCGGACCTGACTGAGCGACTGAACTGAACTGAACTCATCAAAAGCCATCTAATTCCATTGCTCTAATAATTACTTCTTTCTCCAGCTTTTCCAAGGCCTGAGAAACTGCACCTGCCCATGGATTCCTTCCTCTCATGTCCTCTAAGTGAAAGTCTCAACAGTTGCTCTGCTATAGAATCCAGCGGCTCTCCCTGCTCCACCTGCCACCAGTGGTGATGCAATTCCAAAATTCAGTTCAGAGTCTATTTCCTCAGACAACTCACAGAACCAACTCTTTTAAGATTCACTGAGAAACAGACAACTCTGAGACAGAATTGTATGAAGGTGGTTTATTGGAAAACAGTCTCAGGAACTAACTCTGTAATAGAATAAAGTGAGCTGGGTTGGATAGAGGGAGAACTTGAGCTCAAACAACAATTCAGTCTCAGCCAATTGGTTCCACAGGGCCCATGGAGCTGGGCTGTTTGTAATCTGTGGATCTGTCATTACTACTTTCGGCAAAAGACTGTTGAATGGGATGTCCTTCTCTAGGCAATATTTCCCTACCTCAGGGATAAAGTGGTGGCAAAACCAGACCTGGAAAATGGCTTGTGTAACCCAGCCTTTGGGGGACTCTTCCATTTAAGGGCTGTCAGGTTCTCTGAATGGTAACAAAGAGAGGCTTCGCCTTCGTATCACTGGAAGCATTGCCACCAAACAGAAGTAGCCCGTCCTTTGTCACTTTATAGGCTGGCATCAACTTTTCCTCCTTACTGATGTGACTTTGGTATGGCATCCCCTTCCTGTTTGTCTAGGGTAAGAAATGGCTTTCAACTCCAGTTTTCTTGTCTGGAAAATCCCATGGACAGAGGAGCCTGGGAGGCAGCAGTCCAGGGTGTTGCGAAGAGTCGTTCACAACTGAGCAACTGAGCAAACACACACTCACAGGCCGTTCAGTGGTGAAGACACTAAGCTTCCACTAGACGGGGCACGGGTTTGATCCCTGGTTGGGGAACTAAGAGTGTGCATGTTGCACAGTGCAGCCAAAAAAATAGAGAGGAAAAAGAGAAAAAGCAAGTACGGAAGTTTTTGTAGTCCTGTCACATGCAAATGCAGATTTGTAGTGACTTTTGGACCTAAATTACAGGGACATTTGAGAATTTTCCAGTGTCTTTCAGTGACAGAGCTAAGAACCCAGGTGGTAGGAAGTCTGTGGATCTTGATGGATTTTCTAAGAAAATGGAATCAATAGCAATAAATGTGAGGGAAGGAAGGCTTTAAAGAGGAAATTAATGCTTCATTCCTTGCATGGTTTCAAATAAGTATCCCCATTTTGTGCATCTGTGTCTGATCAGGAGGAACAGTTGGCTCAGAACTGTTTCATACCCTTTTGTGATATCTTTGACACAGGTGGTCATACCTCACCCCCAGTTGTTCTTCATACGTGTAGTCTGTGTTCATGCCACCAGTTGCTGGGGAAAAACGTGATGTTATTGTTTTGGAGTCACTGATTCCAATCTTGACTCGTTGGCTGCACAGCATCAGAGAAGCCTATGAACCTCTCTATGCCTTAGTTTCTTATCTCATGGAAGAGCTTGTTGCCTGACCCAGGGACTACCTCAAAGGCATTAGTGAGGACACGTGAGATTAGGAAGGCTGGAGAACCCTGAGGACCAAATTTCTCAATGCCAACAATTTGCTGGAGTCATTTGGGACATTTTTAAACAATGTTGATGTCCACACCTTCCTCCTCCCCCACCACTGGCCCATTAAGTTAGAACCTCGGACATCAGCATGCTTTGAGATGCCGTGAACCACTGCTTGAAAAGGAAGGACAGATACATTACTACCTTGGAAGAATCCAATAAGGTTTAGGAATTTTTAAAAAATTCCTTTTGGAAGGCCAGGCATTTCTTTAAGAATGACCAGATGCTGACGAGATACAATGAATTCTGTCCAAACAAGTTCTCTTTCTGCTCCACACTACACCCTTTGGAAACTCAGCTATGCTCTCATCTACTTAAATATTTTGTGAAGCCTTGTTATCAAATGTAACAGACATGAATTTATAAATCTGCTAAACATGCATTAAGGTTATGAATGAATTATTGAGAGGAAAGCGCCTTCCATCTCACTAGGCTCCTGTGATGACCATAAACTCCATTTCCCCAGGAAAAGAAAACTTGCTAGATAAGTACATGCCTTAATCAATAATTTCTCAAAGCATTTCAGGAAATTTCCAGGCAGCTACAATATCTGAGCATATATCAGATCAGATCAGTCAGATCAGTCGCTCAGTCGTGTCCGACTCTTTGCGACCCCATGAATCGCAGCACACCAGGCCTCCCTGTCCATCACCAACTCCTGGAGTTCACTCAGACTCACGTCCATCGAGTCAGTGATGCCATCCAGCCATCTCATCCTCGGTCGTCCCCTTCTCCTCCTGCCCCCAATCCCTCCTAGCATCAGAGCCTTTTCCAATGAGTCAACTCTTTGCATGAGGTGGCCAAAGTACTGGAGCTTCAGCTTTAGCATCATTCCTTCCAAAGAAATCCCAGGGCTGATCTCCTTCAGAATGGACATGATATATATGATAAACTGCCATATATGGTAAACCCACAGCTAACATATACTCAATTGTGAAAAGCTGGAAGCTTTTCCTCTAAGATCAAGAATAAGACAAGAATGCCCACTCCTGCCACTTTTATTCAAAGTATTAGTATTTTATTCATAGCATTAGTTGTCCTGGCTATAACAGTTAGACAACAAAAAGAATGAAATGTATCCAAATTGGGGAAAAGAAGTAAAACTGTCATTATTTGCAGATGGCATAATAATATATATGGAAATAATAATTATATATATAATATACAAAACTATTAGAACTCATCAATGCATTCAGTAAAGCTGCAGGATACAATACAAAGAAATTTGTTGCTTTTCCGTACACCAATAACGAGCTGTCAGAAAGAGAAAGCAAGAAGACAAACATTTAAAATTGCATCAAAAAGAATAAAATACCTAGAAATAAACAACCAAGGAGGTAAAAGGCCTATACTCTGAAAAACTATAAAATATTCATGAAACAATTTGAGAATGATATAAAGAAATAGAAAGATATCTCATGTTATTGGATTGGAAGAATGAATATTGTTAAAATGTCCATACCACCCAAAACAATCTATAAATTTAACCCAGTTCCTATCAAAATACCAATGGCATTTTTCACAGACCTAAAGAAAACAATCCTAAAATTTGGGTGGGATCACAATAGACTGTGAATAGTCAAAATAATTTTGAATAAGAAGAAAAAACCTGGAGGTATTACACTCCATGATTTCAAACTATGGAAAGCTATGGTTATCAAAACCATATGGTACTGGACAAAATTACAGACACAGAGATCAATGGAACAAAATAGCTTAAAAATAAACTCATCAACATCACTAATCATCAGGAAAATGCAGATCAAAGCCATAATCAGATACCAATTTATAGCTCGCAAAATGACTACAGGCATACCTCAGAGATATTGTAGGTTTAGTCTTAATCTACAGCAAAGAAAGCAAGAATACACATGGGAAAGAGATAGTATCTTCAAAAAAAAATGGTGCCAGGAAAAGTGGACAGCTACATACAATAAAATAAATCTAGGCCATGTTCTTACACCATATTCAAAGATTGAAATGGATTATATACTTAAATGTAAGGTCTGAAACCATAGAACTCCTAGAAGAAAACATAGTAGCATGCTCTTTGATATCAGTCTTAGCAATATTTTTCTGGATCCAAGCAAGGGCAACAAAAGCAAAAATACACAAATGAGAGTAAGTTAAACCAAAAAGTTTTTGCACAATGAAAGAAACTGTTGACAAAATGTAAAGGCAGCCTACTGAATGGGAGAAGTTACTTGCAAATGGTATGCTTGGTAAGAGGTTAATAGTCAAATATATATAAAAAAATTTATAACACATTAGCTAAAAAACTAACAAACTGATTAGAAAATGGACAGAGAACTTGAAATATTTTTCCAAAGAAGACATACAGAGGGCCAATTAAATGTCTCCTTTGATACCTTCAGTAGTAGCAGGATGGAGCCTAATCTAGCCTTGGACCAAGCAGAGCTAGACTCATTTGTTGCAGGGGCCAACCCCTACTTCCTCAATTTTAGCTTGCAAAGGGTAGGGCTTGCAGTACAGCACCTCTCAGATCTTTGACCTTATGCTGTCTCTGGAATAATCTTTACAGAACATTCTAATGATTAAATAGTCCAGGTTACTTGCCACATGGTTTTCCTTTCCACACCAATTTTTATCCTTTCTTTCATGTACAGGGAGACCAAAGGATCTCTATTTTTAATAAGTCCAAGACTTGAAAGGCATTACCTACCAAAAGTTTCTAAGTCACAGTGCATCACAATACCCTTTCAATGATGTAAAAAAGATCAAGTCCTATAACTCTGCAGTGAGCCTTGGCAGTACTTGGAGACAGCTAAAATAACTGCTGTCCTTAGAGGACTGCTTTCAAGAACAAGGAGGTCTCTACCCACTTCAGCCTAAGCAGGTAACACCAGTTACTGCCCAAACCTCTCTCTTCTCACTTAATGGTTGCATTACTGAATTGCTGATTGCATTTTGAATGCTCTAGGGACAAGAGCTCACAATATAAAGAAACTTGGTGGCAAACCATTTTGTAAAGTGAAGAATTCTTTTGGAAACTGAATATTCATATCTCAATTTTGAATTATTTGAAGAGCTTTTTCTAGATCAACATTTTTTTCTTAGAAATGGGATATACCTATGTTAAGGCAATTGGCTGTTTATGATACAAGAAGAACAAAGTTTAAAACCTATTAACCAGATTGCCAGATTACTGAGTGGGCTGACTGACTGATTCTGTATGCAGTGAGCACTTCCTTGGATGGGGAACACTTTGCAAGACAGTGAGGTAGGAAGACAAGGAGAGGGAAGATAAAGACCATCAAAACAACGTGGTTCTGGGATTTCCCTGGTGGTTCAGTGTCTAAGACTCCACAGTCCCAACACAGGGGGCCCGGGTTCAATCCCTGGTCAGGGAACTAGATCCTGCATGCCACAACTAAGACCCAGCACAATCAAATTTATTAATTGAAAAAATAAACATGGTTCAACATCCAGGAGCTTACATAACTTTAGGTGAAAGGCAAGACATTGTATGAAACTATTATCTTACTCGTTGAAGAATCTCTAGAGCCTTATTTAAGACCAGGCACAAAACTGCCACTCATTAAACATTTTCTTAAATGATGAATAAATGAGTTCAGAAATCAATGAACCAATAAGAACCAATGTGCATCATAGAATTAATCAGGGGCTCTGGGAATTCAGGGGCAGACAAGAGACCCCTGGGAACTCAGAGTCCTAGTAAGAGATTGTAAAGGACCTGAAGAAGGCCCTGAAGGGTGGGTGGAATTTAGATTAGAAAAGGAGGAAGGAAGCAACATTCAGACAGCAAAATTCATGGTAGGGTTTTGGGGGTTGGATGCAGGAATGTGGAAGGGCAAGAGAGCAAGTGGTTAACCAACCTTCTTGAACTGTGAACCCTGGCTTCCTGAGGAAACAGAAGCAAGTAACTCAGTTACTCAAAACCATTTTCTAAATGTCCTTTTATGACACACATGCTGAAAAGCAGCTGAGAGCAATTGCCTTGGCCACAGAGTAACTCTGCAGTCAGCGAGGCTACTGTCGTGCTCCTAGCAAGGGCGGGGCATAGGAATTCTGAGAAAGCCGGCCGCCCCACATGCCTTCTGTGCGCTGGCAGATTACGAGGACTGGGCTTGCTCCAGGGGCCCAACTTCCCCTGGTATAGAGGACAGATGCCACACCTTCAAGGAAAGGGGACACCCAGGACTCTGGTGTTACGCACTACATTTCGAAAGTACATTGTTGCCATGTGTGCACCAGATTATATGCCACTCCCTTCTATTTCCAAAAATTACCAGATAAACAACATCAGAGTCTGGGGACCCCACTAATATTCTGCCTCTGCCCTTCTTTGGACAGATGAATTAAATGATAATTTGCTGTGCTCTGCTGTGCTTAATCACATCTGACTTTTTGCAACCCTCATGGACTGTAGCCCACCAGGCTCCTCTGTCCATAGAATTCCCCAGACAAGAATACTGGAGTGGGTTGCCATGCCTCTTTCAGGGGATCTTCCCAGCCCCAGGGATCAAACCCAGGTCTTCCACATTGCAGGCGGATTCTTACGCACAGGGAAGCCCAAGAATACTGGAGTGGGTAGCCTATCCCTTCTCCAGAGGATCTTCCTGACCCAGGAATCAAACCAGGGTCTCCTGCATTGCAGATGGTTCTTTACCAGCTGTCCTACCAGGGAAGCCTGATAACTTGCTAGTTATCATGTATTAATGCTTAAGGTCCACAAGCTGATTAACTTACTAGGTAATTGCTGCTGGATCCATTTGACATTGTAAACCTTTGATTTAACAAATCTTATTTTTAACTCTTTCCTACCATAAAAGTTGGTGTCAGTTTTTACAAACTTTTTCTCAGTCTCAGAAAGCGCATCTCCAAGAGGAGAGAGCTTCTCGAATGTTTCCTATCAGGGAAAATGTCCTGAAGCAAATG
Organism: Bubalus bubalis; assembly: GCF_019923935.1. Lineage (NCBI taxonomy): Eukaryota > Metazoa > Chordata > Mammalia > Artiodactyla > Bovidae > Bubalus > Bubalus bubalis. The sequence goes on from NC_059161.1 coordinate 48,311,022, forward strand.
TGACTTATCTGTTCTTAGAGTCTTTAGAATTCTGAAAGAGGGGAGGAGGGATGCAGTCCATCAACTACCTAAAAGCTAACGTCAGAGGATTCTATTTCAGCAGTTACTGAGCTTCAATTTTACATTGCCTTGTGCGACTCTGATTCATATCTGACTTCATCTCCTCTAACACATAACAGGAGAACAAAACTACATACTTTTGGCTAAATGCTTTTTGCCAGTACCTGGTACAATGCCATGGGAAGGTAGTTGATCATTAAACGTTTGCTGAGTAAATCAATGAATCAGTGGCCCTAGGGGAGAAGGCAGACAGGCTTTGGAATCAGGCAGATCTGGATTTTTGTTGTTTACTGGCTGTGCTTATATGTGTGTGTGTGTTTAGTCACTCAGTCATGTCTGGCTGTTGGAGACCCCAGGGACTGTAGCCTTTGTCCATAGGTTTTCCCTGGCAAGAATACTGGAGTGGGTTGTCATTTCCTTCTCTAGGGGATCTTTCTGACCCAGGGATCAAACCTGCATCTCCTGCATTACAAGTGGATTTTTACCCACTGAGCTACTGGGGACTATATGACCTTAAACATGTAATTTAACATCTTCTACAAACTCAGGATACCGATAAACAGCTCTCACTACTCCTATGAAGACTGAGTGAAATAACACATGTGAAATGTCTAGTTGATAATAGATGTGAGCTGAGGACTAGTGTTTTTCCATCCCCTTTCTACCAAAGTATGATTGCTCTTTTTCAAATTACTTCAGCTATTTTATTAATATTTCCCTTGCATTTCCAAATAAACTTTAGAAAAAACTTTTGTCTATATCTATTACCAAAAATATTGCTGGGAAGTTCAACCAGAGAAATCAAATCAATTTGGGGAGAATTGTCATCCTTACAACGTTGAGTCTTCCAATCCAGGAACACAGTGCCTCTCAGGTCTTTGATTTCTTTCATTAGTACTTTGTACTTTTCAGCATATAGAACCTGAACATGTCTTGTTGGGAGAAGGCAATGGCACCCCACTCCAGTACCCTTGCCTGGCAAATCCCATAGGTGGAGGAGCCTGGTAGGCTGCAATCCATGGGGTCGCCAGGAGTCAGACACGACTGAGCAACTTCACTTTCACTTTTCACTTTCATGCATTGCAGAAGGAAATGGCAACCGACTCCAGTGTTCTTGCCTGGAGAATCCCAGGGACGGGGGAGCCTGGTGGGCTGCCGTCTATGGGGTCGCACAGAGCTGGACACGACTGAAGTGACTTAGCAGCAGCAGTTAGCATGTCTTGTTAGATTTATACATAGTATTTTTTTTCTTTGTTTCTTTCTTTTTTTTGTGCTATTGTAAATAGTTGTGTTATAAATTCTGTTTGTTTTTTTACTTAAAGTATATTTATTTTTTATGTGTTGACTTTGTATCTTAACATCTTGTTAAAAACAGCTACTAGTTTAAGACTTTATTTGTAGATTCCTTGAGATTTTCTACAGAGACAATTATGTCACTTGCAAATAAGGACAGTTTTCTTTCCTTCCAATCTGCATGCCTTTTATTTCATTTTCTTGCCTCTTGCCCTAAGATTTCCAGCAGCACATTGAGTAGAGAGGTAAGAGTAACATCCTGTTTTGTTCTTGATTTTAAGAAGAAATCAGCCTTTCACCATTAAGTATGATGTTAGCTGTAGGTTTTTATGGATGTTTCTTATCAGGCTGAGAAATTTCCTTCGTGACTTGCTAAGAAATATTACCATAAATGGGCAGAATTTATCATACTTTTGACTGCTAATATATTTTATAAAATTTTGGTTTGATCCATAATATACAATACCAGAAAGTTGCCAGAATAAATCCTGAAGTCAGCATTTTGAATATGTTGAATATTAACTTTGAGGAAGCTTGTTGGAATGTGCATCTCATATACATTTACCTTTGTTCACCTCCTGAACATCAGCATGATAAAAAATTCTACTATTAAATTTTAATTCTTAGGCCCTAGGGGTCTATCCATAGTGATTTAGGTACCAAAATTAATTATTGAAAGTGACTACAATCCTCCTAAGAAAGAGCCATGAAGATGCCCAAACCTTGACTCACTTCTAGGAATGTACCCTAAGAAATTAATTCAACTGCATCAAACATATAAAAGCTCAGCATGACCAAAATGTCCAACATTAGGGAGCTGGGTTACATAAATTATAGCACATTTAGTTGTTCAAAGAATATTTGTTAAATGTCTACTGTGTCAGTTATCATCTTTGGTCCTAGAGATACAGCTGTGAACACAACATTCAAAGCTCTCTTTCCAATGGGGAAGACAGACATAAACAAGATACCTAAGTAAACATACAGTGTGGCAGATGGTGATGAGTATTTTGGAGAAAAATCAAGCATAGAACATGGATGAGGAGTCCAGGTAGTGAAGAAGATACTGTTTTAAATAGAGTAATAGGTGAGCCTCACTAAACAACACAAAAGAACATTAAATATTAGAATTAAGAATATTCTGTAGCAGTGTAGAAAATTTTAATATATTGTATTAATTTTAACATAATATATTGTTAAATGAAAACCAAAAAATATGAAACAGAATGCCTGTTGTGTTTTCAAGTTTTTAAGTATATATGCTGTTTATGTTGTTGTTCAGTCACTAAGTCACGCCCAACTTTTTTGCAGCCCCATGGACTGCAGCATGCCAGGCTTCCCTGTCCTTCACTATCTCCCGGAGTTTGCTCAAACTCATGTCCATTCAGTCAATGATGCCATCTAATCATCTTATCCTCTGCCACCCCTTTCTCCTCCTGCCTTCAATCTTTCCAGTGAGTCATCTCTTCGAATCAGGTGGCCAAAGTACTGGAGCTTCAGCTTCAGCATCAGTCCTTCCAAAGAATATTCAGGGTTGAGTTCCTTTAGGATTGACTGGTTGGATCTCCTTGCTGTCCAAGGGATTCTCAAGAGTCTTTTCCAGCACCACAGTTCAAAAGCATCAATTCTTTGGCACTCAGCCTTCTTTATGATCCAACTCTCACATTCATACATGACTACTGGAAAAACCATAGCTCTAACTATGGTTTTTAGCTTAACCTTTGTTGGCAAAGTTATGCCTCTGCTTTTTAATACACTGTCTAGGTTTGTCATGGCTTTCCTTCCAAGGAGCAAACATTTTAAAATTTTGTGGCTGCAGTCAGCATCCACAGTGATTTTGGAGCCCAAGAAAACGATATTCACATTTTTTGTTGGTCAGTCACTAAGTCGTGTCTGACTCTTTTGTGATCCCATGGTTTGTAGCCCACCAGGCTCCTCTGTCCATAGAGTTTTCCAGGCAAAAATACTGGAATGGCTTGCCATTTCCTCCTCCAGGCGATCTTCCCAATGCAAGGATACAGCCTGTGTCTCCCGCTTGCAGGGACCCTCTTTACCACTGAGCCACCTGGGAAGCCCCACATATACACATATAAATGTAGATATATGTGCATACATATAATATAAAAATTTAAAATAGTTTATGGGTGGTTTTAATATTATTTTATAGCATTATTCAGTCTGAGCATATTGTATTTCAGTTTTTTAAAAAAAGAAAAAAGCTTAAAGTTTTGTAGAATTAATGTGAGTTTGAATGAAAGGTAGGATGACAGTATAGACAGAACTCATATTTGTTCTGGAAGAATTTTACTAAGGGCACATCAGAAGGAGAATCTTCTATTAAGGTAACTAAGAAATTATACATTTTAAAGGTGATAAAAGATATGTTGTTCGTGGTACCTGATAACAGCTGTGCAGTGTTGGCTGTGAGTTTGTAAATGATGGCAAGTTTAACATATGTTCATACCTAAGTCACATTCTGATTTGGTGGGTGACTCTATTTTTTAAGATTAACTAAAATAAAATGCACTGACATATCTATTGCAAGCTACATTTTCTTATGTGTTCAAGAGATGATAGCTAATCACACAAAATGTGTTTTGGTACCCTATACGCATGGTAGAGGCATTCTCTAAAGATGTAGAATGGCAAGGTCACCCTCCCAGACAAGGTCTTCTGATTATTCTGGAAGCTTAGGCTTAGACTCAAAGTGAGTTAATGTGTTCCTCTGAAAGGGTTTCTACCACATAGCCAAGTCACAGCCACCCAGGACTGATGTTCCCTGTGATGCTGATTCAGAATTTCTAGGCACTGAGCAATCACTCCATCATCGAAGGCACACTTGCTGTTGTCTTGTTAGGAGCACACATGTCCTAAATATCTTGCATTCTTCTCCGGCATGTCACTTCTAGTGAATTGAAATCCCAGCAGTGATGTTTTCTGAGTTTAAAAGAGAGCTCAATTGTGTTTGCTCAGGTTCTCTCTTTCATTCTTTCTGCCTTCTTTTTTCTTTTTTTTAAATAAACACACCAGTGCTGAAAGTAAAAACACACTTTGTAATGAACAGATTCTGTTGGATAGCCGAAGTGTCCTATTATGATCTTGTTTGAAACTTTTCAAGTTGCTTGAAAAACATAGAGGTGAAGTAAAGCAACCAGCTGGCCTGTGGACAGAAGTCAACAAGTTATACAAGGAAAAGAGCGAGGTATCACACTCTTTTTTCCCAGTTCTTTCTCCCTCCTGGTTACTGCTTCTTGTGTATTATCCCAGTTTTGTTTTGGCTGATGGTCAGGGTGCCCCGTGGTTGTTTTGATAGAGCACAGTGTTAAGACAACTGTTTCTGGAGCTAGAGGAATCTAACCATGGATCCTCAGAAGTTACTTTACTTCTCAGAATTTCAGTTTTCTTGTCAGTAAAGTGTAGTGATAAACACTTAATAGGATTACTGGGAGGCTGATAGGAGTTCATATGTGTTGGTGTTGGTGGTAGTTAGTTGCTGAGTCATGTCTGACTCTTTCGTGACCCCATGGGCTGTAGCCCGCCAAGCCCCTCTGTCCATGCAATTTCCCAGCAAGAATATTGGAGTGGGCTGCCATTTCCTTCTCCAGGGGGTCTTTCCAACCCAGGGATCGAACCCATATCTTCTGCATTGGCAGGCAGATTCTTTACCACTGAGCCACCAGGAAAGCTCCTTAATACATATTACTGTACACATAATACATGCTCATAAATAGAAACTCCTATAGTCTCCTTTCTCCAACGTGATTTTTAGGTTAGAAAACACACATGCATCATTGTCTCACATAACTCTCCAGAAAGATATCATAACCATCAACGTACTGAGCTGGTGCCTGAGTCTGTTCAACTGCTGTAACAAGCTTCAGAGGCTGAGAGGCTTGTAAACAATAGAAGTTTCTTTCTCAGGTTTCTGGAGGCCAAAGTCAAAGATTGGGGTTCCAGCATGGTAGGGTTCAGATGAGACCCTCTTCCAAGTTGTAGGCAGCAGACTTCTTGTATTCTCATATGGCAGAAAGAAAGCCAGGGAACACTCTGAGGTCTTCTTCATAAGAGCACTAGCCCCATTCACGAGGGCTCCATGCCCATGAGATAATTATCCCAAAAGCTCCCCCTCCAAATACCATCACAGTAGGATTAGGGTTTCAATATGTGACTTTCAGGGAGGACACAACCACCCACACACATTTCCACTCTGGAGAGGCAAAGACTGACCACAAGTCACATGGGTCTCAGGACAATGTTCTTCTGCTACCCCATGTTGATGCAAACTGGAGTCCAGCTGTCTTTGTATATGCATAATATATACACCTTGTACAAAATTCCCAAGGTACACCAAAGGTAAACTGTAAAAAAGTAAGGCTTTCTCCCACCTCTGTCCCCCCAAGCACTTAGTGTCCTCCCCATTGTAGACTCTTTCTCAAGTGAATACTTAGATGCAGTGGTTTTCTATGGCAAGTTCTCCAGTACATAAGCAGATGCAACATGAAAATTTAGACTAGAAACATTATATATTATATGTTTAAACTGGAGCCAGCATACGAACAGAAAAGAGTTCAGTGTAGATAATGAGATGGTTACAAAATCATTTGAAGTGTTGGAAAGAGTAGGCCCTGGGGAAGGCCTCCAGGAAGCTTCTAGAACATCTTCACAAAACTGACCCATCATAAAAGCAGCTACCTGTGCCCTGATCAGGAAGTTGCTTCCAGACAGCTGAGTTCAAGAACCTGGTCCCAAAGCTAACAGCACTGCCACTCCAGCTGCCTCTCTGCCCTCAAGAAGCTGGTATTTGAACTCTAAACACAGCGTTCAGCGTTGCTTCAACACAATTGCCTCTTCCACCGTCAAAGCTGGAGATTGGACACTGGCATTCTGTTGCAGAAAGAAACATCACGTTGTCTTAACCAGTTTTGCCAGTATAAAAAGGCAAAGAAGCAGAAATCAATCCCTGTCTCGTTTTCATCTTCCAAATCTCAATTACATCTGATTTGAGTACATCTAACTCATTTCCAGAACTCTAGTTATGAGGGCATGTGGAAGATGCAGAGCTTAGCCTACAAGCGGGTGCAGTAGGAAGATACCTCAAGAAGAGTGACAAAGGAGGCTACGTCCCCAACTCACACAGTACTTTTTACTGTTAAAGAAAAGCATGCCTCTGTGTATTGGCTTATGCTTTCCATTTCTTTTTGCTTCTTTTAGAGTTTATTTCCTGGGGCTTCCCAGGTGGCTCAGTGGTAAAGAATCTGCCTGCCGATGCGGAAGACACAGGTTTGGTCCCTGATCCCAGAAGATCCCACGTGCTTCAGGGCAACTAAGCCCAAGTGCCACAACTCCTGAGCCTGTGCTCTAGAGTCTAGAAGTCACAACTATTGAGCCCACGTGCCGCAACAAATGAAGCTCGAGCATCCAAGAGCCCATGCTCAGCAACAAGAGAAGCCACCCACAATGAGAAGCCCACGCAGCACGATGAAGAGTAGTCCCTGCTCACCACAACTGAAGAAGGCCACAAATAAATAGATAAATAAATAATTTTTTTAAAGAGTCTATTTCCTTCCCTAAATAGTCTAGCAGAAGCTATGAATGGCCCTTCTACTTTCAAGACAGACTTTGTAGTACTAGGTAGGCATGCCTGGGAAATGTGTATAAACTTGCAATAAGAAACTTCACTTAAATTTTTTTTCCAGAATCTTATCCATCATGACTGCCATCCGGCTACGAGAATTTATTGACCGCCACCCAGCAATCCCACCCAGGTAATGGTCTTCCAAATGCAGACACCTCCAGAGCTGCAGTACAGAAGACAGACTCCTGGGAGGCTAGAATTATTCGCCCTGCTGCTTGCTCCCTGATTTAGAGATAACTGCTGCCAGAGGTTCTACTGAAGTTTCTTTGGGTTTAGAAAAAGCTGTTTAAAAAAAATAAAATCCTACATTTATGGCAGCATCTAAGCAAACTGGCAACTCCAAATTTTAGTATTTAGTTATTTTCCACAATGTTTAGTCATCAAAGATATGTCCTTTTGCTTCCAGAAATCACTGAAGGAGGAAGGGAAGGATGTTTTGTTCTTAAAAAGATGTTCTTTCTCTAAAAGAGTCCTATTTTAGAGAAAGTATAGTCCCTATCCTTCCTTCCCTGAAATGCACATGCAGAGGAAGCAGGGTGGAGAGAAAGGGGTGGGTTCCAGAATTACTTGATTTCTGCCTCCCCACATGCCCTTGGCTTTCTGTGTGTGTGTGTTTGAGATTTTTGCCCCCCACTGTCGGGCCTGTTTAATTGTGGTCTCATCTCCTGGGGAAAATGGAGACAATCCTCCATTGGCTGCTGCTGCCTAGAGCTAAATGGAACCAAGTCAGAATCACTGGACCTGACTTAAGGTAGCCCTTGGGGAGCTGGAGGGTTGGGGTGGAACACAGTGCAGAAGGCACCGGGCCGCTGATGTCCTCAGGCTGGGCTGCATTCAGCTCTCTTGGGCTCATCCATCAGAGAGGCACAGTGTGCCTGCACTAGACTGAGGCCCCCACTTGCCACTTGAGTGCTCCCTGTGGGGCAGGTCTCTGTCTATTTTGTGTCTCTCCTGCCTTGCAACAGAGTGGACCAGTCCATCAGCAGGGTCCTCAATTCTGCCTCTAGGGTGTATCTCCATCTGACTGTTTTTCTTCATCTCCACAGCCACCACTTGGTCCAGACCACCACTGCCTCTCCCCTGTTCACCTACAACGATGGCCACTCTGGTCCTCCTCCAATCCATTCTCCAGAGAGAGCCCCATAAAACATAAATGGGATCAGAGCCTTCCATTGCATAAAACCGTGCAATGGGACCTCTCTTGTGGTCCAGTGGTTGAGAACCCACCTTCCAATGCAGCAGACACAGATTTTATCCCTGGTCAGAGAACTAGGATCCCACATGCTGCGGGGCAACTAAGTCTGAACTCCACAACTAGGGATCCTAAGTGCCGCAACAAAGACCTAGCACAGTCAAAAAAAAAAAAAAAAAAAAAAAACAAACCAAACCCTGCGATTATTGCGTTTTGCATGAAGCCTCAACACTTGCCAGGGCCTGCAGAGCCCTACATAAACAGACCCTGCTGATCTCTCCAACCTCCTCTTAACCTCAGCCCCATGATCTTTCTTGTTGCTTCAGTAGGCCCGCACTCTTTCATGTCTCAGGGTTTTGGGACATGTTCCTTTCCCCTGCATCACTGCCTTCTGGACTCTCTGCTACTCTTCTTACTCGGTTCAACCAGCCCCCTTTCACTCAGCATGTCTCCACTGTTATCAGCTGCTCAGTGAGCAGAGGGTGGTACCATCCAGGCTGGGGGAGGTCTCTTCCTTTCACCTACCTCATCACCTATGTTAGTTCTCTTTCTCACACCTTTTTTGGTTTCCTGTATGACTCCGATCATAACTTTCAGTTATTTTTTGTTTCTTTATTTCCTGTCTAGATCACCCACTGGATTAATAGTTAGCACTTATACAGCCCTTAATATGTGGCAGGCACTGTTCTATGTATATATCAACTCATTTAATCTTCACAGTGACTGGGAGGAAATTGAGGCAAGGAGTGGTTAAGTGACTGTCCTGAGATTCCACCGTAGTGAACTAGCAGAAGGAAGATTTGAACCCGCTGGTCAGGAGCCAACATCTGCGCTCTTGGTCACTGCCCTTGACATCCCCAGGTCAGCCCCCAGGGCGGGGCTTGTTTCACTGGCCACTCTGCCTAGCAGACTGCCACACTTGGTAGGACCTCTGTGCACCTTTGTTGGAAAACTGAAAATGAATGAATCAGTGAGAAAAACTCATTCCGGCATGTGTTTGAGGTTTGGCCTCCTGGTGATTGACAGTATCCACAGAAGGTCTGCCCTCTGCTGCTCCTCTCTATAAGCATTTACCCAATTAATTCACCCTTAAATGCCTAACCCTTGGGCTATAGTAGGGAAAACTGAATTACAAACCAGTAGGAGCACCTCATAAAGTTAAATATTAAGTGATTCACAAGTAGTAGTGACCACACAAAATTCTCATAAAAGAATTACATTAGATACAAATTATCTTAGCCTTGTCACTCAGGGGCAGGGCTGAGCATTGTGTTGACTTGCGGGGCCTAGGATGCTCCTGGAAAGATCACTTAGGTTGGATTAAACTCACTGTGGTGTGCAAAAGACAAAGAATTTGTTTTGGGCTTAAATGAATTTTTAAAACATCAACTGAAATGATCTCTGAGACATCAAAGGGCAGCTGTGAAGATCAGATCATCCTGCCTTGAATGATAGATGGCAACAGCAATGGGATACTTCAGTCACCGAGGACGTTCACACATGTCTTATTGACTTTCATGTAGTCATTAACAGAGATAGCATTATCCCCACTTTATTTATTTTTATAATTTTTTAAAATTTCATTTATCTATTTATTATTGGCTGTGCTGGGGGTTTGTTGCTATGCAGGCTTTTCTCTAGTTGTGGCAAGTGGGGGCTACTTGCTCGTTGTGATGCCCAGACTTCTCATTACCATGGCTTGTTTTGTTGCAGAGCGTGGGCTCTAGGGCGCGGGGGCTCAGTGGTTGTGGTTCCTGGGCTCTAGAGCCTGTGGTTCCACAGGCTCACTAGTTGTAGCATGCTTAGCTGCTCTGCAGCACGTGGGATCTCTCCCGATCAGGGGCCACACCTGTGCTTCCTGCATTGGCAAGTGGATTCTTTACGACTGAGCCACCAGGGAGGCCCTCCCCACCCCATTTTATTGATGAGGAAACTGAGGCTCCCTCTTCCTTGAGGAGATTTGTGAAGCTAGTAGAGTCTGGGGAATGAAAGCATGAGGATGCGGGAATGGTGGCCTCCCATCTCTGGACTTATCGGCTCCTGTCCTTAGTAAGAGACTCATTCCCCCTGAGCCTTTGTTCCCTGACTGGTGCAGCACTTACCCCCACTCTATATGATTAGGCCTGAGGAGGGTTTTCCTTGCCTGATCATGAACTCTCAGGTGGAAAGACAGCGTTTCTCATCACTGCAGCCCTGGCATCTAGCACACTTCAGAGCCTGCAATAAGCACTATTTTTATTGAACCGAAAGCAGCCTCCAGTTACACTGCTGGGCCTACTTCACTTCCTATTGCTTTGGTACAGGACATCCACGTCCTGTCTGCCCACAGTGAATCACAGAGTTCACACAAAAGTAACACTGAACTCTTCTGAAAAAGAAGTCATTGCACAAACACAGAGATGACTCTGGATGTGATCTGGAGTTCAGAGAATTGGGTTTGACTCATGCTTCTGGCATTTATCAGCTGGGTGTTATTTAGAAAGCCCACTTAACCTCTGTGAGCCTTGGTCTCCTTTTCTATAACAGGGTGTTAACAATGTTTACCTAGCAACAGGACTGTGAGAGTTAGATGAGATCATCTCTGCGAACTGCACCATCACAGTGGCCCGGGCTACCTCAGGTCCCAGAGGGATCCTCCCCTTTGGGTGTTGAGTTTTGCCTGCGGGGAAGCCCAGATCCTGCTCTGGTTACATTCACCCTCCCGGGGAACAGGTTTGCTCTTGTCTAGACTGAATGTGTAACCTCAAAGAGCCAAGCTGGTAAATACTGTGCCCGGACTCCTACTCCCACCCAGGGAGGAGAAAAGGCCTTTCTACAGCTGTCTCAAGAATCTTACAAGCCAAGTCAATAAAGTGGGTCTGAGCAGAGTCCAGGGCAGGGCTGCCAGACCAGGAGGCCAGCCCTGCTTTCCTACTCATTAATCGATTTTTTCCTCACGCCCAGCCCATCCTCGGGAGAGGCCGGGTACTGTGCAGCCTCTGGGAGGACTGACTGCCAGGCCAGGCCAGGCATTATCTCTTAGGACATAAAAATTCTCTTCCAAACCACTGACATGTTACCGCATTCATCTAGAGCTTTCTCTTCTCCGAGGTGAAGACCACGTGGGGGAACTTGGAAAGTCTACCCAAAGAGTTGGAAGAAAAGCATACCACACCTTCATTCCTCAAACCTCTCCATGACCTCACCCAGCCCTGCCTCCAACACCCACCTGCTTACACACTTTCCTACTCTCTCCACTTCAAAAGCTACCTGCACAGGGACTTCCCTGGGGGTCTGGTGATTAAGACTCTCCGCTTCCACTGCAGGAGCTGCAGGTGGGATCCTTAAGATCCCACATGCCACGTGTTGCAGCCAAAATAAAACGAATTTAAAAAATAAAAAAGCTACCCAGGAAGACTCCCGAGGGACTTGGGGTGGGCACGTTACCTGGTGCTGGTGAGGGGCTTCTCCAGTCTCAGACGGCTTGTACAGACCATTTCTAGGAGCAGGGCTTAGGCTGCTCACCTGGACTCATGCCAGGGAGGAACCCAGAGTCAAAACACAGCCTAGTGCAAATGGTATAGCAACCGTGAGAAATCAGTGTTGTTCTGGAACTCCAGGTTGATGCTTCACAGAGCATCCAGTGAGATAATCTTCCCAAGGGGGGGCTTGGAAACTGGACAGGCACCTAAGAAATCTGTGTCTCCCATTCCCATGCCCTCAGGAATGTCATTTGCTCCTTATTATTGTGCCAGTTCCTCTTTCTTCTTGTGACCTAATCCCCTGCTGTTATTTACTGTTCAGGGCTCAGTCATATTATCCCAGCCACTGGGCAGGCCCAGACAGACTGTGGTTTTTCTGCAAATCAGAGCTCCCTGAGGTCCTGTTTGCATAGACAAGCAGACCCGCCCTGCTGACAGCACTTGCCTTTGCACCAGCCAGACAGCAAAGTCCCCACTGGCCTTCACACACTCCACTCTGATCACAACTCTGTCCCAGAGTTGGGTTCTATCATTCCCTCACCTGGAATCTCTTCCCTCTCCTACTGACTTGCTCAAACCCTAGACAGCCCTCCCTCTTTTGTGCCCCACTGACCCTTTATTCAGGTCATGATTTCAGCACATAAAGAGCGTGATGAGGACAAGCACTGCTTTTGAGTCAGCTCTGTATCTGCAGAAAGTAGTAATGTAGAATGTAGTAATGTGCAGGGCACGCTGTTGTAATTATTCAGTCCGCTAGTCATGTCCAACTCTTTGCAACCCCATGGACTGCAGTATACCAGGCCTCCCGGTCCCTCACCATCTCCCGAAGTTTATCCAAATTCATGTCCACTGCACGGTGATGCCATCCAGCCATCTCATCCTCTGACGCCCACTTCTCCTTCTGCCCTCAATCTTTCCCAGCATCAGGGACTTTTCCAATGTGTCAGTTGTTTGCATCAGATGACCAAAATACTGGAACTTCAGCTTCAGCATCAGTCCTTCCAACGAGCATTCAGGGTTGATTTCCCTTAAGACTGACTGGTTCGATCTCCCTGCTATCCACGGGACTCTCAAGAGTCTTCTCCAGCACTACAGTTTGAAGGCATCAATTCTTTGTTGCTCTGCCTTCTTTACCATCCTGCTCTTACAAACATCCGTGACCACTGGGAAGACCATACCTTGACGATACGGACCTTTGTCGGCAGAGTTATGTCTCTGCTTTTCAACACACTGTCTCGGTTTGTCATGGCTTTCCTGCCAAGAAGCAATCGTCTTCTGATTTCATGGCTGCGGTCACCATCTGCAGTGATTTTAGAGCCCAAGAATAAGGTATCTGTCACTACTTTGACTTGTATTCACCATGAAGTAACGGGGCCAGATGCCATGATCTTAGTTTTTTTAATATTTAGTTTTAAGCCAGCTCTTTCACTCTCCTCCTTCACCGTCATCAAGAGGCTCTTTAGTTTCTCTTTGCTTTCTGCATTGGAGTGGTATCATCCACATATCTGAGGTTGTTGATGTTTCTCCCACCTGTCTTGATTCCCGCTTGTAACTCATCCAGGGCAGCATTTTCCACTATGTGCTCAGCATATAGGTTAAACAAAGAGGGTGACAGCAGACAGCCCTGTCATATTCCTTTCTCAATATTGAACTAATCATTTGTTCCATACAGGGTTTTAACTGTTACTTCTTGACCTGCATACAGGTTTCTCAGGAGACAGGTAAGATGATCTGGTATTTCCATCACCTCAGGAGCTTTCCACAGTTCATAACAATCCACACAAAGGTTTTGGCGTAGTTGATGAAACAGAGGTAGATGTTTTTCTGGATTTCCCTAGCTTTCTCTATGATTCAGCAAATGTTGATCTCTGGTTTCTCTTTCTTTTCTAAGCCCAACTTGGACATCAGGAAGTTCTTGGTTCACATAATGCTGAAGCCTAGAATACAAGATTTTTAAGCATGACCTTATTAGCATGGGAGATGAGTGCAATTGTGTGATGGTTAGCACGTTCTGTGCTACCACCCTTCTTGGGAATTGGGTTGAGGATTGACCTTGTCCAGTCCTGTGACCACTGCTGGGTCTTCCAGATTTGCTGACATATTGAATGCAACACCTTGATGGCATCGTCCTTTAGGGTTTTGAATAGTTCTATTAGAATTCCATTGTATCCACTAGATTTATTAACACTAGTACTTCCTAACGGAGAAGGCAATGGCACCCCACTCCAGTACTCTTGCCTGGAAAATCCCATGGACAGAGGAGCCTGGTAGGCTGCAATCCATGAAGTCGCTAGAGTCAGACACGACTGAGTGACTTTACTTTCACTTTTCACTTTCATGCATTGGAGGAGGAAATGGCAACCCATTCCAGTATTCTTGCCTGGAGAACCCAGGGACGGCAGAGCCTGGTGGGCTGCCATCTATGGGGTCGCACAGAGTCGGACACAACTGAAGCGACTTAGCAGCAGCAGCAGCAGTACTTCCTAAGGCCCACTTGACTTTGCTCTCCAGAAAGTCTGGCAATGGGTGACTGACTACACCATTGTAGTAATCTGGTTCATTAAGATCTTTTTTGTACAGTTCTTCCATGTGTTCTTTCCATCTCTTCTTGATCTCTTCAGCATCTACTAGGTCTCTACCATTTCTGGGCAAAATGTTCCCTTGATATCTCCAATTTTCCCGAAGAGATCTCTAGTCTTTCCCCTTTTGTTGTTTTCTTCTAGTTTTATGCACTGTTCATTGAAGAAGGCCTTCTTGTCTCTGTGCTGTTCTTTGGAACTTTGCGTTTAGTTGGATATACCTTTTCCTTTCTCCCTTGCTTTTTGCTTCTCTTATTTCTTTGGCTATTTATAAAGCCTCCTCAGATAACCACTTTGCCTTCTTGGTTTTCTTTTTCTTTGGGATGGTTTTGTTTGCTGTAGTATACATTATGCATAGTTAATAAATTCTGGTCAAACTGGAGGCATAGCTTAAGTTTCCATTCATCATTCAACACATACTTGATGAGTTACTCCATGCAAAACTATGTACTACCTTCTACTGACTCTTCTTGAATTCTTACGGCACCTACTGAGTAAGAACCTATGGAAGGTCCCCAAAGACCCCAAATACCACAGACTCTACAGTCATCATCTCAAGAAGGGTCCCTTTCCTGCGTTCTGTCTCCTGGTGAGTGGCAGCCTGTTTCCCAGCGTCTGAAGCCTTGTCTTGATGTCCTCCTTCTTTTTCATCCTCAACCCTCTCTCCTAGCAGTCATCTTAGTCAGGCCTCTCCTCCCCAAGTGAACTTTCCACCACAGAGTTCAAAGCTTCCCTACATCCCACATACATTACTATGATTACCTCCTGACCAGTCTTTGTACTTCTAGTCAGAACGTCTTCAGATTTGTTTTCCACATTGCCACCAGCAGAATCCCTCTTCAACAAAAATTGCATTCATCATGGATTTTCTTTAAAATCCTATAAAGATTCCCTATTACCTATATCAATGGTTCTCAGTTTTTCAGATGACACACTCCCTTGGTTTATAATAAATATTTCATAATGTCTCTGATACTCTCCTGAAATAAAATCTGTAAATAACATAATACAACTACATATAATTTTAAGATGTCAGTATAATGCTGTAGGGCTTCTCTGGTGGCTCAATGGTGAAGAATCCACTTGCCAATGCAGGAGACATGGATTTGATCCCTGGGTTGGGAAAATCCTCTGGAGGAGAAAATGGGAACCCACTTCAGTACTTTTGCCTGGGAAATCCCACGGACAGAGGAGCCTGGTGAGCTACAGTCCATGAGGTCAAAAAAGAGTTGGATACAACTTAGCAACTAAACAACAGCAACATAATGCTAGAACTATCATCTAAAAGAAAAGTAATTAATTATAAAGAAGATGTATTTCAAAATGTGAGACCTGGGCACCATGAGCCCTCGGCTTCTCCCGACACTGCTGTGTTTCAGCTGCATACACCCAGCTCATCTCACGCCCCAGATTTCCCCCCACTCTCCACCTTACTCACTTATGCTTGTGCTTCCGAACATCCTCACAGCCCAACCCTCCCAGGCAAGGCTGGAACCCCTCCTCCAGGCTTGCAAGTAACTTGTGCTTTGACCTTCACAGTGCTTCTTCATTTTTAGCCCCTATATATTTAATTATAAGAATTTCTCTTTAAACACTGTGAAAGTTCATAAAAATATCAAAAGTAGAAAAAAATAGTATAAAGAATCTCCATTTATCCATTTCCATCTTTCAATAATTATCAACATTTGCCCCACTGGCCTTATATATTCTATTCTTTTCTTGATATTTTGAAACTAATACCTAAGTCAAATATTTCTTTATAAATCCTGAAAATTGGATAACAAAAGATACTCCTATCAAAAGATTCCAAGGATTTTAGGACCTTTGTGCCAGGAACTGAGGATAGAGACTGAATATATTTTTTTTACCACACCACAGCTGGTTTTCCTCTGTAAAGAGCTAATAATATTAATTCCTTTTGTCTCATTCTCCTTCCTGTCCTCACTAGTATATTCATTGTTCACCAAGGAAAGGATCTCCGTGGTTATTACACTGGGCAGCTGGCAAGAGTCCATTATGATTATAGTGTGAAGAGATCTCCCAGGTAAGACACTTTCCTAAATCTTAATGTACTAAAGTTAGGCTAATAAATGAAAAACTGGGAATCACAATTTGCAATGATAATAACAATAATAATTATTATTTAATTTATGGAAAAATTTGGAAGGAAATACACCAAATTGTTGACACTGGTTTTTCATGAATAGTGAGATTATTGATATTTGTATTTCATTTTTTATCTTTTTCTTTATTTTCCGGATTTTCTATGATAAACATATATTACTTTTATAATTAGCAATAAATATAAAATTATTTAAATCATCAAAGGAATGTAAGAAATACCATTAGTTTAACATTTTAACTCAATCAAATAACTTAATCTTCCTGACACTCATTTTCCTTCTCAATAAAGTCACAAATTTGGCCTAACCAGTCACTGACTCGATGGACATGAGTTTGGGTAAACTCTGGGAGTTGGTGATGGACAGGGAGGCCTTGTGTGCTGTGGTTCACGGGGTTGCAAAGAGTCAGACACAACTTAGCGACTGAACGGAACTGAACTGAACAGCCTCCCCAAACTAGAAAATAGCATTGAAGTGCCTGCTTTTTTCCCCTTTCTGTTAAAATCATGATCTTCGTTTTCTGAATGTTGAGTTTTAAGCCAACTTTTTCACTCTCCACTTTCACTTTCACCAAGGGGCTTTTTAATTCCTCTTCACTTTCTGCCATAAGGGTGGTGTCATCTGCATATCTGAGGTTATTGATATTTCTCCCGACAATCTTGATTCCAGCTTGTGTTTCTTCCAGCCCAGCGTTTCTCATGATGTACTCTGCACAGAAGTTAAATAAGCACAGTGAAAATATACAGCCCTGATGTACTCTTTTTCCTATTTGGAACCAGTCTGTTGTTCCATGTCCAGTTCTAACTGTTGCTTCCTGACCTGCATACGATTTCTCAGGAGGCAGGTCAGGTGGGCTGGTATTCCCACCTCTTTCAGAATTTTCCACAGTTTATTGTGATCCACACAGTCAAAGGCTTTGGCATAGTCAGTAAAGCAGAAACAGATGTTTTTCTGGAGTTGTCTTGCTTTTTCAATGAAACATCAATTTGAATAACTTATGAAATATTTGATTTTAGGCAGTTTTCATCCATTCTGAATATCAATAGGTTTACCTGTTAAGTAAAATAATTGATGTAAAATTCCAGAACATAGTAAGTACTCAAAATGCGATTGCTATTATTTTGAGTTCATCATCATAGTATATTTTAGAAACTACTTTTCTTCCTTAATTGCCTTTGACATAGTCAACTCCTGATTATTCTTCAAGTAAAGAAAAGCGAGCCATAGCAACGACAGAGTAGCACACAGACTAAACTTAATAGATGACTGAACTGGAAGTAGCTTTAGCTTTTAAATTCTGATTCTATCTGATAAATAAGATGTAGCCAGAGAAATGACATGACTTGCATGACATGTAGCTGGTTGGTGTAAAAGCTGAGTTGTGAATTGATCCACACTTTCTGATTCCCAGTTCAAGGTTCTTTGTTCTAATTCAAATACATTCTTATATCAAAATCTTGATAGGAGCATGATCTCTGCCAGAGAATAAACAAGGAAGGAAACAACTGAAACCTCTTCCAGAAGTCAGCTCCACAGGGCACTTTCCACGTGTATTCTATGGACTCTGACCGTTCCCTCGGCTGCATTATCTGCCCCTCCTCTTACCACAGGACGCTCAGGCAAAGGGAACCTTGACTCTGACAAGACTTGAGCCGGCCTAGGATTAGTCTTAGGGGAAAAACTTAGTCAATGTTTTGTCAACCAATGACTTTATTAAACTTCTGGTTAAGAATAAGGAAAAGACAAGCAAAAATGAAACAAACAAACAAGACAGGAAATCATGCAATTATTAGGACCAGGCCTAACTTCTTTATCCTCATAATTTAAACAGACAGATGCCTATGGCTTACCTTCCCCAGATATATTCTCCCACCAATGTAATATTTTCAGAATTAGAGTCCCCCTTTTGAGTAAAAGTCTTGTCTCCAGAACACCATCAGTATTCTTGAAAATGGAGATGATTCTGGTTCCATAGAAATATCCAGGACAAAGTCAGAACAGGCTGCCAGTCTAGGAGGGCTGGGTGTAGGAGCACTCACCAGGATCCGGTTCGGGAGCCATCCATGTCTGTCAATGGCATAGAAGTGACCAGATGATAGTAACAGGCAGAACACAAACTCACAAGAGGCTGACCCATTCATCAGAAGGCAAATGTTTTGCTTCACAGCAGGAGACAAGCTTTCATAGGAAAAGAAGTACTCCCACCCACCATGTAAGGCACCCATTTTCTAGGACCAAGAACCTTTTAAGCACAAAACAAAAGCAAGTAGAGGTGGGAAGGAATTCTTGGTGCTTCTCCACACCTGTCTTCAACAGAACATCTCCCGCCCATCCAGCATCGCTCCGCTGTCCAGTACCACACACACAGTCAGAGTCTTGCTCTTTCTTTTCCTGAACTTCAGGCAGAGGCATCCCGTTTCTGCTAACAAACTCTTCTCTTTAAAGAAGGCACGTCACAATCAAGTTTTACCCAAGTATATAAACATAATGCATTATGATTAAATAGTGTCAGTCACCCATTTCAGTGTGATTAATCATGGTTATACAATCAAGTAAGATGACATCCTACTCAAAATGATTGGATTAGGATGTTCTTAAATCTCACCCAACATTTAATCTTTTTCACATCTCTAGTAGCTCACCTTCTCTACTTTACAGTACAAAAATACACATGTTCATTAGAACATTTGAAAACACTGATAATCAAAAATTTTTTTAATTATCCATAATGCCATTACCCAGAGATAGATAACATGTAAAATCCTCCAGATCTACACAAAATAGAATGAGATGGTATTTTGAAACTCTTTTTTGCCCAATTTTATTGGGATATAGTTTATATATAACATTTTATTAGTTTAAGGTATGCAGCATAGTGATTTTGTATATGTTGTTGTTGCTGTTCAGTTGTTAAGTTGTGTCCAAACTTTTGGGACCCCATGGACTGCAGCCTGCCAGGTTCCTCTGTCCATGGGATTCTCCAGGCCAGAATACTGGAGTGGGTGGCCTTTTGCTTCTTCAGGGGATCTTCCCAACCCAAGAATTGAACCTGCATCTCCTGCATTGGCAGGCTGATTTTTTATAGCTGAGCCACCAGGGAAGCCAGTACATACTGCAAAATGTTTATAAACATCCATCACCTCATATAGTTACAATTTTTTTCTTGTGGTAAGAACTTTTGAGGTCTATCTCTTAGCAACTTTCAAGTATACGATATAGCATTGTTGACTATAGTCACCATGCAGTACATTACATTCCCAGAACTTATTTATTTTATATCTGGAAGTTTGTATCTTTTGACCATTTTCATCCATTTCCCCCAGGCCCCAAACCTCACCTCTGGCAATCACTATGCTGTTTTCTGTTTTTATGAGTTCAGGTTTTTAGATTCCACATAAAAGTGAGATCATACGGTATTTGTCTTTCTTTACCTCTTAGCATAATGTCCTCGAAGCTCATCTGTGTTGTCACAAATGGCAGGCTATTCATCTTTTTTAGGCTGAATAGTATTTCATAGTATATACATTTCACACATTTTTTTCCATTCATTCATCAGTGGACATTTAGATTATTTCAATGTCTTGGCCATTGTAAATAATGTTGTAGTGAAGATGGGAGAGCAGATATCTTTTTTGAGATAGTGATTTTGTTTCCTTTGGATAAACACACAGAAGTGGAATTGCTGGATCATATGGTAGTTGTATTTTTAGTTTTTTTGAGGAATCTCCATACAGCTTTCCATAGTTGATGTAACCAGTTTACATTCCCATCAACAGTGCATGATGACTTTTTTTTTTCTCCACATCCTTGCTACTACCTGTCATTTTTAGTTTTTTTGATGATAGCCTTTTTGACAGGTATGAGGTGATATCTTATTGCAGTTTTGATTTGCATTTGACTGTGTGGATCACAATAAACTGTGGAAAATTCTGAAAGAGATGGGAATACCAGACCACCTGACCTGCCTCCTGAAAAATCTGTATGCAGGTCAGAAAGCAACTGTTAGAACTGGACATGGAACAACAGACTGGTTCCAAATAGGAAAAGGAGTACGTCAAGGCTGTATATTGTCACCCTGATTATTTAATTTATATGCAGAGTACATCATGAGAAATGCTGGGCTGGAAGAAGCACAAGCTGGAATCAAGATTGTCGGGAGAAATATCAATAACCTCAGATATGCAGATGACACCACCCTTATAGCAGAAAGTGAAGAGGAACTCAAAAGCCTCTTGATGAAAGTGAAGGAGGAGAGTGAAAAAGCTGGGTTAAAACTAAACATTCAAAAAACTAAAATCATAGTATCTAGTCCCATCACTTCATGGCAAATAGATGGGGAAACAGTGGAAACAGTGTCAGACTTTATTTTCTTGGGCTCCAAAAAATCACTGCAAACGGTGACTGCAGCCATGAAATTAAAAGATGCTTGCTCCTTGAAAGAAAAGCTATGACCAACCTAGATAGCATATTGAAAAGCAGAGACATTACTTTGCCAACAAAGGTCCGTCTAGTCAAGGCTATGGTTTTTCCTGTGGTCATGTATGGATGTGAGAGTTGGACTGTGAAAAGAAAGCTGAGCACCGAAGAATTGATGCTTTTGAACTGTGGTGTTGGAGAAGACTCTTCAGAGTCCCTTGGACTGCAAGGAGATCCAACCAGTCCATTCTGAAGGAGATCAGCCCTGGGATTTCTTTGGAAGAAATGATGTTGAAGCTGAAACTCCAGTACTTTGGCCACCTCATGCGAAGAGTTGATTCATTGGAAAAGACTCTGATGCTGGGAGGGATTGGGGGCAGGAGGAGAAGGGGACGACAGAAGATGAGATGGTTGGATGGCATCACTGACTGGATGGACGTGAGTCTGAGTGAACGCCAGGAGTTGGTGATGGACAGGGAGGCCTGGCGTGCTGCGATTCATGGAGTCGCAAAGAGTCGAACACGACTGAGCGACTGAACTGAACTGAACTGAACTGAATGATTAGAGATATTACTTTGCCAACAAAGGTCCATCTAGTCAAGGCTATGGTTTTTCCAGTGGTCATGTATGGATGTGAGAGTTGGACTGTGAAGAAAGCTGAGCGCCGAAGAATTGATGCTTTTGAACTGTGATGTTGGAGAAGACCCTTGAGAGTCCCTTGGACTACAAGGAGATCCAACCAGTCCAACCTAAAGGAGATCAGTCCTGGGTGTTCATTGGAAGGACTGATGCTGAAGCTGAAACTCCAATACTTTGGCCACCTCATGCGAAGAGTTGACTCATTGGAAAAGACCCTGATGCTGGGACGGATTGGGGGCAGGAGGAGAAGGGGACGACAGAGGATGAGATGGCTGGATGGCATCACCAACTCGATGGACATAAGTTTGGGTAAACTCTGGGAGTTGGTGATGCACAGGGAGGCTTGGCATGCCATGATTCATGGGGTCGCAAAGAGTTGGTCACGAATGAGCAACTGAACTGAACTGAAATGAATAATTAGTGATGTTGAGAACCATGATTAAAGCTTTCAAAAAACTGGGCATAAAGGGAACATACTTCAACATAATAAGTTCCACATATGACAAGCCCACAGCTCACATTATACTCATCTGGAGGTTCAGGAAGGTTATAACCAGTTTCAGGCTCATCAAACATCAATATGCACCATAGTGGTTAGTCTGGTCAAAATAAAGCACTAGTACCTTGAGGGAACTAAATATGCAAACAAAAATCACACTTCAAAAGGGCACTGGGAAGTAGCAATGCCAGAACAGATCCAGAGGAAGTTTTGATGCAGATCACATTCTGTGACCTGTGATTAGAGAGGAGGAGGGATGCTAAAGGGAAGAACAAGGGTCTGGAATCCTTGAACCATCTACTGACAAGTTTGCTAGGGCTAACCCTGGAGTTACAGAGTCTTGTCAATACTATCTTGGTAGCCTCCGGGCCACTTTTAGGGAATGGATTTCAGCTGATGAGAAAATGAAATATTTTTCTTCTACTGGGTGGGCATTTAGCAAGCTGTTTCTATTTTCATTTAGACCTCTCATAGACTTGGAAATTCCATCTAAGAAGAAAAGTCAGTATCAGCCTCAATTAGACCAACAAACTCTCATTCAGTACATCTGTTTTCGAAGATGTTCAAAGCCTGCTGAACCATGGTATAAAGAAACCTCTTACCAAAGAGACTATTCTTTGCCGTTTTACAAGATGGGTAAGTCAGATCAAGGGTTCTTACTGTCTGAGAGCAACTCTGCCTGGGCCACATTTGAGCATCTCCTGTGGGCTTGCTGTCTCAGGGAGCATGTCTGGGACCAGTCACATTGGCAAGGAGGGGTATTCACTTGTGTCTGGGGCAGGAAGAAGAGTTTAGAGAGCTGCCCCTGGGCTACATCCTTCTTTCCTAGCTCCTCATACAGGAGACTTTAAGGCTGAAAATTCATAAATGTCCTTGGTAGAAAGCAAGCTCAAGTCTGACCACTCCTCGGAGCCCCTTGTCACTTGACAAATTTGTTATTGTGCCATACTGTTGAGAGGATCTTCCTCCCCTCATTCTATTTTAAATGGATTTACGACAATTATTTAATATTTGCAGGTATGTTTCAAAAATTCTAAGTTCCCTCTGTAGTATTTCTCCATGCTGCAGCCCGTGTGTGAGTGCTGAGGGGCCAAGGCCCCCCACAGATATGACCCTGGGGAGTACACGTGGTTATGACCTTAAACTTGACTGCATTCCTATAATCACTGACACTTTGGATTTTAGTCACAGTGTCGATTGCTCTATTGACAGACTTTCTAAATGAGTAAACCCCAATTCTTCCGGGGCTCTTACACGGTGGGAAGCATATATTTCGTCCTTCTAACAGCTCTCTGCTGCTGCTGCTGCTGCTAAGTCGCTTCAGTTGTGTCCGACTCTGTGCAACCCCATAGATGGCAGCCCACCAGGCTCCCCCGTCCCTGGGATCCTCCAGGCAAGAACACTGGAGTGGGTTGCCATTTCCTTCTCCAATGCATGAGAGTGAAAAGTGAAAGTGAAGTCGCTCAGTTGTGCCCGACTCTTAGCGACCCCATGGACTGCAGCCCAACAGGCTCCTCCATCCATGGGATTTTCCAGGCAA
Source organism: Bubalus bubalis (assembly GCF_019923935.1). Classification (NCBI taxonomy): domain Eukaryota; kingdom Metazoa; phylum Chordata; class Mammalia; order Artiodactyla; family Bovidae; genus Bubalus; species Bubalus bubalis. The sequence continues at coordinate 48,334,459 of NC_059161.1, forward strand.
GAGTAGTGGAGTGGGGTGCCATTGCCTTCTCCGAACAGCTCTCTGCAGTAAATGCTATTATTTCCCCCACTTTACAGTGACCAAGTTGCAGAGACAGCCCCAAGTCACAGGAAACAGGAGAAGCAAAACCCAGACCCAGGCCATTTCAGACACAGAATTCAGCCCTAGCCCAAGGTCTGTGCTGGACCTTTAAGCTATTTTACCTCTGTCACAGATAAGCATCACTTGTACTACTATCTATTCAACAGTTTTCTTTAAAATGAGCCACTTTTTTTTTATCTTAAAATTAAAAATAACAAAACTAGTAAAAGTATGGTGAGAGGAATGGGATGTGGAATGGGAAGAATCTACCCCTCTTTTTTTCTCCCCTGAACAAAGAGCTAAAGCCTGGAGGGAATGACAGAGCAGGGCTGAGACTCAGTCCCAAGGGGACAGGAAAAAATAGCAATCGGGAAGAGCGGGAACCCAGCAGAACCAGGCAGATCTTGGGGAGTGGAGCCAGGCATAGGGGTGGTGAAGGATGAAGCTGGGATTGGGGCCAGAGAGTAACAGGGCGAGTTGGGATAAGAAGCTGCAAGCTGGCTAATCTGGGTTCTGGGAGGTGAGAGAAGTTTGGAGCCTGAGAAGAGAGGGAGCTGAGGGGATAGGGAGGAGGGTGAGGGCTGAGATAGGTCATTGGAGGAGGAGGTATGGAGTGGTAGGAATCAGGGGTCCTTGGGAGGGTTATATTAAAGAAAGTCAGCTTCGGGTGGAGGACATTACCTGGGGCTGAGGTGGGGTTGGAAAAGAGAAGGGGTGGTTGGGAAGCATCTGTGGGGCTCCCATCCCTGTAGAAGCAGTTTTTGGAGGCTGACAGTGTGAAATCTCTTTCCTTTGTATGAGGGAATCTAGGTGACCTCTAGTTTCCAAAGGGATGGTAAACACTTTTAAAAGACAATTCCTAATTCTTTCCAAACCTATCAAATCAGGTGAATGCTTAGCAAAGAAAACACCCAGGCTAAGTGCCATGGGAGGAGGTAAAAGGAAGTCCATACTATGATCTCAGCCTCAGGAAGCTCACAGTCTAACTGGGAAGATGAGGCAATAATGAACCTATCAGAGGTTGCTGCTGCTACTGTTGAGTTGCTAAGTCATATCTGACTCTTTGCAACCCCATGGACTGTAGCCCACCGGCCTCTCTGTCCATGGGATTTTCCCAGCAAAAAGACTGGTGTGGGTTGCTATTTCCTTCTCCAGGGGATCTTCCTGACCCCGGGATCAAACCTGAGTCTCCTGTGTTGGCAGGCAGATTCTTTACTGCTGAGCTCCCTAGGAAAAACTGACAAGTAGAGGAGCAGCAGCTGAAAGATGAGAACACTGGGGCCTGGAGCAGAATGCGCTCGTGGGGACCTAAGCTTGATCTCGATGGATAAGACTTGCAGGTAGCAAAAGAAATGGGGACATACCAGAGGCAGTGGATGAGAAGAAGGGGGAGGTTTGTGGGGGTGGGTAGGGGAGCAGGGAGGAACCCCAAGAGGGCCAGGCCTGATTGAGCAAGGTAGAACAGAAGTGGGAAGCCAAATGCAGATTGGCAGAGTGGGCAAGAGTGTCTGGAACTGAAGAGGAGCTACAGGAGCCTGGAAAGTTGAATCTGCATAATCAGAGCCGTTATAGCATCAGAGTCAAGGGGGCAACCCAATCAGCTTCAGAGGATGTTAGCTTAGCATCCTCTGTCTGATGATTAGCTTAGCATCAGTCTGTCGGACTGCTTAACTCGGGCAGGAGAAGACACAGCCAGCAGGTGAGAAGAGCAGCTGGGAGGCGGTGGCAGAACCATGGATGGAGCAGTGCGAGGCAGTGAGCAGAATTCAGGCCTTAGAGTGCTACAGGCCTGGCACATTCTAGCTGTGTGGTGTCGGGCAGGACACTCGACTTTTCTGAACCTTTCTGTTTGTAAAATAGAGATCAGAGTCCGCATTTTAGGATAATTGCTAAAATTTAAAATATTTGTCATGTGCCCAAAGTGCGCTAAGTGATTTACTCATATGCATGTCACGCTTACCGTTGCAATGAGTCGTATTGTCCCCACAAAGTAGGTATTTTTACCAACTCCATTTAGCAGAAGAGGAAACAGAGGCTCAGAGACGTAAAAACCTGTTCAAGCAAGCAGCTGCTAAGTCCTCAGTCTGGGTCATGTGCAAAGGTGTCACACTCCCAAAACTTGCTCTTAAATTGAACTGAGCAAGTTTCATGAGAAATGGGAAGAAGACTCATATGGCAGAGCCTCAGGAGAGAGAAAAGACAGTACCGAATAAAGAATTCACAGGAGAGCAATTAAAGCTAATTGCACAGTGTCCCACTTGTACTGCAAGATTGTTAAAGCCTCTGATAGAAATATGGAAAATATGGTACTTGAAAGTGTGGCCTAGGATCATTCCCTGCTTAATGAGGTTTGAAGCCTGACCGATTTAAGAGATAATTTACGTTGAAATATTCAGGGCTCCGTTTATCACTCATGGGGTGTATGTTAGTTTTCTATTGTGGAATAACAAATCATTCCAAAACCCAGTGACCTAAAACATGGATAATGATGATTTTTATTACTACCTCTCATCATTTCAGTGGGTTAGGGTTTGAGAACTGCTCAGGTGGGCAGTTCTTGCTCAGAGTCTCTCTCAAGGTAGCAGTCTATGACAGTGAAAGCTTCATCGTGTGAAGGCTCAACGGGGGCTGGAGGATCCACCCTCAAGGTGGTTCACTCATACAGTTGTCAAGTATGACGGCTCACATGGTTGTCACAGGCTGGTTGGGGATTGGTGTCTTGATGTCTTTCCATGCTGAGCATCCTGATGGTGTGACAGTTATCTTCCCCTGGAATGAGTAATCTGAGATGAAGGTGGGAACTGCAATGTCTTTTATGGCTTAAACTTGAAGGTCATATTACAGTCAGCCCTGAAGCGATGTGGGAGGGGAGTCAGACCCAAGGGCATGGATGCCACCAGAGGGCAAGAATCATTGGGATCCATCTTGGAAGCTGGCAGCCGTAAGATGATTCAGTTACTGGTTGAACACCCAGTACAAACTATCTGTCTGCTGGGAGTACAGTGACCAGGAGAAACAAGACATCTGCTTTCATGGAGCTGACATTCTAATGGGGGATATGGAGCATGAGCTAAGTCACTTCAGTCATGTCTGACTCTTTGCTACCCAATGGACCGTAGCTGGCCAGGCTCCTCTATTTATGGGATTCTCCAGGCAAGAATACTGGAGTGGGTTGCCGTGCCCTCCTCCAGGGGATCTTCCCCACCTAGGGATTGAACCCATTGTCTCTTACGTCTCCTGCATCAGCAGGCGGCGTTTTTGTTTGTTTTACCACTGGTACCACCTGGAAAGCCCATATGGAACATAACCAAGTACATTTTAAAAAGAACTTTAGACTGTAGTAGAGCTGTTAGGGAAGTAAACAGTGATGAATGTAGCCAAGGGAGATTACTTTTAATACTGCAGTCAGGGAATATCTGTATATAATTTTAGCTGAGCCCTGGAAAATAACAATAAATCATATAAATAGCAGTAAGTGCTAAAGCCTGAAAGTTGGAAAGGGCTTGCATGTTTGAGGAACAGAAACGAGGCCAGTATAGTTCGGTGGGTAGTCAGTGAGGGTGAGAGTGGTAAGATGCTTGGATTCTATTCTGAGAACAATGGAAAGACTTGGAATAATTTTGAACATAGGAGTAGCATATTATTGGGGTTTTAAAAAGATCAGTCTGCCTGCTGTTAGGACACTGGAGAGGAACAAGAGGGAAGGTCTGCAGACCAGTGAGGAAACTGTTTAGTAGTTGAGACCAGAGATGATGGTGGCTTGGACCAGCAGGGAAGACAAAAAGGAATAAATGGGCCCTGGAGATATTTTGGAGCTGACATCAGTTGAATTTGGTGATAGATCTGATGTGAAGCGTATTTTCATTCGTTCATACATATTCCTTTAGTAACTAATTTGAGAGTATAACTATAGGCCAGTGTGAAAGGTTTTAGCAACACCATGTGAAGCAGAAATAGACCCAAAGTTTCTACATTCAAGGAGCTTCAATGGGGGAACCAGCATAGAAATAAGCATAAAATCTCACTGGCCATAAGTCTTATGAAGCAGAGTTTATGTGGTATTATAAGAGCATATAACAGGTCAGAAAAATGATGAGTTGACAGCAGAAAGATGAGCTAAAAGTTAACTAGGCAAGGAATGGGAGAAGAGCTCCACTAGGCACAGTGTGTGCAAAGGCACTGTGGTAAGAGCATGGCATGGTTGAAGAACTAAAAAATAAATGTGTTGGAGCCCAGAGGTCAAGAAGGGTGTGGCTAAAGAGATGACAAGGTCAGGGAGGGCTTGGGGACCTCCTTGGTGGTTCAGTGACTATAACTGCACTCCCATACAGGGGGCCTGGGTTCAGTCCCTGGTCAAGGAGCTAAATCCCACACGATGCCAGTAAGAGTTTGCATGCCTCCACTAAAAATCCCACATGACGCAAGGAAGATTGAGTATCTCACTTGCTGCAACTAAGACCCAACCAAGCCAAATAAATAAATATTTTAAAAAAGAAGAACAAGGAGGGCTTTATGAGCCATTTTCGGGTTTGGGGCCTCTAGCTTGAGATTACTGGGAAAGTTTTGAAAAGTTTTAAGGGGTTCATGCAGTCATTTCAGTCGTGTCAAACTCTTTGCAACCTTGTGGACTGTAGCCCACCAGGCTCCCCTGTCCATGGAATTCTTTAGAAAGAATACTGGAATGGGTTGCCATTTCCTTCTCCAGGGGATTTTCCTGACCCAGGAATCAAACCTGCATCTCTTATGTCTCCTGCAGTGGCAGGCAGGTTCTTACCACTAGGGCCACCTGGGAAGCCCCCACGTTTTAAGGGGGTGGAGGTGACGCAGTTACAACTGCAGTTTGAAAAGATTACTCCAACTATGGAGAAGAAAAAGGGACAGGATGGGGAGTAGAGTGGAGCCAAGATGGAGTAAGAAGGGTCAGGAGATGATTTGCAGGGGTTACGCTGAAGGTTTTTAACTTCAGCTACATCACTTTTAAAAATCCAGCTGCCGAGGATATACCCAATACCAATTAAGTCAGAATCTCCTGGTGGGAGGAAGAAGGTCCCAGGCATCAGTAATTTGTGAAACTCCCCAGATAATTCCTTTGTACAGCCGAGTCGGGAACCAGTGCTTCAGACAGCTGATGATGGGAGGCAGTGAAACCGACCAGGGTGCTAGGCCTTCCCCAAGCAATAGAAATTGACTAGAGGCCAGACAAGAAATTCAGGCAAGGTTTGTATTGGGGCTCCTGTGCTAGCTGCAGGAGGGAGCAAGAACAAGTAACAGGTTCCCTTGTTTGGTTTATGGTAGAGCTGGTTCCTTATATGGGATGTGAGTAGAGGTGTGCTCAGGGATCGGGCTTAGGTGTTTTGACACCTCTTTGGTGGTGGTGTGTGCAGGGGGCATGGGCAGAGCCAAAGCTCCCGAGACGCTCTTTTTGCTTCCAGCTCCTCAAAAATGGCAGTTGGGATTTTTGCTCTTTTTGTTTCCCCCAACTGCCTGCATGCAGTTATTTTTAGTCCCTTTTCATTTCTTTGTACTAATATTTTGTTACTGGAGAAATTTTTCCAGGTGTAAGCATTATAGCACTGCAGCAAAGGGTCCCAGGTGCCCAGTCTGTCTAGTAGCAGCACAGAATGCATGCGTCCCTGTATGCTAAGTCACTTCAGTTGTATCCGACTCTATGTGACGCCGTGGACCGTAGCCTGCCAGGCTCTTCTGTCCACAGGATTTTTCAGCAAGAATACTGGAGTAGGTTGCCATGCCCACCTTCAGAGAATCTTCCCAACCCAAGGATTGAACCCATGTCACCTGCATTGGCAGGTGGGTTCTTTATCACTAGCACCACCTTAAAGGCAGAGGAACCAGAGATCAAATTGCCAACATCTGCTGGATCATCAAAAAAGCAAGCGAGTTCCAGAAAATCATCTATTTCTGCTTTATTGACTATGCCAAAGCCTTTGACTGTGTGGATCATAATTAACTGGAAAATTCTGAAAGAGATGGGAATATCAGACCACCTGACCTGCTCCTTGAGAAATCTGTATGCAGGTCAGGAAGCAACAGTTAGAACTGGACATAAAACAACAGACTGGTTCCAAATAGGAAAAGGAATATGTCAAGCTATATATTTGCACCGTGCTTATTTAACTTATATGCAGAGTACATCATGAGAAATGTTGGGGTAGATGAAGCACAAGCTGGAATCAAGATTGCTGGGAGAAATATTAATAACCTCAGATACGCAGATGACACCACCCTTAATGGCAGAAAGCAAAGAAGAACTAAAGAGCCTCTTGATGAAAGTGAAAGAGGAGAGTGAAAAAAGTTGACTTAAAGCTCAACATTGAGAAAACTAAGATCATGGCATCTGGTCCCATCACTTCATGGCAAATAGATGGGAAAACAGTGGAAACAGTCAGACTTTATTTTTGGGGGCTCTAAAATCACTGCAGATGGTGACTGCAGCCATGATATTAAAAGACACTTACTCCTTGGAAGGAAAGTTATGACCAACCTAGAGAGCATATTAAAAAGCAGAGACATTACTTTGCCAACAAAGGTCCATCTAGCCAAGGCTATGTTTTTTCCAGTGGTCATCTAGGGATGTGAGAGTTGGGCTATAAAGAAAGGTGAGTGCCAAAGAATTGATGCTTTGGAACTGTGGTGTTGGAGAAGACTCTTGAGAGTCCCTTGGATTGCAAGGAGATCCAACCAGTCCATCCTAAAGGAGATCAGTCCTGGGTGTTCATTGGAAGGACTGATGCTAAAGCTGAAACTCCAGTACTTTGGCCACCTGATGCGAAGAGCTGACTCATTTGAAAAGACCCTGATGTTGGGAAAGATTGAAGGCAGGAGGAATAGGGAATGACAGAGGATGCGATGGTTGGATGGCATCACTGACTCAATGAACATGAGTTTGGGTAAACTCTGGGAGTTGGTGATGGACAGGGAGGCCTGGCGTGCTGTAGTCCATGGAGTAGCAAGGAGTCGAAACACGATTGAGCGACTGAACTGAACTGAACCACCTTACTTGGATTTTAGAGATACTTAGGTGGCAATTATTTTATAAACAACTATCAGGCAGGCAAAGGGCTGGTTTGCAAGAGACCTAACAGATAATTATTATGAAGCTGAGCACTCATTGAATCGAGCTTTTGTTTAATTCAAGAAACTGACTCCTTGAAGGAGTATTTGGGGGAAGGCCTTTCACAGAATAAGAGAAAGTACTATTACAGTGTTTATCAAGGTGTAAGACTGTTTTTAAATCTTATCCATTTGACCAGTCTTTGTCATCAGACTTTAAGGGCCAAGTTCATGTCTAGATTAGCAATTTGCATTTCATGTTCAGTTCTTACCTCTTATTTGGGAACAACTGAAGAACAGATTACATACAGACCATGACAGATTATGGTTATTGATTAAGAAATTCCTCCTCAGTAAAAGTTCTTTCTTAGGACATAGGGGTCCATTTATTTGGGAAATATTTATTAAGTACTGACTATGTGCAAGACACAGTAGAAGAGAAGATTCTGTTCTCAGGGAATTTATAGCCTGGGAGGGTGAGATGGCCCCTCAGATGAAAGTTGCCCTTGTTTTATGCACCTTGGTGCCAAATAATTTAAAAACCTCATTCTTCCAAAATAAAATGTATTCTTTTAGTAGCAGTGTGACAGTTAAGATTCTGACCTTCAGTTTTCTCACATGCAAAAAGGATAAAAATAGTATCTACCTAATAGAATTGAGATACCCATGTAAGTAATTTAACATCGTGCCTGTACATAACATTAAGAAACCTCCAAAACTGTTAGCTATTACTAATGATCAAGGTCAAACATGTGCCACAATAAATGTTTGTTTTTTAAAAAAAAACCTATCTCACTGGGATTAATTTCTAAAACTAGAGCATAAAGAAATAATCATATATAATCAAGGTTATCCTTTAAAATTTCTTAATTGCCCAAAGTGATAATATTAAATAATACTAAATCATTAAATCATTTGGAATACATGGGATTCTTCAGCAAGTTCGTTAAATTTTCTCTATGGTTCTCAACTAATTTTTCACTTCATTTTTCAGCAATGCATTTCAAAGCAGTCATCACACACAAATCCACATGAACAATAATTTGACTTTGTCAAATGATATAGAAATCTAAAAAATCATTTCAGTTCTTTCCATAGTATTCCCCACACCCAAATTTGTATAGTATATTTCAGACTTGGTAGCACCCACTGTCAGAAGGCATATACATGCACTAAGTGGAATAGCAGGAGAAATCCCCCCAAAATGTTGCTGTTAAAACATTTACTGTTGAATTTACCTGGTTAAATGTACCTAATTCAGCTCCATTATAATTCTCATAACAAAGATCACTAAGGCTATCAAGTAGGATTTCTAATACTTCTAAACATCATTAATATATTTCCCTGGAATACAATGTAATCCTTAAGAAGGTCAGAGTTATTATTTAATACAATAGTAAGCTTTGAGAAGTCATATGGTTACCAACTACGGACAGCATCACATTTAGTTAAATCTGATTTTTAAAATCTTCCAGAGATGGCATTTCCAGCTATATTTCCTGAGTAAATGAAATGTTATTCATTCTTAATATTAAGAAATGTTTATTTCTTTAAATGCTGTTGAAGTGCTATGGAAGGTAAAGAGAACACTGAAAAGATTAGGGACTTTGGGGCCTGATAATCCTGGGTCAAATGTGGGCTCCTCCTCTCACAAGCCGTGTAAACTCGGGAGAGTTCATTGATCTCTTTGAGGCGGTGATAGTATCAGTGGGCCTCTGAGGATCTGTGAATTTTAGGGTTAACCCTAAGTAAAACACCTAACACAGGGAATAGCACGGTACATGATAAAGTTTTGTTACACTATCACTGAAACATTCTAGTCTTTGGTCCATTAGCTGTAGATGCAATGATCGCAGTATCCAACCCAACTCCTTGAACCCATACCTTTAGATAAGCAGAACTGCTGGTGATTGTAGACAAGGGAATATAAAACATGAGGGCACTCCAATGGGTCTGAATTTAGGGATGGTAACAACTACATTTTGATACAAAAAAGACACAAAGAGACCTATTAGGGCTTAAAGGGCCAAGCAGGTATCTAGAATTAGAATGTACGAATACAAATTTAAGCCATTTATTTCATTTTATTTACATTTTGGAATAGTCTAGTAGCATGCCTCAATCCGAGATTGAACCACAAAAACAACCTTTTGATTAAGCCCTTTTCCCCCCACATCTTTTAAATATATTCGTTTTAAATCTTATAAATCACTGTTATTGCACACAATTGTTGCTGAAAAGACAGTGTGTTAAAACTGAGTAGTCTTAAAATAAATCATTAATTTGTTTTATTTTCCAGATTGGGACCGGAAATTAGCCACAGTTTCATCGAATCCTAGACCACTCAATTCACTGCCAGAGTGCTACTGTTGTGAAGGGAGGTGGCTTTGAAAGAAAGGCTTTTAAACTAAAGTAACCATGGCATTTTGAACAAAACATTTGGCACTCTTAAGTGGCTCCTTTAGACTAAAATAATGGTTAACAGAATTACTTTTCAGTGTGTATCCTGATGGCTACAATCCTAAAAAATTTACATGTTGCAAATTCTCTTCCAATCAGTTGGCCAGCCTGGGGCAGGGAATCAAGATCAGCCTTAAGAGTTTGTCACCTGTTCTTAAGGCCCCACTACCAGTCTTGTTGCTAATGTCGCCAAACCATCTCACATTTAGTCCAGTGGTTACATGTGGGACCAGCTAAGGAGATAATTGCATCTGTTCAATAACTGTATCACTGTTAGGAAAAAAAGAGAGAAGAACCTAAAGACGTAGCCAAGGAGGAAGATTCCTGGCATCACAGACCCTGAAGGTGCTTTGGATACAGAACCCGGTATGGCAGAGAGCTACAGTGAGAGGATTAACAGAAAGTCTCCACAAAGAATTAATATCCCTATACTGACAAGAAGCCTGACAACTAGGGATCAGCTCCCTAGGCAAAATGATAGAGGTTCTCTAACGAAATGCTCCCAAAGAAAAGAATCTTAAACATTCTGTTCCCTAGGGACTCCCCAAGCATAGTAGTTGGTCCCCTACTCATCACCCCAAAGTGAAGTCTATCAGTTAATAAACTACCCCCAAGAAGTTATATATACACATATATATATATGTATATATACACACACATGTATTAATATACATACATCTCCATTGCCTTAGTCTTGTGAAGTAATAAATCAGGTCCATCATCTAACTAATAAGCATGCCAGAGACAAAGCGATAAACATTAGAGGTATTTTTCAAAGAAATATTTCACAGAACTTAAGACAAGAAGCCTCCCAAATGAAAGCTTTGCTTATCTTTCTACTGGTTGTCAGTGGTCTATTTGTTGCAGTTTTTTGTGTTTTAGGGATATATGTTGACTTTTTGTAAACTTTCACTTTTCTCAGTTGTTTTTTTAAAATTTTGTTTATAGTGTTTTTAAAATTTTAATTTGGTAAAATCTCTACATTTTTTTCTTTAGGGTTTCCAAGTTTCCTGTTTTTCTTTAGAAGGCTCTAAGAGTATATATTTTCTGATATTACTTTTATTACTTAAAACTTTATAATTTAACTTTTATTCTATTATAAATTTCTATTCTATGTTGAGATTGTTTTGCTATCATTATTTTTAATGTATTCTTTTCCCAGTGAAATGGAGTGCTTACATTACGTTCCCACATATGTTGCATCTATTTCTGGAATGTCTAGTCCACTTCCCTTACATATCTGTTCTTTCCCATGACAGTATCACATACTTTGATTTTAGTAGCTTTATACTGCTTTAATATCTGGTGAGTAAAAACCTCCTCTCTCAACACATTCCTTTTTCAAAAATATCTTACACTCTTACATATTTTTTTCACCTAAGCTTCAATAATTTTTGTCCAGTTACAAGGAACACCATGGTGATTCTGGTTGGAATGGCATTACATTCATATACTCATTTGTGAAGGGAAGGCATCCCCATTTAACTGTATTAATATACATAAACATATATACTAGGCAGGTCCTCTCCACACTGAAATATCTTGTTCTGTCATTTATTTCCCTTCTACTAAGTTTTACAATTCAGAGTTTTGTTTCAGCAGTTGTTCCATGCAGTCATTATGCCTCCTTAAGTATATACATATTAGCCTACAGTCCTCATATAAAACATGGTTTGGTTGTTTGGCTTTACCTTCCTCTGGTTTTTCTTGCCAGCCTCAGCAGCCTCACCAGTCCCTTGCTATTTTGTTCAGTTGTTCAAACTTTCCAAATTATTTCGAGCCTCTGGGTCTTTGCATATTGACTACTTTGTACTCCAGCCACTTAACTTTTTGGTCCGTTTAAATGCTATTTCTACTAAAGGCCTTCTCTGACCTTTTCCAAATTTAGATTAGGTTCTCCTGCATAGCACTCCGGGACTTTTCCATCCTAGCATATGTCTGTTTAGCATGCTCTCCCCACTACAATAAACTTTAGGAAGACTGTGTACGTACTTATCACATACCTAATACCTAGCATATATACTTGATCAACAGACTATTTTAATACAGTTGCCTATGATTTTTAAGACTTAACTGTATCTGAAGAAAATATTCTCTCAACCAATTTAATTAGTAACAGCTCACTTTTTTTTTAAACTTTTTGGCTGCACCGCACAGCCTGTGGCATCTTAGTTCCCTGCCCAGGGACTGAACCCGTACCCACTGCCGCAGAAACGCAGAATCGCTGGACCACCAGGGAAGTCCGCAAACAGCTCACTTTATTTGCTTCTGGACCGTTACTAAAAACACGTTTTAATAATGTGAAGCTTATAGCCAAGATAATGGACTCTAAAAACTATCTAAATACACTTAGTAAAGGTAAAAGACACTTAGATCCTTTCAAAGATTCTGTTGTTGAGTTTTCCTCACTTTACCCCACAGACTATAAAGGTAAAACTCTGTCTTATACGCACTAGTAGTATTACTATTAATTCTCTTATTAGAACAAAAACACAATACACAAAACATACTAGAAATAGTTGGTTCTTTTTAATCAGCTATTGATGGTATAATAAAATAAATTTAAGTGGCACCTAATTTAAACATTTAAAATAGTTCATTGAAGGATAATCTACAACACAGTATGTTAAGCCAAATAGTCAAAATAACACCTTTTTTTTTTTCAAGAAAGAAGAAATAAAGGCATGATCAAAATTATGACCAACAAGTTGGTTTCATTTGGACACTTTTAGATGACTCTGTAGGCATATTGGCAGGCACGATGTTCAAATATCAACCCATTTGACTTTAGAAATAATGGTAAGAAAGCTATACATTTCAGAATTAATGTCTGAAATTAAAGAAAAATATCCACCAAATATCACAACAGATCTTTTAATGACTAAGTTTTTTAACATTACAATTGTTATTTTAGGGAACACTTTTTTCTTTTCTTTGAACAGTTAGCTAAATGTTCAATATGTTAAATAATTTACACAAGAGAAATAAGTTTCGTGTTCTGTACAAATTAGAGGACTCATGAATATAATCCCCTCCCACCACCAAAGCTCAAATTTGCAATGGTCTCAGCAGAAAATAAACAGTTCACAATTTAAACAATTTAAAGCATTACAAAAATTTACAGGACTCCTCTCTTATCATTTTCTTTCGAACAACAAAGGTTACAGTGACAGAAATGAATGATCAGAATGTAAAAATATTTGTGCAAAACTGCATTAATTGTTCTTACCATTCAATAGAGGTAAAACCTATGAACACACAATAACAATAAATGAAGAAAAACTACACTGAAAGTAATTCTATTTTCAATTTCAAACAACATTGATTTTATTATTACTAAATATTCAAAGAAAACGTGGCACCATGAGCAGCAGGAGCAACAAATGATTCGGCAATTATGCCAGCTAAGGAAGCTGACACTGGAAAACGCCAAAGTGTATCTCCACACCAGCCATCCATCTCAAAGACTGGAAACAACTGTAGGGCTTCAAACTCACTTCAATGTCTTTATTCTTGGAATTTGCAGATCATAAATGAAATATTTAAGAAAGTCCTTTCCCCGCCTCTCCAGGAGTGTTTCCTGCATCACTGGTAATCCTTAAAAGAGCTGAATCATAGATTCTCTGGATTTACCTACACCAATCCATTTAACTGGGAGGGAGAAAAAGAGTATAAGAATAGTATTAATCCACGTATAATGTTCAATCTTTGGGATTAACAGATCCCCCGCTTTTCTCAGTGTTTCTCATTTAACTTTCCCCCCATGTCTTCTGCTATCTTTTTCCTCTATTAGCAGATTATGCCAATTTCTAAACAGAATGTGCAGTCAACATCCAGGACAGGGTAGTATGCCTTAAAATTCTCCTGTTTTAATTGTACAATATTTACAACTGTTCAGTTCCTAGTGATTAGTAAAATACTGGCCCAAACCAGCAGAGACCTAAAGAACCTTTAACCAAATTCCTAATTAACTAGAAAAGATAGGCATCTTTAATGGATGGCTGACAGTAAGAGGACACTGAAGTGACACTGCAACGCCCGTATCTCACAAAACATAGAAGTATCTGGAAGAGAATACTGTTTATTTGCACAGCCTGAGAATCTGGCTATTATTCCAGTCTAGGGGAATCTCTCCTCATCGGCACTACATGGGCAAACCTTTATGGCATTTTACAGATGTCATTGTTAAACTCACTGCTTTTTATTTCAGAAGACACTGACGAAGTACAGTGAGCAAACATGCCTACAAGATTTAATATCAAGCTGGGAGACACAGCTAGCAATATGGAAAACAAGATTCATGTTTGGAGATGAACCACAAATATAATCAACAATATAAAATCAGGTTAAGTGCATAAGAGATTTTATACAGAGGATATTTTCCACTCTACCTTTTGTCCCTGAAATCTCCAACAGTACCAAAGGGGAAAAAAGCAATGTTTTAAAAGACAGATTTCACATAACTAGTTCATAGCCATAATTTGGTTATGTCTAACTCCTTGGCCAGCTTACTTATTTTTTTAAAATAAAGAACTTTTATTCTTTATTCTTTCATTTTTTTCAAGCTGGATTTCCTATCTTCTGCATCTATTATTTCCTAAACTCTAGTCAAGAAACTTCACCAACTCTCAAGGGTAACTTAACCTCAAGTGGAAAAGAAATCACAAACCAGTTTTGATGGTGGTAAAGACACAACGATTTATTATTAAGAGGGAGAAAGAAATAAGAATGAATGTCATAGGGCAAAAAGAAAAAGAAAGACTAACAGAGAATTAAAAACAGGGTCAAAAAGGGTGAGAGGTAATATATTATCTTGAGGTATGTGAAAGATTACACAAAGATATTTTATCTTTTCCTGGGCATCTGTGCAAATCATAAGCACTCTACTGAGAAATAATCTGTTTTTTATCCTATTTCAAAGATAGTTGAAATCAAAATAGAAAAAATAGTTGTTCATAAAGTATATTTACCTGGAATTTGAAGTTCATCTTCAATAAATCGAACATAGTTTTGTGCATTAATAGGTAGTTCCTTAAAAGTCCTTGCATTTGATATGTCTGTGTTCCATCCTGGGAGAGTCTTATACTGAACTTCAACTTTATTTAAGACTTCTTGGTTTGCTGAAAGTTAAAGAATAAATATATTTGCCCATGGTGTACACTGCCTATTGTCAAATGAGTTTTTAATACATCATAGGTTCACAATCTCTTACACTGGAGCCAAATAATGTTTTGAAATTTATAATTTTTCAGAATTTAGGGAGGTAGAAAAGTACACTATCTAGTATTTCATAATCAAACATATTTTTGCAGTAATAGGATTATTTACTTTAAGTGGGTACTTTAAGTCAGGTTTTGCTGTCAAATCAGTTTTGGTGCCAAACTTACAACTTTCCGTTTTCAGAGCTTTTTAGACTTCCATACTACGGACTGGGGGCTACAGATCCATATAACGGCAGCAGCGTCACAGAAAGAAGGTTTGCATACGTGCTCTCACCTGGGAAAGCCTCTATTGTTTTTGTGGCTGTATACAAAGACTTAGCCAGAAAATTTCTTCATTATCTCACCTAACCAGTTTCTCCGTATTCCCTAATAGAAGCCAAAAACTAAAACAAGAACAGTGTCTTTGACTGGAGGTTGTATGGTGGATGCTATGGTACACTGTCCAGACTTCCCTCTTCAGGATTCACACGCTAATTCCCCAGCTATGGGAGTACTGCCTGCTGAGAACGCACAGTTCAGAATTCTCCTCTTCAGAATCCCCTGGAGCAGCCCATACCAACGACTAATCAAAATGGGGATACGAAGGACCTGCCTACTTACCTTAACTTGGGACTACTCTGGAGGACTATTCTAGTCCTAGAGTTCCCCATGCAACCAACTGAGGGTTTTTCATGGAACTTCTTGGCAGTTCAACTTCTGCTTAATCCTGCTACTTCTCTCCCCCTCCCTTACAGATATTGTTGCTCAGAGCGTTTGCGAACAAACTACCTACACATACATCTCTGTAACGTGGACTCTTTCCCAGGGAACCAAGAATAAGACAATTGGCGCCAGGAGTGGCTCTAGAGTGGGGTCTAGAAGCCTGGTCACTGGCTAGCGGGCTGGCAATGAGGACGACTGCGAGTGGTAGAGAGAGTGCAGCCTTTGGCATGTTCTAGTCGTGCAACTGTCCACAGAAGGTGAACTGGGATGCCGTGGTGGGAAGTAAAGCACTGGCAATAGCTGACGTTCTGAGAAATGAGCACAAGAGAAACATGGAATTGAACAGCTCTGGATGGATGTCATTCATGGACTGGACAGAGACAAAGGTTAATGGAAACACCTAGAGAGAATCTCATCTGCTACAGTGGACAGCAGAAGAGCTGAGGATCAGGCTTAGGACTCAATCATACAGATGGCAGAGCTCCAGAGAAAGCTGAACTCTCAAATTCAGTGAATCTGCTACGACAAGGCCAGATCCTGTTTGAGAAAAAAGTGGGACCCTGAGACTTTTGAGACATCTGGCTGAATCCTTCTATAGATTCACTGATGGCCTGCAGAATGGCTGAGGCTTCCCCTGGCTTGAGGATGATGTAGAAGCCTCTCTGGGCCTCCTCTCCTGACATGCAAACATAAGTTGGCCAAGGAGTCACAGGGCCTGCTAAAGGAGGAGGGGAAGTATATTCTGAAGGATCTGTGGAACTGAGCCAATATTTAATAGTAGGAGCGAAAGGAGTATGTACAAAACTGGATCCTAAAGGTACAGGATGAAAGGATTCTGCAAGTGGTGGAATAAAAAGTTTAATAAGAGAATATATGGATACGAGAGTTCTCTCCTATGACCCAAGATACATGAGAATGTGTCATGTCAGGAATGTTCGTGGACGTCTAGAGAAAGTGATGAGCCACACTACTTGGCGCTGCTTGCGACAGACCACAGAAGAAGAACTCGAGAGACTCAGTGGGGCTTCTCCTCTTAGCCATGATGGAGTACATGGTTCTAAATGAGCTTTTCTAGCATAATAACTGTAAAACTGAACCAGATACATGACAACTCTTTCCAGGCAGTGGTCAACAGGTAGCACAAACTGTGGTCTCTGAGAGGAAGAAAACTCAAGCAATTCCTGAAACTACTTAACTCTCTGCCAGGGACAATTTCTTGATCAAGGAAAGTCAGGACACTGGAGTCAGTAGGAATGGTGGTCCTACCGACCTGAGAACACAGGTATCAGATTTCAGGAAAGCTGAAGCAGCTAGAACCACCAAGGGCAAGCATCAGAGAGGAGAGAGGGTATTCCTCCCCCAGAAATGGGTGTGAAGGTACCATGGCTGAAGCTCAACCATACACGCGTGGCCCCACAGGTGGCTCACCGGATAGCAGCTGTCACACAGCTGGGCGGGACAAAGACTCTAGAGGCCAAGCAGTGCTGCTGAAAGGGGAGGGACAGGGCGCGCTGGAGCTCCAGCACTGCCAGATTGGAAAGATCTCTTTACACCTTATTAACTCTCCTGGCATCCAGCTGAGACAACAGAAAGGCTGTTCACTGAAAGTAAAAACCAAACTTTAGCTTGAAATCTCCTATAGACGCTCCCTCACCCTGCCCGTGCCCCACCACCTCCCACATCCACCCCTCAATAAAGCCTAAAACTAAGCTCTGCCAAGACCCACAGAGATAATTTGGAGACTGTCTCACACTAGGTTAGAAAGACTTGGGAAACACCTTACAATCTCCAAATACTATATGAACAAAGTATAAAAAACCAAGCTATACAAGGTTCAGGATGACAAGCCAGTAATTCAACTGTCCCCTAAAACAAGAACCAATACTCTTCAGAGTAAGATAACAGAATCCAAGTCTCTACAACATATTATGCACAATGTCCAATATTCAACCAAAAGTCATGAGACACAGACACAGTGATCCACAATCAAGGAAAAGAATAGTCAGAAGAAGCCAAACAGGAGATGGCCCAGATGTCAGCTAACAAATAATGACTTTAAATATGCTTCTAAGAACTCACAGTTCTCAATTCCAACCTACCAGTCTACCAAGTTCCATTAAGCTAGTCTATTCCTTCATTTGACATATTCTTAGTCTTCCAGGATGACGAAACAATTTAACAGTTTCTATTTCTGGAAAATGGAAACATTTTTGGAACTTGCTGAGTAACTGAAGAACTCATGTAACTAAAGATATGCCTGAAGAAACCCACTGACTCTAGTAGGAAATTTTACATCCATCTACTTTAGACACATAAGTCAGAAAAAAATCATTCCTGTAGCTTGAAGGACACAGTGGGTTAATGCATTAAGAGCCTGCTTACCCTGACAAGCAGGGCTCTTTTCTCCTATCTCACATTTTCTCAAGGAATGCCTACAGAAAGGTTACTTTCAAAGTAGGGAAGATAAGATTCAGGAGCAGCATAACTGGGCCCAGTGGTACCATGTCTCTTCTTTTCTATTCAAGTGTGAGCACAAGCTCGTCACGACACAGTACCCAAATCCATAGCAACTATGAAACAAACGCTAGTGTGTATACTTGCACTGTTCACAGAGCACATTTCAAGTCTGTGGCTGTACGTCATAAATTATACAAAAGAGTTTTATGAATTGCTCTGATACATACACCTTATAAAAGAGTACCTGGAAAATGAGGTATAATTTCACCATCTAATTTGTATGCAACTCCAACTTTGATTTCCGTAAACATGTCCAAAATATCCAATTTGGTAAGTGCCAACCTAATTTTGGAAGAAAGGGAGATGTCAACAACTTGATGAAGGAGTAAAGCAAATTCATACAAAGCTAAAAGTTCCAAAGCAATCCTGAAAACTGGTTAGAATTATATTTTAAAGCATACCACACACAAAACACTACAGGGCAATATATGGATATATTTTCCTCTATTAAAAACAATGACTTAACTGATCTACTAGTGAGTCACTTTTCTAATAACTATAACAGATTGTCACTGATTGATAGTCCACATCCTCTGGCTTAGTTTCTCAGGATCAACTAATACATATCCAGAGAGGGCTGCCTGGAGTAAAGGATACATTCTGTGGCTGACACAGCAAGACTGACTATTCAACATGAATGACAAGGTACATGCACGATACATACGCGGATGCAATCAATCCTCATTTCTTCACTCTCCTTTAACACTACCCTCTGGTCAGAAATTGTCAAAGGAGAGTGAGGATCTCTTCATAACACATCAAAACTTCCCAATAAATTGACTGGAAAACAGTTTTCTAGGAAAATCTATAGAAATTAGATGAAACACTAGGTCCGAGATTCTTGTCCACAGATTATTTTTTTATCCTTTATTCTAATATTTGCTAAAAGTTAAGCCTAAATAATATAAACATGAATACATTTTTACATTTATTATGTGTATGCAATATTAATAGCAACTTTTGCTGAGCATTTTTAGTGTGCCAGGCAGCATGCTATATACTCTCATCTAGACTTCAAAATACCCCTTGGATGTAGATAGTACTATTATTTAGATTTTAAAGATGATGAAAAAGGCACAGAAAAACTGACTTACCCAAAGTCACATAGCATAATGTATGGATCTGGTATTTGAATCCAGAAGTCAGATGTCAATCAAGCCTACCCACTCAATCAGTTCCACTGCCTCCCCTCTGATATGCATGCTCCATGTTGCTCCATCTATCTACCTACTCATCTTTCTACCTGCCTGGCTTACCTCCCTCTAAACTTATATGCATGTAAGAGTATCAAGATTTTCTCTCCCAACCTTGGATATCTAGGGAGAAAAACTAGGGTCTTTCTCCTTATGCACCCCTCCCCTGTATTCTGGTCCACTTCTGAACTGCAATTTCATTTGGAGTCTAAAGAGTGAAATCTTTGTATTAGTGCACTACCTCAAGTTCGCACTCCATAAAATTTAACCTGTAGTCATGAACTGTCATTTATGAAGTAAGTGTTTCTAAGAATACTCACGCAGTAAATCCATTAATCATATGAGCATATTTGAGCAAAACAAGGTCCAACCAGCCACATCTTCTTTTCCTTCCTGTTGTTACACCGAACTCTCTACCCCTTGTTTGTAACAATTCTCCAATTTCCTAAAGAACAGAAAATAAAACTTTAGGATTAGAATACCAATAGTCTAAATCTAGTAGATCATATAACATGTTATAGATCATATAACAAGGCATAAAGTTTCTTTTTTTTTTTTTGGGCATAAAGTTTCTTAGAGATAAACATCTTTCAGAAAAAATAACTAAGTTGGAAGGTATAATTTCACAGAGATAGATTTTATGTGAAGGAGGCATTATTTGAAACACATCCACTTTTGACTTTATTTTTTAACCACTATTTTAAGACCAACATTTTTTTACATTATACAGATAACTTCTAAAAATTTAGATTAACATATAAAAATACTGCACAAAAACTAAGCTGCTAATAAATATTTACTAAAATAGATAAGTTTGGCCAATTTGTTCTAAGAACTATAGTTTGATGATTTTCCTAAAAACCATAAGGCAAATTCCCATCTAGTAGTTGCTACCACAATGTCCTTTTGAAGAAGATTAAGGCTGAAAACAATGCTCAAAGTTCTAAGCTACAGCCACTCCCTACAACCTAATTTTTCCATCTATCATCTATCTATTCCTTAATTTACACCTTTCTGATTAAAGCCATCATTTCATTATCACACATATTCTAACGGAATTACAACTTAAATACTGCTTTGTCAGGTTTGAATTTCAGCCTTGTTTATCTGTGTGGCCTGGGGTAGTTACTTCAGTTCTCCAGGCCTCAGTTTCCCCATATGTAGAATGGGGATGGTTAACAGCACCCAGCTCCCAGAGTTGCTGTGAGGATACAAAGAGCTTTTAAGTTTACAGCAATTACACAGGGGCTGACCTGAGGTCACCACCAAGTAAACAGTGGGCTATGATTAGACAACGTCTGGAGATCACTTTCCTCAACCTTGACTCCTAATAAGCTCTTGGAGAAAGATACCTCTTATTTTTAAATTCTCCCTCCTCTACTATCTTAATCCCCTTCATAACCCACCTTCACTTGCCTGTAATTACAGTTACCTTTAAATGCGCACTAATTTCCCCCTTTTGTTGCCAATGTGTTGCCACTAACAATAAAGGTATATGTAATTTTCTTTAGAGTTGTGCTGATTAATCTTGCAAATTAAGTAAAATGCATAAAAGACAATAATTCTTTAAGAAAAAAGCATGATTTTTCATTTTCAAACTTTTGAATCAGATATACTGAGAAACAGGCTTACATTGTCTTGTTCTGTAGGAAAGGCACCAATACCAACTCTAGTTGTATAAGCTTTCACAACTCCATATACTTCTCCAACGTTTTGAGGGGGCATACCCAAGCCAGTACACACACCTCCAACTGTACAGTTCGAAGAGGTCACAAAAGGATAAGTTCCTAAAAACAGAAACAAACAGTAAAATATACACAAGTGATAGACATTATTTTTTCAAATTCTGCATTTGAGTATATTCTAGGTATCTGACAGACTTATGGAGCTACCCTTTCAAAGCCTCGATGTTTTATTCCTGACTCTGTCTGTCTGTAGAGATAAAAGCATAGGTGGTGAAGCTACAGCCGCGGTGCTGTACTACAGACGCCCCTTGAGCACAGGCAGTTACTCGGTTCTGTCCAGTAGGTACTCACCTAAGTTCATGCCCAAACTCTGGTGTTATCCTACTATGTAGATTTATATTTTATACTTTCCTGTTAATTTAAAACAGGAGTAAATTTTATTTTACTCCCTTGATACGGATACCCCAGCAGACTGGAGTGACAAGAGTACACCAAGAATTCTGTGGTATTCCACAGTTTATGACCTTTTGATCTCTCTTCAGGGAATAAACCCCAGAAATGACAAGAGTAAACAAAGGTGTACTTCCTATCCCCCCCAACCCTGACCCCAAGATCTTATTCATACTTGAACTATCCCCTATGCTAATTAGACACGGCTTTCTTCCAGATTGGATAGGCATATTATGGTATCAAGAATATGTATCTACTGTACAGAAATACACTTTAATTGGCTTACTTGGAGTCAAAAGTCAATGAAATGTTAGTAACAGCTGAGAACAGTCTTATACTGAGAGATCATGTTTAGCTTGAAAGGCCAACAAAGGCAGTAGTTTGAAGATGATAAGTATCAAATTTTTAAATTCAGAATCTCACATCCAGGGAGTTAATTAAACAGACTTCCATAGATCTTAGGATGTGCATGCTTAGTAACAATGCATATTATTAGCTCTTGACAGTTTTTAAAAGCTTGAATTATAGGTTCTTTCACAGAATTCATCTAATCATCTTTCAGTTCCAAGGAAATAGTCTGGAATTGCTATAAACCAAACAACAACAAAAATCCCATTGACCCAAAGAGTGATTTCATTTTTCTAATGAACTGCAAAACACAAAATATTCCCTTTTTAAAAAAAGGGTTAGGATAAGATGACAAACTTTCATCATTCCTGAATATACAAGCAAAAAGCCTTATTCTAAAATACTTTAATGCTAACATTAATTATGCGTATCTTAAGTAATTTAGGGCTCAGTTACGCTCCCCGTAAATCGTATCTCACTTACCAAAATCAATATCTAGTAGTGCTGCATTTGCACCTTCTACCAAGATTTTCTTTGGTGGTCCATGGAGAGCTTCATACAGGAAATAAACTCCATCTCTCACCATTGGCTTAATTCTTTCCATATAACCCTATATACAAAGACAAAAACCAAGCTTGATGTATACTAATAAATTTACAATGTAAACTATCTGAGTAAAAATCACCCAACTTTTGACAATGAAAACTGACAACTGGAAAGGAGAAGGGGATTGGTGACAATGCTCATCCTATTGCAACATTTGGATTGGCTTTGGTCTCTCATGCTGATTCCCCAGAACCAGAAAAGAGACACTATTTGAAGAAAAGTAGAGATACAATGAAATTCGAAGGTTCTACTTCAACCTCACTGCAAATAATGATAACAATCTTCTGAACAGCCCAGTACTCATACTTCATATACCAGCTTTTAGGAAAACAAAAAGAACTGAATATTGTGCTTTTATATTTTGTAGGTATTAAAAAAGCAGTACTTAAGAGTCCATATAACCATAAGTGCATCAAAGTCTTTCTCAAAATGTTGTGAGGGCCACCAGTGACATTGCCAAGCAAGCATCAATAACTGATTACTAATATTCTTTTCCCACTGTATTCCATTACAGTAAAATACCTTAGCAGTATTACTAGTAATATCAAATACTAACTCACATTAACATGATAAAACTTTCTCAAAACATGTTTAAAGTATTAATAATACTGCTTAATTCTAGAGATTCAATTAAAAATATAACAAGAGTTCTCCCAAGGCCTACAGTATAACCGCAATAAAATTTAGTTTCAACCATGTTTAAATGTTTAGCCAGACCAGTAAGGAAATTCCAAGATCCATCCACTCATGAACTCATTGAGTATGTTATACCTATTGATGGACATATAATCCCCCTCTGGCTCTAGTCACCAGTCGCATGCTTCTTCCTGTTTTAGTCCTTTATTTTTAATGTCTGAAGTGACTGTACCATTCATCATGTTTACCTTAAAGTCCTGGTTCAACATACAGCAGTCCCCCCACATATCCTAGGGGAATATGTTCCAAGACCCCCAGGGGATGCCTGAAACCACAGACAATACCAAACTCTACATACACTGTGTTTTCTACTATCCATAGACACCTTTGATAATATTTGTTATAAATGAGGCACAGCAAGAGATCAACAATAACCAATAATTAAATAGAACACTTATGACAATATACTATAGTAAAAATTATGTAACACATTGTTATACTTTTGCAACAGCAAAACTAGCACAAATTTCTTTTTCCTTAGATAGAAGACTTATTCTTACTGTAGACCTTAGCAACCACAGCATATTTTTTTCTTTCCTTATTAAGTCAAGAATTTTCACTGTATGGTTTCTCTTTGGTGTATCCAAATTGCCAGCATTACTGCTCTTGTACTTTGGGGCTATTAGTAAGTTAAAAGGGTCACTTGAATATAAGCACTGTGATACCAGGACAGTCAATCTGGCAAGTGAAATGGTAGTCAGCGACTAATGGGCAGGATGCACTGGACAAAGGGATGATTGATGTCTTGGGCAGGATGCAGCAGGACAGCAAGAGGTTTCATCACACTACTCAGAAGGTCTCAAATTTAAAACTTAAAGAGTTGTTTCGCACTTGACCATAGGAAACTGAAACCACAAAAAGCAAAATCAAGGATAAGGGGGGAATACTGTTCAACACCTATTAAGAATCTTCTTACTTAATTCTGGTCATTATTATTCATATACTTTACATTCATATGGAATATGTATAAAATAGAATTGAAAAGATACACCTGTATATTAGCATGTAAATATTTTCAAGTTGTTACTAATAAATTTAAAATATTTGTTGCATGACAGAATGAAAACAAAGTGGCAGTCTACTCTGAGCAACAATCAATATACTGAAATCCAAATAGCTAACATTCACAATGTCCCTTGAAGGTCACTTTTTCAAAAGAAATTCAGTGAGTAGGTGACCTAAGGTCTGCTACAACTCTAAAATGATATATAAGGTATGTAAATTCCTATTCAGTTCTGGAACTGATGTCATACTTATTCATAGGAAACAAAGAGTAATGGTCAGACACAACGGAAGCAGCTTGAAACTCCAAAGATTTTGGAGGAAAGGAAGGGTAGAGAAGTTAGGCAACTTGATTACTGACTAACTTAGGCACCAACTGTGGTACTAATCTTTGGTCAATCACCTTCTATGTCTCTAAAGAGTACAGTGCTTTAGAGCTGTCCCTTTAATTGACCCTTTGGGGTATCAGTCCTACATGTGCTGGTTAGCTTTAAAAGTTATCATCTCTCACGTGTCCCTTAGTTGATCTATCCTCCAAATGCTTATGAGTGATTTTTATATAACACAAAGTTAGTCCTTTTTTTCTGCTCAAAATTATTGAGTAGCTAACCTTCCTATTACTGCATATAACATCAACACAAGACTTATGATTTGGTTGCTACTTGTCTCACTTTTTGTGATCTCATTCACTGTAGCCTGTCAGGCTCCTTTTCAAGTACTTTATTCTTGCTCCCTGGTCCCCACTGGATGTTTTGTTAAAGGCACATCATGTAAAATTACTCAAACATGCCACGTCCTTGTATGCCTATGTGCTTTTAGACTTAAAAATACAAATTCACTTTACCAGTTCTTACCTATAATACTTTACACATATCTGTGTGGCACTTACTAACCACATGTTCTTCAATCTCGTATTTTCAGTTCCTAATACAAAGACTGAATGAAAGATCTAGATGCTATTTTGGCGAACAAGTTTTAAAAAGGACATTATAAATGTCAGAAAGCACTACCTTGAGTTTTTGTAATTCACCTTCAATGTCTATTTCCAAAGTAGGGTATATAGATTTGTACTGGTTAGCCAGAACTTTGAACCTGAGAAAAAAACAGATAAATCAAGACCTTAGCTCTGTTTTAAAATATTCTGAATAATTTCATTCTGAATTATTCAAATGATTTCTGGAGTTAAGTGGTCTTAATAACAATCCCCAAAGTGAAGTTATACTCTGAGAAACAGAATCTAATTAAGGTCAGTCATATGAATAAATGATACATTCAAAATATTTTTTACTGATAGGAATATCAACAATATTATTAAGGTGATGTGTGTGAGGGGCAGGAGGAGCAGGGAATGACTCAAATCTGTAACCACAAGACTTAAATCTGAATTAATTATATTATACTCTGTGAAAGATAAAAGGGAATGGTCCAAAATGATGCTTTTAGGAGAGTCAGCGGCAGACATTAGCAACTTGTCTCCAATATTCTCACTGGAGGTGCCCTAACAATGCAGAC
This sequence comes from Bubalus bubalis, assembly GCF_019923935.1. NCBI lineage: Eukaryota > Metazoa > Chordata > Mammalia > Artiodactyla > Bovidae > Bubalus > Bubalus bubalis. The sequence goes on from NC_059161.1 coordinate 48,360,004, forward strand.
AGACAAACTGCTGACTGAAAATGGATACAGCGAGTGATCTTTGATGCTGTTATTAGATGCAACCAACTAACTCATCACTGAGTCACCATATAGTTTACTGATGATTATTAGGTTTCCCATGGAGATTTTTCTACAGTGATTAAATGTCAAGGGGGCATTCCTATTTTTCAAGCTGAGCTTGATACATGTTAGTTCACAAGTACTTGATAACCTAATTATTTCTAGGTGAAAGGACACAGCAGTGTCTTTGAACTTGAAAATCTGAGGATCAAGACCCTAGGATATGCAGACCCCACCACAGCACTGCCACATACTCCCGGAAACATGTCTATTACTCAGTAAAGCATTCTAAATTCCAATCCTTAAATGTAATTTTGGCTTTGCCTTTCTGGGGGTACTCATATGATATCAACATCATGTTATTTTCATGAAGTTAATCTCAAATTAACGATCAATTCAAATGTAATAAAAAATAGTATTTCAAATGAAACAAAAAAGCCAACCACCACAAATCAACTAGAATACAGATTTTTATCAATTTGCATATTGAGTTTTAAAAATTCTAAAAATCCATTTGCTCTTTCCATTTCAAAATACAAGATAGTTACCTCTCAGAGAAGCCATCAAAGTCAGAAACGAGATCGCACATCCTGAGTCCACTCCGAGCAGCTTTGGAAGAATAAACTGGGCCAATGCCCTTTTTTGTGGTACCCAAACTTAAAAATAGATCAAAACAAGCTCTGAGTTAGAAGAGAAAGATCCAGTTCTTAATGGTCTGCTGACCACAAAGAATTAAGTTACTATGAGTGTTTTCTGTTTATGCTATTTCCTTTATATTTATTTTCATGATCTTACTGATTTTCTCTGAAATCTAAACAGGATAGTCTAATAGCTATTTTTCTTAAACTTCTGGCCTAGAATTGAAACAAAAAAAGACCAGATATGCTTAAAACTGCACATACACACCCACCCACAAAAAACAGAACATACTTTTTTCCTGCTTGTTCTTGTCTCTGTTGTTCCTGGATACCATCAGCTGCTTGATGAAAATCAAATACTGAGGGAGAAAAAACAAAATCAGCTGTTATTGACTCAAAAGTAATGTAGGAAAGCAAAATGTATTTTGTTTTAAATTACTTAAGTTACAAATCACTTCAGCCTAGCTTCTTTATGACAAATACAAGCCTAACTGGTATATTATTATGAAAATATACCTGTTCATTAATTCCTATTTATTGCAATCTATCATATTTTTACAAATGAGTCCTTAAGACAGTAATTTTGGAATTCCATAAAGCTCATTTTACTAAGATATTCTCTGCAAGTTTTGGACTCTAGAAATTTGGGGGTTATGTTGATCATCTCCCTCTTCTCTTCCTCATAAGCTAATAGTGGAGATAATATTTAAAAAATCAAATCCCAGAGAAATCAGGAGAGAAGAAAAAAGACAAAGAACAAATAGAAAACAAAGAGTAAATATAAATTCAACCATACCACTAATTATACTAAAAGTAAATAGTTTAAATACTCCAATTAAAAGGAACATTATCACAATGAATAAAAAGCAAAGTCCCAATATACTTGTTGACAATAAATGAGCGATAAATGTAAAGATATAAATAGGCTAATAATATATGCAAATAAATGCTCTTTGTATTTTAATATGGCTTATTTTCAAATAGAAGTAGCAAAGCCTCTTGAAATACTGCTTATTCATTTGGTTAGCTAATTCTTCAGAAGTAGGTAATCTTAAACTAGTCCTTATCAGAAACAGAAGAAAAAAATTATTAATATTTCATGTACTTGAACTCAATTGTTACAATTCATCCTACTTAGTTTTCAATAAAATTAAAGATCAAATCATCTATTAAACGCTTTCATATGTTTCTGATAAAAAGACAGTTATATATAAATACAGTGTACCCCCCCCTTACCAATATGAGCTCTGTCAGATATGATAAGCCTTTTCTCCCAGCCTTCCAGACCTAGAAGGAAGGGAAGAATAGACACGCTTAATTGAACATTTGTATAATAATTTTTAAATCTTAATTTCCTTAGAAATACAATGTTTAAAAGTGTTTTTCACTGAAGTAATCATTTTAGTATCTTTTCTTCTGCATAGGAAATATGTTTAACAAGAATTTTCTTATCTGTCATCATACAAACTCATTCACAAATTCTATCTTTCTAAATGTTTTGCTCTAAGTTATTCCAAACTCAAGCCAGCCATAGCCACATAAAATACTTTTAAGCATCCAAAAACACAAATGGTACAAAATATCATTTTGTCAGCAGTGGGGAGTGAGGAGCAGAGCATGGGGAGAATTTTGAGAAAGGGAGTTAATTTTGGGAATGGTGCCCTTTCCCAAGACAATTACAAAAAATGTGATTAAACAAAATAATAAAATGTTCTCACTAATTCTTCCAAAGTACTATCAATTACTGCACTTATCACACTGAATTATAAGAAGATCTACGTATCTTCCCATTTAAGTGTGAATGCCTGAGAGTAGAAGTCATGAGTTTTCATAACACGGGGTCTGGTATCCAATAAATGTTCAAAGAAAATGACTAAATGTTCAAAGAAAATGAATAAATAAATGAATTTAAATATTTTTCTTTAAAGACAGAACCTTAGGTTATATGTATTCTAAGGATTAGCCACCCAGCCCAGGTTATACGTATTCAAGGATAAGCCACCAAATACTAATTTTGAAAATTAGTATTTGAATAGCAAAAAATTAATTACTTTTGATAATATTCAAAGACTTGTTTTAAAAATATTCCTTATAAAGAAGATATTAAGCCCCCCCATAGTTGTTGACATGTAAACACATATGTATTCTAAAGTTAGCTTAGGCAGTATTATAAAGTAAATATTACAAAGAAATTCAGTAAGGTGGATTCAGCTGGGTTAGGCAGGGAAGAAGGAAAAACAGTAGGGCAAAACTGTAAAGGGGGATGAAGAACAGCGGAGAGTAGCATGGGAACCTCAACCTAACCAATTAAAGAAAGCAGACACAACAAACAGGTAAAATTTCAGGGAAGACTACAGAGAGAGAAGCAAGACAGGCTTCTTTTAAGTCAGATTTAGTTGTAAGGAACACTTAAGGATGGATGGACTGCTACTTTTATGCATGAAAGATAAACTTTAAAAATTTAATAGGACAGCACATTAAACATGAGTTAAGGGGAAACTACACTAATGATTTTTCTCAATTATGTTTTATTTGTATTGTCACAGTCCCCTCAAACCCTAGAAAGGCAGCCAAATTGAATGTAAACAGACTTCCAAAACTCCAGAAAACATAAGAGAAGGCAGGAAATCAAGTCTTTTTTTTTTTTAAGATGGAAGTGGATACACTGCATAGAAGCGTTTCCCTCACTTGGAGGGAGGGATCTAAACAACCCTCTTTTGTCCTGGGTTGTAGTAACCAAGGGACTTCCAGATCCTCTAGGAAATGAGGCTAATGGTGTACAAAATGGGCTATAGTGCCTTTCTGAAACTGCCTTAAGCTAATTTTGGTTTGTGCAGAAGAGGATGCTAGCAACCACAAGTGACAAAATGAGCTTGTTTCCCAGAGTCGTGCCACCAACATAAAGTAATTCTAGCTACCTAAAGATAAGGTTCAGAGAAGGCAATGGCACCCCACTCCAGTACTCTTGCCTGGAAAATCCCATGGACAGAAGAGCCTGGTAGGCTCCAGTTCATGGGGTCGCTAAGAGTCGACACGACTGAGCGACTTCACTTTCACTTTTCACTTTCATGCACTGGAGAAGGAAATGGCAACCCACTCCAGTATTCTTGCCTGGAGAATCCCAGGGACAGAGGAGCCTAGTGGGCTGCCGTCTGTGGGGTCGCACAGAGTCGGAAACGACTGAAGCGACTTAGCAGCAGCAGCAAAGATAAGGTTTGCAGACAACCAATGTGTAAAAATTCAGGACTTACACAATGAACTTGCTATGCTTGTTTTTTGTTTAGAACACTGATTATAAGGAATAAAATATAATAAAAATTTATTCAAATAAATAAAAATTATGACATAAAAATTATGTCCTACAATAACCTGTAATTTTAATGTAGAAGATAAAAATGTGAAGTTTTTTCTGGAATGAGAGTCCCTTTAAAACTTTACCCCTGCCCCCCACAAAAAAAAACAAATAACTGGTTACCAGACAAAGCAGACTCATTCTTTCATACCTTTTCCTTTTTGAACATTTTTTTCTGCTTCCTCAAACAATCCAGGTAGATGAATCACCACACCATTTCCTTAAAAAATAAAACACATACACACAAATAAACAAATCCCAACTTTAAACATCTATATTTGTAATACATAATGATATTTAAACAAAGACATTTACAATAACCCTTGTCTAGAATAGTAGAAGAGTGATACGCTTTGATTAGTAGAACATTCTAATTTATCAGGGAGTTACCACAGAAATGACTCCAAGTCTTAAATAGTAGTAAAATGTAAATACACAATAGAACATAATACACATAATATAAAACACTTAAAACTACACTCAATAAACTTTGAAATTTCTTTGAAATGAAGTGAAACTGTTATTTTGAAAGAAACCAGTTATATAGTTTTAGGCAAACTGAACCAGATCACAGTCTTTCAACTTGGGGACTCAAACCAATTAGTGGCCATAAAATCAATTTACTGGGTTGTGATTAGCATTTTTAAAAATAAAAGACTAGAAGAGAAAATGTCAGATTGCATCTTATGTTACAAGCCTTCAGAATCCATCCATGAAACATAGACTTCTCGCTTTTCTTACTATGCTTCACAGTGCTTGGAAACCTGATTCGATGATCCAACATGCTACACAACTGTGTAGCATGCCAATAAGAAATAAATGCAAAGTAATCATTCCAAAAAGTATTAGGGCTAAAAGATCTAAAAGATGTGTTAAACAGTCTAAGTCAGGTATATTCCAGGAGGTACCACTATCAGGATTAATAAGCAATCAATAAATCATTTGATTAGAGATTAAATAAGCTTAATGAAAAATAAACACTATTATCAACTGGGGGAAGAAAATCCCTAAGTTCAGTTTACATACTTACCAATGAATGCAGTAACATTTGGGTTAATTATTCCACTGGGTAAAAGGTGAAAATCATACTCCACAGAATCTACAACAACTGTATGGCCAGCATTATTTCCTCCCTGAAATACAAGATTGGGAAAACTAAACCTAACAATGAATATGACAAGCAATATAACTCCTTCCAAAGTGAATTAAGATCTCCTACTACAATGACAACGTTACTTGAGGCAACCCAAGTATTTGCCATGAATACTTATTCTCTAGAGGCTTACAACAGTTTGGCCATCCTCTTTCCTTTCCCTACTTGAGTGATTATTCCTAACAGGATCTAGAAATTGGAGAATTCAGATTTCTGGAAGACTGGAAGACATATCCCGTCTTAAAAAGAGAAAGAAATGAACAAAGTACAGGGAACAATCAGCTTGTTATTCTGTTTCTGGCACTATGTGGAACATGTAGCAATCTACTTAATTACCCATGACACTGATCTTTAAAATATCCTTAAAATTGAAAAAGTAATCTATCCTAACTTGATAGAAATATTCATATAATTCTCATTGTCCTAAACGTGTGACAAGGAACTCTGATCTAAAATTATTATTCTTATATGGATTTATCAACTAGGATATCTCCCAAGCAATTCCCTCAATAATTAGTTATCCCGAAGACTATAAATTTTGTGAGCTTGGTTAGTGACCAATTCCTTGAATCTGCTTGTCTCTGGCTTAAGTAATACACTGGGTCATGGAACTTCTAAAGCTGAGCATCATAGTACAAATCCATGGTGAACTTTCTACTCTATGAAACAAAATGTAAAACTAAATTATAAAAATCAGGTACAAATGAGACAGTATTAAATGACCAATTTTTCTAATTTCTAAGCTTAAAAAGCATGAGGAAAAGACACAAATCAATTTGATTATGTTTAAACGTCTACAGAACACTAATTTAAAAATAAACAACAAACTAGGAATATATCTGAACAAATAAAAAGTTTAACATCTTTGCAGGACATGACTGGTTTAACTTGATCACAAGGCTACAAAATTTATGTACTTTTACTGTCATCATGAATTCACAAAAATGCCAGAAAAATAGGTCCTGCAAAAAAAATCTTCAACAAAGCAAATACTTATTTACAGTGTTTTGCACTGTACAAAGAATTCCTTGCTTAAAGACTAGAGTTATGTCATGTATGTTTAAAAGAAAAAAAAAGACTTGGCAGTGGTAGCCTGTAGTCTACCAGATAACAGGTAGGTGACAAGACACAGGAAGACAGAAGCAGGGATTTAAGCAACACCTCCTTCACCTGATTCCATCAAAGGAACAGGTGAATTTTTTTTTTACTATTTACTTATTTGTAGGCAACATCTGCACATGGATACAAAAGGCACAGTAGGATGCGCAGTAAAAAGTGAAGTCTTTCTAGTACTCTGCTCTCCCTTCCCTGCTACAAGGCTGCTGTTACCATCTGCTTTTTGGGTCCTTCCCTAAGTAATTCTGCATATACAAACACATATTTGCATATTCCACCTATGCAAATAATAGCAAAGATATATACCTGGGCAAATTGCTTTTCTACTTAACAAATCTTAAAGCTCATTCTCTATAACCTTGTGAAGAGAAAACCTCATCCTTTTAACAGCTGCACTGTATTCTTTTTTATAAGGACACATAAATTTATTAAACTGGTCCCACAGAAAGGCATTTGGGTTGTTTCCAACCTTTTGTCTTTATTAACAATGTTGCAATATACTTCCTGGTCATACTTTATTATTATTTTACCCTTGGCAAGTTTATCACCAACTCTGACAGAATCCTAAAACATATTACATAAACTAAAGAATATACTGGAAAAAAAAAAAAAAGAACATATTGATCTTAGTCTTTCTTAAATAACCCACAGGACAATTCTTACTTGGTTTTTATGGCTTTTCTTTCATTCTATCCCTCATACCAATATTAGCCTTTTTATCACAACTTTCTGTGATTTAGGAAACTTCCAAGTTTCAGGAAAAATATTTTCAGAGTATAAAAACTCATTAAAATTTCTTCAAATCTTAGGAAAATGTTAATTTGTTATTATAACTATTTACTCTAAATTGTTATAAAACACTAAATTTAATTCATATTAAACTGTTATCAAGTACTGGTGACTTTGAAACAATCAATAAAGTGTTATTATTAAAGCAGAACCAGTTTTCTTTTTAATTCAACATTTGCTTAATATAAAACAAACTATCCACTTTGTAATTTTGATGTAGACTTTTAAAATAAGTCTCTTTACACATTTTTTTTTACACAGTTGTTTTTAAAGATATACTAATATAGCCATTTGGATAAATAATTTTTAACTCAGTTGTTCTTGTGTATAACAAAGCCTACTACTCTCTTAGATAATATCTTACTAAGACAGGACGTAATGATGGAAAAATAGTGGCTGATGTATTTGTTTGAGACAGGTCATTGTGATTGGTGATAAATGACTTTAGGGCAATATATTGGTTTAATTCTTTGAGTTCTTCCAAGTTTACACACAGATGGTGGTGCAGGCTGGAAAAGTTCAGCTGCAAAAGGCTTGAAATCACACTTTCGTGAACAGCTTGCTCATTCAAACATTAACCAAGATTGTTCAATAATCAATGTCTTATTAAGGATTACTATATGGTTTAAATCCCACTTAAATTGTTTGATTAAGTAGGAAAATATGGTTAAATATATTCAAGAATAACCCTAAATTATCCTGTTGAGGAGTTAAGGGAGAAAATGCGTATATTAGCTAATATGTTTGGTCACTAGTGCCCTACAAGGGTTGGGGTGTAAAAGCTTCTAATCTTGAAACACTTGCTGTGCAGAAGAGTCCTGAGGTGAACTGAGACAGAGCTACTCATAAGGCATTTTTTGACAAATCTATATATGATTAAACTTTTAGTATAGGATCATTTTACAAAAAGCCTCAGATGAAGCTTCAAATTTCAATTGCCTATTTGGATGCCAACCTAAAATATGCATAAATTTTGTTTGCAGTGCACTTAGTCGCTCAGTCGTGTCCAACTCTTTGTGACCCCATGGACTGTAGCTCCTCTGTCCATGTGGATTCCACAGGCAAGAATACTGGAGTGGACTGCCATGCCCTCCTCCAGGGGATCTTCCCAATCCAGGTATCGAACCCAGGTCTCCTGCATTGCAGGCAGATTCTTTACCATCTGAGCCACCAGGGAAGCCCACAAATTATGTGGAATATACAAAATTCTTCTTGGGAGCTGAGGAAATTGCTCTGAAACACAGGTCCAAGGAGGGGTCACATGTTAGCAGCAGACAGCAAAAACAAAGAGGTTTCAATAGAACTACCATTGCCAGTCTCACCCAACCACCAACACCCATGACCACGTTACCAGGGCAGATAGTCCTTCTGTATCCACAGGAGATTGGTGCCAGGACCCCCAGAGACACCAAAATCCACAAGTGTTTAAATCCCTTGTATAGTGCAATATTTGCCTATAACTTATGCAAACCCTCAGGGATACTTTAAATCATCTCCAGATTACTTATAATACCCAATACAACATAAAGTCTATGTAAATAAAGTTTTGCTTTTTGGAACTTTCTGGATTTTTTTTTCAATTTATTTTTGACTGACGGTTGAATCCTTGGATACAGAACCCATGGATACGGAGGGCCAACTGTACTCTCAACTGCAGACTCTCACATTTGTGATGAACAGCTTCTCACATGGGCAACTCTGTGCAGTATGTACCTAGATAAGTAGCAAGGACATATATGTTTAATAATGTTTCTCCTAACTAGCACTGGGAAGGCCAGATAAATGATGGAAGATAAATATATCTTTCATTCTACTTTTAACAGATGCCTCAAAGCAAATTTGGAAAAGTATCCTCCCAGATACAACATTAGCCACATATTTATATTAATAGTTATATGTAACTACCTCTTGTTGCTTTGCTAAATTCCCATAACACTTACGATCCCACTCATTCATGCAGCATTTAACAAATATTTCTAAATATCACAGCTGTATATTTTATACTACGTAACTAAAAAACAGAATATGTTCAACTGTTATAGAAACAAGGAGCTGTGGAACAGTAATTAATGCTGTTTTACAGATCCATTATCAATCGAGAAAATGTTTCTTAATGAATCTCAGATGCCTTCACTTTTGAACATTTTTAATTTTGAAATATACCATCTAAAACCCCATTAAACAAACGAGTGGGGCTCAAAAGTGGCTGCATATTGTGTGGCAAGTCTCTTTTAGGAAAAACGTAAGTTTATAATGCCTTATATATTTTTCTTACAATAACAAGAACAAATGTAAAATTCAGCGGGGATATAAGATGACGAATATAAACTCTTTAAATACAAGGGCTCAATACTTCTTTGCTTTCCCCCACAGTGACCAATAAAGTTCTAGACACTGTTAGTACTTATTTGATATGGACTAATTAATGGGATGGTTGATATAGTTGATATGGACTAATTAATGGGATGGTTAGATAGCATCACCGATTCAATGGACATGAACTTGAGCAAACCCCGGCAGATAGTGGAGGACAGGGAAGCCTGGTGTGCTTAGGGTCAAAAACAATTGGAAAATAGTAACTGAACAACAACAATGATAATTTTAGAAAAGTAAAACTCTACAATTCTTTGAAAATAAAGCCATTCTACCATCTCTTCAAAACAAAAGGAAATTAACAACATTAAAGTGAAGAATATGTAAAAGGAAAAAATCCAGTCATCCAATCAGCACTCACCACAATCACAAAAACATCCTCTAATTTGGTGTTTATTTTACTGATTTTCTTTGACCATTAATCTTACATTAAGATTCAAGGTAAATATTAAACAAGCTTCTTAATGACCCAAAAAAAAGAAACACTGGACCTCACTGAAATAAATTAGAATATTATGATGGAGGTGGGGGAGGGCAGAACTAAAATTCTATGTTCTCCAAGGTGAAGAGCAAAGTTTCTTGTATATACTTTTAGGGTTTAAAAACCAATACAGCTAAGTCTCATTATTTTAATTATAGTTAAAATAAAACCCTATTTAACACCAAACATTTTGCCTCCAGAAAAGCACCAAAGGTCTACAATATATTGGAAAACAACTTACAAAGGAGAATAACCCTGAATTGTTTCCTCATTTCTTATCTTTCCATATGAAATGAACTGAAGGTTAGTTATACCTTCAGTACAGTGAGTCCCTCTGCCTCTCCTCCCCCTTACCATTTACTTCCTAAATCATAATATGTCATCATCCCCTCTGGCCACAGTAATTGATCCAGAGGAGGAAACCTGATCCAGGCCTGAGCCAATCAAGCTTCTCTCGGGAATGTGATTGTGAGAGATGCCTATCACCTAAGAGAGCATCCTAAAAACGGCCAGTTTTGCCTGCTGAGATCCAAGGAGCTGCCGAAGGCCAGGCCACTCCAAGGTTTAGCCATCTAGGTCTTCCTTTAGGCATAGCCCCATTTTGCTTAAGACAGTCTCTTTTCCATTGTTTATAAAGAATCCAAAGTATTTACAAAACAAAGTCACCGCAAGACGGTATGTATACAGCCCATTCTCTAAATTCACGTCCTGCACTGGTAATAACTGAATATAAGACAATAAACTTATGTACACCTGAAACTAATACTGTAAATCAACTACAGTTCAATTAAAAACTAATTTCTAAAAAAGTTAATTTCTAAATTTTAATATCTATGCAATCAAGAATAATCCTCTAAAACATGGTACTGGAGGACACAGGGATAATATATTATTTAGCTGTTTTGCATCTGTTCTCTTAAATATCATAAAAGTCATTATAAAATTATGATTTTCCTCAGAGACTTGCCACACAATATGAAGCCACTTTGGGGCTCCACTGGTTGGTTTCTTGGGGTTTTAGATTGTATATTTCAAAATAAAAATATTTAGCTCTTTTATACTGTTTTCATACACTTTTTCCCCCAATTTGATTTTAAACTTAATAAACTCAGATGACAAGTGTTTTAAATTTTCTTTCCATAGTTCATTAGAGGCTATCAAGCCCAACTCTGTAATAAAAGTTTGGATCAGGAAATGTTGTTATATGTAAGTTTCTAAGAAGGTCCAAGAGAGGAAAGAAAAAAAGAAAGGAAAGGAAAAGAAAAAAAAATTTTTTTAGATTGGAATGAAATGACACTAGTCTGCAAAAGTGACTCCTGAGTCTTGACTTAGTTTGCTACTAGGTCTTCCTCTTTTCCAAAATCACTCAAACTAAGTGAGTTTCTGAGAGGAGATGGAAACAGTCAATGTTACAAACCTGAAAGAATGGTACCTCTTTTCCATCTACTAGCAAGTGTTAAGGGCTGTTCATGCACGTAGCCCATAGGCATTACTCAGGCCACTTAGTTTGGCCTCCAAAATAGTCTGTGTCTTCTCTTTGTCCTTGTTCCTCTGAATACATGAATACTATACTGTAATCATAAAGATCAAAATGAACATCAATCAAAAAAAGTCAGAATAAACACTATGGATTACAGCATAGAGTAGCAATGGCCTTTGAACTATTCTAGCAACCAAAAAAGGGTTCCCACTTCATATCTAGTCTTCAAGTTCCTTAGAAACCTAACAGTCTTGTTTTGAGTTGGTGCTGATTACCTGTGTTGATTTTCTTGATAAAGGCCGTTCCGGCCCGTGTCCCATTGTTGATTTCACTATTTGCCAAAACTAAAACACAGCAATCCACAGCAATAAAGGAATTATAAACAAGGATGACTGTTCTTTTATAAAAACACTCAAATAACTGCAATTAGCTTGTGATTCCAAAGTAGAGCAGGTTTAAGTTACCGGCAGTAAGCTGATCAAATTAAACTATTCAACAGTAACCAGACACGCTAGCTAGGAAAACATATACAGGGTATCTGAATTTCTTTTTAGCAAAGACATCCAAGTGCACTGCTCAGTTATCTCTTAAAGGCTTAAGACATCTGCTTTACCTTACAGTATTACATTTACCTTCCAGTTTCATACACAGATAAGTGTCACATGGATGACAAAAATCTCAGGTACCTCGTATTTTGTACCTTAAATTACATTATAAAACAACTCACAAGGAAAATGGAAAGAGAAATAGACTTGGAGGATCTCAGGTTCCTGATTAAGAAGCTCCAGATTCTAGGTGCATGTGTGTGCTCTAATATACACACTTAACAAGGGTCAGAGATGACCACAGTCATAGATAGGAGGATCAGACATGCAACCAAAAAAATGCATAAACCAATGTTATGCAGCTCTTTATAAATTCCAGATAAAAACACCCCTAATCATTAAAACATCTATGGAGATATTTTCTTAAAACACACTGACATTGAACTGCAGATTTCAAGTCAAAAAAATTTTCTCATGAATAAAATCCTTCCTTTAAAAGGGTTTTCAAAACATAATACAGACAAAAGTCCCATTTTAAAAAATGTCATGGGACCTCCTATTTTGTAAAGAGGAATTTTATTACATTGAATTAAATATAATTAAAAGTTGGTTCAATGTAAAGAACCATCCATCTTGGAGCCAGAGTAGTCATGGGAACTGTCCTCTATTAACTGTCCCTTTTTTTTTAAATTGAGCATACAACAAATTGAGAAGGCAATGGCACCCCACTCCAGCACTCTTGCCTAGAAAATCCCATGGATGGAGAAGCCTGGTAGGTTGCAGTCCATGGGGTCGCTGAGGGTCGGACACGACTGAGCGACTTCACTTTCACTTTTCACTTTCATGCACTGGAGAAGGAAATGGCAACCCACTCCAGTGTTCTTGCCTGGAGAATCCCAGGGACGGGGGAGCCTGGTGGGCTGCCGTCTCTGGGGTCGCACAGAGTCGGACACGACTGAAGTGACCTAGCATACAACAAACTGTGGAAAATTCTTAGAGATGGGACTACCAGACCACCTTACCTGCCACCTGAGAATCCTGTGTGCAAGTCAAGAAGCAACAGTTAGAACTGGACATGGAACAATGGACTGGTTCAAAATTGGGAAAGGAGTACATCAAGGCTGTATACTATCACCCTGTTTATTTAACTTCTATGCAGAGCACATCATGCGAAATGCTGGGCTGGATGAATCACAAGCTGAAATCTTCAACCCTGAATATTCATTTGAAGGACTGATGCTGAAGCTAACGCTCCAATACTTTGGCCACCTGAGGCTAAGAGCTGATTCCCTGGAAAAGACCCTGATGCTGGGAAAGACTGAGGGCGCGAGGAGTAGGGGGTGACAGAGGATGAGATGGTTGGATGGCATCATCGACTCAATGGACATGAGTTTGAGCAAACTCCTGGAGATAGTGAAGGACGGAAGCCTGGTGTGCTGCTGTTCATGGGATCACAAAGAGTTGGACACAACTTAGCAACAGAACAACAACACATAGTTGATTTACAATGTTGTGTTAGTTTCAGGTAGACAGTGAAGTGATTCGTTATACACACATATATACCTTTTTTTTTTCAGATTCCTTTCCCTTATAGGTTATTACAAAACATTGCGTTCCCTGTGCTATACACACTTTACTGTTCTTTTCAAATGCTTTCCCCAGACAATACTGAATACCTCAACATCCCTTTTTCTACTGATAAAAAGTACTCTAACATCACCAATCTTCACTTACTGTTATGTAGCTAATCCACATTAATCTTTGGTGTCAACACTGACTTAGTCCCCAAAACATACATAGATTTGTATCCAATTACTGTTAAGTAAGCTATTAAGTATATTATCAATTTACAAGTTCACTCTAGATTTGTTCTAGGCAAGGATTTTTCCTAAAGATACTTAAAATGACCAAACTAATCCACCCTTTCTCACCAAAATTAAAGAAATAATATTGGTCAGATTACTGAAGATAATTTCATATAATTAAAAAAATTTATGCCTCAAAAATAAAGATAATGCCGTATTATCTATACTAATACAGTAAGCTTAAATAGTGAACAACTTTGAGATCTACTGCCCTCAGCAAAGAAAAACTGTTTAATAGAAACACATGGCAGTCAACTGAAATTTGTTGAGGAAATGCACAAAAATTATACAATTATCAGTTATCTATTTTCTCATAGATACAGGAGATAAAACTTTAAAGGAGTAAAGCCTTTGAACATAATAGTACAAAATAAAAAAAATACTAGCTAAAAATACTATGTAACAATTGTTAATCCAAGGAACGCTGGGGATTCCACATTAAGCTCACATCAATAGTCAATTAAATTGCCCAGGAATATATTAAAAATAATAAGGCTTCCCCAGTGGCTCAGCGGCAAAGAATTCGCCTGCAATGCAGGAGACACAGGAGATGTGGGTTCAGTCCCTGAGTGGGGAAGATCCTCTGGAGGAGGGCATGGCAACCCACTCCAGTATCCTTGCCTGGAGAATCCCATGAACAGAGGAGCCTTGTGGGCTACTGCTCATAGGGTCACAGTCAGACACAACTGAAGTGACTGAGCATGAGTATTAAAATAATACAGTAAAGAGCTAAACTACGGAATTCAAAGAAATTTCTAAGGGTGATCCAGGTCACACAATATATATTTGTTAAGTATTTACTTCCTCTCTGCCTCACATGGCTTCCCTAGTGGCTCAGATGGTAAAGAATCTGCCTGCAATGCAGGAGACCTGGGTTTGATCCCCAGGTTGGAAAGGATCTCCTGAAGGAGGGCATGGCAACTTACTCCAGTATTCTTGCCTGGAGAATCCCATGGAGAGAGGAGCCTAGCGGGCTACAGTCCATGGGGTCACAAAGAATCGATACAACTGAGCGACAAAACACACACTGCCTCATGTAGTACTGGGTGCTATGGAAGAAAACAAAAAGGGAATGAGTCCTCTTTCTGAGAAACCTACATTCTAATAGTACTAAATCACTTCAGTTGTGTCCGACTCTGCACTGGCAGGTGGGTCTTAGCACTAGCACCACCTGGAAAGCATTCTATTAGGGAAAGCACAATAATCCAAGAAAGTAGGATTTAACCAAGTACACCACACAGTGGTAATCACTTATGTACGATCTTGGAAAATACTATATATAGAAAACAATCCTGATATGAGACAAAGAAACAACAATTGTTATAAAACTGGAAGAATGGCTTACCTTAAATGCTAATTCTCCACCAGCTTCAAAATTATGGAAGGTGGTTTAGAAGATAATTTTAGCTGTGTAAGGTCAAGGCATTAAAAGAACACTGAAGTTATTTTCTTTTAAATTATCTCTCAACCCTTCTGAGTATTTCAAAGAGAAAGTCTCAGTTGCTGCTGATATGTCTTTTGCATTTCTTTATCACTTGCTAATAGCTGGTTTCAGATCCTTCAGATACCCACATCTAGCTACAAACTTTTTTTTCATTGTGCTTAGTTTTATGGCCAACTTTACATACAGCATGTGACAGGACATACTTTCCCTTTATAATTAATTTTACTTAGTATTTCCTCTTTATATTAACATTAAAACCCTGGGGAAAATCACAAAGAAAGGAAATACTGTTCTAGCTACCCCGATCACAGGCAACTAACCTCATGCCTGTCATAGCCAAGACTACCAAGCTTTACTTTCACCAGAACAATAAACAAGCCCATGCTTAAGGCCTGATATAAAGTACAATAGTCAAAATCTCTGTAGTTTCTATTCAACGAAATAAAGAAAATAGAGGCTAATTTACTTTGAGGGAATTGGGGTAGGGGGACAGTAATAGACCTTCTAATAAAACTATTTTTGTGTTGCCAGGAAGGGGCCTTCCTATTCCCATATTTTAACCTTTTGAAAAACCCACACTAACACCCTTCTCCATCCCCACCCTGGCAATACTTTTTAAGTAACAGTTGTCCACTAGACTATAAACACCTTGTGAGCACAAGCCGTGCCTTTGTTAGCTAAAACTCTGGGGCTAAGTAGTCCCCTATAGATATTTATTATGCGATTGTTGGATGAATGAACTATGCCAGAAATTGGTCCTATACTTAATTCTTCTTCTCTTTTTCTTACAAGACCTATTGAATTAAGTCATCCTTCCATGCAAGTCCTACACACTTATTTAAGGATCTAAAGTATAAGTATCTAACAAGTTATAACTTCCTATAAATCCCAAATCTAAAATGATGATGAAAATGCCACAAGCTTTGCACCTATTCTTTCCAAAAAGACATTTTATATTTAAAATAAAGTTACATGCAATGTCAGCTTTTCTTTTAAAAAACTATTTTTATTGGGAGAAATTCCTTATTTTATGATTCCATTAGAGACACATTATGTGTATACCACTTCTGGAGAAACACTACAAAATCTGAGCTTATGGCATGAATATGACAAAATATACTGATTAAACTCTAAAAAGTGCATATTATTTTCAATATTACACAAAACTTAAATCATCAAACAGAGAAATTCAGGTCCAAATGTCCTTCCAAAAGTTGACTTTTCCCAGCTCTCTATACATCTTAAGAATTTCAACAGTCCATAACTATCAATTGTATAACTCAGGAGAACTTCACTAAGAGATGTCAGCTTACTGGGACTGACCAAATAATATAGTTACCAAAGTAAATCACAACAGATATTCTTAAATCTATTCATTATCTATCTACCAGCATTAACAAGACATTAAGAATCCTTTGGGTTCTTAAAACACTAGAAGAATATAAATTTTTAAAATTATTTAAGGAAGGTAGTAAGTAAAATTTTACAGGTGAGTCAAATCTGCCTAACAAGTTTGCTCATACATGTCTCCTCTATCTTCAGCTAACACTGAAGCCAAACTTTGCTCCTTATCAATCACTTCTCTCCAGACTTTCCAAGGGCATCAGATCAGATCAGCCCATGACCTCCTTCAAAACTACTTTTTGCAGTAACATGGTAATACCCTCTCCAACCATCAAGCGAGTTCTACTTCTTTTCAAAGTGATTATTAAAACTGAGGATCTTTTAGAATGAAGGAAAAATGGTGACATCCCCCAAAACTTCTTACAACCTATAATATATTGTTATTTATGTTAGCTATTTCTGTATAAAAGAATTTGCCTGCAATGCAGGAGACCTGGGTTCGATTCTTGGGTTGGGAAGATCCCCTGGAGAAGGAAATGGCAACCCACTGGAGTATTCTTGCCTGGAGAATCCCATGGACAAAGGAGCCCAGTGGGCTACAGTCCATGGGTTTGCAACAGTTGGACAGGACTTAGCAACTAAACCACAACCATTTCTGTATAAGGAAGATATCAGAAATGACAGTGAAGTAGATAAAGGGATCTCCAACCTCTCCTCCCGCCCAGAGTTAGGTATTCCCATACTTTGCCACAGCACAGCAATATAGGATCTTAAGAGAAAAGGAAGGTGATGGTCAGTCTTCTGGAGCAGCTCCTACAGCAGTATGAGGCAATACCTTTAGGCGTGTCATGAGTAACCTCCTATGTGTGTAGCCAGAGAGGTGGAAGAATAGAAGACTGGAAGAGAAGTGGTGGTGGTGGTGGTGTTAATAATAAGAAGCAACTTAACCAAAAAACGGGCAGGATGGATTTCCTCAGGCAAAAAAACAAAATTTTCTCATTTAACTTTTGATGTACTTATTATTACTTTTTTCTGTCTGCCAAAATGGTATTCAATTTTAGGTTCAGTCCGACTCTTTGCGACCCCATGAATCGCAGCACACCAGGCCTCCCTGTCCATCACCAACTCCCGGAGTTCACCCAGACTCACGTCCATCGAGTCAGTGATGCCATCCAGCCATCTCATTCTCTGCAGTCCCCTTCTCCTCCTGCCCCCAATCCCTCCCAGCATCAGAGTCTTTTCCAATGAGTCAACTCTTCGCATGAGGTGGCCAAAGTACTGGAGTTGGTAGAACACTTGTAATCAAGCAGGCCTACGAACTTGTTAGAATGCGCACAGCATTATTATATTATGCCATGTACACAGTTCATGAAGAAGAAACATTCTTGCAACCTAAACAGCAGTTAACTTCAGACATTACCATTCGTTCTGAAAGGGCTTATTGCTCAACTATTTCGAATTTTGAAATTCGTAACAGTTAACTATGAGCCTTTAGAAAGGACCAGCCTCTTGGCTGCTTCAAAGCAAACGACAAATAGGAAGAAAGCTTACAATGAAAACCACGAGTCTTCCGGGAGGAAGTATATTACCATTCCATTTCCCGAAAGTTCACTCTAGGTGTGAGCGTTAACAATGTAAATATTTCTAAATACTAGATCTGACACTTGTATTCTTTTACTTGCCTCACTCGTAAAAGAGCTGGGATGCCTACCTTTAGGACTAACAAGTAAAATTAACCTTCCTTAGTATAACCGTGTACCAAGTAAAAAAAGGGGCCATTACACGGTTATAAACCGCCCTAAAGCCCAGAAGTGGATTCTCATGTCAACAAAGTGGACCCGAAGAGGCAAAGCTCGGCAAGCTCGGGCCGGCAGGTGGGGGAGTGGCGAGTCTGGATTTCTGGGCGTTTCGGCCCAGTTGGTATCCCCTAGGCGTATGGGTGATGACGGGGACGATTTTGCGGCCCCTTAGGGTCTCTGCCCGGAGCCGGCAGCAGGCCTCGGGCGGTAGCTCCTCAAACTCGAACGGTCTCCCATCTCCACCCCGGCCCCAGTACTGGGTTTGAGCACTGGTCCTCGGACCGAACACTGCAACTCCCCAGGCATCGCGCATCTCAAAGGCTCCCAGAGTCAAGCCACATTTTCCTCCGGAGCCATCACGAGCCCGCAGCCCGAGACCCAGGTCAGGGGTCTCCGACCTCCCGCCATTTCTCCACGTCGCCGCAGCTCGTAGTAAGAGGAAAGAACCTCAAGGTGACACCTTATTTCGGACGGTGGATGCGAGTTCTGGGCCAGAGCTCAGGGGCCGGCTTCCCGTCAAAGCCCTGCCGCCTCACCTGGCAGCGGCACACGATGTCGGCGTCCTGCGCCAGCAGATCCACCACCTTCCCCTTGCCTTCGTCGCCCCACTGCGCGCCGAGCACCACCGTCACCCGGTTCCCTCCAGGCCGCGCCCTGGGGCGGCCGCAGTCGCCGTTGGGCAAGGAGGATGCCGCCGATGCCGCCGGGTTGGTCTCGGCAAACGCCATGGCTCCGGAGACACGAGGAGAGCCCGAAGGGGAGGCGGGTAGCTTGAAGTGCGCGAACTGAGCTGCCCAGCGGTAGCCAGCCACATGCGGAGGAAGAAGGAGCCAGAGCCAGCCCGGCCCCGCCCCGCCTGCCGGGTCGCCACCCTCCCGCCAGGCCCGCCCCGCGCTCCCGCCGCCCTCTCAGAGGAACACCAGGACCTCCCCGCGCACGCCGGCCTTGGCAGCACCGCCCCAGGGAAAAGCCACGCCCCTTCCGCGGCCGGGCGCGCCCCTCCCGTGCGAACTCAGAACGGAAAGGATGGGGGCGGGGTTTCGAGCGCGCTTCAACCTCAACGCCCCGCCCACCAGCCCTTTCTCGGGCTTTTCAAACTGGAGAGGCGGGGAGGTACGTGCCAGTGCGTCAGACTACAACTCCCGGCAGCGCTCTGGTCAAAGTGGTGTATTCCGGTGATTTGGTGTCTGCCATCTGCACGTTTCAGTTTGTGAAAAATGCTTGTTTTTAAGTTCTTTCTTAATATGCTTTTATTAAGGAATGAGATAGTGTATACAAAATACGAAGGGTGGAATTTCAAAATACAAATGGGATGAAATTGGAACATACTATAGATTTAGAGTTGGAAAGTAAAGGTCTGAAAGAACAGAGATGCGAACGGGCATCAGAAAAGGGCAAACTCGAATGTAAAGCAGTAATGTAGAGGTCATTAGGCCTGAAAATCTATAGAATACGTAGAGTCCTATACCTTCTTATTAGAATTAAATGCCGATATCATTATAGTGTATGCCAGAATACAGTAACAACCATATGAGGTAGGTAATACTATCTTATCCTTATTTTACAGGATTTAAAAGTTAACTACCTCTAGTGAGGAGTGAATTGGTACCTAGATGGTCAGTCCAGAGCCCAGGTGCTTTCTGTAGTGTTTAATGTTTCAGTTGCCATTAGATTCCCAAGTATACTATAAAAATAAAGCTCATTTTAAACGGGATCAGGAAGCCCCGAAGGGGAAAGCTCTCATGCGGGTACCACTCCGAGCAGATTGCCTAACAAGGAAGAAGGAAGATAAGAATATTACTTTTCTTCTAGGATAAAGGAAGACATTTTTCATATAGGAATTTTATCTCCTGCTTTTAAAAAATGGAAGGCAGTTTCCTCCTTTGCCCCAGCAACAATGCTCTAACCTTTGAAATCTTTTTGTCACTTTAGTTAAATGAATAGTTAAATATTATTTTATAATGATCTGTGACCCAATTTAGTCACGTCCAAATTTTTTGATATTTGTGAAAAACTTCCTCCAAATCAAGCTATAAGTGAAGTCTTTTTGACCTTAAACTAACTTTGGGATTTTTTTAGAGGGCCTCTGGAGCATCTCAGAGGATCTGTTCTCTCTGTTTATAAAAAGGGAGATACTAAACTAATTGGACTTATTTGGAAATTACATGGGAAGCATTGTCAAGTAAATAATACTAAGCCTTCTTTATATTGCATCTGTATAGGTATGTGTTATAAATGCTTCATAAATATAACATTCCTTGAAATCTGATATTTCTGGTGTATTATTACATTCATAAGGGCTTCCAAGGTGGTACTAGTGGTAAAGAACTTGCCTGCCAGTGCAGGAGACATGTTCTACCCCTCGATTGGGAAAAGTCCCTGGAGGAAGACACAGTAACTCACTTCAGTATCCTTGCCTGGAGAATCACATGTACAGAGGAGCCTGGTGGGCTACAGTACATAGGATCACAAAGTGTCAGACACAACTTAGCACACACACACATGCACCATTCATAATTCTAGTTATTATTTTATAATGTGTGTCATCAGATCAGATCAGTCGCTCAGTCGTGTCCGACTCTTTGCGACCCCATGAATTGCAGCACGCCAGGATTCCCTGTCCCTCACCAACACCTGGAGTTCACTCAGACTCACGTCCATCGAGTCAGTGATGCCATCCAGGCATCTCATCCTCTGTCGTCCCCTTCTCCTCCTGCCCCCAATCCCTCCCAGCATCAGAGTCTTTTCCAATGAGTCAACTCTTCTCATGAGGTGGCCAAAGTACTGGAGTTTCAGCTTTAGCATCATTCCTTCCAAAGAAATCCCAGGGCTGATCTTCAGAATGCACTGGTTGGATCTCCTTGCAGTCCAAGGGACTCTCAAGAGTCTTCTCCAACACCACAGTTCAAAAGCATCAATTCTTCGGTGCTCAACCTTCTTCACAGTCCAACTCTCACATCCATACATGACCACAGGAAAAACCATAGCCTTGACTAGACGAAACTTTGTTGGCAAAGTAATGTCTCTGCCTTTGAATATGCTATCTAGGTTGGTCATAACTTTCCTTCCAAGGAGTAAGCGTCTTTTAATTTCATGGCTGCAGTCACCATCTGCAGTGATTTTGGAGCCCAGAAAAATAAAGTCTGACACTGTTTCCACTGTTTCCCAATCTATTTCCCATGAAGTGATGGGACCGGATGCCATGATCTTCGTTTTCTGAATGTTGAGCTTTAAGCCAACTTTTTCACTCTCCACTTTCACTTTCATCAAGAGGCTTTTGAGTTCCTCTTCACTTTCTGCCTAAGGGTGGTGTCATCTGCATATCTGAGGTTATTGATATTTCTCCCGGCAATCTTGATTCCAGCTTGTGTTTCTTCCAGTCCAGCGTTTCTCATGATGTACTCTGCATATAAGTTAAATAAACAGGGTGACAATATACAGCCTTGACGAACTCCTTTTCCTATTTGGAACCAGTCTGTTGTTCCATGTCCAGTTCTAACTGTTGCTTCCTGACCTGCATACAAATTTCTCAAGAGGCAGATCAGGTGGTCTGGTGTTCCCATCTCTTGAAGAATTTTCCACAGTTGATTGTGATCCACACAGTCAAAGGCTTTGGCATAGTCAATAAAGCAGAAATAGATGTTTTTCTGGAACTCTCTTGCTTTTTCCATGATCCAGCGGATGTTGGCAATTTGATCTCTGGTTCCTCTGCCTTTTCTAAAACCAGCTTGAACATCAGGAAGTTCACGGTTCACATATTGCTGAAGCCTGGCTTGGAGAATTTTGAGCATTCCTTTACTAGCGTGTGAGATGAGTGCAATTGTGCGGTAGTTTGAGCATTCTTTGGCATTGCCTTTCTTTGGGATTGGAATGAAAACTGACCTTTTCCAGTCCTGTGGCCACTGCTGAGTTTTCCAATTGCTGGCATATTGAGTGCAGCACTTTCACAGCATCACCTTTCAGGATTTGAAATAGCTCAGCTGGAATTCCATCACCTCCACTAGCTTTGTTCATAGTGATGCTTTCTAAGGCCCACTTGACTTCACATTCCAGGATGTCTGGCTCTAGGTCAGTGATCACACCATTGTGATTATCTGGGTCATGAAGATCTTTTTTGTACAGTTCTTCTGTGTATTCTTGCCACCTCTTCTTAATATCTTCTGCTTCCATTAGGTCCACACCATTTCTGTCCTTTATCGAGCTCATCTTTGCATGAAATGTTCCTTTGGTATCTCTGATTTTCTTGAAGAGATCCCTAGTCTTTCCCATTCTGTTTTCCTCTATTTCTTTGCATTGATTGCTGAAGAAGGCTTTCTTATCTCTTCTTGCTATTCTTTGGAACTCTGCATTCAGATGTTTATATCTTTCCTTTTCTCCTTTGCTTTTCACTTCTCTTCTTTTCACAGCTATTTGTAAGGCCTCCCCAGACAGCCATTTTGCTTTTTTGCATTTCTTTTCTATGGGAATGGTCTTGATCCCTGTCTCCTGTACAATGTCATGAACCTCATTCCATAGTTCATCAGGCACTCTATCTATCAGATCTAGGCCCTTAAATCTATTTCTCACTTCCACTGTATAATCATAAGGGATTTGATTTAGGTCATACCTGAATGGTCTAGTGGTTTTCCCTACTTTCTTCAATTTAAGTCTGAATTTGGCAATAAGGAGTTCATGGTCTGAGCCACAGTCAGCTCCTGGTCTTGTTTTTGCTGACTGTATAGAGCTTCTGCATCTTTGGCTGCAAAGAATATAATCAATCTGATTTCGGTGTTGACCATCTGGTGATGTCCATGTATAGAGTCTTCTCTTGTGTTGTTGGAAGAGGGTGTTTGCTATGACCAGTGCATTTTCTTGGCAAAACTCTATTAATCTTTGCCCTGCTTCATTCTGTATTCCAAGGCCAAATTTGCCTGTTACTCCAGGTGTTTCTTGACTTCCTACTTTTGCATTCCAGTCCCCTATAATGAAAAGGACATCTTTTTTGGGTGTTAATTCTAAAAGGTCTTGTACTTACCAAATTCCCTTGTCCATTCTACTATAATGAGCTCTTATTGGACCTCTAATAAGGGACATTTAAGTCTTTTGTCACCGTAGAGAGTTACGGTTTTACTCTGATGCTTTGCAAAAATATTCCTATAAAAATGCTTCATCTTTAAGGAGAATCATGGAAAAGACACCCCCCCCCCCAAATAATTAGAATGCAGATTTCTGATAACTTTAAGATCATAACACTGAACTAGGTAAAAACTTATAAAGCTTTAATGGAAAACTGATTGATTCATAAAGCCGCTAACCCAAGATCAACAAGAATTACAGGAGACTGAATGAACAAATAAGAATGACTATAAGTCATGATTTTTTTATGCTGGTTCCCTAATGTTCTACTTTTCCTGAATGAAGTCTTTTAGAGGATGATTATAATCTTTATGACTTCTTATGCTAGTCTCCTAATTTTTACTTTTCCACATTTAAGGAAATTTTTCTCTTAAGCATCTGTCACTTACAGTAGCTGTAAACAAAGATGAAATATTCATTGTTTCCTACCTGATCCCTTCAGAATTTGGGAACTCTTAAATATTCTTTTCCTGACAGAACAGTTAGTTATTTACATGAATTCAGTGAGAACCTGTTCTTATAACAGTATACAACAGGAAATATTAACTACATTGCCAAGGCTTTGGCTGGAATGTCGTATTTGAGAGAGAGATATATAGATATGACCAATTTTAAGGAATTGCTTGGAAAAACTAAGCCTAGCACCTTGCTTGTAAGGTTCCAGCACAGTAATCTTAAAAAGAAGTTATATGGTCAATCACTATACTTGCTACATTTATGTAAATAATCAGGCCAAATATAATACAAACAAATTAGTTTTACTATGATTTTTTTGATAAAAGGGAGAAAATTATGGCGAGAGAAATTATGTTTGCATCTCTGTAGATATTAGATTCTTGTCCTGTTAATTTTCTTTAAAGTTTTGTTATATGCTTATAAGCTGGACTAGATCCTAAAGTCTTTTTTCCTCAAATATCTGATTACAAATCTCCAAATTAACATTTCCAACTTTTTCCAACCCTTCTGGTTTGGAATCAATAAGAATAAAATTTATGAATTTCCTTGGACACAAAGGTCCTCACTACCCAGATGCACCAAAACACCTGAAACTTGAACCTTGGGTAAACATCTCACAAGGAAATGGCAACCCACTCCAGTATTTCTGCCTGGGAAATCCCATGGACAGAGGAGCCTGGCAACCTACAGTCCTTGGGGTTGCAAGAGTCCAGCACGACTTAGCGACTAAACAACAATAAACCATCTCACAGCTAAAGAAGACTCCACCTGGCATCCCATCCTATAACAAGCTCTGAAGACCACTGAATCAAACTGACCAGGAACTGCAGTAGATAACAGCTGAAGGACACATCTTTTTTTCCCAAGATGACTGGACCAGACTTGTGTAACTTTTTCCTCTATTTTTATTGCCTTATCCTCTCCCTCTTCTTGGAAAGACAGTGCTTTTGTCCACATTTTCAATCTGCTACAAAAGGGGGAAACTTACCTAATTGTTGGGTTTGCCCCTAGAGACATCAATCTATTCACAACAGTGGTGATCCTTTCGTCCATCCTGTAACACATTTTTTCACTTGTCCCAAGCACTATTGCTAATTTCACTCATCAATCACTTGACATCAGCTGCAGAGTAAAACATTTGAAGCTTCCCATTCATTCACCTCTTAAAAGAAGCCTATTTGACTCTGAGTCTGCCTCCATAGGGAGAGACTTTCTCCTCTAGGTCAGAATAAGTTCCAATGAAAGCATGATTCAAACTCCCTAACACTAGGAGAGCTAGTCAATTCCACAGCCAAAGCATAGCAGCCCAGCAACGATCACCTGACTCATTAGCTAAAGTAGTTTTGGAAAATTGCATATCCCCTCATTACCTACTTGCTAAACAAGAAGGCATTTTTTTCGGTAGCAAATACTACCTGTTACACATAGTTAAATGCCTCTGGAGAGATTAAAAACTCAATCATAAAGATCAGGAAAGTAGCCCATTGGTTACAATAAATTTCACCTGATGATCCCTACTTTTTTTTGTTTTTGTTTGTTTTAAACCTATGTAGTATCACCTTTAAATTTGGGCTCCCGGTTTAGAACTGTAATACAAACTGAATTTATATTACTCTTAACTCTGCTTTGCATAATCATTTTTGTGCTCGTTAAACCTTTGTAAGAATAACATATACCCAGTGTAACTGAGCAGGACCCTATGAGGCCTTCTGGGGTAGATCTCACCCTTGCATGTCCTCCACTTGCCTTCCCTAAGTTCCAAAGAATAAATTTAATCACAGAAGTGAGAAAATGCACAAAGAAAGAAAAACAATCAAGTAAGACAAAATAAACAGTTTAGCCATAAAGTCAAGAATCTTTAGCTCCTCCTCAAGTGCTATAGCTAATATTCTGAGCTATATCCCTTTGAGTTTTTCTGCAGCTAATGAAATCCCCTCCAAGTGGATGAAGTTAGCTATATGTTGCTCATAAGCACATAGAAACCAAGCCAGTTGGGAACCAAAAGATTAATGATGTTGACTCCCAATTAGCTTACCACCAACCAATCAGAAGAATTTCCATGAGCTGAGCATGCACCCCACAGCTCCCCTCCCTCAGCTTATCTTTAAAGACCTTTCCCTGAAAACCATCAGGAAGTTCGGGTCTTTTAAGCACCAGCTGCCTAGACTCCTTGTTTGGTGCCCTGCAAAAAGCACTACACTTACCTCCACCACAATTGGGTGTCAGTAGATTAGCTTTATTGTGCATGGGTGAGTAGACCCAAGTTCGCTAGGGTGGTAATAGCCTACCAGTTCAAGATGATCTCTGGTGTTTATGGCCTTGATAAGATACAGACTTTAGATAGGAAATACCTGATACTTATCCCTCCTACTTTTCTTTGTTCCTCAAATGTGGCCTCAATGATTTCCAATCTGCACTTTCCCTTTGACATGGGGCACAGCCACCAATAAAGCTCCTCTCTGGCACCGAGGACCAAAACCTCTAGATCTGGAAAACCTGACTCTTGGTCAAGCATGCTCTCAAAGGAAGATGGTGACGAAAGGGGGAAATATGAAAAGAAAGGAACAGTCATCTTCAATGGAATCAGTGCACCTGCCACTTGTTGCAATCTGCATAACCAGCCGCAAGAAGGAAGAAAAGAATGTTAATTTTTTTCTGGTATAAGGGAGGACATTGTTTGGTTTTTTTTTTCATTTTTCCTTTTATTTTATTTTTAAACTTTACAATATTGTATTGGTTTTGCCAAACATCAAAATGAGTCCTCCACAGGTACACATGTGTTCCCCATCCTGAACCCTCCTCCCTCCTCCTTCCCCATACCATCCCTCTGGGTCGTCCCAGTGCACCAGCCCCAAGCATCCAGTATCGTGCATCGAACCTGGACTGGCGACTTGTTCCATATATGATACTATACGTATTTCAATGCCATTCTCCCAAATCATCCCACCCTCTCCCTCTCCCACAGAGTCCAAAAGACTGTTCTATACATTAGTGTCTCTTTTGCTGTCTCATATACAGGGTTATTGTTACCATCTTTCTAAATTCCATATATATGCATTAGTATACTGTATTGGTGTTTTTCTTTCTGGCTTACTTCGCTCTGTATAATAGGCTCCAGTTTCATCCACCTCATTAGAACTGATTCAAATGTATTCTTTTTAATGGCTGAGTAATACTCCATTGTGTATATGTACCACAGCTTTCTTATCCATTCATCTGCTGATGGACATCTAGGTTGCTTCCATGTCCTGGCTATTATAAACAGTGCTGCGATGAACATTGGGGTACACGTGTCTCTTTCGATTCTGGTTTCCTCAGTGTGTATGCCCAGCAGTGGGATTGCTGGGTCATAAGGCAGTTCTATTCCAGTTTTTTAAGGAATCTCCACACTGTTCTCCATAGTGGCTGTACTAGTTTGCATTCCCACCAACAGTGTAAGAGGGTTCCCTTTTCTGCACACCCTCTCCAGCATTTATTGCTTGTAGACTTTTGGATCGCAGCCATTCTGACTGGCAGGACATTGTTCACAGAGCAATTTTATCTCCTGCTTTAAAAAACAAATGATTTGTTTATTTTGGGGGGCGTGTCAAGTCTTAATTGCAGCACGCAAGATCTTCATTGTGTCAAGTGGATTTTTTGTTGTGGTGTGTGTGCTCTTTAGTTGTGGTGATCAAGCTTAGTTGCTCCAAGGCATGTGGGATCTTAGTTCCCCTACCAGGGATCGAAACCACATCCCCTGCATTGCAAGGCAGTTCTTAATCCCTATCTCCTGCTCTTAAAAAAGGAAAGAAAATCCCTCCCTCACCAAGAAAAAATGCATTAACTCCCACTTGCATCCAGTGAGAAACTGCCACAGCAAGTTATGGTGAATCATGGGTAACTCTAGAGAACAAAGAGGGTTTTGCTTTTGTTAGGTTTTAGAAGGAAATTCGGACAAGGCAATGGCACCCCACTCCAGCACTCTTGCCTGGAAAATCCCATGAACGGAGGAGCCTGGTAGGCTGCAGTCCATGGGGTCATGAAGAGTCAGACACGACTGAGTGACTTCCCTTTCACTTTTCACTTTCCTGCATTGGAGAAGGAAATGGCAACCCACTCCAGTGTTCTTGCCTGGAGAATCCCAGGGACAGTGGAGCCTGGTGGGCTGCCGTCTATGGGGTCACACAGAGTCGGACACGACTGAAGTGACTTAGCAGCAGCAGCAGAAGGAAATTGCTAGAGTTGTTTTGAACAAACATTCATTGGAGAAGAGCCAGTTTAGAGCTGGCAACCTCATAAAACCCAAGGGTTGAGACCAAAGAATAGTTTTCAGAGTTCCAAACTTAACCTTTGCACCCAGGACTTAAAGCTCTTTTGCCACCTGAGCATTAAGTTTTAAAATATTTCAGGATACAGTTAGTCCCTTACATATGAACCTTCAGGTTGTGAACTTTCCAAGTTATGAACACGCATTCCCATGTCTGATCACACAAGTTAGTTCATGTGTCTGGCATACATTGTCATGTACATGCAAATCCTCTGCGAGTGGTTGTGCTTTTGTGTCCTTTACAGTACTCTATAGAGTACAGTAGACAGTATCTTTATTTCAAGTCCAGGATGTCCGGAAGCAAGAGTGAAAGCAGCGGTGATGTAGCTAGAACTGCTAGTAAAGAGCTGTTGCATTCCCAGGTGGCGCTAGTGGTAAAGAATCTGCCTGCTACAGCAGGAGACATAAGACATGTCTGGGTCATATTCCTGTCTTCCTGGGTCAGGAAGATCTCCTGGAGGAGGGCATGGCAACCCACTTCAGTTGCCACTCTTGCCTGTAGAATCCCCACGGACAAAGGAGCCTGGTGGGCTACAGTCCATGAGGTCACAAAGAGTCAGACACAACTGAAGCGATTTAACATGCACTGTACTTCTCAAGGTACCTTCAGATGAGATCAGTCACTCAGTCGTGTCCGACTCTTTGCGACCCCATGAATTGCAGCACGCCAGGCCTCCCTGTCCATCACCAACTCCCGGAGTTCACCCAGACTCACGTCCATCGAGTCAGTGATGCCATCCAGCCATCTCATCCTCTGTCGTCCCCTTCTCCTCTTGCCCCCAATCCCTCCCAGCATCAGAGTCTTTTCCAATGAGTCAACTCTTCTCATGAGGTGGCCAAAGTACTGGAGTTTCAGCTTTAGCATCATTCCTTCCAAAGAAATCCCAGGCTGATCTCCTTCAGAATGCACTGGTTGGATCTCCTTGCAGTCTGAGGGACTCTCAAGAGTCTTCTCCAACACCACAGTTCAAAAGCATCAATTCTTCGGTGCTCAGCCTTCTTCACAGTCCAACTCTCACATCCATACATGACCACAGGAAAAACCATAGCCTTGACTAGATGGACCTTTGTTGGCAAAGTAATGTCTCTGCTTTTGAATATGCTATCTAGGTTGGTCATCACTTTCCTTCCAAGGAGTAAGTGTCTTTTAATTTCATGGCTGCAGTCACCATCTGCAGTGATTTTGGAGCCCAGAAAAATAAAGTCTGACACTGTTTCCACTGTTTCCCAATCTATTTCCCATGAAGTGATGGGACCGGATGCCATGATCTTCGTTTTCTGAATGTTGAGCTTTAAGCCAACTTTTTCACTCTCCACTTTCACTTTCATCAAGAGGCTTTTGAGTTCCTCTTCACTTTCTGCCTAAGGGTGGTGTCATCTGCATATCTGAGGTTATTGATATTTCTCCCGGCAATCTTGATTCCAGCTTGTGTTTCTTCCAGTCCAGCGTTTCTCATGATGTACTCTGCATATAAGTTAAATAAACAGGGTGACAATATACAGCCTTGACGAACTCCTTTTCCTATTTGGAACCAGTCTGTTGTTCCATGTCCAGTTCTAACTGTTGCTTCCTGACCTGCATACAAATTTCTCAAGAGGCAGATCAGGTGGTCTGGTGTTCCCATCTCTTGAAGAATTTTCCACAGTTGATTGTGATCCACACAGTCAAAGGCTTTGGCATAGTCAATAAAGCAGAAATAGATGTTTTTCTGGAACTCTCTTGCTTTTTCCATGATCACGGTTCACATATTGCTGAAGCCTGGCTTGGAGAATTTTGAGCATTCCTTTACTAGCGTGTGAGATGAGTGCAATTGTGCGGTAGTTTGAGCATTCTTTGGCATTGCCTTTCTTTGGGATTGGAATGAAAACTGACCTTTTCCAGTCCTGTGGCCACTGCTGAGTTTTCCAAATTTGCTGGCATATTGAGTGAAGCACTTTCACAGCATCATCTTTCAGGATTTGGAATAGCTCCACTGGAATTCCATCACCTCCACTAGCTTTGTTCATAGTGATGCTTTCTAAGGCCCACTTGACTTCACATTCCAGGATGTCTGGCTCTAGGTCAGTGATCACACCATTGTGATTATCTGGGTCATGAAGATCTTTTTTGTACAGTTCTTCTGTGTATTCTTGCCACCTCTTCTTAATATCTTCTGCTTCCATTAGGTCCATACCATTTCTGTCCTTTATCGAGCTCATCTTTGCATGAAATGTTCCTTTGGTATCTCTGATTTTCTTGAAGAGATCCCTTTTCTTTCCCATTCTGTTGTTTTCCTCTATTTCTTTGCATTGATTGCTGAAGAAGGCTTTCTTATCTCTTCTTGCTATTCTTTGGAACTCTGCATTCAGATGTTTATATCTTTCCTTTTCTCCTTTGCTTTTCACTTCTCTTCTTTTCACAGCTATTTGTAAGGCCTCCCCAGACAGCCATTTTGCTTTTTTGCATTTCTTTTCCATGGGGATGGTCTTGATCCCTGTCTCCTGTACAATGTTACAAACCTCATTCCATAGTTCATCAGGCACTCTATCAGATCTAGTCCCTTAAATCTATTTCTCAATTCCACTGTATAATCATAAGGGATTTGATTTAGGTCATACTTTACTGTAATATTAAAAATTATTTCTTTATTTTTAATGTTTGCTTATTTTTTTATGTATTCTTTCGTGTGAAAAGTATTATAAACCTATTACATCACAACCTGTCCTTTGGCATAGGGAGATAAGCCCCTACTCTGGACACTGGTCCTGGCCCACTGACCACAGATTTGTTAATTCAGATAACTGCTCCAAGGGTCACAAAAGAAACAGAAAACTCACCCTACCTGTCTACTCTCCTCACTGAGGTAGCTCCTATGATGGACAGACTCCCCAGACTTCTGTTCCTCCACCCCAATCCACCCTAGACTTTTCTAGATGCAGAGGGGAGTCTTCTAGAATATTGGCAACAGTTTCACAGTTCAGTTTAGTTAGGAACAGTCCTCCAAGACAGAGGACTCCACAGGGGTTCAGGCCAGAGGTGGGGATCCTGAGATTCTGGGAGGCACTGGAGCCTGTGTCCACGCACAGCCCTTGGTGCAGATGAGCTTGTAAAGTGTTCTAACTCCAGAATCTCTGCCTCCATGAACCCACAGACCTGAACTCCATCTTCTGCCTCCTCAGGGTGTGGAGGACGCAGAGTCGCGGGCCTGGAGACTCATTCTCCTAGGGCTCCAGGGCTCCAGGGTGCCCTAACTTTGCATGTGGGGCTCTGCACCTTCCCAAATCACCCCAGCCAGCAAGACAGGGCACTAGGCAGTGGGGTTTGGCTGCTTGGTATTGACTTTCTCTAGAAGATCTAGGCTTTAGCCACCTTTGTTCTCAAGCCCTGAGTAAATGAAGAGAAAATGAGGGCCTTGTGAAGTGTAAGAAGGCCTGAAAGGGCAGCCAGTAAAGGGAACTGGGTAATGTACTACTAGGCTTCAGCCTCAGGGGAGCAAAGACAAAGGGGTGCCCCCAGGAAAGGCTTTTGAAGCCCCCCTCCCTTCTCAGATCATACCACTGCTCTGCTTCTCCCAACAGCATGAGTGTGACTCTATCCCTGTGGGCCAGGCTGGGGTGCAGATGGGCAGTGCCTGCTGGGAACTTGACTGCCAGGAGCACAGATGGCACTATGCCCAGCAACTAGGGAGCTAGTAATAGTGACTCTTTCGACACCATCAGTGAGACAAGGCTGGCAAGCACTGGGGAGTTCCCCACTCCCAGCCCATATTTTTCATGATTCCCAAAATCTGCTGGGGGCACTGCTTAGGGGAAAAAAACTCCTGTACTGCAGGCAGTCACCCACCAAGAACAGCAATAAGGTCTGTTGCTTTCGTCTAGACTCTGTCTTCCAGGAGGGGTCCTGGGGGCTTCCTGTGCTGAGGGGGAGATTAGTCAAAGAGCTCTGCCTGGGAAACTGCTAAATATTTGAGTCAGGGGTCAGACTTAGAAAGAGGATTGCAGAAAAGAGTGAATATTAAAGCAGAAACTTTAAACCGCCCTTTCCCTACCCTCAGGCTCTCAGAGATAGCGATTAAGTTTAACTGAAAAGTGAAAGTCGCTCAGTTGTGTCCAACTCTTTGCAACCCCATGATCTATTCAGTCCAAGGAATTCTCGAGGCCAGAATACTGGAGTGGGTAGCCTTTTCCTTCTCCAGGGGATCTTCCCAACCCAGGCATCGAATGAAGTTCTACTCACATTGCAGGCAGATTCTTTACCAGCTGAGCCACAAGGGAAGCCCAAAAATACTGGAGTGGGTAGCCTATCCCTTCGCCAGTGGATCTTCCTGACCCAGGAATCGAACCAGGGTCTCCTGCATTGCAGGCGAATTTTTTACCAACTGAGATATCAGAAAAGCCCTAAGTTTAACTGAAATGGGTTCCTTAGTAGGATGTGCCTTAGTAGGATGTGAACTTGGCTGTTGTTGGCTCCCAGGGATTCTCTGCGTCTGGATTTCCTATTTCTTGTTCTTGAAAACATCGCCCCTCCCCTGGCTTCCTAAAGACATGTTGCAGATATTAAACTGTGGACGGGGTTTTCTGCATTAGTCTGTGTTCTTATCTGAATCAAAAGTCAAACGAGATTCCCCTAAACACGCCTCTGATTCCTCACTAAGCAGAATGAAGTGGCCATGATCGGACAGGACTGGAAATGGGACCCCCTAACTTTCCCCCTCACAGCTCAGGTGTGTGCATGCTAAATCGCTTTAGTTGTATCCGACTCTGGGAGACGCTATGGACTGCAGCGCACCAGACTCCTCTGTCCATGGGATTCTCCAGGCAAGGATACTGGAGTGGTAGCCATGTCTTCCTCCAGGAGATCTTTCCCACCCAGGGATTGAACCCATGTCTTATGTCTCCTGAATTAGCAGGTGGGTTCTTTACCACTAGGGCCACCTGGGACACCTCACAGCTCACGTTAAGACTGGGCTTTGGAAGCGGTTCTCGGGAGTGCCGTGTGCCTCTCACGCCCTGCTCTCCAGCTCTACCGGGGGGAACTCAGCAGAAAGGGACCTAGGGCCCGTGTCCCCATAGGAGAGGAGACCTTTCCTCCCCACGAGGCGGGGTGAAACCTGGCAGGTATCGGTGGCTCTTCCTGAGCGGCTGATATCTGACAAGAAAGATGCCGTCAGCCGTGCTGCCAGAGGCCACTGCACTGTGTGGAAGGAGATCCCTATCCCGCGCTGGACTGAACCCAAGAGCTGGTGAGCAGATCATGTGCCCTTGGCACCTGCAGATCAATGCATTCTTAACAGTACTCTTGGAGTATATCCTGGAGAATTCCATGGACAGAGGAGCTTGGCTGGCTACAGTTCATGGGGTCGCAAAGAGTCGGACACGACTACGTGACAGACACACACACAACCTCTTCTCTGGCCTGCAGTATGGACTTGCGTGGAAGTAGGGGAGTCACAGGCCTGAGGCTGGTGCTGGTTTCTCTGGCCTGTCTGTCCACTTGGCTTCCTCTGGGGGGAGCTGCATGTCCTGAGTGTGGGTCTAGGGTTAGAAGCCTGAGAAACCTGTTCTGCCTTGAGTCTGTGGGCTCGGGCTTCCACCTTGCTGGTTCCTTCCTTGCTTTGCCAAGCCTGACGGTCTGATCCAAACCTGTTTCGATCTTTTATTCATCTCTAGCCTCAGCAGATGGAAGGAAGCTGCCTCAGCAGTTCGGCTTGTTTTTCTTAGACTCCTAAGCAGGGCTTTCCAGCTGGGAGAGGCTCCTGTTCCAGCTTACTCTAACCCTTGCCTGAGGCCAAGAATGCCAGGACTGAGGCCAGCTAGGAGCCAGTACATTGTCACTGGCCTTCTAGACTAGAGGGACTGTCCAGATATGCTTTCTGCTGCTCAGAGACAGAGGATTTGCTGGAGATCTGAAAAATGGGATTCTGTGTGAAAGTAAAATGAAGTACTCACTAAGTTTAGAGCCTTCTTAAAAGGAGAATTTTTTTAGTTATCAATTTACATAAAGCCTAATTCTTTTATCTTTAGCTTTTAAATAATTTATTATATATTTGTTGTTGTTGTTCAGTTACTTGGTCGTGTCCAACTCTTTGTGACCCCATGGACTGCAGCACCACCAACCTCAGTCCCATTCTCCTGCCACTAGGTGGCAAAGCTACAAAGCTGAGAGGGCTCAGCTCTCTGACTACAAATCCTGTGTCCACCTGACCCTCATCTCCCCTCTCCATACCCCCACCACTTCATACACACAGTACTGCCCTTCTAGGGCACCTGTCTCCCCAGAACTCCAAGCCCCTTCTAAGTATTCTCTTCTCACATCTCTAGAGGTGAGCAACAGAGCATGAGAGAACTTTCTGGAGTGATGGAAATTTTTATATTTTGATTGGTTTGATGGTTCTATAGGTATAGACATTTGTCAAATCATTCATTGTATACACAATAGTATGTATACACTTAAGTATAGATTATGCTTGAAAGTTTTGTGTTTAAGTACAGAACTGAATACAATTGTAGTTAGGTCACAACAGTTTTGTAGACAGGAAATCCTTCTGTCAAGAGAAGAGGGCTGGGGAGAGATGATAATGCCATCTGCATCCTTAATAGTGTTATTTCCTGATCTTCTATAGCTTTGAGGGGGATACTGGCTCTGTATCCTGCTGATGGATTGGTCTTCTGTTGCTATGATAAGAAATCCATGTTGGAATTTGCTATCTACACAGCCTCTCAAGTGTTCGAAGCAGTTGGTAACTCCATCCTTACCACCATTCCACCCTGAAGCACTTGGACTGTGTCTTCATGTAGACAATGAAGCCATCTATGGTATCTGTCACTGTAACTGGGACATCAAGTACCCGATCTACACCCGCCTCAACTGGCTCATTAGCCAGATTGTCCTTCAATTGCCTCCCTGCATTTGGTTAGTGCCCTCAATGTGAACCTCACAAAGTCCAAGACCAATCTGGCCCCTACCCCCACATCCACTTTCCCTTGGTGACTACTCACACGTTGTCTCAGCTGAGAAAGACCATCATGAGCAGCTCTTGGTGTCAGGGGTTACCAATGTCTGCTCCAAAGCCTCCAATCAGATGGGTCAACTGTGACCCTCACCATGGCAAATAATGGCCTGTTCTACCATGGAGATGTGATACCCAAGCATGTGAATGCCGCCATTGCCACTCTGAAGACCAGGTGCATCATCTGGTTTGTGGGCTGATGTCCCATGAGTTTCCAGGCAAGTTGGGGGGAAAGGGAGGGATTAGCATGTTTTCTGTGTACCCACTAAGAGGTGAGATTCCTGTAGAACTTCAGGCACTAGGGATGGGAGAATCTGGCAAATAACAGCCTTAGAGGCTGTCTTTAACTTAATAGATCTCAACTTGTCTAGAACATCTGAAATAATTTTTGAAGTGCCAAAGAGCCTTTTAGATAAGAAGATTGATAAATTCTACTCTTAAAGGGGTCTCTAATAAGAAAGGAACTATTCTTCCAGGGTCTAACCATATATAGTTTTAGAGATCAGCATTAGTCAGTCCAAGTGCATAGCAGTAGCTAAGGGCTAAACTGGATGGCCCTTTTCAGCTCAGCTCAGATTCAAGGAGACTTCTCTGTAATGATCTGAAAAGCCCTCAGCCAGGTAGGAGGGCATACTTGTGCTCTCGAAGAGGAGGGAATCTCATGGACCAGGCTCTGCCTCTGGCAAGCCTGAGCAGAACCCAGCACAGCCCTCACCAGAGGAGTAAGGCTCATTCTGTTGACCTGGTTTTACCCACTTTGATTTTCAGATATTCAGCTCTAGCATATATAACTCAGAAATGTGCATCTGCTTTTTTTAGGCTCCAGTGAGCCTTGGGGCTGCCTGGAAATGTTACTCATGGCCTTGCTTTGAGTTCAGGGAACTCGTTATTAACATTAATCTAGGAGCTGATCCCCAACATCTGTGAGCCCTGCTTGACTGACCCCAAGGAGGGGTTTGCTGAGAGAATGGTGTCCTAGAGCCCATTAGTGTGGTGCCTGGGCCCATGGCTTTGACCCCTACCATGGAGCTGCATGCATTTAATAGAGGCTATGGGCCTATGCGACTGTCAGTCTCCTGGTGATGGGTCTCTTTCTCTGGTTTCCCATTTTTCTCTATCACTGCAATTCCGAGTGTAGAGGTCTGACAGTCTCCTACTTGGTTTTCCCCCACTGTTACTCAGTCCTTAGAGTCCCACGGAGAAGGCAATGGCACCCCACTCCAGTACTCTTGCCTGGAAAATCCCATGGACAGAGGAGCCTGGTAGGCTGCAGTCCATGGGGTCGCTAAGAGTCAGACACAACTGAGCGACTTCACTTTCACGTTTCCCTTTCATGCATTGGAGAAGGAAATGGCAACTCACTCCAGTGTTCTTGCCTGGAGAATCCCAGGGACGGGGGAGCCTGGTAGGCTACCGTCTATGGGGTCGCACAGAGTCGGACACGACTGAAGTGATTTAGCATAGCATAGCATAGCATAGCATAGAGTCCCAAGAATACAAGGCCCTCAACCTACTTTATTGGGTTGTCTTAATTCCTTCAAAGCTCTAACATTGGTATATGTCTTTCTTATTGCACCTCCTTCCTTCCATTTCAAGCAGCACAGGTCTCCCTAGTAGTAACTGTTGACTTTAAAGCTGTTCCTGGCAGACTCTTAACCTCCTGGCTTCTCTAGGACTCAAAAGGTTTGGGTTAGAGATGGAGTTAAGGAAGGGAAGGAGATTACAAAAATCTGCCTGGTGCCTCATGGATCTTGACCTGTATGTATTTGGCAAGTATGTCTAGCCTGCTCTTCTGTTCTTTTCTTTTTCTTTTTTTTAACTTAAAAACAAATTATTTTCTTTCTTTTTTTTAGTTTTTTTTTTTTCCTTTCTTAGCCAGTTTTTCTGGAATTATAAACTCCTCTCCCTTTTCTTTGTGTTTTTTAAAAGATCTGAAAGAATCTTTGTTAAATCTATGCCTGGGCTCAGCTCCCTCCCTTACTCCCATCTCCAAGCCCCAGAGAGAGTCATCTCAAAAGCTTTCTCACTTACTTGTCTGCCTGTGGACTAGAAAGATTTTAACACAGTCTCTGCATGGTAGCCTTAGAGTAGCCAGAGTTCTTATATAGTAGCTCAGGGCTCCCAGAGAAAGTGTTTCAAGAGAAACTAGCAAGAATGGCCTGGCCTTTTCTGACTTGGCCTGTGACTCCCAGCACATTGTTATATCAAGGGAGTCATAGTGGCTGCCTGGGCTCCAGGGGAAAGGCATGGACTCTACCTCTTGGTGGAAGGACTGTCAAAGAATTTGTGGACATTTTAAAACCACCACAGGTACTTATGGGCGGTGGCAAGGGGGAATTATGAATGAGTTAACAGAAGTTTTCTCTCTATTGTCATAGTTTTTATTCTCATCTATAGTATAGCATGCTTGTAAAGTTTTCTATGATTATAATGTATTTTTACAAAGAGAAAAATATTTTATTTTTAAAAGGGTACTGTTAACTGTTCTTGAAAAACCAAAAGGGTTTCCACTAAGACATCCATAGCATGTCACTGCATTGTGGTTTTTTACACAGCTCTGAGGAGCCAGTTCAGGATTAGGTTGGAGTCCTAAAAACCAAGATAACCCACCTGGACAGGGCTCTAACTGGCAATTCTGGCTCCCAACCAAATGAGTTAACTGCCTTATATTAAACATTAACGTCTTGATTTCCACCCCAATCTAGAAGGCTTCATTGTATTCCAAATGTTACATCCTATAACCTGACCCTAAAAATGTCCTTGGTACTGCAATGAGTAAGTTAAGACCAGACACAGGCACAATACACAAGATCCATACACAGGCACATAAAGTCTGTGGGTCTAGTTTACAGGTTTTCAACAAAAATGGAAACGTTGAGGAATAGAGGGAACCCCTTGAATAAATAAATGGTTAATAACAGTCAGACAGTCAGTCAGTTCAGTCACTCAGTTGTGTCTGAGTCTTTGAGACCCCATGAACTGCAGCACACCAGGCTTCCCTGTCCATCACCAACTCCCAGAGCTTGCTCAAACTCTGTACATCCAACCATCTCATCCTCTGTCGTCCCCTTCTCCTCCCACCTTCAATCTTTCCCAGCATCAGGGCCTTTTCAAATGAATCAGTTCTTCGCATCAGGTGGCCAAAGTATTGGAGTTTCAGCTTCAGCATCAGTCCTTCCAATGAATATTCAGGACTGATTTCCTTTAGGATTGACTGGTTGGATCTCTTTGAAGTCCAAATGACTCTCGAGTCTTCTCCAACACCACAGTTCAAAAGCATCCATTCTTCAGTGCTCAGCTTTCTTTATGGTCCAACTCTCACATCCATACATGACTACTGGAAAAACCATAGCTTTGACTAGATGGACTTTTGTTGGCAAAGTAATATCTGCCTTTTAATACGCTGTCTAGGTTGCTCATAGCTTTTCTTCCAAGGAGCAAGCGTCTTTTAATTTTGTGGCTGCAGTCACCATCTGCAGTGATTCTGGAGCCCAGGAAAATAAAGTCACTCGTCAGGTGAGGCTGCAAAAGTGGTGTTTTGCGCTGTACATGGGAACAGTGCAAGGGAAGCTGGTGTTCCTTTGTTGGATGCTTCTGGAGGGCAAATGCTTAAGTAATTTTTGAGTTTTTATCCTTATATTTTACTCTGCTTACATTTAGTTTAGATATGACTTCACACCTACCATATAGGGGGTAGGCCAGAAATAGTTTTGGGGAAACATGTCCATGGAAAGTTACAGTTGATACTGAAATTCAGGTTTCCTGGTTCCTGAGTTTTGATTTTTATTTGTTTTTGCCTCTGCCTACTCCCATTATCAATTAGGGTAAAACAAATCATTAGAGACTCATTTAACCATCAGTTGAGGCAAAAAAAAGTGACTGAAATGACAATATAGCAGGAAGAGAGACTATCATATTTTTTTATGTCCTCAGATGACATTTCAGGGAACACAGCAAAGGATAGTGTTCAGATATATGTTTTATTAAGCCAAGTGCTGGTAGGATGGGGAGTGGATATGTTCTAGATTAGTGCTCTCTCCCTGTCAGCAATACCCGTCTCTGTCAGGGACACCCTATAGACCACAGTATGGCCAAGAGTTCAGAAGTGCAAACTCCAAGGAATTTAATACACGCTAGCAGTTGGTGGCGCTTAGCGGTGGCTACCTAGTGGCGCCAGGTAAACCTGCCTGCCAGTGGAGGAGACATAAGAGACGCTGGTTCGATCCATGTTTCGGGAAGTTCCCCTGGAGAAGGGCATAGCAACCCACCCCAGTACTCCTGCCTGGAGAATCCCATGGACAGAGGAGCCTGGAGGGTTACAGTCCATGGGTCACAAAGAGTTGGACATGACTGAAGCAACACGCATGCACAGCAGTTCTCATGGATATGCCTGCTAACATTTGGGGAGAGGCTTACTCATCCTGACCAAAGCATTTACCTTTTTTGGGCCAATGTCAATCCAATTTTTTTAAATGAAAAAAAATTACTTTTATTCTGACTGCCAATGCCAGACTAGCACATTGAGGAAATCCTATTAAAGTTTGAGGATGCATTAGCAGGGCATCATGAAGTGGGAAATAGCAAGTATATTGGCAGTAGCCCCAGTGATGAGGAGTAGAGTGATACCAAAACTTGCTGGCATTGTATTTTGTAGTATTCTGGGGGCAATTAAATGTGTATGAGCCAACCATGTGGAAGACATTAAAGGTATTGTGTGTG
The DNA here is from genome assembly GCF_019923935.1 of Bubalus bubalis. NCBI lineage: Eukaryota > Metazoa > Chordata > Mammalia > Artiodactyla > Bovidae > Bubalus > Bubalus bubalis. Next base: position 48,400,028 of record NC_059161.1, read on the forward strand.
TGTGTGTGTGATATGTGTGTGTGATTAGTGGTTGCAAGGATCCTAGGATAACATTCCAAATTCTAGAACAACATTTTCCTTTTTAATGTTCCTTTTATAAGACAAATCCAGCATATTCACAATAGTGATGGAATGGAGCAAAGCCAGATATCTTGTATTTATTCTTTTGACAAATATTTGAGTTCTCATTTTGTGTCAGTTGCTGTTCCAGGCACTAGGAATATAGTAATGAACAGGAAAGGTAAGTTCCAGGGCCCTACTTTTTAGTGGAGGAAATGGCAAAGAACTAAGCCAATAAACAAGAAGATCATTTCCAAGAATATTAAGTAAAATAAGGGACTATCATAAGGAAACTTGTAGGATGAAGAATATGCTTATAATCTTGATTATACTGCTGCTGCTGCTGAGTTGCTTCAGTCGTGTCCGACTCTGCACAACCCCATAGACGGCAGCCCACCAGGCTCCCCCGTCCCTGGGATTCTCCAGGCAAGAACACTGGAGTGGGTTGCCATATCCTTCTCCAGTGCATGAAAGTGAAAAGTGAAAGTGAAGTTTCTCAGTTATGTCCAACTCAGCGACCCCATGGACTGCAGCCCACCAGGCTCCCCCGTCCATGGGATTTTCCAAGCAAGAGTACTGGAGTGGGTCGCCATTGCCTTCTCTGAATCTTAATTATAGTAATGCTTTATCGGTATACATAGGTGCCAAAATAAAATGTATGAAATTGTCCACTGTAAGTATGTGCAGCATATGTATCCATTATGCCTCAGTAAAGCCATTTTAAAAAATAAAAATACAACAGGCAGTGTGGGAAGCTAATTCAGATTGTTTGTTGGGGAAACCCTCATGAGGAGGTTACATTTGCACTGAATATCATGAAGGAGCTGACCTCACCAAGAACTGAGGGCCCAGCAGATTTATCTTGCTTGAAGAAGCCAAGAAGACCAGTGTGGCTGGGGCAGAATGAGCCAGGGGGAGATTAGGAACAGTTACTACTACTAAGTCGCTTCAGTCCTGTCCAACTCTGTGCGACCCCATAGACGGAAGCCCACCAAGCTCCCCCATCCCTGGGATTCTCCAGGCAAGAATACTGGAGTGGGTTGCCATTTCCTTCTCCATGCATGAAAGTGAAAAGTGAAAGTGAAGTCGCTCAGTCGTGTCCGACTCTTAGCGACCCCATGGAGTGCAGCCTACCAGGCTCCTCCGTCCATGGGATTTTCCAGGCAAGAGTACTGGAGTGGGGTGCCATTGCCTTCTCCGTAGGAACACTTAGGAAATGGCAACCCACTCCAGTGTTCTTGCCTGGAGAATCCCAGGGACAGCGGGGCCGGGTGGGCTGCTGTCTATGGGGTCGCACAGAGTCGGACACGACTGAAGCGACTTAGCAGCAGCAGCAGCAGCAGCAGCAGGGCCTTATGGACCACATTAAGGATAACTATGAAGCCCATATTACCAGAGCAAGCAGTCAAAGCTCCTCTTTCATCTCTTAAGAATCGGGGCATGGACCAGAGGCAACACAGGAGCCTCTCAGCATCCTTGTCTTTAATTTAATGATAGGGTTCCTTGACTTATTCTTATTCCAAGAAACCGCTAGGGAACAGTGGAAAGTATAAGTAGAATGAGGATGATCATATGACTGGGCCAGTTCAGTTTTTGTATTCTTGATATTCTCTTCACTGCAGCTTTTCCTGCCTTCCATGAGAAAGAAGTCAGCTCCGGCTAATGGCAGCAGCCCTGATGGTGACCTCCCCAGGCTGGTTGATGACATGTTCATCTTTCAGAACATGGAATTCACTAAGGTTGTGGGCAACAGGTTCTTGGTCTGTGTAGACTGTGAAATTGGACCAATTGGCTGCCATTGCCTTGATGACAAGAACAGTTTCTATGTGTCCCTGGAATGGGTTTCCCATGACTAACCAAGGAGAAGAGAATCAGCTCCACGCTCATCTGTAAAAGCTGCTCCCTGCAAGAACTGGCATTTAACTGGTATAACTCTTCAGCCACTGCCTTTTCTGTGTTACTATAAATTATGAGTATCAAGATGTCCTGTTGAACACACAGAGGACTAATTCTGTTTCTTTAAAACCTCAAGTGCATGCCTCTTGCTTAGTTTGCTTTGCATCACATTTCCCAATTTCCCTCCTACCTCCTCAGTTTTGGGACCTATTCTTCTGCCTAGGATTCTGCCTGGGCTCTCTTTTACCCATGAGCTCCCTTGTTTCTTGCTCTAGAACAGCAGCAGTCAACCTTTTAGCCACAGTGACATATGAAAAATGATGTTCATGTGCTAATAGTTGAAACTCCACCATTTTCTCTCTCATTCAAGAAAGCATCTGAGTGTCTGAGAATGACTCTTTGATGTGGCTGACTTTATCTACAGTAATTTATTCTTTTTAAAAGTAAAGCATTAACAAACTTCAGTATGTAATTGCTAATCAGAAACATATTACCTTGGACACACCCCTAATATCATGTTCAAGAGCCTCTACTCCAGGTTGACAGTAACTTTTTAATGTGAAGATGAGCATGTGAAGATGTGAAGATTTTCTTCCCATCAAATCTTTTTTTAAAAACTTTATTAAAAAAAAAGTTTTGGGTGTGCTGGGTCTTTGTTGCTGCAAGCAGGCTTTCTCCTGTGGCGAGTGGGGGCTACTCTTTGTTGAAGTGTTTGGGCTGCTCACTGGGGTGGCCTCCCTTATTGTGGAGTGGGCTCTATGGGGAATGGGCTTCAATAATTGCAACTCCAGGGCTCTAGAGCATAGGCTCAGTAGTTGTGGTGCATGGGCTTAGCTGCCACATGGCATGTAGGATCTTTCTGGCCCAGGGTCAAACCAGTGTCCTCTGTATTGGCAGGTGGATTCTTTACCACCGAGCCACCAGTGAAGCCCTCAAATCTTGATATGATTTCTCTTTAGGTTAGCTCCTTACTGCCATATCCTATAAGTTGAGAATCAAAATTTCAACCCTATCTGGCAGCAACCCCAAGGAAAATTCAGCCCTGGTCGCTTTCCCAGGATTTCTTGTAATCAGAGTAGAGGGTGTGGGATATAGAAGGGATAGATGTTTGCCATATTATATACATAAGTTTGTCTTATCCGGACAAGTAACTCTTCATTTGCTCTTAGGAAAGACTCCTTTAATGGATAGTGTCATCATTTACTGAGCCTACCAACAATGGTCCTCTCTGAGTTTTGGTTCAATTGGAATCTCTGTATCAATTCAGAGTACAAACTTTCTGTCCAATGCCTCTCTTTATAGCTGTGGGGTTGCTCTAACAGTTTGATGTTAGCATCAGTTTGATGTTCAATATTATTTTCAGTTTTTCTGTCTTTTCTTTTCTGAAATGACTCACCATCTTAGAGGGAATCTATATAATCAGGTTTCAGGCATCCTTTCATCATTCCTACCTCTAAGATTCAAGAAACCTAGAGAAAGGAGGACTAAATAGAGACCTTACAATCTGTGGTCCATTCCTTGCATCTGTTTTCTGGTTGCTTTCTCCTTCCTCTCCACAGAACTTACACTAAAGAATCCCCAATTAAAATATGGGCCTTTTGCAACAAAACCATTCCCCTGGAAAGGTGACTTCCTTCCCCAATCAGGCACAAATATCTCTAGTAGAAAATGAGAGAGCTTTTGTCCTTAATTATGGTATTTGCAGGATAACAAACAAACAAACAAACTGAGATTTATCCAGGTCAGAAGCAGCAAGACCAAGCAGATGCCTCTAGGGGCATATGATTTCTCGTATCACAAGCCAAAACCTAAGCAAAGCATTTTTTAAAATTAGGATTTGACCTTTCCTTCCTTTTTTAAAAACACGGAGGTAAATACACATTCATTTAAATGAGTATAAATATAAAATGGGTAAAGATATGTTTTTAATCACTCACATTTCCACCATCCAGAGACTGCCAATGGCAACATGATATATATCCCTCTCAATGTTTTTCTATATGTACTGTATATAAACATGTATGATCTTTTAAAACAAATATAAGATCACACTCTTTTATAACTTGTGTTTTCCATTTAACAAAATACTGACTTCCCATGTCCATAGATGGATGGACTTCCCTGGTGGTTCAGTTGGTAAAGAATCGCCTGCAGTGCAGGAGACCCAGGTTTGATCCCTGGGTCAGGAAGATCCCCTGGAGAAGGGAATGGCAACCCACTCCAGTATTCTTGGCTGAAGAAGTCTATGGATAGAGGAGCCTGGTAGGCAACAGTCCAGAGGTGGTGAAGAGTTGGACACGACTGATCGACTAATACTTTTCATGTCTGTAGATATCCATTTATTTTCAATATTTCATTGTATTTCTGTACTATAATTTATTTAAACAATCCACTATTAGATTATCTCCAGTTTCTAATAAACAATGTGATATTACATGCAATGTTAGAGCTAAATCTGTTTAAAGTGAAGTCACTCAGTTGTGTCCGACTCTTTGGGACCCCATGGGCTGCCTACCAGGTTCCTCCATCCATGGGATTTTCCAAGCAAGGATATGGAGTGGGTTGCCATTTCACTCTTAATTATTTCCTAAGCTACATCATTAAAAGTGAGTTGCAGGGTATGCGCATTTTCAAGGCTTTGCTGTATTGACACATATTCCTCGAAAACCACTGTGCTAATTTATTCTCCTCCAGCAGTATAAGACAGCATTTCTCTGAACCTTTCCTAACACTGTGCATTTATTATGACTAAAAGAATATTTTGCCACTTTGATTAAAAAAATAGCATCTCACTGTTTAATTGGATTTATTTCTAATGAAAAGTTGTATACTTGTTGGTCATTATTTTTTTGAAAATTATTAAACATTATTATCCAGTAGCCAAAAATACCAAGTTGTTATTCTGCTTTTTCAGTTTTATATGAGAGAAATAAAGGCATTTAAGCAGTGGAAATTAGATTCTTGCAAGTCCCTGGGAAGAGTATATAATCTGGAAAAGCAGAAGAGAGCTGAAAGCTGAAACTTAGGGTTTATCTTGAAATCTGTCAACTAATTAATTAGTCACTTAGTTCTGCTATAAAGTGAGACTGTCATCTCTTCATTCCCCTCACATACAATAGCCTCTCAATAAAGATGTGTGAATCAGTTAACTGCTATTTGCTGTAGGTAGATAGAGGTAACCCATGCTTGCTGCTGTAAGTATAAAAGCCTGCAGTTCCTATTGAGAACAGCGACTGATTTTTCCAGGGCCTGATTGTTTCTACAAAATTCTTTTTTTTTTTTAGCAGAGAATTAAAGATGTACAATGGTGTACTGACGTTTTACATATTGTTACCATGCTGTGTATGAATGAAGCTACGCAGATAAATGTGCTGCTGCTGCTGCTAAGTCACTTCAGTCGTGTCCAACTCTGTGCGACCCCATAGACAGCAGCCCACCAGGCTTCCCCGTCCCTGGGATTCTCCAGGCAAGAACACTGGAGTGGGTTGCCATTTCCTTCTCCATGCATGAAAGTGAAAAGTGAAAGTGAAGTCGCTCAGTCGTGTCCTACTCTTAGCGACCCCATGGACTGCAGCCCACCAGGCTCCTCTGTCCATGGGATTTTCCAGGAAAGAGTACTGGAGTGGGGTGCCATTGCCTTCTCCGCAGGTAAATCTAACATATAACTAATGAGGGTCGCAAAGTGTTGGACACGACTGAGTGACTGAACTGAACTGATCCTAAAGGGGGGGCTTCCTCAAACCCTTGGCATAAGCAATCAAAAACCCTCTCTAGATGAAAATATCATCCTAAACTTGAAATTGTTTCTACAAACAATTTTGGTACTGTAATATCTTGACTACAGTAAAATATAATCAAGCACACGAAACAACGAAAAACTAGAAAAAAGACAATGGGAACAGTCCCATAGAGGATGGTGACATTGAAGTTTTCAGACATAGACTATAAAGTAACTCCTTTTTCTGTTCAAGGAGATATACACGGTTTGGAAATTTCAGCAGATACCTGAACATGTGAAAAAACAAGTGAATTCTAGCATTTTTTTAAAAAATCCAATAACCAAAGTTAAGAATTCAATGGAAAGAATAACTAACAGATATTTAATACTGCAACCCCAAACCAACATTACTGATAAAAATTAAAAGAAAATAAATTTATTAAGTTTATTGGGCCATAAAACTGCAGTCCACAGGCAAAATCCATTCAAAACAACTTCTAATTTATTGAGATTCAGGAGTCTGCAAGCCAAGAATGGTTCTTACCTTTTAAAATGGCTATATAATTGTCTACATAATAGCCTCAGTTTTTCCTTTAAGAGACAAAGCTTGAAATATGTATTATCTGGTCTTTTAGGAAAAAAGTTTTGCCTACTACTGGTTAATATTGTAAAGATGTCAACTTTTCTCCAAATCGAGATATAAATTTAATACAATCTCAATAAAACCCCAACTTTTTAATTTTTTTGAAAATTAAACAAACTGATTCTAAAAGTTATATGAACATGCAAAGGACTAAGAATAGCCAAAGAAATCATGGAGACAAACAAGAGGGGAGAATTCTTCTATTAGATAGATTTCGCAGCTTGTCACCTGGAGAGATGAAAGACTAACAGAACAAAATAACTCAGAAACAGACCCACGTATATGGATGCTTGATTCATGACAAAAGTGGGAGTAATGATTTTGGCATAAGGAGGGCTTATGCAATGCTGATAATGTTCCACTTTTTAAAAATTTTCATAGCGATTATGTAACAAATTATTAAGTATCGTACACATCTTTTGTGCACTTTCCTGAATATATGTTTTTATAATAAAATGGATTTTAGAAAAATGTAACCACTGAATGATCCTATTAAAAAAAAAGCTTATCTTCCTAAACATTAGATTCTTAGATCCTTCAAAACTAGATTACATTTCTTGTCTATTATCTACTAAACCTATATACATTTAAAAACTAAACCCTTGATTCTGCTTGCTCACCTCCAAGGAAGGTAAGTTCTGTAAGTGTAGGGACCAAGAATATTCCATTTACTATTACATGGTTTATGCCTGGCTCAATGTCTGCCACATTTTAATAGTTTGATAAATACTTGTTAAGGGAATTCAAACTTCATTGGATGTTATGCTATTTTAAGGAGACTAATTAAAAGTATTCATGAAAATTTTTAAAATGGTTAGAGTGAATTATATTTCTGATGCAGGAATAGGGGGTTAGAAATTAGGTATTGCACTTTTTTCTAATGCTGCTTGACAAAGACATGAAAACAGACGTGGAACAAGATCATGCAGAGTGTACATCAATGTGGCCATGATTTTGGCTAAGTCCTCTGAGGGTAAGAAAGTAAAGGTGTTAACGTCAGTGGTGCCAATCTTTCAATTGTGATCAAGGATTCCCGAATGTGTCTAAATGTCAGAATTTAGGGTTAAGGGACAGAAGTGTCCACTAAATTCGCTTCATGTCTGTTGAAATGTATTTTGCTTCATATGAAAACAATGTTATCCATGAGTAGTTTGTAGCCTATGATATAAACTATATGAACCCCAAACACAAGATTATGACAAACAATTGTAATTTGATATGCTAGGAATATGTCCTCTGCCACAATTAGTGCAGGGTCCCTAGTGACCCCAGACAATCTATTTCAGATTAGGGGCCAGGATGGAACTGTGACCTGGGGAACCAGTGAGGATGTGAAATGTGGGCTGGAGACTTATGGATGTAAGGAGGTGAGGGGGGAGAGATCAGTTCCCACAGGGTTATACATTATCTTTTCCTCCCACTTTGTCCTGAACAAGCTCTGGTATGAGATGTGAAATAGGGGTTGGTTGGCTATGGGAGTTCCGTTTTAGGGAGAAGTTGCCCCAGTCAAAGGGGAGGTAAAGTTCAAGATAAAACAATAGGGCTTTCAACAGAAAGTGAGCTCACCCAACTTGGGCAACTATAATAAGGCAACCACCAATTGTAAGTAATCAATCATTTGAAAGCAGGTACTGCCTGTACAGCCTTGGCACTGGCTCAAGAACGAATAGCTGAGGCATGGTCCTGGTGTCTCTCTATTTACCTTGATTCTTTACTGCTGCAAGAACAGGATATTCTTGTTCCCACAAAGCCACTCCATCTTATTTTGTGTGTTTCCCCCCACCTCACTCCTCACTCCATGTCATTTAATTGCTGTGTGGTGGGGAAAATAATACATATATATCTAAAGGATGCAGACTTACCAGATTCCTTAGATTGCTTCAAAATTAGAGTTAACCATGGACCTTTCCTTCTGAACTTTGATGTGTCTACAACAGTGCTGGAGTTGAGATATGAAAATAAATGGGGATGTGTATGAAAATAAATAAAGGAAACGTCATCTTAAATGGAGTCAGGAAGTCTTGAAAAAGGAGCTCTCACCCACTTGCCACTTGTTGCAGTCTGCATAACCAGCAGCAAGAAGGAAGATAAGAATATTACTTTTCTTCTGGTATAAGGGAAGATATTTTTCACAGAGCAATTTTATCTCTTGCTTTTAAGAAAAAGGAAGGAAGACCCCTCCCTGACCTACTGGCGATGTACTACCACTTACACCCAAAGAGAAACTGCATAACATCCGACCCTGGCTCTTCTCCAGTAAACGTTTGTTCAAAACAACTCAAGCATTTCCTCCTAAAACCTAATAAAAGCAAGTCCCTTCTCCTTTGTTCTCCAAATTTGCCTATGATTCACCAAAGTTTGCCTGTCCTGAATTGCAATTCTCTGCTATTCCCAAATAAACCCATTTTGCTGATGAAATAATTGGCTGCTTTTATTTCTGTGTTTGACGATACCTACTGCTGATCAAATGCTCTTTCAACTGCAACACATATTAACTATGACATCTAGTTCTGATATAAATTTGCTTGGCAAGAAACTGGGAATGAAATTGCATAAAATGTAGTATCTCTCAAATCATTTGTATATAGACAATCCCATTCTCTAATAGTCCCTGGAACAAATTGTACAACTTTTATTCAGTGATTCATTAAGTCAGTAAACACTGAGAACCTACTAGAAAACAGGATTATGCTGGGCACGATAAAATAAAGACGACTAAAGATACAGCTGTCGTCCTCAAGGACGTAAATTATTTGGGGTACAAGTAAACAGTCAGATTATAACACTGTGTGATAGCTTTGTTGTTTATTTTGGCTTTACTACAAGATTGCAAATCCCTTTGCAAATCAGAATGCTATCCTATTTCTCTGTACTCAAGTGCACGAGGTAGTGTTGGGCATAAAGCAGATGTTCAATAAGCACACGTTACTATTCTATTCTGTTCAATTTTATTTTTATTATTTTTTAGCTCTTTATTTTTTTAATTTAAATTTATTTAATTAGAGGCTAATTACTTTACAATATTGTATTGGTTTTGCCATACATCAACATGAATCCGCCACGGGTGTACACGTGTTCAAAATCACTTATCGAGTGCCTGCTTCCTGGAACAGAGAGGGTACTGCTAGATAATGTAATAGCTATTGCAGTGATTATATGCTGTCACAATGAAGATTTGGGCTAAACGATACACTAGCTTAAAAGTTTCACCTTCATCCAATCAATTCACATTTTCCTAAGTGGTTATGCTACTTCATTCCATAAAAACACAGTTTTGCTTTTCCTAAAATCTGATTTACATTTTCTCCTCCAGCAGCTCGGCCTCGGCGCGCGCTTGCACGCATGCGCTCACGCCAGCGCCTGGCGAAGAGCCCCCGCCCCGCTCCAGCCACCCGCACCCGTGGCATGCCTGTTGGGTAGTGGCGAGCCGGCGCCATGTCCGCCTCGGGAGTGGTGGTGGTGTTGTCCTGGCTGAGCTGTTGTGGCTCGGCCCTGTGGAGGTAGAGAGACGCCAGTCGCGGGAGGGGGCATCCCTGGGGCTGGGCAGGTGGGGCCATATCCCTGCGCCTTAGCGTCCCGGGGCCTGGGGCTCCGGTGGACGGCAGCCTCGTTCCCCAGTTCTCCTGGCGCCAACACTGGCTCCCCGCCGCCCGTTCAGTGTTTTCAGTGAATGAGGGCGGGAAATGAGGGCATACAATTGGAGACGGGAATGGCAACCTAATGGCAACCACTTCAGCCTTCTTGCCTAGGAAATCCATGGACAAGAGGAGCCTGATGGGTTACAGTCCATGGGGTCGCAAATAGTCGGACATGACTTAGTGACTAAACAACAAACAACAACAAATTAGGGTTTAGCTGTCTCCCCAAGTTCCCCAAGTTTCGCGTTACTTTCACGTGTCGGTTTCCTGGATAGCGGGTCCCACACTGAACCCTTTTGCCAGAGGGAAGCCCAGAGAGGACCAAAAAGTCTCCACCAGGAATGAGGGTGGGGGCGCTTCACTAGTAACTAGGTAGTTGATGGTTTATGTTAGGTAGTTGTGGTTGAATGATTTGTGAGAGGGTGCTTTTAAAATGTGCAATATGTAAGAATATGTAATTATGAATATGTAAGAATATGTAATTCCCGCAGAAAGTGGGTTGATGATGAGGAAGGAAAACTTGAAAGTTCTGAGGGATCCTCCATGTAAGTTTTTTGGTCAGCATTAGGTGGCTGCTGGATTGGAAAGTGTATCAAAATATTTTGCATTTTCATCACAGGTTAAAATACAGATAGTTAACTGGAAAAATGATATTTTGTGAATATTCTGTTTATTACCTTCTAGCCCAGATGGCGCTAGTGGTAAAGAACCTGCCTGCTAACGCAGGAGACGTAAAAGACGCAGGTTCTATCCCTGGGTTGGGAAGATCCCTGGAGGACCTGGCAACCCACTCCAGTATTCTTGCCTGGAGAATCCCGTGCACAGAGGAGCCTGGCGGGCTACAGTCCACAGGGTCGCACAGAGTCAGACATGACTGAAGCGACTTAGTGCACAGTGCAACGTTAAAATGTAAGGATACCAACAATAAAACTATTATAGAGGTTTCAGAGCCAAGGGATCCATGGCATCTCAGTGAACAGATGGATAAGTCAAATAGAGTAAAAGTAGTGGTTGGAAAGTCATTGAAGTACTGCTGCTGCTGCTGCTAAGTCGCTTCAGTCATGTCCGACTCTGTGCGACCCCATAGACGACAGCCCACCAGGCTCCCCCGTCCCTGGGATTCTCCAGGCAAGAACACTGGAGTGGGTTGCCATTTCCTTCTTCAATGCGTGAAGGTGAAAAGTGAAAGTGAAGTCGCTCAGTCCTGTCTGACTCTAGCGACCCCATGGACTGCAGCCTACCAGGCTCCTCTGTCCATGGGATTTTCCAGGCAAAAGTACTGGAGTGGGGTGCCATCGCCTTCTCCATTGAAGTACTGAGAAAAAATTAAAACATAGCATTGTGACAGAACTCTAAAAATTAATATTCTTCTTTATAAAATGAAATAATAAAACCTATCTCATGGTGTTGTGAGGCATGAAAACCATGATATATTTCAAACTTTTAACACATGTATCAATAAATTATGGTAGTTGATATTATTTAGGTTCACCTATGAGCTAAGGGAGTTTATAATGTTCGCTATGTTGTACACCAAAGATTTCTTTGGAAGGAATGATGCTGAAGCTGAAACTCCAGTACTTTGGCCACCTCATGCGAAGAGTTGACTCATTGGAAAATACTCTGATGCTGGGAGGGATTGGGGGCAGGAGGAGAAGGGGATGACATAGGATGAGATGGCTGGATGGCATCACTGACTCGATGGACGTGAGTCTGGGTGAACTCCGGGAGATGGTGATGGACAGGGAGGCCTGGCGTGCTGCGATTCATGGGGTCGCAAAGAGTCGGACATGACTGAGCGACTGAACTGAACTGAACACCAGAGATCACCAAGCTTTAGTGTAAAGGATTAGATACTAAATATTTTAGGCTTTTCAAGCAATGCTGTCTGTTTTAGCTGCTCTGCCGTAGTAGGGGACAACAGTAATAAACAGTAGTAAACCAACAGTGGTAAACAAATAGCGTGGCTGTGTACAAATAAAAGTCTATTTACAAAACACAAATGGAATTTGGCCCAAAGAACATAGTTTTCCAATTCCTGGTGTACATTCATAATTGAAGGAAATGCTCAATTAGAAGTTAGAGAAGACAAAGGTTGTTGTTTTGTTTTTTTTTTTGTGGTGGTCAGACTCCCTGAATTTTAGTTCTTAATAAGGTGTGCTTTTAAAGGAGGCGCTTTCTTGAACCTAATAGATTTTTATTTTATTGTTAGCCTTTTGGAAGGGGAAGTTGAGAAATCCAGGGTAGATGTTTTTATTTAAGAATCTTTTCCTGCCCCTAGGTCTAAGAGGTATTTATCTAAACTTTCTACCACTGTTACCAAACTTGGGTCTGCTTGCTGGTGCTCAGTAAAGTCAATTTGCTGACACTGGGTTTTTATGAAGGAAAGTTAGGGTTTATTCCAAGTGCAAGGAGTATGGGTGGCTAATGCTCAAAAGACCTGAGCTCCCCAATGGATTTCAGGGAAGAGTTTTATAAGACAGTTTGAGGGGAAGGGTCTCAGGATATACGATTAGCTTGGACACAGTTCCCTCATTGGTTGATGGTGAAGTAACAGGGAGGTATTTTGGGAATCTCAATAATCAACCTTCTGGCTCCAACCAGTGGTCAGCATGCAGCTCACTTCTGCTTCTGGTTGGGGTTTTAGTATCTACAAAACAACTGGGGAATGTGCATTAGACTCTTATCTATGGTTTCAGGGAGGAACTGAAGATTCTGTGACTGCTATATGGCTGATCTGTTATTTAAATTGTTACCTGCTCTCAGGGCCCAACTGCTGTTTTTTGTTACTACATGTTCACATTCTTTCATTCTTTTTATTTTTTTTAATTTATTTATTTTAAATGAAACAAAGATGAATATTTTTAATGATGAAAGGTACAATTCACAAAGAAGATAGACATCATAAACCATTAGACACCTTAACAAAGAAACAAAGATACATAAAGCAAAAACCAGAAGAAATATAAGGGAAAAGAAAAAATATATAATCACAGTAAGACATATTAACATTTCTCTGAGAATATTTTATCAAGTGCTGAAAAAATAAGAATAGGAGCATCTTGAATGATGGCATTAATAATTGAAATATAATAAATTTATATTTATATTAATCATATCATACACAAATATATTTAAAATTTTATATCTCATATGTTGTTATTAGATGTCCATAGGACATTTAGAAAAACTGGCAAAAAGATAAACATTACTGAATTTCACACACTGCTGCTGCTGCTGCTGCTAAGTCGCTTCAGTCGTGACTGACTCTGTGCGACCCCATAGACGGCAGCCCACCAGGCTCCCCCGTCCTGGGATTCTCCAGGCAAGAACACTGGAGTGGGTTGCCATTTCCTTCTCCAATGCATAAAAGTGAAAGTGAAGTCACTCAGTCGTGTCCGACTCTTCGTGACCCCATGGACTGCAGCCTACCAGGCTCCTCCATCCATGGGATTCTCCAGGCAAGAGTACTGGAGTGGGGTGCCAGTGCTGTCTCCGTTTCACACACTACAATCCTTTTATGTGTGTGTGTGATTCAGTTATACATATGCACATGTTATTTTTGAAATTATTTTCCATTATAGGTTATTATAAGATATTGATTATAGTTCCCTATAATCTATGTGCTATACAGTAAACCTTTGTTGCAGATCTGTTTTTTTAAATTAGAAATCTAGCATTCTGTTCATACTAAGTTAAACAAGTGGAATCAATATGTCAAAAATTTTTGTTAGGCAAAAATTCATGAGTTTTCTAAAATGTTATCTATATTATTTATATATATGTATACAAAAGCTTTTATACTACACTTGATAAAGGCTTGAGAAAGAACATCCATTAAAAAAAGAATAGATGGTGAAATTGGAAAACATAAACTAAATGAAATGGGAACACTGAATATGGAATAATACAAGTGAAACAAACTAGATAAAAGATCTTCGTATAGTCCTGTTGTTTTTAAACATGGCTGCTCATTAGAAACATATCTGGAACACTGGCAAAAAAAAAAAAGCAATACCTGGGCATTTATAGTTTTCAAAAAATTCCAAGATAATTCTGATATGCGTACGGACTTTAAAAAGTGATTACAGGTTTTTCTATTAAATGATAGTTTTGGTGATATACAATTCTATAATTTTTCTGTTGACCAATCATGATACAATGTTATTAAGTGAGTAATAGTTACATAATCACAATAGTAAAATATGTTTATCAGTTTTCACAGTCAATAGCCAGACAAAAAATAAAAGATAATTACAATTGCAAGCCGTAACGGGAACATGATTAACCTAACAATGTAAAATAATTACACACAATTTGGGGGGGGTCAAGCAGAATGATGTGGTAAGTGGAAGTGCATACATGCACATGTTTTCACCTGCCCACCCAGACTATGTCTTTTGGTTGGTGCATTTAATCCATTTACATTTAAGGTAATTATCGATATGTGTGATCCTGTTACTGTTTTCTTTATTGTTTTGGGTTTTATTTTCTGTAGGTCTTTTCCTTCTCTTGTGTTTCCTGCCTAGAGAAGTTCCTTTAGCATTTGTTGTAAAGCTGGTTTGTTGGTGCTGAATTCTTTTAACTTTTGCTTGTCTGGAAACCTTTTGATTTCTCCATCAAATCTGGAGAGTCTTGCTGGGTAGAGTATTCTTGTTTGTAGTTTCTTACTTTTCATCACTTTAAATATATCATGCCATTCCCTTCTGGCTTGTAGTTTCTGTTGAGAAATCAGCTGATAGGCTGATGAGAGTTCCCTTGTATGTTATTTGTTAGTTTTTCCTTGTTGCTTTTAATGTTTTATCTCTGTCTTTAATCTTTGTCAGTTTGATTACAGTGTTACTCTCTGTGCTTCCTGGATTTGGTTGATTATTTCCTTTCCCATGTTAGGGAAGTTTTTAGCTATAACCTCTTCAAATATTTTCTCAGGTCCTTTCTCTCTCTTCTCCTTCTGGGACCCCTATAATGTGAATGCTCCTGCGTTTAATGTTGTTTCAGAGGTCTCTCAGGCTGTCTTCATTTCTTTTCATTCTTTTTTCTATATTCTGTTCTGTGGCAGTGATTTCCACCATTCTGTCCTCCAGGTCATTTATCCGTGCTTCTGCCTCAGTTATTCTGCTATGGATTCCTTCTTGAGTATTATTCATCTCTCTTTGTTTGTTCTTTAGTTCTTGTAGGTCTTTGATAACATTTCTTGCATCTTCTCAATCTTCGCCTCCATTCTTCTTCCAAGATCCTGAATCATATTCACTATCATTATTCTGAACTCTTTTTCTAGAAGGTTACCTATCTCCATCTTAGTTATTTTTTCTGAGGTTTTATCTTGTCCCTTCATCTGGGATGTAACTTTCTGGTATTTCATGCTGATTAACTTTCTGTAATGTGGTTTTGTTTTAGTTCCTGTGGGATTGTGGTTCTTCTTGCCTCTTCTGTCTGCCCTCTGATGGATGAGGCTAAGAGGCTTGTGTAAGCTTCCTGATGGGAAGGATTGATGGTGGGGAAAACTGAGTCTTGCTCTGTTGGGCAGGGCCTTGCTCAGTAAAGCTTTAATCCAGTTATCTGCCGATGGGTAGGGTTACACTCCCTCCCTGGTAGTTTTTTGGCCTGAGATGACCCAGGTCTGGGTCATAGGGCCTCTATGGTTGGGTTAATGTCAACGTCCAAGAGAGTTTACATCAAAGGGGACCTTCCCAGACAACTGCTGCCAGTCCCATCCCTGTGGTGAGTCTTTGCTGACCCATGACTCCACAGGAGACCCTTCAACAGTAGCAGGTAGTTTTGGATTAGTTTCCTGTGGGGTCAACTGCTCCTTTCCTTTGAATCTTGGTGCATGCAAGGTTTTTTTTAATGCCCTCCAAGCCTGGAGACTCTTGTTTCCCCCAGTCCTGTGGAAGTCTTGTAATCAAATCCTGCTGGCCTTCAAGGTCAGATTCCCTGCAGATTCCCAGTCCCTCTGTCAGGTTCCCAGGCTGGGAAGCCTAACACGGGGTTCTAAACCTTCATAGCAATGGGACAACTTCTTTGGTATTATTGTTCTCTAGTTTGTGGGTCACCACCCAGCGGGTATGAGATTTGATTTTATCGTGATTGTGGCCCTCCTACCATCTTGCTGTGACTTCTTTGTCTTTGGACGTGGGATATCTTTTTTTGGTAGGTTCCAGCATCCTCCTGTTGATGGTTGTTCAACAACTAGTTGTGATTTTGGTTCTCTCGCAGAAGGAAATGAGCGCATGTCCTTCTACTCCACCATCTTGAACTAGAAGTTCTCTTTCATTAATTCTTAAGCCAGCCTTTTGAGACAGAGGGGAGACATTGGAGACTAAACCTTTTCAATAAATGAGGCAAAGCAGAGGACATAGGGGACAGAGATCTGTTCCAGGAGGGCCCTGCTTGGTTGTTGTTTAGTTGCTTAGTCATGTCCAACTCTTTGTGACCCCATGGACTGCAGCATGCCAGGCTTCCCTGTCCTTCATAGTCTCCCAGAGTTTGCTCAAACTCATTCAATACCTAGTGATGCCATCCAGCAGTCCATCCTCTGTCATCCCCTTCTCCTCTTGCCTTCAATCTTTTCCAGCCTCAGGGTCTTTTCCAGTGAGTTGGCTCTTTACAAATGAGGTTACTTTTGAACAAAATATATTATTAGAAGCAATTTTACTTGTTTTTTCTTGCTTTTTTAGTGTGGCCAATAGAAAAATTTCAATTATATAGGTGACTCACATTGTATTTTTATTGTCTATATTTCATATAGACAGAAATTAAAGTACCCTGAGTAATAGAAATGATAATCACTAGAACTCACAAAAATTTGCTCTTTTTTTTTTTTTTTTAATTTTATTTTATTTTTAAACTTTACATAACTGTATTAGATTTGCCAAATATCAAAATGAATCCGCCACAGGTTTACATGTGTTCCCCATCCTGAACCCTCCTCCCTCCTCCCTCCCCATTCCATCCCTCTGGGTCGTCCCAGTGCACCAGCCCCAAGCATCCAGTATCGTGCATCGAACCTGGACTGGCAACTCATTTCATACATGATATTTTACATGTTTCAATGCCATTCTCCCAAATCTTCCCACCCTCTCCCTCTCCCACAGAGTCCATAAGACTGTTCTATACATCAGTGTCTCTTTTGCTGTCTCGTACACAGGGTTATTGTTACCATCTTTCTAAATTCCATATATATGCGTTAGTATACTGTATTGGTGTTTTTCTTTCTGGCTTACTTCACTCTGTATAATAGGCTCCAGTTTCATCCACCTCATTAGAACTGATTCAAATGTATTCTTTTTAATGGCTGAGTAATACTCCATTGTGTATATGTACCACAGCTTTCTTATCCATTCATCTGCTGATGGACATCTAGGTTGCTTCCATGTCCTGGCTATTATAAACAGTGCTGCGATGAACATTGGGGTACTCGTGTCTCTTTCCCTTCTGGTTTTTTCAGTGTGTATGCCCAGCAGTGGGATTGCTGGATCATAAGGCATGTCTATTTCCAGTTTTTTAAGGAATCTCCACACTGTTCTCCATAGTGGCTGTACTAGTTTGCATTCCCACCAACAGTGTAAGAGGGTTCCCTTTTCTCCACACCCTCTCCAGCATTTATTACTTGTAGACTTTTGGATTGCAGCCATTCTGACTGGCGTGAAATGGTACCTCATAGTGGTTTTGATTTGCATTTCTCTGATAATGAGTGATGCTGAGCATCTTTTCATGTGTTTGTTAGCCATCTGTATGTCTTCTTTGGAGAAATGTCTATTTAGTTCTTTGGCCCATTTTTTGATTGGGTCATTTATTTTTCTGGAGTTGAGCTGTAGGAGTTGCTTGTATATTCTCGAGATTAGTTGTTTGTCAGTTGCTTCATTTGCTATTATCTTCTCCCATTCTGAAGGCTGTCTTTTCACCTTGCTAATAGTTTCCTTTGATGTGCAGAAGCTTTTAAGGTTAATTAGGTCCCATTTGTTTATTTTTGCTTTTATTTCCAATATTCTGGGAGGTGGGTCATAGAGGATCCTGCTGTGATGTATGTCAGAGAGTGTTTTGCCTATGTTCTCCTCTAGGAGTTTTATAGTTTCTGGTCTTACGTTTAGATCTTTAATCCATTTTGAGTTTATTTTTGTGTATGGTGTTAGAAAGTGTTCTAGTTTCATTCTTTTACAAGTGGTTGACCAGAGTTCCCAGCACCACTTGTTAAAGAGATTGTCTTTAATCCATTGTATATTCTTGCCTCCTTTGTCGAAGATAAGGTGTCCATATGTGCGTGGATTTATCTCTGGGCTTTCTATTTTGTTCCATTGATCTATATTTCTGTCTTTGTGCCAGTACCATACTGTCTTGATAACTGTGGCTTTGTAGTAGAGCCTGAAGTCAGGTAGGTTGATTCCTCCAGTTCCATTCTTCTTTCTCAAGATCGCTTTGGCTATTCGAGGTTTTTTGTTTTTCCATACAAATTGTGAAATTATTTGTTCTAGCTCTGTGAAGAATGCTGTTGGTAGCTTGATAGGGATTGCATTGAATCTATAGATTGCTTTGGGTAGTATACTCATTTTCACTACATTGATTCTTCCAATCCATGAACATGGTATATTTCTCCATCTGTTAGTGTCCTCTTTGATTTCTTTCACCAGTGTTTTATAGTTTTCTATATATAGGTCTTTAGTTTCTTTAGGTAGATATATTCCTAAGTATTTTATTCTTTCCATTGCAATGGTGAATGGAATTGTTTCCTTAATTTCTCTTTCTGTTTTCTCATTATTAGTGTATAGGAATGCAAGGGATTTCTGTGTGTTGATTTTATATCCTGCAACTTTACTATAGTCATTGATTAGTTCTAGTAATTTTCTGGTGGAGTCTTTAGGGTTTTCTATGTAGAGGATCATGTCATCTGCAAACAGTGAGAGCTTTACTTCTTCTTTTCCAATTTGGATTCCTTTTATTTCTTTTTCTGCTCTGATTGCTGTGGCCAAAACTTCCAAAACTATGTTGAATAGTAATGGTGAAAGTGGGCACCCTTGTCTTGTTCCTGACTTTAGAGGAAATGCTTTCAATTTTTCACCATTGAGGATAATGTTTGCTGTGGGTTTGTCATATATAGCTTTGATTATGTTGAGGTATGTTCCTTCTATTCCTGCTTTCTGGAGAGTTTTTATCATAAATGGATGTTGAATTTTGTCAAAGGCTTTCTCTGCATCTATTGAGATAATCATATGGTTTTTATTTTTCAATTTGTTAATGTGGTGTATTACATTGATTGATTTGCGGATATTGAAGAATCCTTGCATCCCTGGGATAAAGCCCACTTGGTCATGGTGTATGATCTTTTTAATGTGTTGTTGGATTCTGATTGCTAGAATTTTGTTAAGGATTTTTGCATCTATGTTCATCAGTGATATTGGCCTGTAGTTTTCTTTTTTTGTGGGATCTTTGTCAGGTTTTGGTATTAGGGTGATGGTGGCCTCATAGAATGAGTTTGGAAGTTTACCATCCTCTGCAATTTTCTGGAAGAGTTTGAGCAGGATAGGTGTTAGCTCTTCTCTAAATTTTTGGTAGAATTCAGCTGTGAAGCCGTCTGGACCTGGGCTTTTGTTTGCTGGAAGATTTTTGATTACAGTTTCAATTTCCGTGCTTGTAAAAATTTGCTCTTTACTTCAGTGTTTCCAATAAGAAATACTGGGTTTTGTTTTGTTTTTTTTTTTTTTCAATCTGTGTTCATTTTATTTGAACTCAGTTTATAGGTGAAGGAATTAGAGCCAATATTCTTCAACAGTTTTTATTCTAAAACAAAAACAAGATGCAAAAGTATTTGCTCCTCCCTATTGTGCCTTCTTTTCTATGGGAATGGTCTTGATCCCTGTCTCCTGTACAATGTCACGAACCTCATTCCATAGTTCATCAGGCACTCTATCTATCAGATCTAGGCCCTTAAATCTATTTCTCACTTCCACTGTATAATCATAAGGGATTTGATTTAGGTCATACCTGAACGGTCTAGTGGTTTTCCCTACTTTATTCAATTTAAGTCTGAATTTGGCAATAAGGAGTTCATGGTCTGAGCCACAGTCAGCTCCTGGTCTAGGGACTGGGGGCAGGAGGAGAAGGGGACGACAGAGGATGAGATGGCTAGATGGCATCGCTGACTCGATGGACGTGAGTCTCAGTGAATTCCGGGAGTTGGTGATGGACAGGAAGGCCTGGCGTGCTGCAATTCATGGGGTTGCAAAGAGTCGGACACGACTGAGCAACTGATCTGATCTGATTGTGTCTTCAGATATTAAGTAACCCTGAACACACCTTGAGTTGGGGGTTGATGTCACTGATGTCCCCAGTTTTAGCTCTGACTACACTTTCTAGGAAGGAACATGAGCAGAAATGTAAAGCTCATGGCAGCCCACAAGTGTTAGGCTTGCTCTGACCATATATTGTTTAGTCATTCAATTGTGTCTGACTCTTTACAACCCCATGGATTGTAGCCGACCAGGCTGTTCTGTCCATGGGATTTCCTAGGCAAGAATACTGGAGTGGGTTGCCATTTCCTTCTCCAGGGGATCTTCCCGGTCCAGGGATCAAATGCTTGTCTCCTGCATTGGCAGACAAATTCTTTACTGATGAGCCACCAGGGGAGCTCTTGACCATGTATTAAAATCCCTTTTATTTAGAGGAGATGTAGTCTTAATATTCACATTTGACATTTTCCTCTGCAGGTATTACAGTAACAGCCCAAACTACGACATTTTTAGTACCAGAAGTATTGTAAGTGTTTAATTTTTTTAAACTATAATTAAGTATTAATATTTTTGACTTCACAGCAGAGAGCAAAGTTAATCATACTCAGGTGCACAGTGCAGTGTCATTCTTTTATTTCCTCATCCTGTTTATCTTCCTAATATATTTCCCTCCTCCAATAAATATCTTGAAATATGTATGTAGCAAAAAATAGGTAGTGTTGTTTCAAGTGTTTTTGTAATTTAACATTCCCAAAATGGTGTTATGATACAGATAGAATGACCATATAATATATTGTCTCAACTACTGAGAATGAAAGATAGTGCTATTAATAGTTATGCTGGGACAACAGGTATAAATTGGGAGTGTGTAGACAAACCAGGATGCATGATCATCCAGCTATAGATTTCATTCTCTACATTACTTTTTAAATTCAATACTATGTCTAGTTCATTTCTTAAGGTTGCCTGATTACTAGTGTGTATATATTATTTACCTAGGCCCCCAACCAATGATGGATGAATGGCTTCTTACTACCACAAACAGCATTGTGATGAATGCCCTTCTACATGTCATTTTATGAATCTGTGCAATAATTTTTTAGCTATGATTGCTAGGACATAGGGAAACAGACACCCAGTTTAACTAAATTCTGAAGATTTTTTCCAAACTGGAAATCACAATTTATATTCTTACCCAGTGAACATCCCCACCAATATTTGGTACTATAGATTTTCCCTTTTTTTCACCAAACTACTACCACATACTAGTAGTTTATGCTGTTGTTATTTTCAATTCTCTGATGAGTAGTGATTTTTGAACCTTTTTTCCCATATTTATGCAGGGCTCTCCTTCTCTGAACAGCCTGCTCACTTTGCTCATTTTCCATTTAATTTTCTGCTCCTTTTTTGTTGATATACAGAGTGTTATCTACATTCTACTCTATATATTAGTCAAATGTTGATTTTAAATGTTTTGGTTATCATTTCATAGCCTCTTATCTACTCATCTAACCATTGACTTTGTCCATGGATATATAATTTTGTTTAAAAAGGATGACTTTTGTCAAGTCATCTGCTCCTTTGTTTAACCTTAAAATTTATACTTTTGGGGGGACTTCCCTTTCAGTCCAGTGATTGGGATTTTGCCTTCTAATGCAGAGAGGGTGGGGGGTGGGGCGGGCTGTGGTTTCATTCCCTGGTTGGGGAGCTGCGATCCCATATGCCTTGTGATCAGAACACCAGAACAAAAACAGTACTGTAACAAGTTCAATGAAGGCTTTAAAGATGATCCACATCAAAGAAAAAATCTTAAAAAAAAAGTTTATACTTTTTTAGAATTTTAAGAAAAAATTTTGTCTACCTAAAGTTGCAAAGATTTTTATCCTACATTTTCTATTATATGCTTTATATTATTACCTTTCAGATAAAGATCATAAATAATATCTGGAGTCCAACTTGTATATAATATAAGATAGGTCTTTATATTACTTTCTCCATAGAATGAACCAGCATGTATTAAAACAACTTATTGTTTCTGTATTATTTTTTGGTATCATCTTTGCTCTATATATTTTATTGCTGTTAAGTTGCTCAGTCACGTCCGATTCTTTGCAACCCCATGGACTGCAGCATACCAGGCTTCCCTGTCCTTCACTGTCTCTTCCGGAGCTTGCTCAAACTCATGTCCATCAAGTCGGTGATGCCATCCAACCATCTTGTCCTCTGTCATCCCCTTTCCCTCTTGCTCTCAATCTTCCCTGCATCAGGGTCTTTTCTAATGAGTTAGTTCTTTGCATCAGGTGGCCAAAGTATTGGAGCTTCAGCTTCAGCATCAGTCTTTCCAATGAACATTCAGGGTTGATTTCCTTAAGGATCGACTGGTTTGATCTCCTTGCAGTCCAATGGACTCTCAAGAATCTTCTCTAGCACCGCAGTTCGAAAGCATCAATTTTTCAGCGCTCAGCCTTCTTTAGGGTCCAACTCTAATGTCCTTACGTGACTACTGGAAAAACCATAGCTTGGACTATATGGACCTAGCTTGGACTATATGGACCTAGCTTGGACTATATGGACCTTTGTTGGCAAAGTGATGTCTCCACTTTTTAATACACTGTCTAGTTTTGTCACAGCTTTTCTTCCAAGGAGCAGGTGTCTTCATGGCTGCAGTCACTGTCCACAGTGATTTTGGCACCCAAGAGAATAAAGTCTGTCACTGTTTCCAATTTTCCCCCACCTATTTGGCGTGAAGTGATGGGACTGGATGCCATGATCTTTGTTTTTTGAATGTTGAGTTTTAAGCCAGCTTTTCACTCTCTTCTTTCACTTTCATCAAGAGGCTCTTTAGTTTCTTTTTGCTTTCTGCCATAAGAGTGGTGTCATTTGCATATCTGAGGTTATTGATGTTTCTCCCTGCAATTTTGTTTCCAGCTTGTGCTTCATCCAACCTGGCATTTCTCATGATGTACTCTGCATATAAATTAAATAAGCAGGGTGACAATATACAGCCTTGATGTACTCCATTCCCAAGTTTGAACCAGTCTGTTGTTCCATGTCTGGTTCTAACTGTTGCTTCTTGACGTGCATACAGGTTTCTCAGGAGGTAGATAAGGTGGTCTGGTATACCTCTCTCTCTTTAAGAATATTCCACAGTTTATTGTGATCCACACAAAGGCTTTAGCCTAGTCAGTGAAGCAGAAATAGATGGTTTTTTTTTTTAATTCCCTTGCTTTTTCTATGATCCAGCAGATATTGGCAATTTGATCTCTGGTTCTTCTCCCTTTTCTAAATCCAACTTCTACATCTGAAAGTTCTCAGTTCACGTACTGTTGAAGCCTAGCTTGAAGGATTTTGAGCATTATTTTGCTAGCATGTGAAATTGTGTCATAGTTTGAACATTCTTTGGCATTGCCTTTCTTTGGGATTGGAATGAAAACTGACCTTTTCCAGTCCTGTGGCCACTGCTGACTTTTCCAAATTTGCTGGCATATTTGAAAGGTTGTTGTTGAATCATGCGAATACACTGGGATTCTTGGCCCCCGGAGGAGAAGAATTCAATCCGGGGCTAGAGACGAGGCTTGATCGCTCAGAGCTTTTGTGTAATAAAGTTTTATTAAAGTGTAAAGGAGATAGAGAAAGCTTCTGACATAGGCATCAGAAGAGGGCAGAAAGAGTACCCGCTTGCTAGTGTTAACAATGAGGTTATATAATCCAAAGAATGTCTGGAGGTTGCAAAGACCTCATCAGACCCACTCCCATAATTTACATCTTAAGGTAACACTGTCCTCAGGCAAGATACATCCTTGTAAAGACCAGGTCTACTCCCATAATTAACATTTTAAGATAACAAAAGGTTGAATCCAAAGACTGTCCTTAGGCAGGATACATTATTGTTATATAATCCTAAGGAATGTAGAGAAAGACAAAAAAGTTTGTCCTTTCTTCCTTCTTGAGAATTCCAGACTCCTCTCTCCTTGGGGACCCCTAGACTCCCTATCAACCTGCCTAGGAAATGACTCTCATATTGAGTGCAACACTTTCACAGCATCATTTTTTAGGATTTGAATTCACTCAGCTTGAATTCCATCACCTCCATTAGCTTTGTTCCTAGTAGTACTTCCTAAAGCCCATTTGACTTCACACTTCAGGATCTCTGGCTCTAGGTGAGTGATCATACCATCATGGTTATCCAGGTCATTAAGACCTTTTTGGTACAGTTCTTCTGTGTATTCTTGCCACCTCTTCTTAATCCCTTATGCTTCTGTTAGGTCCATACTGTTTCTGTCCTTTATTGTGCCCGTCTTTGCATGAAATGTTCCTTGGTTGAAGCAATCTCTAGTCTTTGCCATTCTATTGTTTTCCTCAATTTCTTTGCATTGTTCACGTAAGAAGGCTTTCTTATCTCTCCTTGCTGTTCTTTGGAACACTGCATTCAGATGGTTATGTCTTTCCTTTCCTCCTTTGCCTTTTGTTTCTCTTCTTTTCTCAGCTATTTGTTCTATATATGGATACGTTAATTTCTGAACTTTCTTATTTCCTATTGATATATTTCATGTATCTTGTCTGCCACATATTTCATGTAGTTGGAGTTTCAATTCTCTACAGTTTTCCCTTGAATTAACACAAGACAGTATGTGTATCCTTCTACTCTAGATAAGCAATTCAGTAGTGTCCATTTTTAGCCTGCTGTGATTAGGGCTGCTATGAACATTCTTACACCGATATTCTGGTTAACATATGCATGTATTTCTGCTGGGTATATACCTAAGAGTGAAATAAATCATAGGGCAAGTGCATATGTTCAGGTTTCGTAGATGGTGCCAAAAGATTTTACAAAGTAATTTCTCAGTTTACATTTATATTCTATTTACATATATTGTTGTATTCACATTATTCAAAATCAGGGAAAAGGAATCTATGAAAACTATATCTTCTTTTCTAAAAATACTTATTTTATATTGAAGTAGAATTGATTAACACTGTTGCATTAATTTCAGGTGTACAGCAAAGTGATTCAGTTACACATATACATGTATCTATTCTTTTTTAAATTCTTTTCCCATTTAAATTATTAAAACTTTATTTCCTTATAAAACATGCAGTTATCCTCAAATTTATCTATTTCTTTATATCTTTACATGCCATTTGAATTTCTATTTGTAATTATTTTATTTCTCTAATATTATTTGTTTACTTTATCTTTTTTTCTTGAACAGCTTTGTTATATGATTGACCATTTTATTAGTCTTTTTTAAAAAATTATCCCTTTTCCTCTCTACTGTTCCTTTATCACTTTATGTAGGTGACAGAAATGTTTTGTTTTTAATTAATGACTGGTCACCAAAACAATGCAGTTATGTCATTTCAGAAATGCAGATTAGGTGCCAGAGTTTGATTATCAGAGAAGAAGGCTGATAAAAGTCAAGATAGTAAATGATAAAACCAGTAGTATTATGCTTGCTTAAAAGCCATATTTACAGAAAGAAAGAAAATAAGGCGTATATAAAATACCTTGGGGATTAAATATTCCATGAATCTTCTTGATCGAAAACATTTTAAAAAATCCATTTCCATCTATTTGCTCTTCCTGGAGGTTCAACTTGCAGCACTCCCTCAAGACGATATATATTTGCACACTTTAAAATCTACTGCCTGATGATCTGGATGCTAATCAACATGAATCTAAGTGCTGATAGATTCTCCCCCTTGGGGTCACTGATAACTCTTGGCACATCCTTAACTACTAGGAACTGTTAAAGTAAAATAGGTTGCTTTGACATTCACAAAGAGAGATAACCAAGGGTTTAGAGGACAGACCCAGGGAGAGGACTGGTGTTGGCTTCATGGAGACAGCCTGAAGGGGCTCGAGTGTGGTATAGCTGCAACTGGGCTGTTTACAGAAGAATCCAGGGCCGCCATAGACGCAAAACTCCATTGTTAGATCGTGCACGAAGGGAGGAGCAGATCGCCATAGCAGTCTCTTTCTCTGAGCACCCAGCCTTCACCTCCACGCAACAGCCCCTCCTAACCCCCTCCCCCCACCTCCATAGGTTCTGGGAGTGGAGTGCATGCTCCATCCACCACCCTAAAAGCTCCTGCCTTGCAGAATCCCACTCCCCTGGCCTCTGCCAGGGTGGGCTTGCAAGCGCCAGCCACCTATCTATTTGCCATGAAGTGATGGGACCGGATGCCATGATCTTAGTTTTCTGAATGTTGAGTTTTAACTTTTTCACTCTCCTAATTCCTGGAGAATTAATATTATTAATTCCTATAATATATATTATTAATTTCTGAAATATATTAATTCCTGGAATATAATTAATTCCTGGAAGAATTAATGTTATTCAAATGTCCGAACTGCCCAAAACAATCTACATTTAAATGATATTCCTATCAAAATTCCACTGGTATTTTTCACATAAATAAACAATTGTAAAATTTGTATGAAACCAGAAAAGATTCCAAACAGCCAAAGAAACCTTAAGAAAGAATAAAGCTAGAGGGCATCACATTTCCTGATTAATATTACAAAGCCATAGTAATAAAAACTGTGTGGTATTGGCATAAAAACAGATATAGATCAATCGAACAGAACAGACTCCAGAAATAAACCCATGAATGTATAGCCAAATAATTTACAGCAGAATATCCAAGATTATAAAAAAGTGAAAGAACAATCTCTTTTAAAAATGGTGCTGGGAAAACTGGACAGCCACATGCAAAGAATGAAACTAGACTATTATGTTATACCATACACAAAAGTTAGCTTAAAATGGATTAAAGACTTGAAGGCAAGACCTGAAATAATAAAACTTCCATAGGAGTAAATAGACAAGTAAGCTCCTTGATATCTGTCTTGGTGATGATTTTTTTGATTTGACACCAAAAGAAAAGGCAACAAAAATAAATGAGACAACATCAAACCAAAAAGCTTCTACACAAAAACGAAACCATCAACAAAACAAGAAGGCAGCCTACTGAATGGCAAATCATATATATAATAAGGGGTTAATATAGAAAATAAGCTCATACAACTCAATAGCAAAAAACAAACAATTTCATTTAAAAATGGGCAGAGTATCTGAATTAACAGTTTTCCAAAGACATACAGATGACCAATAGATACATGAAAAGGTGCTCAACATCTCTCATACTTAGGGAAATGCAAGTCAAAACCACAATGAGATATCATCTTGCACCTGTTAGAATGGCTATTATCAGAAAGCCAAGAAATAACAAGTGTTGCAAGGATGTGGAGAAAAAGAAAGTCGTGTGCACTGTTACTGGGAATGAAAATTAGTGCAGCTACTATGAAAAGCATTACAGAGGTTTCTCAAAAAATTAAAATTGAACTACTGTATGATCCGGTGATTTTATTCCTAGGTATTTATCCAAATAAATGAAAACACTAACTTGGAAGAGATATGTCCCCATGTCCATTATAGTATTATTTACAATAACCAAAATATGGAAACAACCTAAGTTCCTCATCACTGGATGAACTGATAAAGAAAATGTGGTGTATATACACAGTGAAATACTATTAAGTCATAATGTAATGAAATGTTGAAATTTATGACCTTGAGGGAATTATGGTAAGTGAAATAAGTCAAAGACAAATATTATATGATTTCACTTATATGTGGAATCAATTTTTGAAACAGCTCATATACACAGAGAACAAAGTGATGGTTGCCAGAAGTGGGGCTTGGGGGAGTGTGAAATTGGTGAAGCGGGGGTCAAATGGTACAAACTTCCAGTTATAAAATAGGTCACGGGAATGTAGTGTACAGCATAGTGATTATAGTTAGCGATACTGTATTGCATATTTTAAGTAAAATCTGATGCTGTAAAGAGCAGTATTGCATAGGAACCTGGG
Source organism: Bubalus bubalis (assembly GCF_019923935.1). Lineage (NCBI taxonomy): Eukaryota > Metazoa > Chordata > Mammalia > Artiodactyla > Bovidae > Bubalus > Bubalus bubalis. The sequence continues at coordinate 48,428,082 of NC_059161.1, forward strand.
AGATTAGGTCCATGATCTTCCAAGGCAAATTGGAAGTGGTCAAACAGGAGATGGCAAGAGTGAACATCAACATTTTAGGAATAAGTGAACTAAAATGGGCTGGAATAGGTGAATTTAACTCAGATGACCATTGTATCTACTACTGTGGGCAAGAATCCCTAAGAAGAAATGGAGTAGCCATCATAGTCAACAAAAGAGTCTGAAATGCAGTACTCGGATGCAGTCTCAAAAATGACAGAATGATCTCTGTTCATTTCCAAGGCAAACCATTCAATAACACAGTAATCCAAGTCTATGCCTCTACCAGTAATGCTGAAGAAGCTGAAGTTGAACAGTTGCATGAAGACCTACAAGACCTTCTAGAACTTACACCCCCAAAAGATCCTTTTCATTATAGGGAACTGGAATGCAAAAGTAGGAAGTCAAGAGATACCTGGAATAACAGGGAAATTTGGCCTTGGAGTACAAAACGAAGCAGGTCACAGGCTAACAGAATTTTGCCAAGAGAATGCAATGGTCATAGCAAACACCCTCTTCCAACAGCACAAAAGAAGACTCTACACATGGACATCACCATATGGTCAGTACCGAAATCAGATTGATTATATTCTTTGCAGCAAAGATGTAGAAGCTGTATACAGTCAGCAAAACAAGACCGGGAGCTGACTGTGGCTCAGATCATGAAACAATGGAAAAAGTAAGAGACTTTACTTTGGGGGGCTCCAAAATCACTGCAGATGGTGACTGCAGCCATGAAATTAAAAGATGCTTGCTGCTTGGAAGAGAAGCTATGACCAATATAGACAGCATATTAATAAGCAGAGACATTACTTTGCCAACAAAGGTCCGTTTAGTGAAATCTATGGTTTTTCCAGCAGTCATGTATGAATGTGAGAGGTTGCTATAAAGAAAGCTGAGGGCTGAAGAATTGATGCTTTTGAACTATGGTGTTGGAGAAGACTCCTGAGAGTCTCTTGGACTGCAAGGAGGTGCAACCAGTCCATCCTAAAGGAAATCAGTCCTGAATACTCATTGGAAGGACTGATGCTGAAGCTGAAACTCCAATATTTTGGCTACCTGATGTGAAGAACTGACCTATTGGAAAAGACCCTGATGCTGGGAAGGATTGAAGGCAGGGGAAGGCATGACAGGATGAGATGGTTGGATGGTATCACTGACTCTAAGGACATGAGTTTGAGCAAGCTCTGGGAGTTGGTGATGGATAGGGAAGCCTGGAGTGCTGCAGTCCTTGGGGTCACAAAGAGTTGGTCACGACTGAGTGACTGAACTGACTGACCTCTATTTGTGTATGATATGACCTTCTAAATAGAAAGCTCTAGGAAATCCATTTAAAAAGCTATTAAAACTACCAACTGAGTGTTATTTTGTGTGAAATATCACAGGGAAATTCAAGAGAACCAGCATAGGCAAAACAATCTTGAAAAAGAACAAAAGTCTTATTGGAAGACTCACAGTTCCTGACTTCAAAGATTACTACAAAACTTCTGCAATTGAGACAGTTGGATAGATTTGTGGGATAGAAGAGTCCAAAAATTAAAACCTCATTGACTTTTTTACAACTACTTCAAGAAAATTCCATGGAAAAATAATGGAAAATTCCATTTATTTTCAACAAATAGTTCTGGGACAGTGAGGTATCTACATGAAAAGAATGAAGATGGCCTCCTACCTCAGACTATATCTAAAAATTAACTTAAAGTGGAGATAAGACCTCAGTATATGAGTTAAAACTATAAAAATCATTGAAAAAATCATATGGAGAAATCCTCATGATCTTGGATTAGAAAATAGTTTAGATATGACACCAAAAGCACAAGGAACAAAAGGAAAAACTTAAATTGGACATCATCAAAATTAAAACCTGTAGTGCTGCTAAAGACACCACGAAGAAAGTGAAGACAGTCCACAGAATAGGAGAAAATTTTTGCAAATTAAATATCTGATAAGGGACCTGTACCAAGAATATATGAAGAACTATTATAATTCAGTAATAAAAAGACAAACCAAATATAAATATTACCTCTTTTCCCGTTGTTTTTTTCTTTTCAACTTCACAGACTCCAATTATACAAGTGTGTTGGATTTGTATTTTTTTGTTTGCCTTCCATATCAATTTCCATATCAATCATTTTCTCTCTGGTTCTTTACTTCTTTCATTTATATTCTCTGGTTGCTTTTCTGTCTTTCTTCAATGCCTTTTATTCAGTTTTTGTTCAAACATAATCTCCCACTATTTTAATCCTCATTTCCTTTATAGTTATCTGTTTCATTTCCTAGTTCAGTCAACTCATTTCTATTTGTGGTTCATTTCTGTCCCTAGTTTGTGAATTTATAATTCATAATTTTTCATTCTCACCATTAAATACTTGTTTGAGAATATTTAGTTTAGAATGTTAGTTTGCAGTTTTCTTCTGCTTTGTGTGTGTGTGTTTTTTTTAAGGAAGTTTTATTAACCGAAATGTTTTTATTTTCATTTTCTGTCCTCATATAGACAGCTTATATCTATGAATTACATGGACAGGTTAGCAGCTTGGTTTGTTTTAAGAGACTTCTAATTAGTTTGCTTTCTTAGCTCATTGTAGCAAAGTACAGTTTCTTTAATTGATGGCTTCTTATTGAGGGTGCTGTGTTTATTTTGAGGTTTGTTTGTTTGTTTGTTTTAGCTTTAATATCCTACATTTCTCTTTCTTGCTTCTCTTTCCCCTCACCACTCACTTTCCACAGAGTGTCTCTCCTTTATCTTCTCTCCAAAAGTGATGCCTTTCTGAGGCTCCTACCTCAACTCTCACACACTTTTAATTCTTTTCTTCATAATCAGTACTCTGATCTTCCAGGAGTCTTTTTGCAGTGTTTTTCTTCTTCTTCTTCTTTTTTTTTTTTTAACAGTGTACTTTCTTTGGTTGATTTAAATTCAGTCTTAAACTTTTGTTCCTCTTTTCTGCAGTTTTTCCGAAGCTCTTTTACACAAAAGATTATGACAGGGACTTGAGTGAGAGCTCTACTAAAAGTTTTTATTTTTTTACCTAGAGGTTTCTTGAAGTGTGTATTGTACTTTGTCTTCTAGTTATACTGTAATATAGAATTTTCTTGGTTTTATTTTTTGATCTGTGTATTTTTTATTTATTTTTTTTAAATTTCCGTTTTGATCTGTGTATTTTGAGGGGAAATGTGTGGAGAGAATTGAACTATTGGACCACTATTACCTGGGCTAACCATAATTCAACTACCACTCATATGCTGATACGTTGTCAGAGTATTGTCATTAGCTGTTATATTCCTTTTTTAATAGCCACCATGTAGACATATTTCTGCAGAATAATTCCTATTTAATACCTAACACCAGTCCTTATGTTGATGTCTCTGCAGTCATTTTGGGGATCTGAATCTCTTTTTCTGATAGTTTCCTCAAGAAGGGCTCATAACAGCAATATTTCTTGAGTTGTTTTATGGTCATAAGACCTTATCTGTGAACTTTTATCTAAAAGTTTGTGTATCTGGATACAAAAATTATGGCTAATATTTTTATTTCCTTTTATATATCTTTGTTGTCTTTGACATAAAGTGTTGCTTCTGAAAAGTCTACTGGAAATCTAATTTTCTTTCCCTTGTGAATAAATTGTTCTTTTTGTCAGGATCCCCAGAAGGTTTCTTATCAACTTCAATGCTTTTATTAATAGAGATCCTAGGTTGGTCTTAAAAAAAAAATCATTCTTAATTGTTTTTCCTATGTATGAGTTTTGCCCTTTCAGTACATTGTTTCAAGTAATTTTTCTTCACATATTATTCTTGAGTTATTGTTAATGTTAATGCTATTTTTCTGTCTCAATTGCTTAGGTTTTCTTCTTCCCAAGTATGTATATATTGGATTTTCTTTGCCTGTCTTTAATATTTGTCACTTATTCTTGAGTCACTTTTTATCTCTTTATTTTTAAAAGCCTTCTATTTTTCTCAAAACCTTATTTATTAGGTTTATTCACAATTGTGCTAATTTAGTTTTTTTCTAAATTGGCTTTTTATTTGTACTTTTTCCTGAGTTTAGCTTATGAGTTTTAAATTCTTATTTATATTTTTCTTTCATAATTTCTATCATCTTTTATTTATTTTGCCTCATTTTGAAATAGGCATATCAGTCATAACTCTCCAGAGGAACAGAACTAATAGAATTTATACATATTTATATTAGATTTATGTTAAGAAATTGGCTCATGTGATTGTGGGAACTGAGAAATCTGAAATCTTTAGGCCAGGCCAGAGAGTGGAAATTCAGGCAAGAGATTGATGCTGTAGTCTTATAGCAGAATTTCTTCTCTAGGAAACCTTCGTTTTTGCTCTGAAGGCTTCCAGCTGGTCGAAAGGGGCCTCACCCACATCATCAAAGTATTCTCTTTTATTTGAAGTCAACTGATTGTAGATGTAAACCACATCTATAAAATAACTTTATATAGAAACCTATATTATCATTTGATTAAATAACTAATTACTACAATCTAGCCAAATTGACACATAAAACTAACCCTTATATTAAGTTATGAAAGTGAAAGTGAAGTCGCTCAGTCATGTCTGACTCTTTGTGACCCCATGGACTGTAGCCTACCAGGCTCCTCTGTCCATGGGATTTTCCAGGCAAGAGTACTGGAGTGGGTTGCCATTTCCTTCTCCAGAGCATCTTCCTGATCAGGGATCGAACCCAGGTCTCCCACATTGTAGGCAGACGCTTTACCATCTGAGCCACCAGGACCTGTGGTAGTTTCAATTTATTTATTGAGGGAATTCCCTGGAGATCCCAGTGGTTAGGACTTCACGCTTCCACTACAGGGGGTACAAGTTTGATCCCTGGTTGGGGAACTAAGATCCTGCAAGCCACATGGTGTGACCAAACCAAAAAAAGAGTCTTTACTGAGTGTGGTCTTAGGGAGGTTTTTTCTGCTTTTTACTCTCCTTTTTCTTATTATAATTGTGTGTGATTTGAGCATGATCCTCTTTCTGTTGCACAGTTTTCTAAAGCATGAAATTAGTTTTCCTGCTCTTTAAGGAAGAAGTGGTGTGTCAAAATAACTTTTCTAACCTCATGGCTTTAGAGTTACCTCTTATGTTGTTCCATAGAGTGTCCAGAAATAAGGCTAATACTTTCTGAGCTTCCCAGATTCTGTTTCCCCCTTTCATTTATCTGTTGTTTTCCTTTCCTTTGTTCTTATTGTCCCTTTCCAGCTCAGTTGGTATTTTTTTCCTTGTATTTTGATTATGGATCGTTATTCTAGAAGAGGTCTTTGGCTCATTGATTTTGGAGTTCATGGGTCCCACCTCTTGCCCTTTCAGACATTATCAGAGACTTAAGAAGAAACTGAAAAATATAAAAATCCCTCTGGTTATATCCTCAAATTGTTCTCCTACAGTGTCTACTGAATACCTATAATGATTTAGGTGTTTTCTTCTAAGGTCTACTGTAGTTGCTTTCTTATGCTGATATCACACAAATCTGCTAGTTTTAGCTGGTTTGTTCCATCCCAATTTTATTTTGGGGTTTTGAGAGATACCTTGTCACTGAATTCTATTGTTGATACTGTCCATTTTTTTTTTTTTGGCTGCTATACTAATTGTTCTATCTGTGTTTATAAGAAATTTGAGTAGATTAAAACATTATGTCACCACTAACCCATCCCAATTCATTTTCTTTTGTAAATTCCCATTTTTCTTCTCTCTTATATCTTTCTTTTTACTTTTGGGGGTTCTCTCATAGGTTATTGTATTAGCATCTTATACTTAAAACTGATTTTATTCACTTTCAAACTACCTTATTTCTTTTAAAGGTATTCATTTTCATTAGGACCTATTTACATGCTTCAAGCTTTGATAACATCAATGCTTTTATTTTTTCATAAACATTATGTAATTTTCATTGTGATTTCTACTTTATTCCATGAATAATTCAAAAGTACAGTTTTTTTTAAAGATTACGAATATCCTAAGATATTTTTCTGATTCACTTTATAAGAAATTACAATTTTATTTCACTGGTATCAAAGGTATAGTATGTATGATAATAATACTTTGAGACTGGCTAGCACTTCCCTTGGAGAGGCAACAGCACCCCACTCCAGTACTCTTGCCTGGAAAATCCCATGGACGGAAGAGCCTGGTAGGCTGCAGTCCATGGGGTCGCTAAGAGTCGGACACGACTGAGCGACTTCCCTTTCACTTTTCACTTTCATGCATTGGAGAAGGAAATGGCAACCCACTCCAGTGTTCTTGCCTGGAGAATCCCAGGGACAGGGGAGCCTGGTGGGCTGCCGTCTATGGGGTCGCACAGAGTCGGACACGACTGAAGTGACTTAGCAGCAGCTGCAGCAGCAACACTTCCCTTGTAATGTGGTCAGTTTTGGTAAATGATCTATGTGAGAAAAGAATGTATTTTTTATTGGTCAATTTTAGAAATACCCACACGTGCCTTTGTGTGTGTGTGTGTGTGTGTGTGTGTGTGTGTGTGCGCGCGCGCACGCGCACACACACACTGACCCTTGAACACTATAGATTTGAGCTCTCCTGGCCCACTTATACAAAGTTTTTTTTCAGTAGTAAATACTGAAGTACTACACAATCCAAAGCTGATTAAACCTGTGGATGTGGAATCATAGATACTGAAGAACTGCATATATAGAAGCCTAACTATAAATTATAGGCAGATTTCCCTCTGTGGAGCGTCAGTCCCCCTAGCCCCTGAATTGTTCAAGGGTCGACTATAATTATCTTTTTTTTCAAGTTTAATCTATGGCTTTAATCTATGTGTGTTAAAAGTCCACTATATATATGACTTAAAATATCTTCTAATAACTGTCAAATTTTGCTTTATATACTTTAGGGTTGTGTCCAATTTTCTGGTGAACTTCTTTTTTCTTCTTATACACTGTCATTAATCCTATAACATCAAATCTATGAGATAACTGGTATTATAATTCCCATTTTACAAGTAAAAACAATGAAGCAGTTTTTATGTATGTATATATCTACATAATGATGTATACAAATGTACATAATTTTTCTGTAACAGTATTAGAAGGTGAAATTGGGCTCTAGATCTGGCTGAAGAGGAGGACTGGTGTTGAGACTAAGACTGATGATGTTAGGAAGTGTGTGATATACTTCCAGGAAGAAAGAACTTATAAATGAAAGAATGTAGAAGCAGGAAAAAAAGCAGAAGTAAGGAAATAAAGAAACTGCAACTGAAGAAAATTATGATACTAAACACCTTCTAGACACTTAATAGATTATTTTTGAAGTAAAATAAAATAAAAATATTACAGTTTAGGGGAGACTATTGAAGTGACATAAAGAAGTTACTTTTCCCTTGTCATAATACTTGTACAATTTAAAAGGAATTGAATTTTAGTTATTCTTTCTTTAAGCAATAAGAGACTCAGAAAATTGAACTCTACATCTAAAAATTGAGATACAAAATTTTGGAGCAGATTTTTTGTTTGAGCTATTTTACCTTCTTTTTCAGATTAAGTTAGAGTATGAAGGAACATTATTTTCTGAGTGGAGTGCTCCAGCAACTTGTTCTATAAAAAATAAAAGGTAAGTTTTTTGCTGTGAAAATCAATGTATGTGTAAAAAAACATTCATATAGTATGGACATTTAGATTTAAGGCTGTGATTTAATGTAAATTTCTTTTCATTAAATAGATTTGAAAAGAAAGACAAAAATCACTTTGAAAATAGAAGTAAAACGTTGCTATTTTTTAGTTTTTCTTATTGGCATACAATGGACGTTTTTAGGCTTAAAAAGTTGTAGGGGAATCTCATATGCATCTATACTTATTTCTCCTTTCCCATTTTTTTTTTTAAATGCTAGATTACCCAAGACAGAACTACGATGTTCTTCTCCTGGTATGCATGCTATAAAACCAATTGTTTCAGGCCCAGTAAGTTGATTTAAATGATAAATTAGTAAATCTTGAATATCATCCCTGTTACATTTTATTTTGCCCTTTTTTTGACGATTTTTACTTAATTTAACCCATTTTAATGGTAAAGTTGTAACTATAAATGAGGTATTTAAAAAGTATTATCAGTTATCATTAATTTTTAGAAATATCTCATAGCAAATTGTTAAGTTATGAAATGATACAGTGGTCCCCTGCTTATCTGTGATTATACCTTCTGTGCTCTCAGTTAGCCATGGTCAACTATAGTCTGAAATATTTATATGAGAAATTCCAGAAATAGACAATTCACAAGCTTTAAAATGCAGTTATTCTGAGTGGCATGATGAATTATCTTGCGGTCCCACTCCATCTCCCTGAGGTACGGGTCATTTCTTTGTCCAGCATGTCCTACCCATTAGTTACTTAATAGCTTTCCCAGTTATCACACCTATTAATTGCAATATTGTACTCCTTATGTTTAAGTAACCCTAATTTTACTTAATAATGACCCCAAAGTACAAGAACAGTGATGCTGGCAATTCAGATATGCCAAAGAGAAGCCATAAAGTACTTCCTTTAAGTGAAAAGGTGAAAGTTTTTGACTTAATGAAGAAAGAAGAAAGATCATATTGAAGTAGTTATTTTATTATTAATTATCATCAATATTTTGTTGGGCTTACTTTACAAATCAAACTTTATATTAGGTATGTACAGAAAAAGCAGTGTATATAGGGTTGGATTGGTACTATCTACAATTTAAGTCATCCTCTGGGGGTCTTGGAATACATATCCCATAGATAAGAGGGGACTATCGTATGTGATTTTTACATTAGCTTTTTTTATTAGTAAATATATTAAAGCCCCAGTTAACCATCATAATGATAATAGTACTCCCAGCTAAGTGGGACTAATATCATATACTCCTACGACAATACTCAGAACTAAGAGCCATTTCTAGCAGGTTTATTTGTATTCCACTACATTTTCTTCAACTCAAGAAAGCTGTGTGAGTGCAAATAAATGAGTGTTGTTGAATCCTCTCTAGTTTACAATAATAATGAATTTTGAGCATTGACACTGTACTAATTAGTAACAAAGTACTAATAGTTGAAGTTCCCACACAAGCGTATCTAAAGTCCAATGACTTTAGATGGTCCAAAGACTGTGTAGAGACTTCGTGTGACAAATCCTGCCTTTACTCTGGGACTTGTGCCTTCTTTTTGCCTTTTTTTTTTCATAAGTTAATAATTTCCCTGAGTTCTGTTGCTTTCTTTTTACTTAATAATCTTTATTTTCAGGGAACATGTAGACAGGGTGATGTGGGAGAGGCCAGATGAATATAGTAATTTTTACTTGAATTTGGCTTTTTGAGTTGAGTGCTTGCCAGTTTGTTTCATGACATGATTCCTAAAGAAGTAAAGGATTTCTTTCCCTTTTGTTATGTTTTGGAAGTCTACATAAATGTGTAATACATGTAAAAAGTATGCACACACAAATATATATATATATATATAGGAATATCTTTGTTACTTATATATAGTGTTATCAGACCTTATACTCTTTAAGGAGGTACATGTGACTTAATGGGGCTTTCCTGGTGTCTCAGATGGAAAAGAATCTGCCTGCAATGCAGGAGACCAGGTTCGATCCCTGGGTGGAGAAGATCTCCTGGAGAAGGGAATGGCAACCCACTCCAGTAGTCTTGCCTGGAGAATTCCATGGACAGAGCAGCCTGACAGGCTACAGTTCCAAAGAGTTGGACAGGACTGAATGACTAACACACATACACACTGACTTAATATACTCAACAGTCCTCAGTTATAACAACCTAAAATATCTCCAGGCATTGTCAGACATCTTCTTGCAAGCAAATTCATCTCTGGTTGAGAACCATTAAACAGAAAATTAATCAAATTGTATTTCATTGAGGAAGACTGCCTAGGAAAACTCACTTTTCCTTTGTATATTCACAGAGAACAATTCTGTGACCAGATCATAGCGGGGAGGGGTTCAACATGGACCAATTCTCCTATACCAGCTGGGTGTCTTACCATTTAAAGTTCTGGCACCATCTACCTAGAGTTAACGTCACATCCTACTAGTTAAGGACTCAGTTCCACAAGACTGCCCTCACTTCAAGTGCTAATTGCAAGTCCCTGGTTGTCACCTACACTTCTGACTGACTGATGATGATGGGTGGTAAATTCAGGTTCCCATAACCTTTTCCTTAGTTTTGATAATTTTCTAAACAGCTTGCAGAATTCAGGGAAACACATTTACCAGTTAAAATGAAGGATATTGTAAAAAAAATCCAGATGAACATCCAGGTCAAGAAGTATACAGGGCAAGGTCCAGAAGGGTTCTGAGTGCAGGAACGTCTGTCACTGTGGAGTTGAGTACATTACCTACTGGCAACAACCTAGAAGCTCTCTGACTCTCACATTTTAGGGATTTGTGTGGAGATTTCATCAAGTAGGCATGATTGATTATTAGCTCATTTCCACCCCTTCTCCCCTCTCCGTAGAATGGGAGGCTGAACTGAAAGTTCCAAGCTGTTAATCATGCACTGGTCTTTCTAGTGATCAGTTCCCAGCCAGGAGCCCACCAAGAGTTTACCTCATTAGAACAAAAGGAATTTAGGAGCTCTGTGTGAGACATTCCTATTACTAAGAATTACAAAAGTGTTAGCAGCAAGTGTCAGGAACAAGGGTCAAAGACCAAATATTAGCAGGTACTGGGGCAAATATATATATGTGTGTGTATATATATATACACACACACACGACATATAATTTCACAAAGACAAATATAATAGAAACAATCAGTCATCTAAATTTATCATAGTTTCTTTTTTTTTATTTTAGGATTTAGAGGAAGAACGCTATTTATCTGTGGACAATTCTCATATTTGCTTTCTATGGTATTATAAGGCTATGTAAGTAATGCAAAAGAAAGGTAATTAACGCATTTTAAGAGTATTTAGCTTTCAGTTCAGTCACTCAGTCATGTCCAACTCTTTGTGACCCCATGGGCTGCAGCACATCAGGTTTCCCTGTCCATCACCAACTCCCAGAGCTTGCTGAAAGTCATGTGCATTGAGTCGGTGATGCCATCCAACCAGCTCATCCTCTGTCATCCCCTTCTCCTCCTGCCTTCAATCTTTCCATCATCAGAGTCTTTTCAAATGAATCAGTTCTTTGCATCAGGTGGCTAAAGTATTGGAGTTTCGGCTTCAGCCTCAGTCCTTCCAATTAATATTCAGGACTGATTACCTTTAGGAAGGACTGGTTGGATCTCCTTGCTGTCCAAGGGGCTCTCAAGAGTCTTCTCCAACACCACAGTTCAAAAACATAAATTCTTCAGCACTCAGCTTTCTTTATAGTCCAACTCTCACATCCATAGGAAGCTTGGTGACTCAGATGGTAAATCATTTGCCTACAATGCAGGAATTCCCTGGGTTGGGAATTCAGTCCCTGGGTTGGGAAGATTCCCTGGAGAAGGAAATAGCAACCCACTCCAGTACCCTTGCCTGGAAAATCCCATGGATGGAGGAGCCTGGTAGGCTACAGTGCATGGGATCACAAAGAGTCAGACATGACTGAGCGACTTCACTCTCACATCCATACATGATTACTGGAAAAACCATAGCTTTGACTAGACAAATCTTTGTCAGTAAAGTAATGTCTCTGCTTTATAATATGCTCTCTAGGTTGGTCATAGCTTTTCTTCCAAGGAGCAAGCGTCTTTTAATTTCATGGAGGCAGTCACCATCTGCGGTGATTTTGGAGCCCCCCAAAATGAAATCTGTCACCGTTTCCACTGTTTCCCCATCTATTTGCCATGAAGTGATGGGACTGGATGCCATGATCTTAGTTTTTTGAATGTAGTTTTAAGCCAACTTTTTTACTCTCCTCTTTCACTTTCATCAAGAGGCTCTTTAGTCATTCTTCATTTTCTGCCATAAGAGTGGTGTCATCTGCATATCTGAGGTTATTGATATTTCTCTCAGCAATCTTGATTCCAGCCTTCATCCAGTCCAGCATTTCTCACGATGTACTCTGCATATAAGTTAAATAAGCAGGGTGATAATATACAGCCTTGACATACTCCTTTTTCGATTTGGAACCAGTCTGTTGTTCCATGTCCGATTCTAACTGTTGTTTCTTGACCTATATACAGATTTCTCAGGAGGCAGGTCAGGTGATCTGATATGTCCATCTCTTTAAGAATTTTCCACAGTTTGTTGTGATCCACACAGTCAAAGCCTTAGCTTTAATTAACCACAAATGAATTATCTACATTATAGTTTCCATATAAAATTTTATTCACCGATTAAGTTATCCTCTGGACTTCCGTGGTGGCTCAGATGGTAAAGTGTCTGCCTGGTATGCAGGAGACCCGGGTTCAATCCCTGGGTCGAGAAGATACGTTGGAGAAGGAAATGGCACCCCACTCTAGTACTCTTGCCTGGAAAATCCCATAGACAGAGGAGCCTGGTGGGCTACAGTCCATGGGGTCACAAAGAGTCAGACACAACTGAGCAACTTCACTTTCACTTTACATTATCCTCAAATGTACTACCCAACTAATATTGAAGAACAAACAGTAAAAATAACAATGTATGTATGTATAAGCTGTCGTGTCTGACTCTGAGACCCCATGGACTGTAGCCCACCAGGCTCCTCTGTTTATGGAATTTTCTAGGCAGGAATACTGGAGTAGGTTGCCACTTACTTCTCCAAAAAATAACAACGGCAGCCACTATCTGAACATATACTGCTTCTACGTGGTCATACTTCATGTAAATCAGCTTTGTCAATTTTCATAATAACCAGTTAAATGTCAGCATTACTATTTTTATTATAAAGGGGAAAATGTAAGCTTGGGTAGGTTAAATAATTTGGAAAAATATATGTAGCTACTAAAAGATAGCATTGGAAATTGGCTCTGGTTTTTCAGATTACAGGCCTCTTTTGTTTCCACTATACATATTATATTCCAAAAGGAGTCTCTTAGTTTCTTAGATAGCTCTTCAAACCCTTTTTAACATGATGATGAATGATATAACTAAGAAGGAAAAACTGGTACAAGAAAAAATAATTAATTGCATTATAAAATCAATAACTGTATCAATAACTAAAATGTATCAATGAATCAGAGTTGGTTTTTTTTTTTAGTATCATAGTCAAAGCATATCCTAAGCACTGGATAGGGTATAAGGAACTGTCTTATATGGTCCCTGCTTTCCAGATGACTATAATGTACTTAATTCTTTTTATCTACTTAATATTACTTTTTTTGAGGGAAATATCCCTCCTCTATTTTGTGGTGATGGAGAAGGCAATGGCATCCCACTCTAGTACTCTTACCTGGAAAATCCCAAGGGCGGAAGAGCCTGGTGGGCTGCAGTCCATGGGGTCGCTGAGGGTCGGACACGACTGAGTGACTTCACTTTCACTTTTCACTTTCATTCATTGGAGAAGGAAATGGCAACCCACTCCAGTGTTCTTGCCTGGAGAATCCCACGGACGGGGGAGCCTGGTGGGCTGCCGTCTATGGGGTCGCACAGAGTTGGACATGACTGAAGCGACTTAGCAGCAGCAGCAGCATTTTGTGGTGAAATTATTAATTTCATTTGATTTACGTGGTACTACATGACCAACCTAGATACCATATTCGAAAGCAGGACATTACTTTGCCAACAAAAGTCCGTCTATTCAAGGTTATGGTTTTTCCTGTGGTCATGTATGGATGTGAGAGTTGGACTGTGAAGAAGGCTGAGCGCCGAAGAATTGATGCTCTTGAACTGTGGTGTTGGAGAAGACTCTTGAGAGTCCCTTGGACTGCAAGGAGATCCAACCAGTCCATCCTGAAGGAGATCAGCCCTGGGATTTCTTTGGAGGGAATGATGCTGAAGCTGAAACTCCAGTACTTTGGCCACCTCATGTGAAGAGTTGACTCATTGGAAAAGACTCTGATGCTGGGAGGGATTAGGGGCAGGAGGAGAAGGGGACGACAGAGGATGAGATGGCTGGATGGCATCACTGACTCGATGGATGTGAGTCTGAGTGAACTCCGGGAGTTGGTGATGGACACGGAGGCCTGGCATGCTGCGATTCATGGGGTTGCAAAAGAGTCGGACACAACTGAGTGACTGAACTGAACTGAACTGAACCTTTACAACCAGGCTTTCCTGTAGCTCGGCTGGTGAAGAATCCACCTCCAATGCAGGAGACCCTAGTTTGATTCCTGGGTCAAGAAGATCCCCTGGAGAAGGGATAGGGTCCCACTCCATATTCTTAGGCTTCCCTGGTGGCTTAGTCAGTAAGGAATCCACCTGCAATGTGGGAGACCTGAGTTCGATCCCTGGGTTGGGAAGATCCCCTGGAGGAGGGTATGGCAACCCACTCCAATATTCTTGCCTGGAGAATCCCCATGGACAGAGGAGCCTGGTGGACTACAGTCCATGGGGTCTCAAAGATTCAGATGCAACTGAGTAACTAAGCACAGCACAGCACCTTTACAACCCCATATTTTATTGGCCACAGAGAATATTGAGTATTGGCATATGACCCAAACCTAACCTATCAGAATATTTATGTCTTTGGTAAAACATGGTTTTGGCTGGTAGTTTGATTATTCTGGTTCACATGGTCCCTTAAAGTCAGATGGCCCTGAAGTTTATGTATAATCTTTGAATTGAAAGATCTGATCACTAGATTTCAGCAAGCCCCACCAACAGGACACATTTACCCATTCTTCTCTGATTTATGGCCACTCTCCCGGAGTCTTACCAAGAAACAGAATTAAGTCTCTGCTACTAATGAAACTGGCAGGCTTCTGTCCTTGGGAATTTCAGACATGCCAATCACCAGCTTTCCCTCTGTCGGTTTTGAACCAACTTAGAAACAGAAAAGGGAAAATTCAGGAATAAAAATCCATGGTAACACTTCATTGGAGAATAGATCCTGCCTCTGTAACCAAAAGGCTACTTTCTCTTTCCCCTAAGAGGAGATCATGGGAACCATCAGTGACTAATACCCATATATCCATCACACAAGTGAACAAATAGAACATTACCAGCATGTTAGAATCTGCTTAGGCTTCCCCAATGGCTCAGACAGTAAAGAGTCAGCCTGCAATGCAAGAGACCCAGGTTCAATCCCTGGGTCTGGAAGATCCCCTGGAGAAGGGAATGGCAACCCACTCCAGTATTCTTGCCTAGAAAATTCCATGGACAGAGGAGCCTGATGGGCTACATACAGTCCATTGGGTTGCAAAAAGTCAGACACGACTCAGTGACTTTCACTTTCTTTCTTATGCCCCTACTGATCACATCCTATCCTGCACGAGTTAACTGCTATCCTGAAAACTGTATAATAGATTCTTTGCTTTTTATAGTTTACCAACAATATATAATGGTAATAAATTGTTTAGTTTTGTTTTTGAATGTTATTTAAATTGAATCATATTATAAGCATTCATCCGTGACTTGCTTCTTTCTCTAAACATTACAATTTTGACACTCATCCATCTTTAAACAATAATCTTTAGTTCTTACATTGTTCGTGCCTAATGGTACTTCATTGTATAACTATTTTTGCTTATTCTCCTGCTGATGCATTTATTTGCAAGATAGTGCCTTGTTCCTCAAAATGTGGTCCAAGGACCAGCAGCACTAGTGTCATGTGGGAACTTGTTAGAAATAAAGAATCTCAGCTTCGTTTCAAACCTTATGGATCATAATCTGCATTTTGACAAGATCCTGCAGTCATTTGTATGTACATTATTTAGAAATAATAATTTGGAAAGTACCAATCTAATGTACATAAATAACGTTTTTCTAGGGAATAGACCTAAAAATAAAATTACCTAAATGTGGGATATACATTTGTTCCACTTTACTAGGTCATGCCTGTGTGTGTGTGTTCAGTTGCTCAGTTGTGTCTGAATCTTTGCGACTCCATAGACTGTAGCCCACTAGGCTCCTCTGTCCATGGGATTTTTCAGGCAAGAATACCGGAGTGGGTTGCTATTTCCCACTCTAGGGAATCTTCCTGACTCAGGGATCGAACCCACATCTCTTGGGTCTCCTGCATTGGCAGGCAGGTACTTTACCACTGTGCCACCTGGGACACCTTAAAATGATTTTTAAAAGATTGTCCAAATTTACATCTATACTGGCAGTGGATGAAAGTTCCCATTGTGTTATATCTTACAACACTTAATATCTGACTTTTAAATTCTTTTCAATCTAGTAGGTGTGAAATCACATCATAGTTCTTTTATCTGCATTTCCTTGATTACTATGGAGCATGTTTTCATTTATTCATGAGGAATTTTTCTTCTGTATTAAATTAGCACTTTAACCCATTTTATTTCTTGGTTTCATAATAATCTGTAAGGTTTCACTAAATTCTGTATAGTTTTGCTTTATACAATTAAATTCTTAATCCACTTGTAATTAGGTTTTGTATATGCTTCAAGATAGAAATACAACTTTATTTTTTTGTATGAATAATTAATTTTTTAGATCCATTTATTGAATGATCTGAGGCTTCCCTTCTGACTCAGCTGGTAAAGAAGCCGCCTGCAATCCAGGAGACCTGGGTTCAATCCCTGGGTTGGGAAGATTCCCTGGAGAAGGGAAAGGCTACCCACTCCAGTATTCTGCCTGGAGAACTCCATGGACTGTATAGTCCATGGGATCCCAAAGAGTCGGACTTTAACTTCACTTCACTTCATTGAATGATATTTCCACAAAACCAGTTCTACCATAGATCAAGTTTGCGTGTATGCATGGGTTTCATCCTGGATTAGCTATTCTGTTTAGCTGATCTATTTGTGTATACTTGAACAAATTATATTATCTGTATTATTATAAGTTTATTTTTAAATCTTGAGAAGTGATAGCACAAATACCTGCCTCACACTGACCCCAATTCTTGTCCTCTTTTAGGAACTTCTTAGCTTTATCTTGGGCCTGTTTCTCTTTCCTATAAATTTTTGGAATTGGTTTGTCAATTCTACAAAAAACCTTAGTTGGGTTTTTTATAATATGTCTATATATTTTAATCAATTTGAGAAGCCTTTCTACCCCGGACTAATATATAACCCTCCATTTGCTTAGGATTTTTTTTACATGTCTGCCAGTAAGATTTTGTAATTTTTAATAATAAAAGTATTAGGACATTTTCATTAGAATCAGAACCATCCCCAAGAAAAAGAAATGCGAAAAGGCAAAATGGTTGTCTGAGGAGGCCTTACAAATAGCTGAGAAAAGAAGAGAAGCGAAAGGCAAAGGAGAAAAGGAAAAATATGCCTATTTGAATGCAGAGTTCCAAAGAATACCAAGGAGAGATCACTTCCTCAGTGATCAATGCAAGGAAAGAGGAAAACAATAGAATGGGAAAGACTGGAGATCTCTTCAAGAAAATGAGAGATACCAATGAACATTTCATGCAAAGATGGGCACAATAAAGAACATAAATGGTATGGACCTAACAGAAGCAGAAGATATTACGAACAGGTGTCAAGAATGCACAGAAGAACTATATAAAAAAGATCTTCAGGACCCAGATAATCACGATGGTGTGATCACTCACCTAGAGCCAGACATCCTGGAATGCAAAGTCAAGTGGACCTTAGGAAGCATCACTGTGAACAAAACTAGTGGAGGTGATGGAATTCCAGTTGAACTACTTCAAATCCTAAAAGATGATGCTCTGAACGTGCTGCACTCAATATGCCAGCAAATTGGGAAAACTTAGCAGTGGCCACAGGATTGGAAAAGGTCAGTTTTCATTCCAATCCCAAAGAAAGGCAATGCCAAAGAATGTTTAAACTACCACCCAAAAAATAAATGAATAAATAAACTACCACCAAATTGCACTCATCTCGCATGCTAGCAAAGTAATGCTCAAAATTCTCAAGCCAGGCTTCAGCAGTACGGGAACCATGAATGTTCAAACTGGCTTTAGAAAAGGCAGAGGAACCAGAAATCAAATTGCCAACATCCATTGGATCATCAAAAAAGCAAGAGAGTTCCAGAAAAACATCTGCTTTATTGACTATACCAAAGCCTTTGACTGTGTGGATCACAGAAAACTGTTGAAAATTATTTAAGAGATGGACATACCAGACCACCTGACCTGCCTCTTGAGAAATCTGTGTGCAGGTCAAGAAGCAACAGTTAGAACTGGACATGGAACAACAGACTGGTTCCAAATAGGAAAAAGAGTACGTCAAGGCTATATACTGTCACCCTGCTTGTTTAACTTATATGCAGAGTACATCATGAGAAATGCTGGACTGTATGAAGCACAAGCTAGAATCAAGTTTGCTGGGAGAAATAGCAATAACTTCAGATATGCAGATGACACCACCGTTAATGGCAGAAAGCGAAGAAGAACTAAAGAGCCTCTTGATGAAAGTGAAAGAGGAAAATGAAAAAAGTTGGCTTAAAACTCAACATTCAGAAAACTAAGATCATGGCATCTGGTCCCATCACTTCATGGTAAATAGATGGGGAAATAGTGAAAAGATTGAGAGATTTCATTTGGGGGCCTCCAAAATCACTGCAGATGGTGACTACAGCCATGAAATTAAAAGACGCTTGCTCCTTGAAAGAAAAGTTATGACCAACCTATACAGCATATTAAAAGCAGAGACATTACTTTGCCAACAAAGGTCTGTCTAGTCAAAGCTATGGTTTTCCCAGTAGTCATGTATGGATGTGAGAGTTGGACTATAAAGAAAGCTGAGCACCGATGAACTGTGGTGTTGAAGAACTCCACAGTTGGAGTCTCTTGGACAGCAAGGAGATCCAACCAGTCCATCCTAAAGGAAATCAGTCCTGAATATTCATTGAAAGGACTGATGCTGAAGCTGAAACTCTGATACTTTGGCTACCTGATGCGAAGAACTCATTCATTTGAAAAGCCCCTGATGCTGAGAAAGATTGAAGGCAGGAGGAGGGGACAACAGAGTATGAGATGGTTGGATGGCATCACTGACACAATGGACATGAGTTTGAGTAAACTCTGGGAGTTGGTGATGAACAGGGAGCCTGGTGTGCTGCAGTCCATGGGGTCACAAAGAGTCGGACATGACTAAGCAACTGAACTGAACTGAACTGAATTCTTAGGTACTTTATATTTTTGTTTCTCTTATAAATAATCAAATTTTTAAAATTATAAATTCTAACCAGCTCTTCCTGTTGTATAGAATACACTTTACTTTTGACTGTTGATTTTTGCATTCAGCAATATTGCTAAATTATGATTATTTATGTATTCTCTTGGAATTTAATAAAATCAGATTACCCACAAATAATGATGATTTTGTTTTTCTTTCTTATAAGTATGCCTTCTATTCCTTTTATTCTTACTGCATGTCTAGAATATCAAATACAATCCTTTTTAGAAGGGTGATAGCAGGGCTTCTTATTTTATTCACCATCTCAAAAGGAAGACTCTCATCATTTCACTATTTTGCATAATATTTGTTACAGGGTTATGAGTTAAACTTTACCTGATTAAGGAAGGTCCTTTACATTCCAAGCTGGCTGTGAATTCTTTTTATGACTTGTTAAATATTCAAAGTGTTTTTCTGCTTCCACATAAATGTTTGTATAGTTTTTCTCTTTTTACCATGTAAATCTGATAGATAATAGTTATTAATATTTCCATATTGATAAACTTGTATTTCTAGAATGAGCCAACTTGGTCTTGATGAATTATCTTTCATATACATTTATAGATTCCATTTGCTAATCTTGTTTAGGTTTTTATGTGTGTGAATATACATGACTGGGAGCGGCCTGTGGTTTTACTCCCCTTGTATATCCTTTAATACATTTGATACCAAGACTATGCTAGACTCATCATGTAAGTTAGGATTAGTCTTTCTTTTCTATTCTCTTTGCTTGTGGCTCAACTGGTAAAGAATCTGCCTGCAATGCGGGAGACCTGGGTTTGATCCCTGGGTTGGGAAGACCCCCGGAGAGGCTGCCCACTCCAGTATTCTGGCCTGGAGAATTCCATGGACTGTATAGTCTATGGGGCCACAAAGAGTTGGACACTACTGGACAACTTTAACTTTACTTCTATTCTCTGAGAGATTTTATTTAAGATTGGAAATATATGTTCCTTGAATATTTGATGGTAACTTGCATAGAAATCTACCTGGATCTGGATTTTTTGAGTGTGCAGGGGAAGATTTTATAACTATTAACTCAATTTCTTTAATGGTTAGAATGCTACTTTGGAGTTCTAATTCTTGTAAAATTCATTTCTGCAGTATTTTTCTAGAAATTCTTCCATGTCTTCAGTTAGCAATGTTAGTATCAATTTTTATGTCATAAAATTTCCCATAATATCCTCTTACATTTTTGTTTAATCTCTGCAGTAGTTGTAGGTATGCCACTCTTTAATCATTTCTAATATTTTTATTTGTGCCTTCCTTTTGTTTTCTTATTTTTCTTCCTAGAGATATTTTTATTTTATTAGTCTTTTCAAAGAACTATACTTTGGCTTTATTGAGTTTTTCTACTGTCATCTACTTTATCTCAATTTGTTTTTTATATTATTTCTTTTTTGAGTTTGTTTTTCTGAAACTTACTAAATTAGTTATTTAGTCTATTATATAGATCTAAGACTTCCTTTTTTTCAAGTGTATGTTTAAGGAAGTAAAATTTCTTCTAAATACCTCTATATTGGAATATCTCATAGTTGTAATATTTCATTACTGCTCGGAAATAATAGTCTAAGAGCCACTATAATTTGTTTGGCAAATGTGTTGTATAGGAATGCATTTTTAATTTACAGACATGAGTCTTTTACATTATTATTTTGTTACTAAATTCTAACCTAATTTTATTATTATCACAAAAGTGTTAGAATCAAATCTTTGGCCTAGCATGTAGTCAGAGTTTATGAATGTCTCACAAGTACCTAAAGAAAATATATTTTCCTATTGTTGGATAGCATATGCTATTTATGTCCAGTAGGCCAGTTGTGTTAAGTGTACTATTTAAATCTTTTGTACCTATTTGACTCATGAGTTGATATTGGCTAAAATTTCCCACTATGGTGGTAGACATGTCACTTTTGCATGTAGGTGCCTAATTTTTTGCTTTATACTTTGAGGGTATCTTTTAGGTGACATAACTTTGAATTATTAAGATTTTTTTGAAGAATTGAAACTTTGTAGTGACTGTGTTTATCACTTTTAATGCTTTTCTCCTTTTGTTCGGTTTTGTGTTAATATATATTAACACAAAATCTCTTGTGGTGCCATGTAAGTTCTAGGATTATTTGTTCTAGTTCTGTGAAAAAAAAACAATGTCATGGGTATTTTGATAGGGATTGCACTAAATCTGTAGATTGCTCTGGATAGTATAGCCATTTTAACAATCTAAAAATTAACAATTAAATTAAAAATTAACAATTAAGTTAACAATTAACTCTTCCCCTCCAAGAAGATGGGATCATTCCATTCCTTTAAATTATCTTCAATTTACTTTATCAAGGTTTTATAGTTTTCCAGCATACAGATCTTTCACCACCTTGGTTAAGTTTATTCCTTTTTTTTTGGATGAGATTTTCAACAGGATTTTTTTTTTTAATTTTCTCTTTCTGATATTTCATTGTTAGTCTAAAAAATGCAATGGATTTCTGTATATTAATCTTTTTATTCTGCTAGCTTATTGAATTCCTTTATTAGTTCTAATAGTTTTTGTGTGGAGACTTCAGGGTTCTTTACATAGAATATCATGTCATCTGCAAATAGTTTTACCTCTTCCATTCCAATTTGAATAACTTTAATTTATTTCTCTTGTCTAATTTCTGTGAAGCTCTCTTATAAATTCTTCACTTCCAAAATCTTCCTTATGTTTTTGAACAAGTCCCTTTTTTGAACTTCTCATTTTGTTCTTATACTGTTTTTCTAATTTCATTAAATTGTTTTTTGTTGTTGTTGTTCTCTCATAGCTCTCTGAGCATCTTTAGAACCACATTTTGAATTCTTTGTCAGGCTATTCATGTAATCATTTCCTTAGGATTCATTGCTTGAGTTTAATGTGTCTCCTAAGTGGTGTCATATTTCCCTGATTCTTCACTGTCCTTGTAGCCCGTGTAGGTGTCTGCACATTTGAAGAAGCAGTCACCACTTCCAGGCATCATAGACTGACCTCACTAAGAAAAGACCTCCACCTGTGGCTGTGCATGCTGGAGCGTGCTGTGACCACCTGTCTATATCTAGTGGTATGGGGTGTCATGTGCAGGGGCATGTGCTGGCTCTGGATCCGGTGGGGTACAATGTCTCATCGTTCAGCCCACTAAGGTCCAGAACATTGACAGTTGCATGGTGTTTGCCAAATGCCGCAGGGTGTCCACAGTGACTGAAAGGGCTATCATAGTCCTCCGCAGTGCCTCCAGATAGGGGCCAGAGCAGGCAGTAGTGGCGGCCCAAGCAAGGACTCTGTGCAGCCTCAGGTTCAGGCGTTAGTTTTAGGTGCCTGTGTGCTGACAGGGGATGTTTTTGACAAACTTCATACTTTTTGAACTTTGGACATACCGCCTATCAAGATTTTTAGTACTTAGCTTCAGTAGCTTTCTCATAGATCAGATTGGACATATGAAATATTATTCTCATCATATGGTCTTAAGAACTTACTGCATGTACATTTACTGATTCCCAAGACATCTTCATTTTATTTTGTACTTAATAATATAATAAGCACTATGAAGAATTGATGCTTTTGAACTGTGGTGTTGGAGAAGACTCTTGAGAGTCCCTTGGACTGCAAGGAGATCCAACCAGTCCATTCTAAAGGAGATCAGTCCTGGGTGTTCTTTGGAAGGACTGATGCTGTAGCTGAAACTCCAATACTTTGGCCACCTCATGCAAAGAGTTGACTCATTGGAAAAGACCCTGATGCTGGGAGGGACTGGGGGCAGGAGGAGAAGGGGACGACAGAGGATGAGATGGCTGGATGGCATCACCGACTCGATGGACATGAGTTTGAGTGAACTCTGAGAGTTGGTGATGGACAGGGAGGCCTGGCATGCCCTGATTCATAGAGTTGCAAAGAGTCGGACACGACTGAGCAACTGAACTGAACAGAAGCACTATGCACAAAAGAAAACACGATCCTGAGTCATTGATTTTTAGAGATTATGTGATTTTAAAAATAACAGCTATCTTTAAAGTGAAAAATTACTTTCTAAAAAACATATAAATAAATATACAAGTAAATTTTCTTCTTTCAGAAAATTTACACTGAAAGGCTATAAGTGAAACATTTGCAGTGCTAACTGATAAATTTTGTCTTGACATAAATTAAAACATGTAAACTCTATAAACTTTTTTTTTTTTTTGGCCATGCCATGTGGCATGCAGAATCTTAGTTCCTGGAGCACGGATTGAACCCGTGCCCCCTGTAGTGGAAACAGAGAGTCTTAACCACTGGGCCATCAGGGAAGTCTCTAAACTATGGACTTTTTAATGTGCATTGATCATGTCAAATTAGCTTACAGTATTATTCAGGAAGAAGTATATAGATTCATGCCCCTCAGCAAAAATTATATTTAATTATGGACATGAGCTTTTTTTTTTTTAACATTTAGCATTTAATCATTTATGTGTCCATAATGGAATATAAGGGCTTCCCAAGTGGCTTAGTGGATAAAGAATTCACCTGCCATTGCAGGAGATGTAAGAGACACAGGTTAGATCCCTGGGTTGGGAAGAGCCCCTGGAGGAGGGCATGGCAACCCACTCCAGTATTCTTGCCTGGAGAATCCCCATGGAGAGAGGAGCCTGGCAGGCTACAGTCCACAGGGTCATAAAGAGTTGGAAACAACTGAAGTGACTTACACACAGTGGAATATAAACAGAATATTCTTACTCTTTGGGAGAAAAGTTATGACCAACCTAGACAGCATATTAAAAAGTAGAGACATTATTTTGCCAACAAACATCCATCTAGTCAAGGCTATGGTTTTTCCAGTAATCATGTATGGATGTGAGAGTTGAACTATAAAGAAAGCTGAGCACCTAAGAATTGATGCTTTTGAACTGTGGTGTTGGAGAAGACTCTTGAGAGTCCCTTGGACTGCAAGGAGATCCAACAAGTCCATCATAAAGGAAATCAGTCCTGAATATTCATTGGAAGGACTGATGCTGAAGCTGAAGCTCCAATACTTTGGCCACCTGATGTGAAAAGCTGACTCATTTGAAAAGGCCCTGATGCTGGGAAAGACTGAAGGAGGGAGGAGAAGGGGATGACAAAGGATGAGATGGCTGGATGCCATCACCAACTCAATGGACATGAGTTTGAGTGAACTCCAGGAGTAGGTGATGGACAGGGAGGCCTGGCGTGCTGCAATTCATGGGGTCGCAAAGAGTTGGACACGACTGAGCAACTGAACTGATGTTGAAAGTAGATTATTTAACTGAATATTTAGGATGCTGTTTACTAAAATATGATTTTTCTTTTTCCCAACAGAAGTTTTGTTCACAATTTAACCCAGGTAAAACTTTTTTAAGATTTTGCATACTTCTTCACATATTACCACTATATTATTTTTCTCTTCCATATTTACCAGAAAAGGAATTTTCAAAATTAATTCTCAACAAAATTTACTTAGAGCAGAGGTTACTCAAGGTATGGACTAAGATCCCCTAGGTCTTCACAAGCCTTTTGAGGAGGTCCACGAGGTCTACACTTTTCCAACTATATATCTGTCTGAATAGATTTCCCCCCATATACTTCCACCAGAATACCATATACCAACAGCTTGAATGTAGAAGCACTGATGATAATCCAGCTGTCTCTTATTAAGCCAAATATTAAAGAGATTTTACAATGTAAAATAACCATTCTTCTTACTATTCTTTATGTTGGAAAATAATTATTTTTTTCATAAATATGTTGCCATTTCCTACTCCAGGGGATCTTCCTGACTCAGGGATCAAACCCAGATCTCCTGTGTCTCCTGCACTGGCAGGCGGGTTCTTTAACACTAAGCCACAGAGGAAGTCCCCATAAACATGTTAGTTAATATATAATGGGTTTATTGTAGATTTTTAAATAAATTAATAAATATCTTTATATAGTCTCAATTTTTATTTGTTATATGGTAATAAATATTGATAGGGCTAACTGACATAAAACAAAAGCTTGTGGGAGTCTCAATAATTTTCAAGCCTATGAAGGAGTCTTTGAGATCTAAAAATTTTGACATGTGGGTTAGAGGCTGGTTTTAAGTGTGACAGAGAGATGTATTCCAAAATTTGAAAACTAAAATAAGGTGGTAATATTTGGATATTAAAGCTCCATAAATATTTTCATTTTTTCAAAGCAATTATATTATGGAAAGAAGAGGCAGAAAAAAGATAATAATAAATAAAACTTCCTGTATTCGATCCAGATAGTTGAATGAGCTCGTGTGTTCGTATGTATCCCTATCCCAATCCCAACTGACATTATAGGATTTACTAAAGCTATAACAATGCAAAAAGAAGAAAGTATTATCAGTAGATAAGGAATTTTAAGATAGAAAATAGAAACTTCTAAAAGTAAAATTTTTATTATAGACCCAAATAATGCAGAATGGCCTCCATCTTACTCAAAACATATAGAAATGCCATTACAAAATATGTATGTGTATAATATCAGTGCAGACTTTTACATTAATATTGGTATATGTGCATGTATAGAATGTAAAAGCAATTAAAGGAATTTCCTAGTTGTCACAAGCCACTAAAGAACTAAAATCCAGAGTTAGATAAGGTTGAATTCTGAAGTAAGGTTATTATACAAACTATAAGCCCTGGTAGACAAAGGGTGATGTTTCAACATGTGTATGAGAATAGAAAATGAAGTTTCCAACATATGGGAGAAAGAGATGCTGAAATTAACCTCCCTATATGAAGCTAGGATTTATTAAAGGTCTGTAAAATGAAAACTAGTAAAGCTCTGCTCTCTGGCCAATTGCAAATAAACGATGATATACCCTTTTGGGGACTGTAAACAGACAAGGAGTTACCATCACAGAGTTTCAGATGAATGTCCAAGGTAAACTGTTCTCAAGAGGTTGGAGAACCTAGAGCCAAGTAGTAAACTCAAAAATGCAAGTAGTGAAACACATAGGGCCTAGGCAGAGGTGATTATAAAATTCATTTCATAACCAAGAGTGTATAAGACGCTCTTAGAAAACAAACCCTCTGAAAATAATCTGAAAATAAAAGGTATAAACCACAGGAAAAGACATAGTGCCTGGAATATATACATATAAACTGCAGAAAGTTTATACTTTTCAAAACTAAAGATGAGGACCATTTGAAAGATTATTAAATCCATATTTTGTTTGCTCAAAAGATAAAAGAAGGGGAAGAAACATGAACAAGGGTTATTCATAATTATACAACATTGAAGAGCTTCCTATATAAATGTCTTATGATGAAGAAATAGGCATCTAAAAATAAAAATTCAGGTTAAATAGAAGACTAGATACAGTTGAAAAAACTGCAGAATTAGTGATGCAGAATGGGAATCATGCAGAATGTAGAACATAAAAATTAAAAGATGGAAAAGAGTTAATAGACATAGAGGATAGACCAAGACAGTTTGTCATAAATATGATAGGAGTTCCAAAAGGGAAGAAAAAGAATTGGAGAATTCTTTTTCTCCAATAATTATGGAGAATTCTCCAGGGCTTCCTTGATAGCTCAGTTGGTAAAGAATCCATCTGCCATGCAGGGGACTCCATTTTGATTCCTGGGTCAAGAAGATCTGCTGGGGAAGAGATAGGCTACCTACTCCAGTATTCTTGGGCTTCCCTTGTGGCTCAGCTGGTAAAGAATCTGCCTGCAATATGGGAGACCTGGGTTTGATCCCTGGGTTGGGAAGATCCCCTGGAGAAGGGAAAGGCTACCCATTCCAGTATTCTGGCCTGGAGAGTTCCATGGATTTTATAATCCATGGGTCACAAAGAGTGTGGGACATGACTGAATGACTTTCACTTTCACTTACGGAGTTTTCTCCATAGTTCAAGACATGAGTTCTCAGACTGAAAAACTGAAGTACAAGATGCAGTAACTAATGAACAAATGAACTATTTAATATGCTAATACATCTAAATAAGCATTGACAGTCAAATATTTAAATAATGACTAATTTCTTAACAAAATGAAATTAAAATAATAGCTAACAAAAATAGAAAATGAAGGAGAATTTGGATTTGCAGCATCATATCCTTCCAGATGTTCAAGCTGGTTTTAAAAAGGCAGAGGAACAAGAGATCAAATTTCCAACATCCACTGGATCATGGAAAAAAGCAAGAGAGTTCCAGAAAAACATCAATTTCTGCTTTATTGACTATGCCAAAACCTTTGACTGTGTGGATCACAATAAACTGTGGAAAATTCTGAAAGAGATGGGAATACCAGACCACCTCTTGAGAAACCTATATGCAGGTCAGGAAGCAACAGTTAGAACTGGACATGGAACAACAGACTGGTTCCAAATAGGAAAAGGAGTTCGTCAAGGCTGTATATTGTCACCCTGCTTATTTAACTTATATGCAGAGTACATCATGAGAAATGCTGGGCTAGAAGAAGCACAAGCTGGAATCAAGATTGCCAGGAGAAATATCAATAACCTCAGATATGCAGATGACACCACCCTTATGGCAAAAAGTGAAGAAGAACTAAAGAGCCTCTTGATCAAAGTCAAAGAGGAGAGTGAAAAAGTTGGCTTAAAGCTCAATATTCAGAAAATTAAGATCATGGCATCTGGTCCCATCACTTCATGGCAAATAGATGGGGAAACAGTGGAAACAGTGAGAGACTTTATTTTTCTGGGCTCCAAAATCACTGCAGATGGTGACTGCAGCCATGAAATTAAAAGACGTTTGCTCCTTGGAAGGAAAGTTATGACCAACCTAGATAACATATTCAAAAGCAGAGACATTACTTTGCCAACAAAGGTCCATCTAGTCAAGGCTATGGTTTTTCCAGTGGTCAAGGATGTGGAATGTGAGTGTTGGACTGTGAAGAAAGCTGAGCACCAAAGAATTGATGCTTTTGGACTGTGGTGTTGGAGAAGACTCTTGAGAGTCCCTTGGGCCACAAGAAGATCCATCCAGTCCATCCTAAAGGAGACCAGTCCTGGGTGTTCTTTGGAAGGAATGATGCTGAAGCTGAAACTCCAGTACTTTGGCCACCTCATACGAAGAGTTGACTCATTGGAAAAGACTCTGATGCTGGGAGGGATTGGGGGCAGGAGGAAAAGGGGACGACAGAGGATGAGATGGCTGGATGGCATCACCAACTCGATGGACATGAGTTTGAGTGAACTCCAAGAGTTGGTGATGGACAGGGAGGCCTGGCGTGCTGTGATTCATGGGGTTGCAAAGAGTTGGACACAACTGAGTGACTGAACTGAACTGATCCTTATACGTATTCAAGATGAGGATATGGATTAGCTTATATTAAATATGCAAGGAAAAAATTTAGGAACATTTATTAAAGTAATAGAAACAAGTCCATAATTTTTAAAAAGTAGAGTTCTGGAAGAAGAATTTTTAAAATGCTAACAATTCAATAGGAGATAATAAAAAAGGAAAAGAAATTAAAACAATATATTGACACAAAAATAAAATTTAAGAAATAATTTAAATGAATTCAGTAATCAAATGTGACTGGATTAAAATCATCTACTAAATGACAGAAATCCCATAAATCTGATGCGTGTAAAGTTATATAGTTAAAGAGTAACACAACTAGGGTGCCCATTCTTGCCACTGTTATTCAACATAATTTTGGAAGTCCTAGCCACAGCAATCAGAGAAGAAAAAGAAATAAAAGAAATCCAGATAGGGAAAGAAGAAGTAAAATTCTCACTGTTTGCAGATGACTTGATTCTCTACATAGAAAGCCTTAAACATGCCACCAGAAAATTACTAAAGCTGATCAATGAATATAGTAAAGTCACAGGCCATAAAATTAATACACAGAAATCCCTTGCATTCCTATACACTAATGATGAAAAATCAGAAAGAGAAATGAAGGAAACAATCCCATTCACCATTAAAACAAAAAGAATAAAATACTTAGGAATAAATTTACCTAAAGAAACAAAAGACCTGTATACAGAAAACTATAAGACACTAATGAACGATATCATCTTTTTAAGATGTCTGTTTAAGATAACACAAATAGGTAGAGATATATACCATGTTATTGGATTGGAAGAATCAATACAGTGAAAATGAGTATACTACCCAATGCAATCTATAGATTTAATGCAATCCCTATCAAACTAATGGTGGTATTTTTCACAGAACTAGAGAGAATAATTTCACAATTTGTATGGAAACACAAAAGACCTGATAACCAAAGCAATCTTAAGAAAGAAGATTGGAACTGGAGGAATCAACCTTCCTGATTTCAGACTATACTGCAAAGCTACAGTCATCAAGACAGCATGGTACTGCTACAAAAACAGAATTATAGACCAATGAAACAACATAGAAATCCCAGAGATAAATCCATACATCTAGGGGCACTTTATCTTTGACAGAGGAAGCAAAAGTATACAATGGAGAAAAGACAGTTTCTTTGCTAAGTGGTGCTGGGAAAACTGATCAGCTGTGTGTAAAAGAATGAAATTAGAACAATTCCTAACACCATACACAAAAATAAAATGGATTAAAGACATAAATGTAAGACCAGAAACTTTAAAACTCTTAGAGGAAAACATAGGAAGAACACTCTTAGACATAAATCACAGCAAGATCCTCTGTAACCCACCTCCTAGAGTAATGGAAATAAAAACAAAAATAAACAAATGGGACCTAATTAAATTTAAAAGCTTCTGCACAATGAAGGAAACTATCAGATAAGATCGGTCGCTCAGTCGTATCCCACTCTTTGCAACCCCATGAATCACAGCACGCCAGGCCTCCCTGTCCATCACCAACTCCCGGAGTTCACTCAGACTCACGTCCATCAAGTCAGTGATGCCATCCAGCCATCTCATCCTCTGTCGTCCCCTTCTCCTCTTGCCCCCAATCCCTCCCAGCATCAGAGTCTTTTCCAATGAGTCAACTCTTCGCATGAGGTGGCCAAAGTACTGGAGTTTCAGCTTCAGCATCATTCCCTCCAAAGAAATCCCAGGGCTGATCTCCTTCAGAATGGACTGGTTGGATCTCCTTGCAGTCCAAGGAACTCTCAAGAGTCTTCTCCAACACCACAGTTCAAAAGCGTCAATTCTTCAGCACTCAGCCTTCTTCACAGTCCAACTCTCACATCCATACATGACCACAGGAAAAACCATAGCCTTGACTAGATGGACCTTTGTTGGCAAAGTAATGTCTCTGCTTTTGAATATGCTATCTAGGTTGGTCATAACTTTCCTTCCAAGGAGTAAGCGTCTTTTAATTTCATGGCTGCAGTCACCATCTGCAGTGATTTTGGAGCCAAGAAAAATAAAGTCTGACACTGTTTCCACTGTTTCCCCATCTATTTCCCATGAAGTGATGGGACCGGATGCCATGATCTTCGTTTTCTGAATGTTGAGCTTTAAGCCAACTTTTTCACTCTCCTCTTTCACTTTCATCAAGAGGCTTTTTAGCTCCTCTTCACTTTCTGTCATAAGGGTGGTGTCATCTGCATATCTGAAGTTATTGATATTTCTCCTGGCAATCTTGATTCCAGCTTGTGTTTTTTCCAGCCCAGCGTTTCTCATGATGTACTCTGCATATAAGTTAAATAAACAGGGTGACAATATACAGCCTTGACGAACTCCTTTTCCTATTTGGAACCAGTCTGTTGTTCCATGTCCAGTTCTAACTGTTGCTTCCTGGCCTGCATACAATAAGCAAAATGAAAAGACAACCCTCAGAATGGGAGAAAATAAAGCAAATAAAACAAGTGACAAAGAATTAATCTCCAAAATATACAAGCAGCTCAGGCAGCTCAATACCAGAAAAACATAAAACCCAATCAAAAAGTGGGCAGAAGACCTAAACAGACATTTCTCCAAAGAAGACATACAGATGGCTAATAGATGAAAAGATGTTCAATATCACTCATTATTAGAGAAATGAAAAGCAAAACTACAATGAGGTATCATCTCACACTGGTCAGAATGGCCATGATCAAAAAGTCTACAAACAATAAATACTGCAGAGAATGTGGAGAAAAGGGAACCCTCTTGCACTGTTGGTGGGAATGAAAATTGATACAGCCAGTATGGAGATTCCTTTAAAAACTAGGAATAAAACTAGCATATGACCCAGCAATCCCACTACTGGGCATATACCCTGAGGAAACCATAATTGAAAAAGACCCATGTATCCCAACGTCCACTGGAGCATTATTTACAACAGCTTGGACATGGAAGCAACCTAGATGTTATCAACAGATGAATGGATAAAGAAGTTTTGGTATATATATGCAATGGAATATTACTCAGCTATAAAAAGGAATGCACTTGAGTCAGTTCTAATGAGGTTAATGAACCTAAAGCCTGTTATACAGAGTGAAGTAAGTCAGAAAGATAAAGACAAATATCACATATATATATATATAAAATATGGAATCTAGAAAGAGGATAGTACTGATGATTCTACTTGCAGGGTAGCAAAGGAGATGCAGACATAAAGAATGGATTTTGGACACAATGGGGAAGGAGAGGGTAGGATGATTTAAGGGAGTAGCATTGAAACATATGCATTACCTTGTAAATATATGTATTACCTTTTACATATATGTAAAATAGATACCCCATGGGAATTTGCTGTATGACACAGGGAACCCAAAGCTGGTGCTT
Organism: Bubalus bubalis; assembly: GCF_019923935.1. Classification (NCBI taxonomy): domain Eukaryota; kingdom Metazoa; phylum Chordata; class Mammalia; order Artiodactyla; family Bovidae; genus Bubalus; species Bubalus bubalis. The sequence continues at coordinate 48,459,867 of NC_059161.1, forward strand.
TGTAACAACTTAGAGGGGTTAGGATGGAGAGGAGGTGGGAGGGAGGTTCAAGAGGGAGGGGACCTATGTATACCTGATTCATGTTGATGTATGGCAGAAACCATCACAAAATTATAAAGTAATTATCCTCTAATTTAAAATGAAAAAAAAATTTTTAAGTAACAAAATTTGGAAAGAAAACAATGCAAGCAGGGTAATACTATCAAAAGGAAACTAGGGTGATGATATGAATATCAAATAAAAGATATGTGAAGCCCAAAAGATTGGAGAAGGAAATGGCAACCCAGTCCAGTACTCTTGCCTGGTAAATTCCATGGGTGGAGGAGCCTAGTAGGCTACAGTCCATGGGATCGCAAAGAATTGGACACAACTGAGCAACTTCACTGGTTCACTGAAGCGCAAAAGACAGCAATGTCATAAAGAGGGAAATTACTTCATGATAAAGGAAAAATCTACAAAGAAGATAAATTATGATACCATATGCACCTAACAATATATCCTCATGCAATATAAAGAAGATAGAAAGTACCTCCAATTCATTTCCTGAATCCAGTACTACTTTTAGTACCAAAAGTAGGCAGAGGAAGAAAGGAAGGGAGGAATGAAAGAAACTGTAGAGCAATATACTTGTATATGTAAAAGCAAAACTTCTACATAAACTATTTGCAAATAGAATCTGGAAATGCATTAAAAGAACAAATCGAAAAGGTCTGGTATCTTCCAGGAAATGCAACATTGGTTCAATATCAGGAAAACTGACAATAATACCCATAATGTCAACACAATAAAGGAGATGATAAGATCATATAAGTAGATTTTAAAATTCAACAACCATTCCTAATAAAAATATAAAGCAAAACAAGTTTAGACAGGATGACTTAATTCTAATAAAAATATATATTTCCCAAATAATAATAATTGTTATAAGTTATGAAAAGTTATAATTCAATTAAAATCAGGTTATTGGACAGATATGCTGATAATTAGCACTATTGCTTAATAATGTCTTGAACATAATAATGTAATAAGACAAGAAAAATAAATTACAATATTATAAATTCTTAATAGCAATACAGACTATAAAGTACTTAATAAATGTAACAAGACACAGAACCTGTATCAAGAACCACTTTCAAGTTTGATTGAATGGCTTTTAAAAAGATTATTTTTTAAAGTTTCTGACTGGACTCCAGAGTCCAATTTTTTATTGAAAACTATCTTTAAATTAATATAGAATAATATAGTATAATCTATCTTCCTGGAAGAAAATGAAAATGGAATTCTTTCTTACACCACATACAAAAGAAAAAAATTCCAATTGGCATATGAGACTAATGGAAAATGAAAAAATATTTGGAGAGTTGGCAGAATCTTGAAGTTCTACTATATGGAAATGAGGGAAATCTTATTCAAGTCTGGAAACCAGAGTCTATGAAAAAAAGTCATAATTGAAAATGTGAAAATAAAAAAACTTCCTTACAAAGTTCCATAAACAAAGTTAGTTTAAACAATGAATAATTATGAAAAATTATACAGCATAGATCACACTACACAGCTAACATCCCTAGTGTTCAAAAGAAACAGTGGGGCATAAATTTTGAGAAATGATCCTGCATTATCTCATACACACTCTATAATCTAGCAGTTCTACTTCTAAGTAAATACTCAGGAGAAACTCTTGCACTCACCCATCAAGAGACATTTTCAAAAAAAGCTCATAGTAGAACTTCTCATAAAATTCATCCATCCCAAACAGAAAGAATCCAAATGCCCATTAACAGGAGAATGGAAAAATTGTGGTATTTTCCCATGATGGAATATTAACAGTAATGAAAATGAATGAGCTCAGTTATGAGCAATAACATGAATAAATTCTAGTTACATAATGCTGAAGGAAAAAAACAGCAGGTCCAGAGAGTTATCTGATCAAGTTTCAAAAACTATCATATTAGTGAAAAATAAACACAGAATTCAGAAAAGTGAGTACCTCTCTGGGCAGAAATAGGGAACCAGAAAAGGAAGAAATGTATAGGTAAATGAAAGTTATCTGTAAGGTTCTAGGTCTTGAGTTGGATGCTGGATTCTTGGTTTGGATTTTACTGATTTAAATTTTTTTTCTTTTCTTTTTTTAAATTTTAATTGGAGGCTAATTACTTTACAATATTGTATTGGTTTTGCCACATATCAACATGAATCCGCCACGGGTGTACACGTGTTCCCAATCCTGAATCCCCCTCCCACCTCCCTCCCCATACCATCCCTCTGGGTCATCCCAGTGCACCAGCGCCAAGCATCCTGTATCCTGCATCGAACCTGGACCGGCGATTCATTTCTTATATATTATACATGTTTCAATGCCATTCTCCCAAATCATCACCCTCCCTCCCTCTCCCACAGAGTCCAAAAGACTGTTCTATACATCTGTGTCTCTTTTGCTGTCTCGCATACAGGGTTATCATTACCATCTTTCTAAATTCCATATATATGCGTTAGTATACTGTATTGGTGTTTTTCTTTTTGGCTTACTTCACTCCGTATAATTGGCTCCAGTTTCATCCACCTCATGAGAACTGATTCAAATGTATTCTTTTTAATGGCTGAGTAATAATCCATTGTATATATGCCTTCAGAATGGGAGAAAATAATAGCAAATGAAGCAACTGACAAACAACTAATCTCAAAAATATACAAGCAACTCCTGCAGCTCAATACCAGAAAAATAAACGACCCAATCAAAAAATGGGCCAAAGAACTAAATAGACATTTCTCCAAAGAAGACATACAGATGGCTAACAAACACATGAAAAGATGCTCAACATCACTCATTATCAGAGAAATGCAAATCAAAACCACAATGAGGTACCATTTCATGCCAGTCAGAATGGCTGCGATCCAAAAGTCTACAAGCAATAAATGCTGGAGAGGGTGTGGAGAAAAGGGAACCCTCTTACAATGTTGGTGGAAATGCAAACTAGTACAGCCACTATGGAGAACAGTGTGGAGATTCCTTAAAAAACTGGAAATAGAACTGCCTTATGACACAGCAATCCCACTGCTGGGCATACACACTGAGGAAACCAGAAATGATTTAAAATTTAAATGCATAAAAGAGGGTCAGTAATGATAGTAACTCATGGACTGAGGATTGTGATTATTCTGTGTCTGTGTTGTTCAATCACTAAGTCATTTCAGACTCTTTGCAACCCCATGGACTGCAGCATGCCCGGCTTTCCTGTCCTTCACTATCCTCCAGAGTATGCTCAAACTCACATCCTTTGAGTCAGTGATGCCATCCAACCACCTCATCCTCTGTCGCCCCCTTCTCCTCCTGCCCTCAATCTTTCCCAGCATCAGGGTCTTTTCCAATGAGTCAACTCTTCGTGTCAGGTGGCCAGAGTACTGGCGTTTCAATTTCAGCATCAATCCTTCCAATGATTATTCTGGGTTGTTTTCCTTTAGGATTGAGTGGTTTGATCTCCTTGCAGCCCAAGGGACTCTCAAGAGTCTTCTCCAACACCACAGTTTGAAAGCATCAATTCTTTGATGCTCAACCTTCTTTATGGTCTGGCTCTCACATCCATACATGACTACTGGAAAAACCATAGCTTGGACTATATGGACCTTGGTTGGCAAAGTGATGTCTCCACTTTTTAATACATTATCTAGGTTTGTCACAGTTTTTCTTCCAAGGAGCAAGCGTCTTTTAATTTCATGGCTGCAGTCACCATCTGCAATGATTTGGGAGCCCAAGAAAATAAAATCTGCCACTGTTTCTATTTTCTCCCCTTCTATTTGCAATGAAGTGGTGGGACCAGATGCCATGATCTTACTTTTTGAAATGTTGAGTTTTAAGCCAGCTTTTTCACTCTCCTCTTTCACCTTCATTTAGGCTGTTTAGTTCTTCCTCACTTTCCACCCTTAGGGTAGTATCATCTGCATATCTGAGCTTATTGATACTTCTCCCTGCAATCTTGATTCCAGCTTGTGTTTCATCCAGCCCAGCATTTCGCATGATGTACTCTGCATATAAGTTAAATAAGCAGAGTGACTCAGCCTTGAAATACTCCTTTCCCAATTTTGAACCAGTCTGTTGTTCCATGTCTGGTTCTAACTATTGCTTCTTGGCCCACGTACAGGTTTTGCAGAAGGCAGGTAAAGTGATCTGGTATTCCTATCTCTTTCAGAATTTTCCACAGTTTATTGTGATCCCCACAGTCAAAGGCTTTAGCATAATCAACGATGCAGAAGTAGATATTTTTCTGGAATTTTCTTGCTTTTTCTATGATACAACATTGTTGGCAGTTTGATCTCTGGTTCCTCTGCCTTTTTAAATCCAGCTTGTACATCTGGAAGTTCTCAGTTCATATACTGTTTTAGCCTAGCATGAAGGATTTTGAGCATTGCCTTGCTAGCATGTGAAATGAGTGCAATTGCGGGGTAGTTTGAACATTCTTTGGTGTTGACCGTCTTTGGGATTGGAATTTTCAACTACAAATTGGCACTCATCAAGGGCATTGCCAATGAGTGAACAACAAAGGCATTTGCCTTTTGCCTCTACAGAGATTGAACCCCATGCTGCTGCAGCTGTTGACCTTCCACAACCCCTGAGGGAGTTCAGGGTGGAGTGAGGCACTCTGTGCTTCAGGGCATCTGGTGGGACAGGTCTTTAGACAGTTGGATGTTTTTAGGAACAGATTTTATGATCTCCATCCTTGAATCTCCTCATATCTAGAGAAGCACTAAATTCCTTCATGGTGAAATCAGACCCTCATGACTAACAGAAAACCTTTTGTAAAATGAGTGCTTCATGGTATTGAACCCCCTTCACCAAAACCTTATATATTGCCCTTTCCCCACTGCCACTTTGGAGCAGTCTCTCAGAGCTGTCTGAGATGCTGCCTCCTGGGCTGCAGTCCTCATTTTGCCCCAAATAAAGCTTAACTCGCAACTCTCAAGTTGTACATCTTTTTTAGTCAACAGAATGAAAACTGACCTTTTCCAGTTCTGTGGCCACTGCTGAATTTTCCAAATTTACTGACATATTGAGTGCAGGACCAAAAGCATCATCTTTTAGGATTTGAAATAGCTCAGCTAGAATTCCATCACCTCCACATTACTAGCTTTGTTCGTAGTAATGTTTCCTAAGGCCCACTTGACTTCAATTCCAGGATGTCTAGCTCTAGGTGAGTGACTATTGTGGTTATCTGGGTCATTACCTGGGTCCACCTGGGTCTATCATGGTTATCTGGGTCATTAAGACTTTTGTACAGTTCTTCTGTGTATTCTTGACACCTCTTCTTAATCTCATCAGCTTCTATTAGGTGCACACAGTTTCTGTCCTTTATTGTGCCCATCTTTGCATGAGATGTTCCCTTGGCATCTCTAATTTTCTTGAAAAGATCTCTAGTCTTTCCCATTCTGTTGTTTTCCTCTGTTTCTTTGCATTGTTCACTTAAGGCTTTCTTATATTTCCTTGCTCTTCTGTGGAATTCTGCATTCAGTTGGGTATATCTTCCTCTTTCTCCTCTCCTCTGCCTTTCACTTATCTTCTTTCCTCAGCTATTTGTAAGGCCTCCTCATACAACTATTTTGTCTTCTTACATTTCTTTTTCTTTGGGATGGTTGCAGTCACTGCCTCTTGTACAGTGTTACAAACCTCCATCTGTAGTTCTTCAGGCACTCTATTTATCAGGTCTAATCCCTTGAATCTATTTGTCACTTACATATAATAGTTAGGGATTTGATTTAGGTCATACCTGAATGGCCTAATGGCTTTCCCTTCTTTCTTTAATTTAAGTCTGAATTTGGCAACAAAAAGCTCATAATCTGAGCCACAGTCAGCTCCAGGTCTTGTTTTTGCTGACTGTATAGAGCTTTTCCATCTTCAGCTGCAAAGAATATAATCAATCCGATTTCGGTGTTGACCATCTGGTGATGTCCACGTGTAGAGTTGTCTCTTGTGTTGTTGGAAGAGGGTGTTTGCTATGATCAGTGTGTTCTCTTGGCAAAAGTCTGTTAGTCTTCCTACTTCATTTTGTACTCCAAGGCCAAACTGCGTGTTACTTCAGGTATCTCTTGACTTCTTTGCATTCTAGTCCCCTGTGGTGAAAAGGACATCTTTTTTTGGTGCTAGTTCTAGAAGGTCTTGTAGGTCTTCATAGAACCATTTGACTTCATCTTCTTTGGCATTAATAGTTGTGGCATAGATTTGAATTACTGTGATGTTGAATGGTCTGCCTTGGAAACAAACCAAAATCATTCTGTTGTTTTTGAGATTGCACCCAAGGACTGCATTTCAGACTCTTGTTGACTCGGTTTCTCTACTGGATTGTTGCCCATACAAGTAGATATAATGGTCATCTGAATTAAATTTGCCCATTCCCATCCATTATAGTTCACTGATTCCTAAACTGTCGATGTTCACTCTTGCCATCTCCTTCTTGACCACATCCAATTTACCTTGATTCATGGACCTAACATTCCATGTTCCTATTCAATATTGTTCTTTACAGCATCAGACTTTACTTTCACCACCAGTCACATCCACAACTGGGTGTTGTTACTGCTTTGGCCCAGCCTCTTCATTCCTTCTGGGGCTATTTCTCCACTCTTCCCCAGTAGCATATTGGACACTCCTACTGAACTGGGGGGCTTATCTTCCAGTGTCATATTTTTTTGCCTTTACATACTGTTCATGGAGTTCTCAAGGCAAGAATAATGAAGTGGTTTGCCATTCCTTTCTCCAGTGGATCACATATGTAAAGTCCAAACAAAACAAAGAGCTCTTACAAATGATAAGAAAATGGTAAGTGCCAATAGAAGAATGTAAAAAAACTATGTACACAAAAGCAAATCTAACAAACATGAAAAATTTCATGAAATTTTTCTGAAATTCACTTCCTCAGGAAAATTCAAATTAAATTAACAATGAAATATCACACTAGTAAAACCTGAACAAAAGAAAGTTACTATTGCTAGAGGGGATCTGGGCCAAAGAGTTCAAGTCAAGCTTTGCTGGTAGAAAATGTGAGGAGTTAGAGCCTTATTCACATTTTTGGAGAGCAATGCAGAAACATATATTAAAATATAAGATTATATATATATATATATATACACACACACACCCTTTGGGTCAATAATCCCACTTCTTGGAATCTACTCCACAGAAATATTAATAAAACCTCTAGTATATACTGCTATATGGAAAATGATCCATATTTTGTAGCATTATAATGTGGTAAAGCAAATCAAAACTGGAGCCACAGTAAATCTCCAGTATTAAAGAAACTGACCTGTAAATTACAATATAACTATATCATAGAATATTGTCCAGGCATTATGAGTTGACATTGGAGAAATTCAATGATGTATATTTGAGTGAAAAAAAAGAATGTGGAATGTATGTATAATGTGATCCAAATTTTTTTTAAAAAAGAACATGTTAAGATGCCTCTTTTTAAAAATACATGTACACATGTGTGTGTATATATCTCTGCAAATTCATAGCATGCAGAAAAATAGGGAAAAATAAATACCAGTTGTTAAATTATGTAGGTTGAGAGAAGGTAAAGATAAAGGGAAGATAAAAGGGAGGAAAGGAGGGAGGGAAGGAAAAGGGGAGGGAGAAAGAGAGGAAAGAAGGAAGGGCAGCAATATATGGGGATAATAAAGAATCTAAGGCAAACAAAAATGTTTTCATGTGTACACACATATGTCTATGCAACTACCACACAGATCAAGATGTAGAAGATAGAGAATGTTCCTTAGGTTAAAAACTTCTACAAATTAGTAAATAGAAGACTAATAACCCAATAGGGCTTTCCTGGTGGCTCAGCAGTTTAGGAATCCACCTGCCAATGCAGGAGATTTGGGTTCAGTCCCTTCGTTGGGAAGATCCCCTGGAGAAAGAAATGGCAACCCACTCCAGTACTCTTGCCTTGAAAAATCCCATGGACGGAGAAGCCTGGCAGGATACAGTCATGTGGTCACAAAGAGTCAGACATGACTTGGTGTCTAAATGACCACCACCACAACAACCCAATAGAAAATGAGCAAAGGAAATGAACAGATAGTTCACCAGACAGGAAACAAATAGAATATGAATATATGGAGAGATGCACAAAGTTTCTCATGATAAAAGAAATGCAGATTAAAACTGCATCAAAATACCATTTTTCATCCATCAGGCTGACAATATTCAAATATATGACAATACATCACATTGGGAAAGCTGTGAAGAAAAGAAGAAATCTCATACATTGCTAGTGAGAAGGTACATTGTTAAAACTGCAATGGAGAATAATTTAGCAGAATCCTTAAAAACTACAAATGCATATTCTCTGTGACTCAACAATTCTCCTTTCAGGAATACTCCAAGGTACAAAATAATATATGTTCAGAGTTGCTCATTCCAACTTTTATTGTAATGGAAAATGATATAAACAAATATTTATTAGTAGGTTACTTGTTAAATTATGGTTCCTCCATAATTTGTAATAATATGTGAAATAGTATGAAAAACTCATGAGAGCATTTAAAGATCAAAGATATAACTTTAAGTGAATATCTTGTTCAAAAATGCATTTAATATACTAGTTTTTACATAAAATGGAAAAAAGTAACATTGGCTATGCACAAAAATTTTATGGAAATATAGAAGAAACCTTATCAATTGTAGTCACTTGCAGGGTGTGTGAAGTAGGTGACAAAGCATAAGGTGGGAGAGACAATTTTTGCTGTATTTGTAATATAATTTACTTTTATAATAGAATAAAATGTCTATTCAAGAAGAAAATAATAAAATAATTAGATCTACATCTATTGAAATGCCTATGGTATATCAAGTGACAAAAGCGAACTATGAGAGTGTGTGTGCTTAGTTGCTCAGTCATGTCCGACTCTTTGTGACCCCATGGACTGTAGCCCGCCAGGCTCCTCTGTCCGTGGGGATTCTCCAGGCAAGAATACTGGAGTGGGTTGCCACGCCCTCCTCCATGAGCAGTGTAATTTCATTTTTGTAAAAAGTGTATGAGTGTGTGGGGAGGCTGCTGTGTCTATTTGTGGGTGCAGAAAATGACATGTAGGCATTCATATAAAGTTTTAATATTAGTTACCTCAGGAGTGTAGAGGATGTTATTAATTCTTTGGATTGTTTCTCTTGTTAAAAACAACAACTGGAGGAATCAACCTGCCTGACTTCAGGCTCTACTACAAAGCCACAGTCATCAAGACAGTATGGTACTGGCACAAAGACAGAAATATTGATCAATGGAACAAAATAGAAAGCCCAGAGATAAATCCATGCACATATGGACACCTTATCTTTGACAAAGGAGGCAAGAATATACAATGGATTAAAGACAATCTCTTTAACAAGTGGTGCTGGGAAAACTGGTCAATCACTTGTAAAAGAATGAAACTAGAACACTTTCTAACACCATACACAAAAATAAACTCAAAATGGATTAAAGATCTAAACGTAAGATCAGAAACTATAAAACTCCTAGAGGAAAACATAGGCAAAACACTCTCCGACATACATCACAGCAGGATCCTCTATGACCCACCTCCCAGAATATTGGAAATAAAAGCAAAAATAAACAAATGGGACCTAATTAACCTTAAAAGCTTCTGCACAACAAAGGAAACTATTAGCAAGGTGAAAAGACAGCCTTCAGAATGGGAGAAAATAATAGCAAATGAAGCAACTGACAAACAACTAATCTCAAAAATATACAAGCAACTCCTACAGCTCAACTCCAGAAAAATAAATGACCCAATCAAAAAATGGGCCAAATAACTAAATAGACATATCTCCAAAGAAGACATACAGATGGCTAACAAACACATGAAAAGATGCTCAACATCACTCATTATCAGAGAAATGCAAATCAAAACCACCATGAGGTACCATTTCACACCAGTCAGAATGGCTGCTATCCAAAGTCTACAAGCAATAAATGCTGGAGAGGGTGTGGAGAAAAGGGAACCCTCTTACATTGTTGGTGGGAATGCAAACTAGTACAGCCATTATGGAGAACAGTGTGGAGATTCCTTAAAAAACTGGGAATAGAACTGCCTTATGACACAGCAATCCCACTGCTGGGCATACACATCGAGGGAAACCAGAAGGGAAAGAGACACGTGTACCCCAATGTTCATCACAGCACTGTTTATAATAGCCAGGACATGGAAGCAACCTAGATGTCCATCAGCAGATGAATGGATAAGAAAGGTGTGGTACATATACACAATGGAGTATTACTCAGCAATTAAAAAGAATATGTTTGAATCAGTTCTAATGAGGTGGATGAAACTGGAGCCTATTATACAGAGTGAAGTAAGCCAGAAAGAAAAACACCAATACAGTATACTAATGCATATATATGGAATTTAGAAAGATGGTAACAATAACCCTGTGTACGAGACAGCAAAAGAGACACTGATGTATAGATCAGTCTTATGGACTCTGTGGGAGAGGGAGAGGGTGGGAAGATTTGGGAGAATGGCATTGAAACATGTATAATATCATGTATGAAACGAGTCACCAGTCCAGGTTCAATGCACGATACTGGATGCTTGGGGCTGGTGCACTGGGACGACCCAGAGGGATGGTATGGGGAGGGAGGAGGGAGGAGGGTTCAGGATGGGGAACACATGTATACCTGTGGCGGATTCATTTCAATGTTTGGCAAAACTAATACAATATTGTAAAGTTTAAAAATAAAATAAAATTAAAAAAAAAAAACACACTAATTTTGATTTTTTTAATTGAGATATTTGAAATTTTAAAAACAAAACATTTTTATAGTTATATTTTGCCACAACTAAAGATGAAATTTGTCCAAAATGTAAAGAAATGTGAACACATTTTATTTTGTAGATTGTCGTTTTATGGATATATGATCCGGAAAATGCGGACCCCAGTGAGTTGCTGTGGAATGCCAATGAACCTTCCCTAGTAGGTGGAAACATTATTATATTCATGGATAAAATAATATGCTACATTTCTTTTTTAAGAGCTGTGAATAATTTATTATAGTTTAAGTAGCCTAGAACGAAACACATTTTAATTATCCATTAAATTTGCTGCTAAGTTGCTTCAGTTGTGTCGGACTCTGGGTGACCCCATTGACGGCAGCCCACCAGGCTCCCCCATCCCTGGGATTCTCCAGGCAAGAACACTGGAGTGGGTTGCCATTTCCTTCTCCAATGCATGAAAGTGAGAAGTGAAAGGGAAGTTGCTCAGTTGTGTCTGACTCTTAGCGACCCCATGGACTGCAGCCTACCAGGCTCCTCCATCCATGGGATGTTCCAGGCAAGAGTACTGGAGTGGGGTGCCATTGCCTTCTCCATCCATTAAATTTAGTTTACTCATTATAGTGATTTTGAACTTGTGCTCAATCACTACAATTATAAGTCTTTCTTTAGAATTCTTATTGAGCATTTTCCATATTTTCTGTGAACCTCATTATCCACGAAGGGGCTGACCATTAAAATGCTTTCAAGGTGTTTCTTGAGCATCTACCTTGAAGTCATCCTTCAAATCTGTCTAGTTCTTTATTGAATGCTTTACCACTGGATATTAATAAAGTGCAACACAGTGCATAAATAAGTCCTTCCTTTTATCTGTTACAAATTTACCTCTTTCAAGATTCAAGTTTTTCCTTCTGTTACAATTAAAAGGTACAGAAGAGAAACATAAAATGAAAAGTTTTCTTATAGGATTCTCCATGTCCTAATTAGTCTAGATCTGAGTTTTTCATAGCATGTTGTTATGACTCATGGTAATTAAATTCACAAGAGATAGGCTGATAAATCAGAATGACAACCAGTCAGTTGTTTTGTTTGACAATGACTTCAGAGGGAATAAAATAAATTAATGGTAATTAAACACCTGGAGTAACAGGCAAATTTGGCCTTGGAGTATGGAATGAAGCAGGGCAAAGGCTAATAGAGTTTTGCCAAGAGAATGCACTGGTCATAGCAAACACCCTCTTCCAACAATACAAGAGAAGACTCTACACATGGACATCACCAGATGGTCAACACCAAAATCAGATTGATTATATTCTTTGCAGCCAAAGATGGAGAAACTCTATACAGTCAGCAAAATCAAGACTGGGAGCTGACTGTGGCCTAGTTCATGAACTCCTTATTGCCAAATTCAGACTTAAATTGAAGAAAGTAGGGAAAACCACTAGACAATTCAGGTATGACCTAAATCAAATCCCTTATGATTATACAGTGGAAGTGAGAAATAGATTTAAGGGACTAGATCTGATAGAGTGCCTGATGAACTATGGACGGAGGTTCGTGACATTGTACAGGAGACAGGAATCAAGACCATCTCCAAAAAAAAGAAATGCAAAAAAGCAAAATGGCTGTCTGAGGAGACCTTAGAAATAACTGTGAAAAGAAGAGAAGTGAAAAGCAAAGGAGAAAAGGAAAGATACAAGCATCTGAATGCAGAGTTCCAAAGAATAGCAAGGAGAGATAAGAAAGCCTTCCTCAGCGATCAATGCAAAGAAATAGAGGAAAACAACAGAATGGGAAAGACTAGAGATCTCTTCAAGAAAATTAGAGATACCAAGGGAACATTTCATGCAAAGATGGGCTCGATAAAGGACAGAAATGGTATGGACCTAACAGAAGCAGAAGATATTAAGAAGAGCTGGCAAGAATACACAGAAGAATTATACAAAAAAGATCTTCATGACCCAGATAATCACGATGGTGTGATCACTGACCTAGAGCCAGACATCCTGGAATGTGAAGTCAAGTGGGCCTTAGGAAGTATCACTAAGAACAAAGCTAGTGGAGGTGATGGAATTCTAATTGAGCTATTTAAAATCCTAAAAGATGATGCTGTGAAAGTGCTGCACTCAATATGTCAGCAAATTTGGAAAACTCAGCAGTGGCCATAGGACTGGAAAAGGTCAGTTTTCATTCCAATCCCTAAGAAAGGCAATGTCAAAGAATGCTCAAACTACTGCCCAATTGCACTCATCTCACACGCTAGTAAAGTAATGCTCAAAATTCTCCAAGCCAGGCTTCAGCAATACGTGAACTGTAAACTTCTAGATGTTCAAGCTGGTTTTAGAAAAGGCAGAGGAACCAGAGATCAAATTGCCAACATCTGCTGGATCATGGAAAATGCAAGAGAGTTCCAGAAAAACATCTATTTCTGCTTTATTGACTATGCCAAAGCCTTTGACTGTGTGGATCACAATAAATTGTGGAAAATTCTTCAAAAGATGGGAATACCAGACCACCTGACCTGCCTCTTGAGAAAGCTGTATGCAGGTCAGGAAGCAACAGTTGGAACTGGACATGGAACAACAGACTGGTTCCAAAAAGGAAAAGCAGTACATCATGGCTATATATTGTCACCCTGCTTATTTAACTTATATGCAGAGTACATCATGAGAAACGCTAGGCTGGATGAAACACAAACTGGAATTAGGATTGCCGGGAGAAATATCAATAACCTCAGATATGCAGATGACACCACCCTTATGGAAAGTGAAGAAGAACTAAAGAGCCTCTTGATGAAAGTGAAAGAAGAGAGTGAAAAAGTTGGCTTAAAATTCAGCATTCAGAAAACTAAGATCATGGTATCCAGTCCCATCACTTCATGGCAAATAGATAGGGAAACAGTGGCTGACTTTATTTTTGGGGGCTCCAAAATCACTGCAGATGGTGATTGCAACCATGAAATTAAAGACACTTACTCCTTGGAAGGAAAGTTATGACCAACCTAGATAGTATATTAAAAAGCAGAGACATTACTTGTCAACAAAGGTCCATCTAGTCAAGGCTATGGTTTTTCCAGTAGTCATGTATGGATGTGAGAGTTGGACTGTAAAGAAAGCTAAGTGCCAAAGAACTAATGCTTTTAAACTGTGGTGTTGGAGAAGACTGTTGAGAGTCAGTTGGACTGCAAGGAGATCCAACCAGTCCATCCCAAAGGAAATCAATCCTGAATATTCATTGGAAGCACTGATGCTGAAGCTGAAACTCTAATACTTTGGCCACCTGATGCAAAAAACTGACTCATTGGAAAAGACCCTGACGCTAGGAAAGATTGAAGGCAAGATAGAAGGGGACAACAGTGGATGAGATGGTTGGATGGCATCACCAGCTCAGTGGAGATGAGTTTGAGTAAACTCTGGGAGTTGGTGATGGACAGGGAAACCTGGCGTGCTGCAGTCATGGGGTCGCAAAGAGTCGGACACAACTGAGCAACTGAACTGAACTAAGTTATAGTGTTATATCAGTATCAATTTCTTGGCTTTGACAATGCACTAAGATTATGCAAGCAGTTGTCATTAGGGAAGGCTGACTCAGTTCTTGGGAGTGAAATAGTTTCAAAATAAAATAGTTAAAATTTTATTTAAAAATTCCTTTAGTATTTGCTCATTGTATGAAGAATAAAATCCAAACTATTTTCCAAAGCCTACAATGCTTAGCATGATGTGGCCCCTACCTATCTTTTTTTTAACTTTTCCTGTATTAGTCTCTCTTTTACTTACTGTAATCTAGCCATTATCTTCCTTTTAATTCTTAAAATATAATAATTCCTCTTCTACTTCAGAGCCTTTGTAACTGTTGTTAATTCTGTCTTTAATGCTCCTTTCACAGTTGTGGGAAAGCTTTACTCTCCTCTGGGTGGTGAGACTATTTTCTCCTTTATTCAACAAATGTTTATAAATGCTGGTTTGGGAAGCAGAGCCTTGAGGCAGTAGTTCAGTTTTGGACATACTGATTTGAAGTGCTTGCACGTCAACTAAGAGAGAAACAAGCCCTCAAAAGGGCAGATTAGTTCAATGTTTCAAATGCTGCTGAGAAACCAAGTAAGAAAAAAAAGATATTTATTAAATTTAGCTATATGTATAACCATTAGAGTGCTGTGACATGCCTGCTGCTCAGTCGTGTCTGACTCTTTGCGACCCCATGGACTGTAGTCTGCCAGGCTCCTCTGTTCACGGAACTTTACAGCCAAGAATACTGGAGAAGGTTGCTATTTCCTACTCCATCAGACCATATACTGATGTTATAAAGAAGAATACTTTTTTAAAAAGGAAAAGTTTTACAGTAGATAGTGAAATTTGCTAGTTAAAATAAATAGTAATAAAATAAATTAGCATAGTCCTTTGAGAAATAATTTTGTTCTAATTATATCAAGAATTTTTAAAGTGTTCATAATTTTTGATCCAGTAATCACATTTTCAAGAATCTAATAAAAAGAAATAGTTATAAAGTAAAAAAAAACTATATCTAATAATGTCCATGGCTTTAATATTTACAAAAGTGAAAAAAATAAAGCTACATAAATGTTTGATAGGGGAATGTTAAGTAAGTAATGATAATTCACTAAACGGAATATTATACTACAATTTGAAATGATGTTTATATTACAAATAGTTGAGAAAAGGAGAGAAGCGGAAGGCAAAGGAGAAAAATATTTACCCAGCTGAATGCAGAGTTCTAGAGAACAGCATAGAGAGATAACAAAGCCTTCTTAAGTGAACAATGCAGAGACAGAGGAAAACAACAGAATGGGAAAGACTAGAGATCATTTCAAGAAAATTGGAGATACCAAGGGAACATTTCATGCAAGATAGGCACAATAAAGGACAGAAACAGCAAGGCCCTAACAGAAGCAGAAGATATAAGAAGAGGTGGCAAGAATATACAGAAGAACTGTACAAAATAGGTCTTAATGACTCCGACAACCATGATAGTGTGGTCAGTCGTCTAGAACCAGACATTCTGGAGTGTGAAGTCAAATGGGCCTTAAGAAGCACTACTGCTAACAAAGCTAGTGGAGATGATGGAATTCCCATTGAACTATTTCAAATCCTAAAAGATGATGCTGTTCAAGTGCTGCACTCAATATGCCAGCAAATCTGGAAAACTGAGCAGTAGCCACAGGACTGGAAAAGGTCAGTTTTCATTCCAATCCCAAAGAAGGGCAATGCCAAAGAATTTTCAAATTATCATATAGTTGCACTGATTTCACATTAGGAAGATTATGCTCAAAATCCTTCAAGCTAGGCTTCAACAGTATGTGAACTGAGAACTTACAGATGTACAGGCTGGATTTAGAAAAGACAGAGGAACCAGAGGCCAAATTGTCAACATCTACTGGATCATAGAAAAAGTAAGAGAATTCCAAAAAAGCATCTATTTCTGCTTCATTGACTACACTAAAGCCTTTGACTGTGTGGATCATAACAAACTGTGGAAAATTCTTAGAGATAGAAATACCAGACCACCTTACCTGTCTTCTGAGAAACTTGTGTGCAGGATAAGAAGCAACAGTTAGAACCTGACATGGAACAATGAACTGGTTCAAAACTGGGAAAGCAGTATATCAAGGCTGTATACTGTCAATCTGCTTATTTAACTTATATGCAGAGTACATCGTGCAAAATGCTGGGCTGGATGGCTTACAAGCTAGAATCAAGATTGCCAGGAGAAATAGCAATAACCTCAGATATGCAGATGACACCACCCTTATGGCAGAAAGCAAAGAACTAAAGAGACTCTTGATGAAAGTGAAAGAGGAGAGTGAAAAGTTGGCTTAAAGCTCAACATTCAGAAAACTAAGATAATGGCATCTGGCCCCATCACTTCATGGCAAATAGATGGGGAAACAGTGTCAGATTTTATTTTACTGGGCTCCAAAATCACTGCAAATGGTGACTGCAGCCATAAAAGACACTTGCTCCTTGGAAGGAAAGCTATATCAAACCTAGACAGAGAATTAAAAAGCAGAGACATCACTGTGACAACAAAGGTCCTTATAGTCAAAGCTATGGTTTTTCCAGTAGGCATGTATGGATGTGAGAGTTGAACCATAAAGAAGGCTGAGTACTGAAGAATTGATGCTTTCGAACTGTGGTGCTGGAGAAGACTCTTAAGAGTCCCTTGGACAGCAAGGAGATCAAACCAATCAATCCTAAAAGAAATCAACCCTTAATATCCATTGGAAGGACTGATGCTGAAGTTGAAGCTCTAATACTTTGGCCAACCTATGTGAAGAACCGACTCATTGGAAAAGACCCTAATGCTAGGAAAGATTGAGAGCAGAAGAAGAGGGTGACAGAGAATGAGATGGTTGGATGGCATCACTGACTCAATGGACATGCGTTTGACCAAACTCTGGGAGATAATGAAGGACAGGAAAGCCTGGCATGCTGCATTTCATGGGGTCACAAAGAGTCGGACATGACTTAGGGACTGACTAAACAACAACAATGGACTTTAGATTATATAGCGTGAATACATAGTAGTAACCCACACTTGGTAAACCTTAAGAAAATATCCTAAATGTAGAAAAAAAGAAAATATCCTAAATGTGTTTTTTATACTTTTGATGATTCCTTTGTGGTAATGTTTTTCTATACTTATAAAATTATCTTTGATGACCATGAATTATCCTCTTAATGGAGAAACATACGTTCTTAAGCTTGTTTACATAGTTGTCTTAACTTTCTCTCAGTCTGTCCTTTTTTCTGTCATCTTGTTGTATAGGTTGTTTGTTGTATTTTATTTCCATCTTATTCTATGCCACATTAAGAATGCTCATTTTACTCTTTTATTTTGCAGTTATAGGAAAGATAGTTGTATTTAAAATTCTGAATAGTGAATAAGACTTTTAGAAACAAAATAAAAAGATCTATTATTTATCAATTTTTTTACCAGACAAATCTGTTTTTCTCCATCAAAATCTCTAAATGTGTATTCTTCAGGGAAGCTTTCCTGAAGACCACCATTCCTACTCTTAAACATGGGTTAAATTCTCCTGTTAGACAATCCCATAGTCCTAATGATTATATCCTTAGTGATACTCATACAGCAATCTCAAGTTTCTTTGTGGGTGGTTGACTTATTTCCAGGAAATTAAACAGGAGCGAAGGAAATGGCAACCCACTCCAGTGTTCTTGCCTGGTGGGCTGCCGTCTATGGGGTCGCACAGAGTCGGACACGACTGAAGCAACTTAGCAGCAGCAGCAGCAGCAGACTAGCCCTATCTGAATTTGCATTCTACAGATTCCCTATAATGTAACTGTTGCCTCTATTCTTAAAAAACTTTATTAGAGATAATTCCAGTAAATTCAACAGCTCCTTAAATCTCATCAGAAAAAGAGGGGGCATGTCAGATCTGTCTTTATACTAATAGAATTTTTCTTAGAGCTTCCAGATATATTTGAAATATACTTTCTAAAGGATATGTTGCTTTGAAGTCAGGCTTATATAGAAATAATTCTAAAGATTAGTTTTAGAAACTCCATTACATAGTTCATTGATATTAAAACTAAGAGTATTTATTTAAGAGCCTCCATAATCTCAGTTTATTCAGGACTCTGTACATAGTATTTTCAACATGTTGTAAATTATATTATGATATTTATAATTCATAAAGTTCTACTGGGGAGGAGACCATATAGTAGGGAAAAAATAAAACTTAATCTTGAGAATGTGGTAAATTTATAAATGTAAGCAATGTCTTAACTAAAATAATAAATTTAATGCATCATGGTGTAATTTCAGGGTAACTTTGGCTATGAAAAGAGTAAAGAGAGGAATCTTTTTTTTTTTTTACAGAATTCCATAATACTTAGCAAGCAGTTGGCAGCTTTGGGACAGATGCCTTTCATATATACAATTCTGAAGAGAAAAGTTTATTTTCCACGAGAAAGAATAAAGGATGGGTATTTAATTTTTAAATTTAACATGTGAAATATATCTTTAAAATTAAGTAAAATTATTATCAGAAACTTCAAGATATTTAAAAACCCCAGTGGAATTTCATGGAGTATCTTCTATGTAATTTCTAAGGAGCTTCTTTTAACACATAAAAATTGCGATAATCAGAACTGGTTACCAACTCAGAAAATACCAGTCACAGTCCTGGAGTAGGTTCACAATTTGTTTAAATAGCTAAAGGTCAATGAAAGAGTCTCATTCAGGATAGTAGCAGATCTCGACAATACTGCAAAATGTTTTCTGCTGGTTCTTTAAAATGAGCCACAGTGGTATGACTGATAGCACAGTTATTGCCATTATTTCAGTACAGGGGCATACACACAAACACACATCTGAAAAGTAAAATTGGTTATTGTTAAAGTTAGTAGGTGATCATGGGGTTTAAACAAACTTTTTGAAATTTTATTTTATTGAAGTATAGTTGGTTTACAATGTTGTGTTGATTTCTACTGTATAGCAAAGTGATTCAGTTATATATATACACACACACACACACATTCTTTTCATGTTCTTTTCCATTATGGTTTGTCAAAAGATACTAAATATAATTCCCTGTGCTACGCAATAGGACCTTGTTGTTTATCCATCCTATATATACTAGTTTGCATCTGTTAATCTCAATCTCCCAATCTATCCCTCCTCATTCCTCCCTTCCTTGGCAACTACAAGTCTGTTCTCTATGTCTGTAAGTCTGCTTCTATTTTGTAGATAAGCTCATTTGTGTCGTATTTTAGATTGCACATATAAGTCCCATTTCTTTATTTTTGCTTTTATTTCGACTGCCTTGGAAGACTGACCTAAGATAACACTGGTATAGTTTATGTCAGGGAATGTTTTGCCTATGTTCTCATATAAGAGTTTTATGGTGTCATGTTTTAAAGTCTTTAAGCCACTTTGAGTTTATTTTTGTATATGTTGTGAGGATTTGTTCTAACTTCATTGATTTATATGCAGATAGGCAGCCTTCTGTAATCAATCAAGCACCTAGGCTTGATTGATAATCCAAGGCTGTATATTTTCACCCTGCTTATTTAACTCATATGCAGAGTACATCATGAGAAATGCTGGTCTGGATGAAGCACAAGCTGGAATCAAGATTGCCAGGAGAAATAGCAATAACCTCAGATATGCAGATGACACCACCCTTATGGCAGAAAGTGAAGAAGAACTAAAGAGCCTCTTCATGAAAGTGAAAGAGGAGAGTGAAAAAGTTGGCTTAAAACTCAACATTTAGAAAACTAAGATCATGGCATCTGGTCCCATCACTTCATGGCAAATAGATGGGGAAACAATGGAAACACTGACAAACTTTATTTTGGGGGGCTCCAAAATCACTGCAGATGGTGACTGCACCCATGAAATTAAAAGACGATTTCTCCTTGGAAGAAAAGCTATGACCAACCTAGATGGCATATTAAAAAGCAGAGACATTACTTTACCTACAAAGGTCCATCTAGTCAAGGCTATGGTTTTTCCAGCAGTCATGTATGGATGTGAGAGTTGGACTATAAAGAAAGGTGAGTGCCGAAGAATTGATGCTTTTGAACTGTGGTGTTGGAGAAGACTCTTGAGAGTCCCTTGCACTGCAAAGAGATCCAACCAGTCCATCCTAAATGAAATCAGTCCTGAATATTCATTGGAAGGACTGATGCTGAAGCTGAAACTCCAATACTTTGGCCACCTGATGCGAAGAACTGACTCATTGGAAAAGACCCTGATGCTGGGAAAGATTGAAGGCAGGAGGAGAAGGGGACGACAGAGGATGAGATGGTTGGAACGCATCACTGACTCAAAGGACATGAGTTTGAGCAAGCTCCAGGAGTTGGTGATAGACAGGGAAGCCTGGTGTGCTGCGTCCATGGGGTCATAAAGAGTCAGACACGACTGAGTGACTGAACTGAATTGAACTGAGGCAAAGGGCAAGGTGCTTATAACTAAAAGATGTAGTACTTCTAAACAACAGAAGTACTTCTAGTTTAGTGGGGAAGACAAGTAAACAAATAGACTCTGTGACAGAAGTGAACCCAAGGTGAAGTGGAATGTATAGAAGGTACACCAACTAAGGCTTGGAAGGTGCACTGAGGCTCAGAGAGGACTTTCC
This sequence comes from Bubalus bubalis, assembly GCF_019923935.1. NCBI lineage: Eukaryota > Metazoa > Chordata > Mammalia > Artiodactyla > Bovidae > Bubalus > Bubalus bubalis. The sequence goes on from NC_059161.1 coordinate 48,480,745, forward strand.
TAAAGAGGTGACATCTGCATTATTGAAAGAAAATAAAAGTCAGCCAATTGAAGGAGCCTTTCAAACAGTGGGACAACATATAGGAGGGCCTTCAAACAGAGACCTAAGAGAGCAGATTCATTCTAGGAGATCAAAGTTCAATTCATGGTTAAAGTAAAGAGTGATTTTAGAACATGCTCAAACAATTTAGAACATGCATCAACTTAAAATAGACTGCTCTACAACTAGATTGTTATATAAGAACCTCATGGTAACCACAAACCAAAAACCAATAGAGTCACCAAAAATAAAGGGAAAGGAATGCAGGTATTGCACTAAAGTCATCAAAATACAAGGAGAGATAGTAAGAGAAGAAGAAAGTAACAGAGAACAACAACAAAAGTAACCAGAAGACAATTAACAAAATGGCATATATATCAATGCCATTTTGTTTGTTTGTAAGTACATATATATCAATAATTACTTCAAATGTAAATGCACTAAATGCTCCCATCAAAAGATATAGGGTGATTGAATGGATTGAAAAATAAGACCCATATACATGCTGCCTATAACAGACTCACTTCAGATCCAAAGACATACACACAGACTGCAGGTGAAAGGGTGGAAAAAGATACAGGCATACCTTATTTTATTGTGCTTTACTTTATAATTGAAGGCTTTTGGCAACCGCATCTGTCAATACTATCAGTACAATTTTTTATAACAGTATTTGTTCATTTTGTGTCTCTGTGCCACATTTTGTAACTCTTGCAATATTTCAAACTTTTTGTTATTGTTTATATTATTATGTTATATTTTATGTAATAATAATATTAATGACTACAGCCATGAAATTAGAAGATGCTTGCTTCTTGAAAGGAAAGCTATGACAAGCCTAGACAGCAGACAGAATATTAAAAAGCAGAGATATCACTTTGCTGACAAAGGTCCATATAGTCAAAGCTATGGTCTTTCCAGTAGTCATGTACAGATGTGAGAGTTGGACCATAAGGAAGACAGAGTGCCGAAGAATTGATGCTTTTGAACTGTTGTGCTGGAGAAGACTCTTGGAAGTCCTTTGGACATTGAGGAGATCAAACCAATAAGTCCTGAAGGAAATCAACCCTGAATATTCATTGGAAGGACTGATGCTGAAGCTGAAGCTCCAATACTTAGGGCACCTGATGCAAGGTGCCTGATGCTGAGAAAGATTGAGGGCAAGAGGAGAAGGGAGCAACAGAAGATGACATGGTTGGATGGCATCAGAAACCCAATGGGCATGCGTTTGAGCAAACTCTAGGAGATGGGGAGAGGGAAGCCTGGTATGCTGCAGTTCATGGGGTCACAAAGAGTCAGACATGACTTTGTGACTGAAGAACAACAAATATTAATGGTGGTCGTGATCAGTGATCTTTGATACTACTATTGCAAAATGATCACAATTAGCTGAAGACTCAAATTTTGGTTAGTGTTTTTTACCAATAAAGTCTTTTTGATAAAGGTTTTTCTTTTAGACAATGCAATTGGACACTCAATAGACTATAGCATGTACACATAAGATTTCTATGCATTGGGAAACAAAAACAATCATGTGACTTGCTTTACTGCAATATGTGCTTTATGCAATGGTCTGGAACTGAGCCCATAATATCACCAAATAATGCCTGTACTCTATGAAAATGAAAGCAAAAATATAGCTGGGGTAGCAATATTTATATTGGACAAAATAGACTTCAACATGAATTGTAACGAAAGACAAATTGGAACATAAATAATTATAAAGAGATCAATCCAAGAAGAATATATAACACTTGTAAATATATAAGCACCCAACGTAGGAATACCTAAATACATAAAGGAAATATTAACAGACATAACAGGAGAAGTTGACAGTAATACAATAACAACAGGGTCCTTTAAACCCCACTTATATTAATGGACAGATTATCTATACAGAAAACCAATAAGGAAACACTGGCATTAAAGGACACAGTAGAACAGATGACCTTACGAGATGCACACAGAACATTTCACCCCAAAACATCAGAATACACATTCTTTTAGGTACACATGGAATATTCTCCAGGATAGGTTACATGTAAGAACACAAAATGAGCCTCAATAAATTTAAAAAGATTGAAATAATTTTTTCCAATCATAATGGTATGAGACTAGAAATCAGCTACAAGAAGAAACTAGATCAAAGCACAAGCAGATGGAGTCTTGACAACCATTGGTGGTCACTGTGAATATCAAAGAGAAAATAAACTAACACCTTGAGACAAATGGAAGTGGAAATATAACATCCTAAAGTCTATGGGCTGCAACAAAGGCAATTCTAAGAGAGAAGCTTATAGCAATACAGATTACATCAGGAAAGAAGAAAATTACAAATAATCTAAACTTATACCTAAAGGAACTAGAAAAATAAGAATAAACAAAATCCAAAGCTAGTAGAAGGAAAGAAATCATGAAATCAGAATGGAAACAAATAAAACAAAGAGGGAAGGAAGGGTGAATGAAGAGTTTGTTCTTTGAAAAGATAAACAAAGTTGATAAAACATTAGCCAGACACATCAAGAAAAAAGAGATTTGGCCCAGATAAATAAACTCAGAAGTGAAATAGAAGTTACAATGGACACCATAGAAATACAAAATATAAGAAATTACTTATGAAAAATTATACACCAACAAATAGAACAAACCAGAGAAATGGAAGGATTCCTAGAAACATACAGTCTTTTAAGACTGAATCTGGAAGAAATAGAAAATCTGCACAGACCAATTATTAGTAATTAAATTGAATCAGTAATCAAAAAATTCTAACCAACCAAAGTCCAGGACTAGATGCCTTTACAGGTGAATTCTACTGAACATTTAATGAAGACTTAATAACTATTCTTCTTAAACTATCCCCCAAAAAACTGAACAGGAACTCATTCTATGAGGCTGGCATCACCTTGGTACTAAAACCAGATATAGACACTACAAAGAAGAAAATTACAAGCCAATATCACTAATGAACACAGATGCAAAATTACTCAACAAAATATTAACAAACCAAATTCAACAATTCATTAAAAAAAATCATATACCATGATCAAGTGAGATTTATCCCAGGGAAAGAAGGGTGAATCAACATCCACAAATCAATCACTGTGATACACCCCATTAACTAAATAAAAGATAAAAATCATGTGATCATCTCAATAGATGCACAAAAAAACTTTTCACAGATTCAACATCCATTTATGATAAAGGCTCTCAACAAAGTGCATGCAAAGGAAATGTGTGTGTGCTCAGTCTTAGTTGTGTCCAACTCTTTAAGACCCTGTGGACTGTAGCCTGCCAAGCTCCTCTGTCCATGGGATTCTCCAGGCAAGAATACTGGAGTGGGTTGCCATTTCCTCCTCCAGGGGATATTCTAACCAAGGATCAAACCTATGTCTCCTGCATTGGCAGGCAGATTCTTTACCACTGAGCCACCTAGGAAGCCCAAATGAACATATCTGAACATAAAAAAGGGCACATATGACAAACCCACAGCTAATATTATACTCAATGGTGAAAGGCTGAAAGCATTTCTCTATGATCAGAAACAAGACAAGGATGTCCACTGTCTCCACTTTCATCAACATAGTATAAAAATTTTCATCCACAGCAATCAGACAGTAAAAAATAAATAAAATGAATCCATATTGGAAAGGAAAAAGTAAAACTGTTTGCAGATGACATGGTATTATATATTAAAAATACTATCGATCCTACCAAAATACTATGAGAACTAAAAAAAAAAAAAAGCAAAGTTGCAGAAAATAAAATTAGCATATAGAAATCTGTTGCATTTCTATATGCTAGTAACAAAACTATGACAGAGAGAAATTAAGAAAACAATCCCACTTACAATTGCATCAAAAAGAATAAAATACATAGGAATAAATTTAACCAAGAAGGTTAAAAACCTGTATTGTGAAAAGTATAAGACACTGATAAAGGAAACTGAAGAAGACACAAATAAATGGAAGCATATTACTTGCTCATGAACTGGAAAAACTAGTATTTTTATATGCCCATACTACCCAAATCACTCTACAGATTCAGTGCAATTCCTATCAAAATACCAATGGCATTTTTTACAAAACTAAAATAATCCTAAAACATGTATGAAAATACAAAGGATCCTGAATACCCAAGCAACCTTGAGAAATAAGAACATAGCTGGAGGAATCACAATCTAATTGAAACTATACAACAGCATTATAGTAACAGTAATTTCATAGTTATAGTCATTTAAAGTATGATACTGGTGCAAAAATAGACACTTAGGTCAATGGAACAGAATAGAGAACACAGGAATATACCCACACTTATATGGTCAATTAATCTACAGTGAAGGAGACAAGAATATACAACGGAGAAAAGACTAAAACTGGGCCAATTTCTTACACCATATATAAAAATAAACTCAAAATGGATTAAAGACTAAAGTATAACCTCTGGAGTGATGAAACTCCTAGAAGAAAACATAAGCACTGTGCTCTTTGATGTTGGTATTGGTAGTGTTTTTCTGGTTTGGTCTCAGGCAAGGACAACAAAAGCAAATATAAACAAATGGACTGCATCAAAGCTTTTTTTTTTTTTTTTTTTTTGGCCAGGGAGGGAAGAGGCATGCCATCCAATTTATAGGACCTTAGTTTCCCCAACCAGGGATTGAATCTGGGCCTATAGCAGTGAAAGCACCGAGTCCTAACCACTTAACCACTTGACCACTAGGTAATTCCCAAACTAAAACACTTTCGCACAGAGAAGGACACCATCAGTAAAATGGAAAGGCAAACTCCTGATTGGAGAAGATATTAGCAAATGTTATACCTAATAAGCTAATATCTAGATGGTATAACCCTTTGCACAGAAAAGGAAATAATCAATAATATCTAGATTGTATAAAGAAGTCATACAAATCAATATCAAGTAAAATCCAATTTAAAGATGGGACGATGATGTGAAAAGACATTTCTCCAAAGAATGCATAAAAATGACCAATAGACACATGAAAAGATGCTCAATATGACTAATACTCAGGGAAATACAAATCAAAACCACAGTGAGATACCATCTTCTTGATGATCAAAAAGATAACAAAATAACAAATGTTGGCAAGGATATGGAGAAAAGGGAACCCTGACGCACTCCATATAATAAATATATGTAGTACACTCCATGTAGTACATGACCCCAGTAGTAATTTATGGGTGTGAGAATTGAAGGTTGAGCGGAGAAGAATTGATGCTTTTGAACTGTGGTGCTGGAGAAGACACTTGAGACTCTTGAGAGTCCCTTGGACAGGAAGGAGATCAAACCAGTCAATTCTAAGGGAAATCAACACTGAATATTCATTGGAAGGACTGATGGTGAAGTTGAAGCTCCAATACTTTGGCCACTCGATGTGAAGAACTGACACTGGAAAAGACTGTGATGCTGGGAATGATAGAGGAGAGTGGGGTGACAGAGGATGAGATGGTTGGATGGCATCATGGACTTAATGGACATGAGTTTGAGCAAACTCCGGGAGAGAGTAAAAGACAGGGAAGCCTGGTGTGCTGCAGTCCATGGAGTCACAAAGAGTCGGATACTACTGAGCAACTGAACAACACGCACTGTTGGTGGGAATGTTAACTGGCATAGCCACTATGGAAGAACTTCCTCAAGAAATTAAAAATAGATCTACCATATGATCTAGCAATTCCACTTCTGAATATTTGCCCTAAGAAAATAAAAACACTAAATTGAAAAGACGGATGTGTTCACTGAAGCATTATTTACAATAGCCAAGATATGGAAGCAACCTAAATATCCATCAGTAGATGAACCAATAAAGGTGGGATACACACACAGACACAATGAACTCAGGCATAAAAAATAATGAAATCCTGCTATTTACAACATGGATGGACCTAGAGAGTATTATGGTAAATGAAGTAGGTCAGACAAAGAAAGAAAAATACTGTATGATCTCACTTGTATGTGAAATCTAAATGTCAAACAAAGTAAAATAGAAACAGACATGGTTACAGAGAACAAACTGGTGGCTGCCAGGGGGTGGGAGGTGCAGGGACTTTGATGAAATAAGCAAAGGGAATTAAGAGGTACAAACCTGTAATTACACAGGGATAATAATAATTCACAGGGATATAATATACAGTATAGGAATATAGCAATAATACTGTAATAATTTTGTGTGGTAACAGATGATTACTAAATTTATCATGGTGATCACTGTGTTATTACTTTGATTGTCAAATCACTATGTTGTACACCTGAAATGAACATAATGTTGCATGTCAACTGTACTTTAATAAAATAAAATAAGTTATATGGCAAGCTAATTAAACAAATAAATTCAACTTTATGGTAACTAATACAGAATAAGTATAGATTTAACTTAGTTTTTTGGCAACATGTGTATCAGTTGGTTTTCACAATTAATTCAGCAAATGTTTGTTGTACATCTACTAATCAAGCTACTATTAGAAACTAGGGCTACAGTCAAGGTCCCTACCTTCTATATTCAAATTTTAATTGGGAATTCAAGAATTCAAATTATTCTAACATGGGAAATGGATAATTAACAAGTAAATATGTAAATAAGATATTGTATCAAGAACTATGAAAAACTATACTAAATGATAATACAGAGAGAAATACATTTAGATACCATCTTAGAGGTGGCACTGAGTTGAGATAAAAGGGCTTATATGAACCAGAAATGTGAAAAAATGTGGAAAGACTAATCTACGTTCTCAAAAAGGAAAAAAAGATTAGCGATGGAACAGATACATAAACAATTATAGACCAATACATCTGAGAACTTAAAGAAAAAACATTCTAGAAAATAGTTTTTCAAACATGACTCAAAAGGAAATACAGGAGTTGAGCAATATTTTAACCATGAAGAAACTTAATCAGTATTCAGCAATCTTTAAGGAGGGCGAGAGAGCACTAGCACAGACAATTTCAATCCTAACTTGCAAAATGAAGTTACCAAGTTTGCATACGCAAATCCAGGCATGGTATATATGAGAAAGAAAACTTATATGCTGATGTCACTTATTAACCTAGATGCAAAATTCTGAATAAAATATTAGCAAATAAATCCAATAATATATGAAAAGAGAAATGACATATAATCAAGTTGGTTTATACCAGAAGTGCAAGCTTAGTATAATATTTTAAATGTTTTAACATAATTTATTACATTAATAGATTAAAGGAGAAAACTGCATGTCATCTCAATAGGGACAGAATGAAGCTTTATTTTTACCTCATATCATATATTACTTACCTCATGAAAGTGAAAGTGAAAGTCACTTATTCGTGTCCGACTCTGCGAGCCCATGGACTTAGTCCGTGGAATTCTCCTGGCCAGAATACTGGAGTGGGTAGCCTTTCCCTTCTGCAAGGGATATTCCCAACCCAGGGATTAAACCCAAGTCTCCCACATTGCAGGCAGATTCTTTACCAGCTGAGCCACAAGGGAAGCCCAAGACTACTGGAGTGGGTAGCCTATCCCTTCTCCAGCGGATCATCCTGACCCAGGACTTCAACCAGGGTCTCTTGCATTTCAGGCAGATTCTTTTCCAACTGAGCTATCAGGGAAACTTAGTACTTACCTCATATCATACATTAAAATAATCTCAGATTAATAATAATTATGATAATAATAGTAAAACAACTTCAGAAGACATACCTGTGAAAGGCTTAGCTGAGAACTTTTAGAAAGAGATAGGATAATACATTTATTGCCTCAGGATAGAAAATAATTTCTATACTCAAATTATCAAATCAAAGATTTGATAAACACTTATTAATAGGTACATGAAATGATGTTTGACTTTATTGATAGAGAAAAATATTAATAGCCCAAAGAGGACCATTTTACACACAGAGACTGATAAATATGTTAACATTTTATAATGTTATTAATGAAAACATGTCAGTCTATTCAGGCTTCTGTAACAAAATACCACAAGCTGGGTGATTTTGTAACAACAGAAGCTTATTTTTCACAGTTCTGGAGGCTGGAAATCTGAAATCAGGGTGCCAGTATGGTTGATTGAGCGCCCTCTTTTGGGTGTCAGAATTCTCAGAGTATCCTCACACGGCAGAACAGGCTGGGGAGCTCTCTTGGGCTTCTTTTACAAGGGCATTAATCCCACTTATGAGAGCTCTACCCTCATTACTTACCTCTCTAAGGACCCACTATTACCATCATATTGGGCATTAGGATTTCAATATATGAATACTGAGCAAACACAAACATTCACACGATAGCAATGTGCAACAATGCGAACACTTACATACATTGCTAGCGGAAGTATAAATTGGCACAAGCAATTTGAAAGATATTTTTACATTGTCAGACAAAGTTGAAGATGCATATATCCAATGGTTGAGCAATTCAACACCTGTGGTTACCTTAGAGAAACCCATGCACAGGTGAATCAAGAGATATGTGAAAGTACATTTGTAGCAGCATTTTTCTGAAAGGAAAAATTTTGAAACTCTAATTTCCTTTCATAGAGAAATGGATAAACATTCTCTTGCATAATTACACTATAGAATGTATACATTATACAGGTGTGAGAAATAAACACAGCAACACAAATCAACATAAATGTATTTCACAAGCATAATATTGAAGGAAAAAGGAATGGCAAACTACTCTGCATTCTTGCCTTAAGAACCCCATGCACAGTATAAAAACTCAGAAAGATGTGACACTGAAAGATGAACACCCCAGGTCAGAAGCTGTCCAATATGTTACTGGAGAAGAGCGGAGAAATAGCTCCAGAATGAATGAAAAGTCTGAGTCAAAGTGGAAAAAATGTCCAGTTGTGGATGTTTCTGGTGGTAAAAGTAAAGTCCAATGCTGTAAAGAACAATATTGCATAGGAACCTGGAATGTTAGGTCCATGAATCAAGGTAAATTGGAAGTGGTCAAACAGGAGATGGCAAGAATGAACATTGACATTTTAGAAATCAGTGAATTAAAATGGACTGGAATGGGCAACAATCCCTTAGAAGAAATGGAGTAGCCCTCATAGTCAACAAAGTCTCAAAAACGACAGAATGATCTTGGTTCATTTCCAAGGCAAACCATTCAATATCACAGTAATCCAAGACTATGCCTCAACCACTAATGCCGAAGAAGCTGAACAGTTCTATGAAGACCTACAAGACCTTCTAAAACTAATAGCAAAAAGAGATGTCCTTTTCATCATAGGGGATTGGAATGCAAAAGTAAGAAGTCAAGAGATACTTGGAGTAACAGGCTAGTTTGGCCATGGAATACAAAATGAATCAGGGAAAAGGCTAACAGAGTTTTGCCAAGAGAATGCACTAGTCAGAGCAAACACCCTCTTCCAACAACACAAGAGAAGACTCCACACATGAACATCACCAGATGGTCAACACCAAGATCAGATTGATTACATTCCTTGTAGCCAAAGATGGAGAAGCTCTATACAGTCAGCAAAAACAAGACCAGGAGCTGACTGTGGCTCAGATCATGAACTCGTTATTGCCAAATTCAGACTGAAATTGAAGAAAGTAGGGAAAACCACTAGACCATTCAGGTATGACTCAAATCAAATCCATTATCATTATACAGTGGAAGTGACAAATAGATTCAAGGGATTAGATTTGATAGAGTACCTAAAGAACTATGGATAGAAGTTCATAACATTGTACCAGAGGTGGTGATCAAGACCATCCCCAAGAAAAAGAAATGCAAAAAGGCAAAATGGTAGTCTGAGGAGGCCTTACAGATAGCTAAGAAAAGAAGAGAAATGCAAACCAAAGGAGAAAAGGAAAGATAAACCCATCTGAATACAGAGTTCACAGAATAGCAAGGAGAGACAAGAAAGCCTTCCTAAGTGAATAGTGCAAAGAAACGGGGCGGGGGACAGAATGGGAAAGACTAGAGATCTCGTCAAGAAAATCAGAGATACAAAGGGAATATTTCATGCAACGATGGGCACAATAAAGGACAGAAATGGTATGGACCTAACAGAAGCAGAACATGTGGCAAGAATACACAGAACTATACAAAAAAGATCTTAATGATGCAGATAACCATGGTGGTGTGATTGCTCACCTAGACCCAGACATCTTGGAGTATGAAGTCAAGGGGGCCTTAGCATCACTACGAACAAGCTAGTGGAGGTGATGGAATTCCAGTTGAGCTATTTCAAATCCTAAAAGATGATGCTGTGAAAGTGCTGCACTGAATATGCCTACACATTTGGAAACTTCAGCAATGGCCACAGGACTGGAAAAGGTCAGTTTTCATTCCAATCCAAAGACAGGCAACACCAAAGAATGCTCAAACTACCTCACAATTGCACTCATTTCACACGCTAACGAAGTGATGCTCAAAATTCTCCAAGCCAGGCTTCAGCAGTACGTGAACCGAGAACTTCCAGATGTTCAAGCTGGCTTTAGAAAAGGCAGAGGAACCAGAGATCAAATTGCCAACATCTGCTGGATCATCGAAAAAACAAGAGAATTTTAGAAAAACACCTACTTCTGCTTTATTGACTATGCCAAAGCCTTTCACTGTGTGGATCACAACAAACTGGAAAATTTTTCGAGATAGGAATACCAGACCATCTGACCTGCCTCTTGAGAAATCTGTATGGAGGTCAGGAAGCAACAGTTAGAACTGGACATGGAACAACAGACTGGTTCCAAATTGGGAAAGGAGTACATCAAGGCTGTATATTGTCACCCTATTTATTTAATATATGCAGAGCACATCATGGGAAATGCCAGGCTGGATGAAGCACAAGCTGGAATCAAGATTGCCAGGAGAAATAGCAATAACCTCAGATACGCAGATGACACCACCATTATGGCAGAAAGCGAAGAAGAAGAATCTCGTGATGAAAGTGAAAGAGGAGAGTGAAAAAGTTGGCTTAAAACTCAGCATTAAAAAAACAAAGATCATGGCATCTGGTCTCATCACTTCATGGCAAATAGACGGGGAAACAATGAAACAATGACAGACTTTATTTTCTTGGATTCCAAAAATCACTGCAGATTGTGACTGCAGCCATGAAATTAAAAGACGCTTGCTCCTGGGAATAAAACCTATGATAAACTCAGATAATGTCTTAAAAAGCATAGACATTATTTTGCCAACAAAGGTCCATCTAGGCAAAGTTATGGTTTTTCCAGTAGTCATGCCTGGATGTGAGAATTGGACCATAAAGAAGGCTGAGCACCAAAGAATTGATGCTTTTGAACTGTGGTGTTGGAGAAGACTCTTGAGAGTTCCTTGGACTGCAAGGAGGTCAATCCAATCCATCCTAAAGGGAATCAATCCTGAATATTCATCAGAAGCACTGGTACTGAAGCTGAAGCTCCAATACTTTGGCCACCCAATGTGAAGAGCCGACTCATTGGAACGGACCCTGATGCTGGGAAAGATTGAAGGCAGGTGGAGAAGGGGATGACAGAGGATGAGCTGGTTGGATGGCATCACCGACTCAATGGACATGAGTTTGAGAAAATTCCAAGAGATGGTGAAAGACAGGGAAGCCTGGCATGCTGCAGTCAATGGAGTTGCAAAAAGTCTGACACAACTGAGTGACTGAACAAGAACACCTGAAATATAATGTGGCATGTGAAACTGAATAGGGGGAAAGATTAAGATTCCATTAAAGTATTGGAATAGTTTGAACTTTTTCCTGGATATAATGTATGGGCCACTGAATTTTCTAAGTAGTTTTTAAGCAAGCACAGAAAATAGAAAGCAGAGAGAGAAACTGGTAACTGACTTCACAGAGCACAGAAATTCTGTTAATTGAGAGCTTGCAGAAGGGAATTCTGAATAGAAACTCCCTAGGGTACCTGCAATCGTGCTCCCTGAATATGGAAACCTAGCATATCTCCTCCCGAAAGCATTTGAATTAACAAGTTATAACTACTTAACTTAAATTTGGAATCAGGAGGGGAGAAGCAGAGTGAGGCACAATGGGAATAAGAGGTATACCTCAGAGGTATCTCACAACTTGTTTCTGCTTCTCCCTTAAATATTAAAGGACATTTAATATTAAATATTAAAGGACCACCAATTACAGAAAGCTTCAAACAGATTCAGAGACCTAAATCAGTAAACAGGACAACTCAATTCAGAGGACATAGCACACAGCAGGAAGCAAAAGAAAATTCACAAAAAAATATACTGTGTACACAGAAATAGGAGAGATATTATGCACATAAAAGGTGACTAAGATGCTATAAAATGAGAAAGAAGAGAAGAATTTGAAACGTGTATAAATGTAGTCACAATTTTTTTAAAAAAATCAAAGGTTTGAAAGCAAAATGATAGACATGGAAAACTGAAAAGCTCAGTATGCTTGGCCAGGCCTTCAGTCCTAGGTCCTTCCTAGATCTTGTAGATAACCAATTATCCAATCAAACAAAATAGTCACCAGTACATAATTGTTCTGTGGCTGTTTATATGAGATTATTATATAGTCAGTGGACAATAACAAAATGATACTGATGATTTGAAAAGACCAACTGGTACTTGAAACCAATGTGAGAGTCAGTGGTGTGGCTTGCCCAAAGCAATAATTGGATCAAGTTTAATGGTGCCATGGTTTAGGGTATAGAAGTTTGATGACATCCCTTCAATTGCCCCAACGTGAGGTTTCCTTCACCTGGCAGGACCTCATTCTGAGTGGGCAGAATGCCATCACCACCAACCGAGTGTATATTCATCGAGGAAATGGGAAACTCAAGAAGCATTTACTGAACATCCTATAAACTGATGTCTCCTGAATTGCCCTGCTGAGAAATTCTCCTTAGAACTTCTCCTAAGTTTTAAGATACATATCAGAGTGCTTGTTTTCACAAATGCATTTGTGTGTCCACTTCAAAAGATAGACCCAGCCCTGTCAAATTTTATAATACGAAGGAAAAAAGTGACAATCTTAAACACTTATAGAAAGGCACCTCATTTAAATAATAAGAGTCAATGTGTCGTCTGACTTCCCATTAGTAAAGCTGAATATGCAAGGCTGGAGAAAACGCCTTCAAAATTTTGAAATCTCTGGCCAAATTATCTAGCCGGTTAATGTAAAATAAAGATATTTTGGGGTATTCAGAGTCTCAAAAATTTTATGTTCACTACCCTTTAACATAGAGGTACTAAAAAATGTGTTTAACAAAACAAGAAAGATCCAAGCATTGGACCCAGTAAATGGTGAATAAAGAAAGAAAATTTCAGGAAACAAGTACTAGGTTACCTCTGCATTTACCACAAGGAAAATATTTTGGAGCACCATTTTAATTACCTACTGGAAAACTTAGAAAACTGAACACATTTTTAAGTGAAATTATTAACTTTATGGGAAATATTGTAAATATACATATAGGAAAATAATACATATAGGAAAACTTAATTATAACTTTCTCAGTAGTTAACAATATGTATATATTAAATAACAATATAAATACTATATATTTAGCTAAACACTATGATATTAACTTGAAAAAAGAGATGTACAAGTAGGTATATTATGTGGCAGAAATAGTTTCGTGTGTCATATAAGAAGCCAATAATGAACAAAATTACATATTAAGAGAGCAGTATAAGAATATTTATTTGAGATAATGGAGACATTTCAGAACAAAGAGCTGCAAGAATCAAAACTGTTTTCTTTTGGTAACTATAAAGTGAGGAATGAGGAGAAATGGGGCCGTGGTGGCGTTTTAATATTATTTGTTTTGTTTTACCCGACTTATGTTGATAAAAATAAAAATTTTTATAAAAGATGATACATGAGGTGGATGAACCTAGAGCCTGTTATACAGAGTGAAGTAAGTCAGAAAGAAATATTAATGCATATATATGGAATCTAGAAAAACAGTACTGATGAAACTATTTACAGAGAAGCAATGGAGATGCAGTTGTAGATAATGGTCTGGTGGACACAGCAGGGGACTGAGAGGGTAGGACAAATTGAGAAAGCAGCACTAACATATATACACTATCAAATATAAAATATGTAAAATGTAAAATAGATAACTAGTGGGATGCTCCTGTACAACACAGGGAGCTCAACCTGGTGCTCTGTGATGACCTAGAGGGATGGAATGGGGGACGGGGGTGGAGGGAGGCTCAAGAAGGAAGGGATACATATATATATAATTATGACTGATTTGCACTGATGTATGGCAGAGGCCACCACAACATTGTAAAGCAATTATTCCCCAATAAAAGAAAAGAAAATTTTTTAAAAAGATGATGTCAGAACCATGCAAGATGGATGAGAAGAAGGAGGGGGTGCATTTAACTTTTATATTTTCTATTTTTCTCTTCTTAGGAAATGGTATGTCTCGGTACCAATGACAACAGGAGATGTGCTAAAAGAGGTTAGAGGAAATCAAGTGGCTTTTCAAGACTGCTTTATTGCAAATAGTCTTTTCCTGCTGACTTTTCCTTTGTTGACAATACCTGAGATTCCTGGGTTTTTACCAATATCTTCACCACGGGGTAGTCAGTTAATAGCAAATTGGGCTGCTTGTGTTCCTTCGTTTGTTGTGGTGGTAGCTGACATGGAGACCTTTCAGACAAATGATTCATTCCATACTTGGACCAGAATCAGAGTGCCTCCAAATATTCTGACTGAAGATGAAAGACACAATGTGTCTGATGTGACCCTATCACGGGATGGAATATTTTTTTTAATAAATGGTGTTCTCTACTTAAAAAATTATAATACATTTACAAGACTGGGAAGCAATGCAAATCTTCCTGATGGTGGAATTATTGGCATTACATCAAGAAAGTGGTGTTGGATCAACTATTTATTAAAGGTTAGTAAAAGATTACATATATATGTATATTACACCCACACATTTAGATATATTTACTGAACTGTTTAATCTTCCCAGGTGGCCTAGAGGTAAAGAATTTGCCTGCCAATGCAGGAGATGTGGGTTCAATCCCTGGGTCGGGAAGATCCCCTGGAGAAGGAAATGGCAACCCACTCTAGTATTCTTGTCTGAGAAATCCCATGGACAGAGGAACCTGGTGGGCTACAGTCTATGGGGTTGCAAAAGAGTTGGATGTGACTTAGCGACTAAACAACAGCAGCAGCTATTTTTGGTTGTAGGTTTTTTTCCTTTTATCTCTTTATATACATTGTGCCACTCCTTCTGGCCTGTAGAGTTTATCCTGAAAAGTCAGATAATTCTCTTATGGTAGTTCCCCTATATATAACTGTGTTGCTTTTCTCTTGTTGCTCTTAAGACTCTCTCTTTATCTTTAATTTTTTTTGTCACTTTAATTATATTTTGTCTCTGTGTTCATCTTGTTTGGCAACCCTCTGTGCTTCCTGGACCGGGATGTCTGTTTCTTTTCTCAAGTTAGTGAAGTTTTCAGCTCTTATTTCTTCAAATAAATTCTCTGCCCCTTTCTTTCTCTCTTCTCCTTTCTTTTATCTTCTCCCCAATAATGCAAATGTTAGTATGATGCTGCACTGATGTTGTCCCAAAGGGACAGTTCATACGGTTTTCACTACTCTGTCTTCCTGACCACTGATTAATTTCTCTGTATCATCTAATCTTACTGTCAGTACCTTTTAGGATGTTTTTCATTTTAGCTTTTATATTCCTCTGCTCTAGCTCTTTTTATATATTTTCTAACTCTGTTGAAATTCTTACTATATTCATTCACTCTCCCAAATTCATTGAGCATTTTGTGTTCATTATCTTGATCTCTTTATCAGATATATTGCTTATCTCCACTTTGCTAAATTCTTTTTCTGGGATTTTGTCTTGTTTCTTCATTTGGAACATAATCGTCTGCCTCATTTTCCCAGTTCTTTACTGTTTACTTCTATGTGTTAGATAGGTCAGCTGTGTCTCCTGGACCTGTAAAAGTAGCTTTACATAGGAGACAGTCTTTGAGGCCCAGCAGCACACCCCTTTGGTTACCAGAACTATATTCTTTAGAGGTACCCCTGACATGGATGGTGGGGCTGAGTAATGGGCATGCTGATCAGTGAGGCTGGCACCTGGCCAAGCTGGCTGTGAGGCTGCCCTTTGGGTGGTGGCTGTGCGCCCATTGGAGAGCAGGGTAGGCTTTCTGCTCAGTTGGTTGTGTGGCCCAGCAGATGTGTGTCCCCTTGGAGGACAGGGCTGGGTTTCTGTGTAGCTGTCTGCATGGATCAGGTGGCCTCTTGGCTGGTGCGAACCTGTTGCAGAGTGGGGCCAAGTCAACTCTGAATGCAAAGTTAAAACAAATGTATGCAAGCTACCAGAGCTTCCCTAAGATGACATATGTAACAGCTACACCCCCATATCAATTAAAGAAATTGAATTTGTTATTTAAAAACCTTACCACAGAGAAAACTTCACGCCAAGAGTATTTCACCAGTGAATTCTATATTTTTTTTAAAAATGCCACAATTTCTAAAATCTTTCAGAAAACTGAACAAGGAGGATACTTCCCGATTTATTCAGTGAGGCCAGCATTATGTGATACCACAACCAAGAATAACACATGACAAGGATATAAAAAGTGTTAGTAAACCAGATCTAAAAATATATAAAAAGGAAAATACATCATGACCAAGTGGGTTTAACTTAGGAATAAAAGAGTGACTTGCAATAGAAAATCAATCAACTTAATTCACCTTATTAGAAAATAACTTTAAAAACCCATATGATCATCTCAATAGGTACATATAAAAGCATTTGAAAAAATGTAGTATACACAATTGATTTTAAAAATCAGCAAGTTAGGAATGAAAGAGAACTTCCTCAACCTAACAGAACATTTATGAGAAACCTTAAGCTACCATTGTCCAATGGTAAAAGACTGTTATTTACTCTGCTCAAATTTGATGTAAGAATGCTGTTGCTGGTTAAACATACCATTTGATGTTCATTTTTTACTAACACCATTTGCTCCTTTGTTCCTTTCTCCCATTTCTTGCTTAAAATAAGGAGCAAGGTGCGAATGCCCACACCGCATCCATTCAACTTGGTACTGACAGTTCTAGCAGATGCAATGAGTTAAGAAATGAATGAAAGGAATCTGTATTGAAAAGGAGACTGTCTTTATTCAAACACTTTTAGATATAGAAAAGATTATGAAATCTATTTTTTTTTAAGTTACAGGGCTAATAAATGTGTTTACCAGGTTGCAGTATGTAAGATCAATATAAAAAAAATCAACTGCATATTTACATAGCAATTTAATTTTGTATATGAAAGATATAAACATATAAATGAACAATCATAAACTGAAAAATTTTTAAATACTGTTTAAATAGAATTTAAAATATTAAATACTTAGGAATAAACCTGATAAAAGACACACAAATATATATACTTTAAAACTACAAATATTATTGAGTGAAGTAAAAGACATGTATAATGTATCATCGGTTGAAATGTATGAAAATGTATCTTGTTCATAGGTGGAAAAAATGCAATATTGTTACAATGAGAATTCTTGAGAAAAGCAGCACTTCAATTAAAATCCTATTGGCTTTCATAGAAATTAAGAAGCTGATTCTATCAGTATGGAACAAAAAAAAAATCTGGAAATAAATGCCACTAAAAATGTAGATCTTGGTTGGAATGCAGAATATTTTAAAAGTTTTGAATTCTTCCTAAGCTTATCTACATGAACAATATGAAAAGGCAAAAAGATAGGACACTGAAAGGTGAACTCCCCAGGTCGGTAGGTGCCTAATATGCTACTGGAGATCAGTGGAGAAATAACTCCAAAAAGAATGAAGAGATGGAGCCAAAGCAAAAACAATACCCAGTTGTGGATATGACTGGTGATGGAAGTAAAGTTCAATACTATAAAGAACAATATTGCAGAGGAACCTGGAATGTAGGTCCATGAATCAAGGCAAACTGGAAGTGGTCAAACAGGAGATGGCAAGAATGAATGTTAATATTTTAGGAATCAGTGAACTAAAATGGACTGGAATGGGTGAATTTAACTCAGATGACCATTATATCTACTACTGTGGGCAAGAATCCCTTAGAAGAAATGGAGTAGGCATCATAGTCAACAAAAGAGTCCAAATGCAGTACTTGAATCCAATCTCAAAAAAGACAGAAATCTCTGTTCGTTTCCAAGGCAAACCATTCGATATCACAGTAATCCACGTCTATGCCCTGACCAGTAATGCTGAAGAAGCTAAAGTTGAATGGTTCTATGAAGACCTACAAGACCTTCTAGAACTAACACCCAAAAAAAGATGTTCTTTTCATTATAGGGGACTGGAATGCAAAAGTAGGAGTCCAGAAATACCTGGACACACTTGGCACATTTGGCCTTGGAGTACAGAATAAAGTAGGGCAAAAGCTAATAAAGTTTTACCAAAAGAATACACTGGTCATAGCAAACACCCTCTTCCAACAACACACGAGAAGACTCTACACATGGACATCACCAGATGGTCAATACTGAATCAGATTGTTTATATTCTTTGCAGCCAAAGATGGAGAAGCTCTATACAGTCAGCAAAAACAAGACCGGGAGCTGACTGTGGTTCAGATCATGAACTCCTTATTGCCAAATTCAGATTTAAATTGAGAAAGTAGGGAAAACCACTAGATCAATCAGGTATGACCTAAATCAAATCCCTTATGATCATACAGTGGAAGTGACAAATAGATTCAAGGGACTAGATCTGATAGAGTGCCTGAAGAACTATGGATGGAGGTTCCTAACATTCTACAGGAGCCAGCAATCAAGACCATCCCCAAGAAAAAGAAATGCAAAAATGCAAAATGGCTGTCTGAGGAGGGCTTACAAATACCTGTGAAAAGAGAAGTGAAAGTCAAGGGAGAAAAGGAAAGATATACCCATCTAAATTCAGAGTTCCAAAGAACAGCAAGGAGAAATAAGAAAGCCTTAGTGATAAATGCAAAGAAATGGAGGAAAACAATGGAATGGGAAAGACTAGACATCTCAAGAAAATTAGAGACACGAAGGGAACATTTCATGCAAAGGTGGGCACAATAAAGGACAGAAATGGTATGGACCTAACAGAAGCAGAAGATATTAAGAAGAGGTGGCAGGAATACACAGAAGAATTATACAAAAAAGATCTTCAGAACCCAGATAATCATGATGGTGTGATCACTGACCTAGAGCCAGACATCCTGGAATGTGAAGTCAAGTGGGCCTTAGGAAGTATCACTAAGAACAAAGCTAGTGGAGGTGATGGAATTCCAGCTGAGCTATTCCAAATCCTGAAAGATGATGCTGTGAAAGTGCTGCACTCAATATGCCAGCAAATTTGGAAAACTCAGCAGTGGCCACAGGACTGGAAAAGGTCAGTTTTCATTCCAATCCCAAAGAAAGGCAATGCCAAAGAATGCTCAAACTACTGCACAATTGCACTCATCTCACACGCTAGTAAAGGAATGCTCAAAATTCTCCAAGCCAGGCTTCAACAATACGTGAACTGTGAACTTTCAGATGTTCAAGCTGGTTTTAGAAAAGGCAGAGGAACCAGAGATCAAATTGCCAACATCTGCTGGATCATTGAAAAAGCAAGAGAGTTCCAGAAAAACATCTATTTCTGCTTTATTGACTATGCCAAAGCCTTTACAAACTGTAGAAAATTCTTAAAGAGATGGGACTACCAGACCACCTGACCTGCCTCTTGAGAAGTCTGTGTGCAGATCAGGAAGCAACAGTTAGAACTGGACATGGAACAACAGACTGGTTCCAAATAGGGAAAGGCGTATATGTCAAGGCTGTATATTGTCACCCTACTTATTTCACTTATATGCAGAGTACATCATGTGAAATACTGGACTGAAAGAAGCACAATCGGGAATCAAGATTGCCAGGAAAAATATCAATAACCTCAGATATGCAGATGACACCACCCTTATGGCAGAAAGTGAAGAAGAACTAAAGAGCCTCTTGATGAAAGTGAAAGAGGAGAGTGAAAAAGTTGGCTTAAAGCTCCACACTCAGAAAACTAAGATCATGGCATCTGGTCCCATCACTTCATGGGAAATAGACGGGGAAACAATGGAAACAGTGAGAGACTTTATTTTCTTGGGCTCCAAAATCACTGCAGATGGTGACTGCAGCCATGAAATTAAAACACGCTTACTCCTTGGAAGGAAAGTTGTGACCAACCTAGACAGCATATTCAAAAGCAGAGACATTACTTTGCCAACAAAGGTCCATCTAGTCAAGGCTATGGTTTTTCCAGTAGTCATGTATGGATGTGAGAATTGGATTATAAAGAAAGCTGAGCACCAAAGAATTGATGCTTTTAAACTATGGTGTTGGAGAAGACTCTTGAGAGTCCCTTGGACTGCAAGGAGATCCAACCAGTCCATCCGAAAGGAAATCAGTCCTGAATATTCATTGGAAGGACTGATGCTGAAGCTGAAACTCCAATACTTTGGCCACCTGATGCAAAGAACTGACTTATTGGAAAAGACCCTGATGCTGGGAAAGATTGAAGGCAGGAGGAGAAGGGGACGACAGAGGATGAGATGGTTGGATGGCATCGCCGACTCAGTGGACATGAATTGGAGTAAACTCCAAGAGATGGTGAAGGACAGGGAAGCCTGGCATGCTGCCGTCCAGGGGGTCGCAAAGAGTCAGACATGACTTAGCGACTGAACAGAACAGAACAGAAAGTGTCTTTATTTTTTGCCTTCATTTCCACCAAATACAGAATTATATAATGATAGGTGGGTTTTGTTGTTTTTCAGTTGGTTTTAAAGCAATTTACAGACATTTGGTTATCTTATGGCTTTCATCATTTTTGTTAAGAAGTGAGCCATTATTCCAGTCATTGTTCTCAAGTATATAATGTGTCTTTTTCGCTTGTTGCTCCTTTAGATCCTTCATTTTATCTTTGGTTTTCAGCATTTTTATTATGTGCTTATGTGTAATTTCCTTTGTATTTATCCTGTTTGAGGTTCAGTTGAGCTTCTTGGATTTCTGGGATTAGGTCTTTCATTAATTTTTGGATGTTCTTGAACATTATTTCTTCAAATACTTCTTCTGCACCAGTCTCTTTTTCCTCTTCTTCTAGGATTCCAGAAACATATATATGAGACTGTTTAATATGGGCAGATGTCCTGATTTTTTTTCTTTGTATTTCAGTTAGGATACATGCTATTAACCTGTCATCAAATTCACTGCTCTTTCCCTCTTGCTATTCTCAGTTAACTCTTAAATCCATCTAGTAATTTCTTTATTCCTGGTATCATATCTTTAATTTCTAGCATTTACTTCTGTTTTTTTTTTTTCTTTTTAATTTATTTTTGGCTGCGCTGGGTCTTAGTTGCTGCACGTGGGCTTTCTCTAGTTGCGGTGAGTAGGGGCTGCTCTCTAGTTGCAGAGCTCAGGCTTCTCACTGAAGTGGCTTCTGTTGTTGCAGAGCACAGCTCTAGGTATGTGGGCTTCAGTAGTTCCAGCACACAGGCTCAGTAGTTATGGCGCACAGGCTTAGTTGCTCCGCAGCATGTGGGATCTTCCCGAGCCAGGGACAGGATCTATGTGCCCTGCATTGGCAAGTGGATTCTTAACCACTGGACCACCAGGGAGGTGCCCTATTCTGGTTTTGTTTTTTTTTTTTAATCATCTACATATCTTAACTGTAATTCCCCATCTCTGTGTTCTTGCTTGTCTTTCCACTAGATTTTCAGTGTTTCATCATAGCAATTTTCTTTTTTGCTGTGCCTGGAGTCTCAGCACTGACGAGATTCCAGAGATCTCTTCATACTTTGTAACTGAGTCACCAGCTTTCCAAATCCTAAGAGAGCCGTCTCTGCTGCCAAGCTTTTTTTTTTTTTAATCACTGGGGATTCTCTTTCCTTTCTCATCAGCCCCAGGATTTTCTTGCCTTGGGAGAATTCTCTCTCTCCTGCTTCCCTGCCCCTAATCCTTGCATGGAGACTGCTTTATACTCTCAGTGAAGTCCATGTATATGTCAGAAGGAGAGCTTGTCTTAGCTCTCTTATCCCACTTCCTGTATATGGTAACTGAGCATCCAGAATGCTGACAGATTTCTCTCAACTTTGTTGCCCTGGTGCATGTCCCCTCCTTGTCTTCAGAAGGTTACTGCTTTATATTTGGGAGAGGCCATGTATGCATCAGAGGGATTGCTCCACTTTCCTGTCTTGCCCCAAGACCTTGGCTTACTATACCCAAGCACTAAGTGAAGATCTATAGGAAAGAGTTTTGGGTAGGTATAATCTCATTACATGGCTGGGGCTCACTGGAGTTCCCATCTATCATGTTTATGACCAATTCCCCTTCCCATCCCTCTGCCAAGAATAGTGAGAATAGCTGTGAGTCTTTTCTATAAAGGGCTCATTTTGTTTCTAATCTATTTCCTTCTTGAGAATTGTTTCACACTCATTTTCAGCAACAGAAGTTCTAGGTTTTAAATTGAATCTTCATTTGGTAAAATGTCTTTTTACCCCAAATGATCTCTCTCTCTCTTTTTTTTTTTTAGTTATCAGTTCGATTTCTTTCTACATACTGTTTGAATATAGGCTAAATATTTGCATATTAAATAAAAGTACAAATTTATTTATTTTGGGAGACAAGATATGCACAAAAGACTCTATTGATTGCCATGGACATAGAACTTCCATTTTAAGTAAAAATCTTTAAGAATTAGAACCAGTTGGGGGAGGGGAGACAGAGGAAAGGGGATACCTGGCTCCCTAAATGAAATTACACCCACTGAATCTCAGACATAGCATCTCTGGGTGGTCTTCCCCTCTAACAGTGTCCATCAAAGGGTGGTACTGAATTGCCTCAGGTTTTAAGTTCTCTCTTCTCTTTAACAAAGGAAGTTGGAATTCCAAAAATAATGTTTGAAATATCCTTATTTCTTGACCTTAGTAAACATCAAAGTCTAAGGGACACTCTTGGTCAGATAGATAAATACATAGGAAAAGAGAAGGCTAATGCTCTTTGAGGATTTAAAAGAGAATTTAAATTAATTATTTCTATTGATAGAAAAAGTATACAAAAGAATAAAATTACTGGAATAATTTATTTTTATACCTATGTGTGATATATTTCCATGTAACTTCTATGTCTGAAGTATTGTTCAGAAATACATTACAAATTAAACCTTTAGTAGTCACTGTGTTTCATTTTTAAATGTTGCAAAATAGAAGACAGGAACTGTTAGCATCCTCTCTAAAATCAAAGATATTCTAATTGTTTTCTGTTTTGTCACAGGATAAAGAAAGAAGAAGCAACATGGCAATCTGGACAGAAAATGAAGTTTATCTTGGATATGCTCTTCTTAAATTTGTTAAAATAGTAACTACTGAAAAACTGAAAGGACTTCTAAATATGTCACCAACTGCTACTCTGACTATACATAATGTTGAGTATACAGGACACCCTTTGGAACTTGCCTTGTTATTAAATTACTGCATTATATGTAACACCTCCAAAACAATTTACCTAGTGATACACAATGAAGATACAGTACAATGGGTATTCCAAGACTTTGCATTAGATGTCAGTATAGACACTTTTTTAATTCCATATTTCCTATATTCAGCAATGCCAGAATTATTACTATGGGACAAACATAGGATCTACTATTATTATCATAATTTCACAGATACTGGAGTTTTACAAACAACTACAGAATTTGGAAATCTATCAAGATTATCACAAAACAGCATTATTCATAATGTTCTTATGGGTAAGTTATCTTCAATCTGCAAAAATTATTCTAGATTTCATAGACATCTTCCTTATGAAGATGTACAATTTTAATGTATTAAAATATGGTGTTTTTGATAAAGATGTTTAGAAGTTTTACCATCTAAAAATGGTTATCTTTAAAATTCTCTTAATGCTAACTAGGATCTCATAAAGGACTTCCCTGGTGGCTCAGACAGTAAAGAATCTGCCTGCAATGCAGGCTACCCACTTTGATATTCTTGCCTGGAGAATTCCATATACAGAAGAGGCTGGTGGGCTACAGTCCATGGGGTCTGAAAGAGTCAGACACAACTGAGAGACTAACAGTTTCACTTTTTTCCAGGATCTCATAAAGCAAAATGGCAAACTCAAGTTCTTTATTCAGAGGTTCATTTTGATCAATCAGCAAATACACATGCAACTTACATATGTGTCTTCAGTGTAGAAGGTGATGTGTGGTTGTAGTCACTTCCTAGGGCTTAGGGCTCCCTAGGGCTCCCGTAACAAAAGTACCACAAACTGGTACAAACTTCAAGCCACAGGAATTTATTGTCTCAGTTCTAGAGGCTAGAATTCCACATTTAAAGTGTTGGCAGGGCCATACGCCCTCTGAAATCTGAAGGAATCTTTCCTAGCTTCTCTGACTTGCTGGCAAACCTTGCCATTCTTTCCTTGCAGCTGCAACATTCCAGTCACTGCCTGTGGCATCACATGGCATTCTTCCTGTCTTCATACACCATCCTGTTAAAGGACACCAGGGCCAACCGTAGCCCAGAATGATCTCATCTTAACTAATTACATCTGTAATGACTCTATTTCCAAATATAGTCATGTTCTGAAGCAGCATTTGGAGTTAGAAGTTCAACATAACTTTTTTAGGGGACACAATTCAATGACACTGAATTCTATAACAGGTGTTGTAGAGTTAAACCAATCTGTTTTCAAGTCCATGAAAATATCATTTAACGTTTCCAAACCTCAGTTTTCTAATCTAAAATATATTAATAGGACTGTCACGTTGACTAGATAAGGGGTTGTATATAAAATGCTTAGAATAACTACTTAGCAAGTGGTAGGCCTTAATAGTAGTTATTCTTGGGCTTTCCTGGTGGTTCATGGGTAGAGAATCCACCAGCCAATGCAGGAGACATGGGTTCTATCCCTAATCAGGAAGGATCGCACGTGCCTTGGAGCAACTAAGCCTGTCTGCACAACTATTGCACCTGTGCTCTAGAGCCTGGGAGCCATAATTATTGAAGCCTGCATGCCTTAGAGGCGGAGAAGGCAATGGCACCCCACTCCAGTACTCTTGCCTGGAAAATCCCATGGACGGAGGAGCCTGGTAGGCTGCAGTCCACGGGGTCGCTAAGAGTCGGACATGACTGAGCGACTTCACTTTCACTTTTCACTTTTTATGCATTGGAGAAGGAAATGGCAACCCACTCCAGTGTTCTTGCCTGGAGAATCGCAGGGACGGGGGAGCCTGGTGGGCTGCCGTCTATGGGGTCGCACAGAGTTGGACACAACTAAAGCGACTTAGCAGCAGCAGCAGCAGCATGCCTTAGAACCCATGCTCCACAACAAGAGGATCCACATCAATGAGAAGCCCAGACACCACAACTAGAGAGTAGTTCCTGCTCTCCACAACTAAAGAAAATTCAGCACAGCAACGAGGACCCAGCACAGCCAAAAATAAATTAATTAAATTAAAAAGCATATTATTTATTCTTCATGTTATTATTCCTAAGGTAGTGTACTGAACATTATATGAAATGCAAAGAAATAGAAAGTTTGATCCTCAAGGAATCTAGTTAGGAGTTAAATTAACTGGGGTATTTAAAGTAAATATCACTGTTATTTGTAATTGATCTTTCTTGACCCCATGTCACCCTTCAACTTACAGCCATTCAATCTTGCTACTCCCATTTACAGCAAAACTCCAGGAAGAATTGCCTACTTTCACTTTTCCTCTTTCCTCTCATTGTCTCTTGAATCCACTCTAATCAAATTTTCTCAAAAACTGCCCTTGTCAGGGGTTTCGATGACTCCCAATTTGTTAATTCAGTGGCCAATTTCCAGCCATCTTTTGTGATCTGGCAGCAGCATTTGAAACAATTCAACATGGCCTTTTTCCTGAAACACCTTTTCCCAAAGACTTTTGGGGGTGTTTTTGATCTTCCTCCTACTTCACCAGCCTCAACCTCTTTTCCATTCTCATCTTCTTAATTCCTAAATGGAGAAGTACCTCTGAACTCTGTTTACATTCATTCTTTGCCCTCCAGCCATGATCCCTAGCCTGAAATCAAACTGCTATTTCTTACTACCTCTTGATACTTTCACTCAGATGACTAGTGGGCATCTCAGACTAACATATCCAAAACTGAATCCTTGAGTCCCTCACCCACACTGCAACCTGCTTCTTCCCTTGTCATCCCCTATCAAGTGAACAGCTCTTCTTTTCTTCCAACCACAAACCTTGACTTCATCCTTGAATTTTCCCCTTTTACATCCCAAAGCAAGCCATTATCAAATCCTGTTGGCTATGTGTAAAAAGTATATCTAAAATCTAGCCTTTTTTGACCATTCCCACTCCAGTCCAAGCCCCTATCCTCTCTGGCCCATAAGTATAAGAGTTTTTTAAGTGGTCTCTCATCTTTTACCCATGTGTCTCCATCATCAACCAGCTTAGGGTATACCTAGCAGCCAGAGTGAGCCTTTGAAAATATGTGCAAAATCATATTCCTCTGCTTAAAACCCTCATGTGGCTTCTTATATCGCTCAGAATAAAATGTAAAGCCTTTAGCATAACCTGAAACACAGTATGAGATCTGGCCCTAGACTCTGATGTGGTTGCCTATCACTTGACTCTTTGTTCACGGTTACCTAGCCAGACTGGCCTCTTTGCTATTCCTTGGATATCTACTGCCAAGAATATTCTTCACTTTGATATCGACATAACTCTTCTACTTAATTCAGGCTTAAGTCCAAGTATTTTTTTATGTGTGACTTCTCTGGTAATGTCATTATATGATAGGACTTTCCAATTATTAGAAATATTGTCATATATTTTCTGTTAATAATTTAACTTTGGGAATTCCCTGGTGATCCAGTGGTTAAGAATCTGCCTTGCAATGCAGGGATACAGGTTCGATCCCTGGTTGGGAAGCTGGGATCCCACATGCTGTGAAGCAACTGAACCCATGCACCACAACTACAGAGTCCGTGCACGGCAACTAGAGAGTCCGTGCACGGCAACAGAAGATCCTCTGTGATTCAGTGAGAATCCCATGTGCAACTAAGACCCGAGGCAGCCAAATAAATCCTAAAATAAAATTTTAAAATATTTTTTTAAAGAGTTTAAAATTATAATTCTTATGTTTCAATCTTTAATTCATCTATAGTATTTGGTATGTTAGAAACCTAATTTTATTTCTTATTTTTCCTCTGAAACCTGGTATTGCCTTCAGATCAGTCTTCTATTAAGCAAAGCTTGCCCCACAGATCTGAAATGCCAATTTTAGTATGTATTTATTCCTCATGTTGAGTGAGTTCAGTTTTAGGCTATTCCCTCCCACTCATCTGTCTTCACAAGATCTATATTGTTGTGATCACTTCAGCGTTAATCACCTAACACACTAAGTGTGTGTGTTTAGTCACCAAGTGTGGGTGTCCGACTCTTTGTGACACTATGAACTGTAGCCCGCCAGGCTCCTCTGTTTATGAGATTTCTCAAGCAAGAATACTGGAGTGGGTTGCCATTTCCTTCTCCAGGGGATCTTCCCTACCCAGGGGTTGAATTCACATCCTTTGCATTGGCAGACGGATTCTTTACCACTCAGTCACCAGGAAAGCCCCTATCACACTACATAATTTACTTATTTTATGTTTATTGGTTGCCTTCCCTAAAGGAATGTAAGTTACAAAGGAAAAAAATCTTTTATTTTTTACTAATGTGTCCTCCCAACTACCTAGAGTTGTGTGTAGCTATAGTTGAGCATTCAATAAATATGTAATGAATAGATGATTGCATATTTGCCATATATTCCCAATCAGGAATGTTATATGTCTTCATTATTTTTATTTTCTTTAATTGGTCTATTAAATTCTTTCATCTCTTCTTCAGTCAGTTTTAGATGTTTGTATTTATTGGCAAAGACCACATTTTAATGTTTAAGTTTCTTACATATCTGTATTTGTATTCTCTTGCTCATTTATAATATTGTTTATGTCCCTACTTGCTGGTTTGCAAGGTATTTATTATTTTTAGAGGTCTTTTGGGTTTTGTTTTCCTTTCCTTTGAAAAGAACTGTTTTATTTATCAACTCTACATCTTTTTTTATTTAATTCCTTAATTTCTGCTTTTATCATTAATGATTCTTTTATATAGAGTGTTATATAAAAATTATGCAAACTTTTATATACAGTGTTATTATTCTCACTATTTTAAAAAACATTTCTAATTTTCATCTTCATGTTTAATCCAAAATTCACTTAATAGTGTTTTAATAAGCAGTGTGATAGGAAAATAGGAGTATGTTGACACTTACTATAATATTCTGATCCTAAAAAACAGCATTTCTGATTTGAGTTTGATTAGAATATAATTTATGGCAATTTGTGAAAATGTCATTTAATTATTTAGATTCCAAATGTAAGGTCCAAAAGCCCAAAACACTCTGAATCTCCCTAACTCTTTTATTCACCTTTCTCCTTTCAACTAGTCCTTTCTAAGTGTTGTTTTTGAAAATTAAAGAAAGTATAATCCTGGGAGCTATACCCAGAGTGTCGTATCTGAAAAGAAAGCTATGAAACCAACTAGTCCACCTGTTCATTTTATAGATATGGTTATAGAATCAAAGAGGTTAAGAAGTGTACTCTTTACGAATGTCTATAACTTAGTTATAATACCCTATTAAGGGGAGGAAAGTTGATTATTATTTATAGAGCAAACAATGGCACCCCACTCCAGTACTTTTGCCTAGAAAATCCCATGGACAGAGGAGCCTGGTGGGCTGCAGTCCATGGGGTCACGAAGAGTCAGACATGACTGAGCAACTTCACTTTCACTTTTCACTTTCATGCATTGGAGAAGGAAATGGCAACCCACTCCAGTGTTCTTGCCTGGAGAATCCCAGGGACGGGGGATCCTGGTGGGCTGCCGTCTATGGGGTCGCACAGAGTTGGACACGACTGAGGTGACTTAGCAGCAGCAGCATAAAGCAAACCTGAAAAGGTGCTAGCTCCTTCACTACCACCTTTTCTTCATCCCAACTGCATTGGCCTATTATTGCTGCTGGGCTTCCTAAGGCGGCTCAGTGGTAAAATGAACCTGCCTGCCAATGCAGGAGATGCCGGAGACACAGGTTCACTCCCTGGGCCAGGAAGATCCCCTGAAGGAGGAAATGTCAGCTCACTTCAGTATTCTTGACTGGAAAACGCCATGGACAGAGGAGCCTGGCAAGCTAAAGTCCATGGGGTCACAAAGAGGTGGACACAACTGAGCGACTGAGCATGCACACACTATGACTGCCATAAAAAAATATCACAGACCAGGTGGCTTAAACAATAGAATTTATTTTTTCACAATTCTGGAGGCTAGAAGTTCAAGATCAAGATGTCATCAAGGCTGGTTTCTGACCGGATTACAGACAGTGCCCACCTTCTCACTGTGTCCTCACATAGCCTTTTTTCTTTGTGCCGGCAGAAAGAGAAAGAGATCTCTGGTGTATCTTCCTCCCCTGATAAAGACATCAGTCATATTGGATTAGGGCCCCATCCTTCTGACCTCATTTAACCTTAATTACCTTGATAGAGCCTCTACATTCAAATACAGTCACAATGAGAATTGGTGCTTCAACACAGGCATTTTGAGGGGACATAATTTGGTCCATATCACAATACTTCCTGATAATACCATTCCTGTCATACTCACCCTCATTATTATTTAATGCACTAATTCAAGCTCTTTCTTGTATGTTAATGTGATTATAAAAGTCATACAGTGAATGCAAGAAGAAAGGTATGCAGAAAAAGAAAATGCTCTGCTATGAAGTGGGAGAGCAGCTCTCAAACATCATGTAAAGTTATGGGTTTGTGTCTGCACACCTTGATTTTCTCAAAGTATGTAAATATCATTATGAAAGAAATTATTTTGGTTAATAGTACACTTAAGTAGGGGCTTCCCTGGTGACTCAGGTGGTAAAGAATCTACCTGCAATGTGGGAGACACAGGTTCGATCCCTGGGCTGTGAAGATCCCCTGGAGAAGGGAATGGCTACCCATTCCAACATTCTTGCCTGGAGAATCCCATGGACAGAGTAGCCTTGTGGGCTACAGTCCACATAAGCATGGATTTCTGTTAACTTAGAGTAACAAAAACTTTTCTCTTTTTTTTTTCCAGATTATTATGGAAATATTGTGGTAAAAATGGAAAACAATGTAATGTTTTATTTCAAGATTAAAATCAAAGATGCAATAAAGCTACATTTATGGACAAATAGCACAGTAAAATCATTAATTTCTTTTAAACCATCTGGTAATATGTATCTCATATATGTTTTTGAAAATGGCGAAATATATCCAGAGGAATATCCCTTACAACTGGAAGCACAAAGTATAACTTTCAAGACAAAAGAAAAGTGCCCCTATATGGCATTTCATAATGATATTTTTCATTTTTCTTACCTTTTGGACAAGGGACAAAACCTGTCCCTTTGGGCTCAAATAGTCTATCCAGAAAATATTGGTCTATATATTGTTGTAGAATCATATGGCCCCAAAATATTAGAAATAAAAGATCAGATTCACTATGAAATTGCCTTAGGACATTGCAGTAAAACCACGGTAAGTTAATATTTTAAAATTCTTTTATTTTAATAAATGTAAAATTATATTATAATTATATATTATAAATATTTATAATATTTATTATAACATTTTTCAAAAAACAAATTTATCTTCAAGTTTAGCTTTAAAATATTGAGAAATATGTATGTTTTTAATGAATAATGATATGATAACTCATTAACTTCTGAGTGACAATTTTTACTTTCAATATCCAGGGCCTCTTTGCCACTTAAAAGCACATTCCTATATGGCTCTTTTATTGTCAATTGTATTGGTCACTTCCTTTTTAAAAAAAAATAGTATGTGACTGTTTTGTGGAGTTCTATCTGCTATCTATGGCACTGTAACACCACCATAAACATAATGCCTTCGAACAACAAGTTCTGTGAGGCAACAGTTCGGGTTATGAGTAGATGGGCAGTTCAGCTAGTTTCATCTTGGGTTTACTCATGAGGCTGTAGTCATCTGGTGGTTTGCCTGGGACAGGATAATGTAAGACGGCTTCATCTGTGTGTCAAATATTTGGTGCAAGCACTGGCATGTTAGTATAGGAGGCCTCAGCTGGAGCGCTTGGCTCTGTTCCATGTGGCCTCTATCCTCCAGGCTGGACCGGGCTTCTTCACTTGGCAGTCTGAGCACAGTGTTCCAAAATGGTGAAAATGGAAGCCACAAGGCCTTTCAAGGCCAGCATTTGGCTACAGTTGTATTTGCCAAACCAATGCACAAGGCCTGCTCAGATGGGTGCCCCTGCAAATGCCCGTACAAGCAAGGGGCTAGTGGGTGGAAAAGGGCCTTGCCATGGTGGCTCTGCCCTTTGTGCGCCACTCAACAATGGCACTTGGTCCTGTGGTGACCCAGGCTTCTTCCCCCAGACTTTCCAGCTTGTGGAGCTCCTTAACCAGGAGATGTTGCTTCACAGCCAACAGCTGTCCCCTCCCTGGGTCTGCTCTCCAAACCCCACCTTCCAGCACCCAGCCCTGCTCTGTACCAGGAGACACACAGCTCAGGCTGGGGTGTGCAGGGGAGCAGCACAGACCATGAGCACGGTTCTTACTTTGTCCTGCCTTCCACAGACCAGTTGTTGTGTTCCCCTCTGATCACGAAAGGTCCCTTTCTGTCCCAGTGGGTTTCCCTACTGGGAGGGTGCTTCTTTGAGTTGCAAGAACCTCTCCTCACCTTCAGCTCCCCACCAGGGGTGCTGGTCCCTTCCCATTTCCTCTTTTCTTTCTTTCGTCCTACCCAGTTGCATGGGAACCTTTCTTGTCCTTTTAGGTGTCGAAGATCTTCCACTAGTATTCAGCAGGTGCTTTGTGAGAATTCCATTTGTAGATGTATTCTTGATGCACTTGTGAGGAGACGTGAATTCTACCTTCTCCTCTTCTGCCATCTTGACTCCTCCTCCTCTTGGGTTAAATTTATTCCTGTGTACTTTATTCTTTCTGCTGCAACTGTGAATGGAATTATTTTCTTTTTTAAGACTAATTTTTTTATTTTATTTTACTTTTTTGGCTGTGGTGAGTCTTTGTAGCTGCATGTGGGCATTCTCTAGTTGTGATGAGTGGGGGTTACTCTCTTGTACTCTCTGGTTGCTGTGAGTGGGCTTCTCATTGCTGTGGCTTCTCTTGTTGCAGAGCACAGGCTCTAGCAAGTGGGCTTCAGTAGTTGCAGTGCATGGGCTCAGTAGTTGTGGCTCACAGGCTCTAGAATGCAAGTTCAGTAGTTGTGGCTCATGGGCTTTAGTTGTTCCATAGCATGTGGGATCTTCCTGGACCAGGGATCAGACTTCGTGTCCGTGGCACTGCAAGTCCGATTCTTAACCAATGAACCATCAGGGAAGCCCTGAAATTATTTTCTTGATTTGTCTTTCTGACAGATCCTTATTAGTGTATAGAAATGCACCAGATTTTTATATATTGATCATGAATTCTGTACCTATATTGATTTGTCTTTTTGGTGAAGTCTTTAGGATTTCTTTACATATTGATATAATATCAAGTCATCTTCAAGTAGTGACAGTTTTATTTTTTCCTCTTTAATTTGGATGCCTTTTATTTGTTTTTCTTGCCTAATTACTCTAGCTAGAACTTGAATAAAAGTGGTGAGTCTTGGTCCAATCTTAGATGAAAAGCTTTCAGCTTTTTGCCATTGAGTATGATGTTAGTATGGGGTTATCATGTATCGGCTTTATAATGTTGAGGTTTGTTCTCTATAAACACTTTGTTGAGAGTTTTTATCATAAATGGATGGTGAATATTGTCAAATGTTTTTTCTGCATCTATTGAGATAATCATATGATTTTTATCCTTCATTTTTTTAATGTGCTGTATCACATTGACTGATTTGTACATGTTGAACCATCTGTGCATTCCTGGAGTAAATTCTACTTCATCATGATGTATAATCCTTTTAATGTATTGATGAATTTATTTTCCTAAATTTTGTTGAGACTTTCTGCATCTGTGTTCATCAGGAATATTGACCCGTGATATCCTTCTCTGGTGGTATCTTTATCTGGCTTTGGTATCAGAGTAATGCTAGCATTGTAAAATTAGTTCTGAAATGTTCCCTTCTCTATATTTGTGGAAGATTTTGAAAAGGAT
This sequence comes from Bubalus bubalis, assembly GCF_019923935.1. Taxonomy (NCBI): domain Eukaryota; kingdom Metazoa; phylum Chordata; class Mammalia; order Artiodactyla; family Bovidae; genus Bubalus; species Bubalus bubalis. The sequence goes on from NC_059161.1 coordinate 48,513,937, forward strand.
AGGAATTGATTCTTCTATAAATACTGGTAGAATTTACTAGTGAAGCCATTTTGGTCATGGAGTTTTTTGGGGAGGTTTTTGGTTACTGATTCAATCTTCTCACTAGTAATTTGTCTATTTGGATTTTCTACTTCTTAGTGATTCAGTCTTGTAGGTTATAGGTTTCTAGGAATTTATGCATTTCTTCTAGGTTTCCCAATTTTTTGGCATGTAATTGTTCATAGTAATCTGTTATGATCTTTTTATGTCATAAAAGTATCAGTTGTAATATCTTCTCTTTCATATCTGTTTTTATGTGTTTGAGCCCTCTCTCTTTTTTCTCAGTGAGTCTAACTAAAGGTTTGTCGATATTGTTTATACTTTTAAAAAATCAACTCTTATTTTCATTGATCTTTTCTATTGTCATTTTGGTCTCCACTTATTTCTACTCTGACTTTCATTATTTCTTTCCTTCTACTGACCCTAGGCTTTGTTTATGCTTCTTTTTCTAATTCTTTGAAGTATTAAATTAGATTTTTTTCTAACAATTCTTATTTCTTGATGTAGGCCATTTATCACTATGAGCTTTCCTCTTAGAACTGCTCTGGTGCATCCCATAAATTTTGATATGTTGATATATCAAATATATGCCATGATATGTTGGCTTTCCATTTTCATTTGTCTCAGAAAATTTTATTTCTCCTTTGACCCATTGTTTGTTCAGCAAAATCTGTGAATTTTCCAGTTTTCTTCTTATAATTGATTTCTAGCTTCATATCATGTGGTCAGAAAAGATGCTGGATATGATTTAAATCTTCTTAAATTTATTAGGACTTGTTTTGTGGCCTACTATATAATCTATCCTGGAGAATATTCCAGGATGGAATGTTCTTGATATGTCTGTTAAGTCATTCTGGTATAAGATGTTTTTTAAAGCCAATGTTTCCTTATTGATTTTCCATCTGGACGATCTATCTATTGATTCAAGTTGGGAACTGAAGTTACCTGCTATTATTGTATTGCTATTTCTCATTTTTATGTTTATATTTGCTCTATATATTTAGGTGCTCCTATGTTAGATGCATAAGTATTATATCATTTTGGATTGATCTTTTATCATTATATAATGACCTCCTTTGTCTATATTATAGTCTTTCTTTTAAAGTATGTTTTGTCTGATAATTATGGCTATCCCATTTTTCTTTTTATTTCCATTTGCATAAAATATCTTTTTCTATCTCTTCAATTTCAGTCTGTGTGTATTTTTACATCTGATGTGTGTCTCTTATAAGCAGAATACAGATTTTTTTTTTTTTAAATTCTAAGTTGCTTTGGTCATGTCCGATTCTTTGCATCCCTATGGACCACGGTCCTCCAGGCTCCTCTGTCCATGGGATTCTTCAGGCAAGAATATTGGAGTCGGTTGCAATACCCTCCTCCAGAGGATCTTCCCAACCCCAGGATCAAACCCATGTCTCTTACGTCTCCTGCAGTGGCAGGTGGGTTCTTTACCACGTGCCACCTGGGAAGCCTTCTGCATACAGATGGGTTGTTTCACCCATTTAGCTATTCTATGTCTTTAATTAATTATGGATACATATTACTGCCATTTTGTTAACTGTTCCTAACTTTTTGTAGTCCTTCTGTGTTCCTTTCATCTTTTCTGATCTCCTCCTTTCTGGTTTAACAACTTTTTTAGTGGTTTGCTTTAATTCATGTCTCTCTATCTTTTGTGTATCTCATTTAAGTTTTTGCTTTGTGGTTACTATGTGGCTTACATACAAAAACATATTTATAATAGTCTATTTTAAGTTGATACAACTTACATTTCATCATAGTCTAAAGCTCTACATTTTTACACCCCTTCCTGTGTTTTACATTTTGATGTCACAAGTTACATCTTTTTCTCTTGTGTATCTATGAACAATTATAGCTATTTTTACTACTTTTGTCTTTAACTTTCATATAGCTTTATATATGATTAATTACCACATTCACATATTAGACTGTTCTGAATTTTACTATATATTTACCTTTGCCAGCTGGGTTTATACTTTTATATTTCCTGCTACTAATAGTACCCTTTCATTTCAACTTAAGAAGTCTCTTTAACATTTAAGTAAATTTTAGTGATGATGAATTCCTTTGGATTTTGCTTGTCTGAAAAACTATATCTCCTTCAGTTCTGAAAGGCAGTTTTTTACTTTAAGCATTTTGAATATATCATACCACTCTCTTCCATCCTGCAAAGTTATTACTGAAAAATCTACTGGTCTTATGGGGGTTCCCTTGTATACAACAAGATGCTTTTTAAACTTTCTCCTTGTCTTTAACTTTGATATTTAATTATGATGTGTCTTGGTATGGGTCTTTTGGAATTTATCTTATTTGGAATTCTCTGGACTTTTTGGATCTGGGTGTCTGTTTCCTCTCCCAAGTTAAGAAAGTTTTTTTCAGTCATTATTTCTTCAAACAGTTTTTAAGCCCCTTTCTCCCTCGCTTCTCCTTCTGGGACCCCTGTAATGCAAATGTTGGTCCACCTAATGTTCCATAAGTCCTTTAAGCTATCTTCACTTTGCTTTTTCCTGCTCTGATTTGGTGAGTTCTACTGCCATCTTTGAGTTCACTCATCCTTTCTTCCACTTCATCTATTCTGCTGTTGAACTCTTCTATTGTATGTATCAGTTTAGTTAATGTATTCTTCAGCTCTGTGACTTCTATTTGATACATTCTTATATTTTCAGTCTCTTTGTTGAAATTCTCACTTTGTTCATCCATTCTTCTTCTGAGCTCAGTGACCATTATTATGACTGTTATTTTGAACTCTATCAGATAAATTACTTATTACTATTTTATTAAGGCTTTCTTAGGTGATGTTATCTTTTTCTTTCATTTAGAAATATTTCTGCTTCTTCATTTTCCTGTACTCTCTGTGTTAGTTCCTAAGCAGTAAATAAAACAGCTACTTCTTCCAGTCTAGAAGGAGGTGAACCTTACTATTCAACTCTGCTCGAGCTCTTGGTTGTCTCTCAAGCTTTTGTGATTGTCCAAGCCACTTACTTTATTCTTAGTGGCTCTCAGTATTTTAGGGTGTGCTAAGAACTGTCAGTCTTTCAAGGGGGTTGGGGAGAGTATCTCAGTACCCAAATGCAAGTTGATTCGAAGTCAGACACTCAGGGGACAGATTTTAAACTGTGCAAATATACTGCTTTCAGGGAGTTGGCATTTCCATCTGCTACTTAAGCACTGAGTCTCAGGCTAATAGCCAGTTGACAAATGTTTCTTTGTTTGCTGCCATCCCATCAAACCTGTAAGAACAAGCTCTGCTGGCCAACAGAGCCAGACTATTGAGGGATGTGTTCTCTGTTCTCTGAGTGGCCAACACAAAAGCTGGGGCACCAGATGTGTTAATAGCTACTTTCTCTGAGATACTGACAACCCGGAGTGGGGCAAAAGGAGAGTGCAATACTGGTGCGCCTGTCAGCCTCACCAGTCTCTGGAGAGAATTGTAGTCAGTACCTACATGTTTAATTAGAAGCCTGCCCCATAAGCCACATCTATGGAAATAAGCTAATAAGCCTCTTTCACAGAAGGACTTGGGATGCATTTTAGTTGACTGTCTCTGCGCTGTTCCCTGGAAGGAACAGTCAGTTAAGAACTGTAATGTTTCCGCATACCGTGAAATAATAGAATCCCTTTCCCATTTAGCAAAGAACTTAATACCGTGTTCAAGGCCACGGACACAATGAAATCAATCCCAGGATTCCATCGTTGTGGGTTGGTTTCTTGACACTACTCCTGTATCCGAAAGCCTCTAGCCAAGAAAACAGAAACAAAACAATTGTCTTAGTAAAGGTGATTTAATATAAAGAATTAGTAGAACTTGGTATATGAGAGAAATGAAAAGAAAAAAAGGAACTGAGATTTTACTGAGCTAGTAACTACAAGAAGTGAGATGCCACACCAGGTTAGCAGTACCTCTCTTTCAAGGTGTGGGTTCAAGGTCTGTGGAACCCCTAACCTGACTTACTAGTTTGTAACAACCCAAATTTCTTCCCTCTGTTCCCTCCATTCCAGTCCTAGAGGTGAATAGCCATTTCTTGTAGTTACTAGCTTTTAAGATTTTATTCTCTGCTTCCTGCACTTTTACCATGATGTGTCTAAATGTATGTTTCTTTATTTTTATCCTGTTGGGATTTACTGGGCCTCTTGAATCTCTCAGTCATTGTCTTCAGCAGGTATTTTGTCAAACACTATCTGTGCCTTTTTATCTTTTCTTTTTCTGTTAACATTGATTAAAAATAGGTTAAATTTTCTCAATCTATCCCTTTTGAGTTAACTTTCTTCTTTATTTTCATTCATTTCTGTCTCTGGCATACATTCTTATAATTTTTCTGATCTATCTTCCACCTCACTATTCCCCTTTTTGTCATGCCTAATCTAATGCCAAAATTATATACTATGTGTTTGATTGTTGTATTTTTAATTTTTAGAAGTTTTACTTGTTCTTTTTAAAAGCACACTTAATACATTTTTTAGTTTCTTTCATACTGTAGATATTTTCCAGCTCTGGTCATTTATTTCCATAAGACTAGTAAACATATCTTTTATAATAATTTGCATCTATTAGTTTCATATCTGAAGTATGAGCATGTGTATTTCATCTGTTTCTTCTCTCCATCATTGTTTATTCTGGTTATTACTCACACATGCCTTATTTGGGGGCGGGGGTTAGTTATTTTTGACTGTGGGCTATTCATTATACTTGAAAAAGTATTTGTAAGAATTCTCTGAAGTCTAGGAAGAATATGCTTTGATCTTGAGATGATCTGTGTTTGCCAGTGTCGCATATCTAAGGTACCACTGCTCTGAGACTTCTTCAAGTCCTCTGGATCATCAAGCAAACAATTCTAGGATATAAAGCCATACAAGTACCTGCTCATAGCCACAAATTATTAGGACAATTATTTTTTCTTGCTTTTTCTGATCGCTCAGTGACTGAAGTCACTGGATGGTTAAAGAGAAGGCAAATTTAATCTTAATTTATCCTTACCCAGAGAGTGTAGTCTTCTGATAACACAGGTTAATATAGAGTATCCAGTTTGATTCTCTGTCTTGAATTATCTCTGTTCTAACTAAGTTGACAAATAACTTTAGGAGAAAGTAGATTATGGGCTCTGGTGTTCTGCTTTACTCCTAGATTCTTAAGTCCCTCTTTTCAAGTATTTGGACTGACAATTCCTTACTTTTTTGTCAGTTACTTGATGCTTTTATGATAACTTTTTAAAAGGGCAATGATTTTATGGTTTTTGATTTGTCTCTTTTTAGGGGAATTTGTCTGTATAACCTAGCCCACCACTAGTAGAAATGAAAGTTTCCTAATTATTCTTTAATCATTTATAATGAAGTCATTTTTAAATAGATGATCACATTCACAAAGTGTATTTTTAAATAGTTCCATTGTGTGTATATTTTCAGTGTTTATAATTCAAAATAACATACATATATGTTGGTTGAGTTACAGACCCAATTTAAAGCATCATTTAAATGACAACTAGTAAGTAAAGTTTGGAGAATATGCTTCCATTTCACAAAAGATAACAGTAAACTTTTTAAATCTAATTATATCCAAGAAAATCTTGTAAAATAATTTTTATGATTATATATGAAGAAAAATGTGGCATACAAAAGAATACAGGTGCAAATTTGAAAATTAGTTCCTTTCTTTGAACATGAAACTAGATTTTTTTTCTCTTTTTTTGCTCTGTATTTTTTTAAGTTTTTATTGGCGTACATCTAGTTAACAATGTTGTGATAGTTTCAGGTGGACAGCAAAGGGACTCAGCCACACATATACATGCATCCATTCTCCCCCAAACTCCCCTCCCATCCAGGCTGCCACATAACACTGAGCTGAGTTCCCTGTGCTGTATACAGTAGGTCCCTGTTGGTTATCCATTTTATATATAGCATGTACATGTCCATCCCAAACTCCCTAGTAATCCATTTTCCCTATTCTTCCCCTCTGGCAACCATAGATTCATTCTCTAAGTCTGTGAGTCTCTTTCTGTTTTGTAAAGTTCATTTATGTCATTTCTTTTTAGATTCTGCATATAAGGGATGTCATATGATATTTTTCCTCCTCTGTCAGATTTACTTCACTAAGCATGACAATCTCTACGTCCATCCGTGTTGCTGCAAATGCATTATTTTATTCTTCTCAATGGCTGAGTAATATTCCATTGCATATATGTACCACATCTTCTTTATCTATTCCTCTGTTGATGGAAATTTAAGCTGCGTCCGTGTCTTGACTATTGTAAATAGCACTGCAATGACCATTAGAATGCATGTATTCTTTCAGACTATGTTTTTCTCCAGATATATGCCCAGGAGTAGGATTGCAGGGTCATATGGTAGCTCTATTTTTAATTTTTTAAGGAACCTTCACACTGTTCTCCACAGTGGCTATACCAATTTACATTCCTACCAACAATGAGGGTTCTCTTCTCTCTACACCTTCTCCAGCATTTATTGTGGATTTTTTGATGAGAGCCACTTTGACTGGTGTGAGGCGATATCTCATTGAAGTGATTTATTTTTAGTGTGATTACTTTCATAGCGTCAACTTTATCATAAAAGATTGCATATTTTATGTCATTCAACTTAGTATCCAGCATACAAGTAAATAAACTTTGTTTAAGAAATAAGATTTTTCACTAAGGTTTTTTCAATATTTATTTACTTGGCTGCACCAGGTCTTAGTTGCAGCATACGGGATCTACTAGCTGCAGGGATCAAACCCAGGCCCCTGCATTAGGAGTGCGAGGTCTTAGCCACTGGACCACCAAGAAGTCCCTCACTAAGACTGTTTTACAGACACAAAGTCTGTCATCACAACAGATTAGCCAAAACCAAACTGACGTCTCTGAAGATATATATATAGATAGGTAGATATATGACAATGAACTATCAGAAAGTAATTTAAGGATGTAGAAATTATAGCTTCCATACTTCAAAAATGTGAAATTTATAATTTTCTGCCTTTGTTATCATATATGTTCTGTAAGTGGCTTTACCCTGAGATGATAGCAACCATATAGGATACTGAAAACTGAGATGAAACATGGTTCAGAGGGAAGAAAATATGCAAAAGGCAAACGGACATTTTTAAAAATTACTCAAAAACAACAGAGGAAAGATCAAGCAAATAACTCCCCATAGTCTCAAAAACTATAGACAATATGATATCTGTAATCATTTAAAAACCTCAAAGAAGAATTTAAAAGGTCCAGAGACAGGTTATTAGAAAACAGAAGAAAGTGAAAGCTTGCTATGCTGATATAAATGAAAAATAAAAATAAGAACATTCCAACAACAAAAGTTAAATGAGAGAGAAACAATGTAAATAAAAGAGCTATAATAATATAAAAAGTACAGTAAGGGAATATAACAAGGAAAATTGAATATCTACATAATTGGAGTTTCTGAGATAGACAACAAATTATAAAAATGCTAAATATTTTTTTTTTACCTAGATAAAGATTTAAATCTGTCTTGAAAGTATCCATTGTCCCCATTCCCAATTTTCCTGCTTTACATAAACTTTTTAATTTTCTTTTTCAGACAATAACATTTTCTCAGAATATAAATTATGAGGCAGTGGATGATTATTTCAAGTTGCAGTAAGTATGGCTTTTAAAAGAGTCTACCCAATATTAAATATGCTATTCAGGTTATAGATTTGTACATATTGTTTTATTTAAATGGTCTCATATCCTTTTAAATGTCCAGATTTCAAATTCTTTTAGATATCTCAAAAGATGCAAGATTAGTATTCTATAGAAAAAATGTAATATACTCCTTGAGTTTAATGGAAACATAACCCATCTGAAGGTGCTATTCATCCAACTGAAGGTACAAAAAAAACCAGGCAATTTCTTAGTTCAATATTTTTGAGCATCTTTTATCATTCATTCCCATCCCAAAGTCTTTATATACTATGCTTAAGCAAAAACTTGAACTCTAATGGGATTCTGCAGGCAAGAGTACTGGAGTGGGTTGCCATTTTCCTTCTCCAGGGGATCTTCCCAAGCCAGGGATTGAACCCGGGTCTCCCGTATTCCAGGCAGACGCTTTAACCTCTGAGCCACCAGGGAAGCCCATTAACTGTGACTAGAATCAGATAAATTTCTGAATCTTGGAATAAGGTCGCACCGTTAAACACTTAATTCCTGGAGGAAGGCAACCAACATGGTATTGTATTTTAAGGCGTTAGGTTATCATTATGTCCTGACAATATATTTTCTGGAAAAGTGGCATTGTTCTAGGAAAAAGTCAGTTTTTCTCTAGTTTGCAGCTACTCCACCTGAGTTTGCATGCCTGCTCCATGCCAGGCACTCTAAGTGTTCAGAACACATGGTAAACAAGAAATATGGAGTTACTGCTGTCATGAGATATATCTCCAGTGGGGGAAGACAAGCAGCCAGTAATCAAATAAATAAACAAGATGGCCCCAAACAATTGTAAGTGCTATTAAGAAAATAAAGCAGAAAGACGCAGTAGAGTATCACCAGGAAGTATAGGAAGGAAAAGCCACTTTAAACACAGTAGTCAAGAGAGGCTCAAAACACCCCTTTCCCTCTAACTCATCAACTTTTCTCTTGAGTTCCTTTGAGTATTTTTGGTTTTGTCGATATTTATTCAGAATTCTGTTGCTGTACAATACACATCAAATTGTCCAGGATTGTTGTTGTTTAGTCGCTAAGTGATGTCAGACTCTTTTACGACCTCATGGACTGTAGCTCGCCAGGCTCCTCTATCCACAGGATTCCCCAGGCAAGAATACTGGAGTGGGTTGCCACTTCCTTCTCCAGGGGATCTTCCTAACCTAGGAATCGAACCTACATCTCCAGCATTGGCTGGCAGATTCTTTACCACTGAGCCACCGGGGAGGTTACTTTGGGTATTTTTGTTTTTGTGGATATTTACTCAGAATTCTGTTGCTTCACAATACACATCAAATTGTCCAGGATACTTTAGGTCAGTCCAAGACTTGAGAAAAAGAAAATACCAAAAACTTTGAAATCGGTGGGAAAAAATCTACCTATAAGTAAAATTATGTAGAAAATTGAAGATGTAATATTTACTTTAGTGTCCTTTACAGATCTATACTATATTACTGAATAGACCAAATCCAATATTCCATCAAATTGGGAGAGAAAGTCGTAACTGGCATAATTGTAAGATGCTTCCTGATTTCAAAGGTGTTAGAGATAAAAATGTATCATAGAGTTGATGAAATATTGTATCAGTTCAGTTCAGAAACCTGTAGAGGCTAGAGAAGGAATCTATGCAATGGCTTGTTATTGTTGTTTAGTCACTCAGTCATGTCTGATTCTTACAACCCCATGGACTGTAGCCCACGAGGCTCCTCTGTCTATGGGATTTCCCAGGCAACAATATTGGAGATAGATCTTCATACCCAGGGATCGAACCCACGTCTCCTGAGTCTCTTGCATTGGCAGGCAGATTCTTTACCACTGAGCCACCAGGGAAGCTATAGCTGTGAAATACCATCAGGAAGCAGGCTGTGAAGTACCATCAGGAAGCAAGCAACAATGTTAGCAGCAAAGTCCCATCCTCAGGAGACTAAGGGTGTTAATGAAACAGAAGGGCTGAAATGCTGATAGAAGTTCATTTTTATTTCCCACTGTGCTGGCCTATGCTGGCCAAAATATGGGATACGATGAAATGGGAATGACTTTAGGACAGGACCACAATGCACCTTAGCAGAAGCAGCAGGCGGTCACCAGCACCACTAGGCCTCTAGGATTCCTCAGTGGGGGGTTCAAGCACATCTTGAAAACGGGACTTTCATCTGTTCTACACAAAGCAGACTCGTGGCTCCCTCCCTTATGATTCTACAGTCATTTGTATGTGTTGTTTCTCCTAGATATGAGAACACAGGTCTTCTGCTTGTCCACGTGAGACCCAGTGAACTTGCAAAAACATGTCCAATATCCCAAAAGGCAAGTAACAGAGTAGAAGATCAAAAAATTTTCTGCAATAAGACACAGGTGGTAAACTAAATAAAACACATTAACTCCATTCAATACCACTCCCCCTAACACATAGCAACATTCTGTAATATTTCACTGTAGAGACAACATTATTTTACTTTGGAAAGAGAAGATTAGATTACTTACTGCCTTCCATGAATTTACCTCAGAATATAAACATGTGTAAAGATGTAAAATTAATCTTAAAATGCATTTATATATTTATATAAATAAAACTGTGTAGAGGAAAACTGAAATTAATGAGAACAGCCAAATTTGGATATGGTTTGTCAGAGAAGACTGCTAGTCATGTCCATATCAACGCTGCATTTATTTATCCTAAAAAATGGACCATTTCTTCGTTTAAAAAGTTTTATTGCATGCCTACCATGTTTCTGTGTTTCAGCCTGTGTGCCAAGTAATGGGAATTACCAAGATGGAAAGAGTCCTTTCTGAAGGGGAAAACATAAACTAGTATAAGGGAAGGTGAAATACACAGTTATCAAATAGCCCAGAGGAAAGAGTGAGGAATTTCATTTGGGAGGGGAAAAGTGGAAAGAAGATACATGAAATGACTGTTGAAGGGTAAGTAGAAGTTGAGCAGGAAGATGCAAAGGGAATTCAGGGAAGCTGCTGCTGCTGCTAAGTCGCTTCAGTCGTGTCCGACTCTGTGAGACCCCATAGACGGCAGCCCACCAGGCTCCCCCGTCCCTGGGATTCTCCAGGCAAGAACACTGGAGTGGGTTGCCATTTCCTTCTCCAATGCATGAAAGTGAAAAGTGAAAGGGAAGTCACTCAGTCGTGTCCGACCCTCAGTGACCCCATGGACTGCAGCCTTTCAGGCTCCTCCATCCATGGGATTTTCCAGGCAAGAGTACTGGAGTAGAGTGCCATTGCCTTTTCCGATTCAAGGAAGAGGCATACACAAAAGCACAGCAATGTTATGTTGCAGTGGGGTGTTCAGATAACCACCCACTACCACATCCTTTGAGTGTTTGTTCCCCACTGAGGGATGACTCCTCTCTTTATTCTTTCTCATTCCAACTAATAATCAATAAACATATATTGAGCACCCACTACATACCAGGCAGAGCACAATGGGGCATACTCACATGAAGAATTCAAAGTTAAGTGAGACATAGGCCCTGCTCTTCAGGACCTCGGCACCAAGAGCCTGTTCCTATCAGGGCAAGACTCCATGAATTTAGAGGGAGACTTGAACTAAGGCAGATGGGATCCACCCTTGAGCACAGCTGAAACACATTGCTTCCCCAGGAAATGCATACTGACCATTTCCCCTGTTTACCCACCATGCTGCCTACCCAGCTTAATCTGCTGAAGAAGCAAAAACCTGCCACCTAGGGAGTTCCTGCCCCAGCCTCCATCTGCCTTCTCTATCTTTAGCTCCACTTTATTCCATATAAGTTGCCTCCCTGAAGCACCATGATTTCCTCCATCTCTTTCCCTAATTTGGAGATATGCCCCCTCTCCTGCCCAGCCCAGGCATTACAAAACATATTAATCTAGAGTGAAAGTGTTGGTCACTAAGTCATGTCTGACTCTTTGCAACCCCATGGACTGTAGCCCACCAGGCTCCTCTGTCCATGGAATTCTCCAGGCAAGAATACTGGAGTAGGTAGCCATTCCTTTCTCCAGGGGATCCTCCCGACCCAAGGATCGAAACTGGGTCTCCTGCATTGCAGGTGGATTCTTTACTGCCTGAGCCACCAGGGAAGCCCAATGTTAATGTAAGTGAAAGTGAAAGCTTAGTTGCTCAGTCGTGTCCAACTCTTTGCGACCCCATGAACTGTAGCCTGCCAGGCTCCTCCATCCATGGAATTTTCCAGGCAAGAGTACTAGAGTGGGTTGCCATTTCCTTCTCCAGAGGATCTTCCTGACCCAGGGATCAAACCCAGGTCTTCCACATTGTAGGCAGACACTTTACTGTCTAACCAGAGTTCAAATGCAAGCTCTGCCTCCTATTGACTTCAAGAAGCTCCTAAGCACTCTGAGGAGTGCTTGGCTGCCTCGTTCATAAAAGGGGAAATGTAATATCCATCTCACAGTATTTATCTACTTTGAGAGTATTAAATGAGATAATTTACGTAAAATGCCCAGAATAGTACTTGTCACAGAGGAATTACCTAATATTACTGGTTTCTTCCTTGGCACACCCCAAGACATGGACCATTCAAATCTAACCACCATCTGTGCCCATTTCAGATAGCTTGTATTGACCTACCCACTGAAATAGAATGGAGAATAGGCCATATAGTAGATGATGAAATATGCCCGAGTCCTTTAGGCAATAGGAAAATGTGGCAAGAAAACATACCAGGCAGAGCACAATGGGGCATACCCACATGAAGAATTCAGTTAATTGAATTAACTAGCTAGCCAAGAAAATAAAAACTAGTACACAACTGCAAGGTATGCTGTAAACCACAGGGACCCCTTTTTGTGCTCCCATCCCCACTGGTAAGCAAGTCATCAGCCTCCCAGATAAGAATTGTAGACAGAGGGCCCACAGAGTTCTCCTCTAGTTGGATGAAGTTAGGCCCTTGATAAACGTGCTGGGCCAAATGGCTCGTGGGGTGAGCCATTTGAACATGAGCCTGCCCTCTTTGTCACTGAGTCTTCCAAGCCTGCAGCAGAGCAGCAAATAGAACTGGCAGCCCCAACAAGGCCTCATCTCAGTTTTTTAACCATACACCAAGAACCAGAATGCAGTGAGGCCACCCTAGTAAGCCAGGCCCCAGAAGGACATAATAATTCCTTCCAAAGTGAAATTTCCCAGGGAGAGATGACTACACTGACTAATACGTTGTCTTCCAACATTTCTATGTTGAAAGCCTTTAGAATTTCTGTCTCAGTTCAGTTGTTCTGTCCAGTTAGAGGGGAATATGCTGTGTCTGATCTGAGCTAAAGGGAGGAGGAGTTCTGCCCTGTACTTAAGAGAATGATAAAGAAATATTTCTTAATAAAGAAACCCAATACACTCATCATTCTCATTTGGGCTATACGTCAGAATTTCTCTATTAGATGACCAGTCCCAGGGAAGATGTGTCAGTCCTCCAGCAGTGGGTACCCTACACAAGAGGCTTATTCATGCTTCCCACATTCTGCACCCATGCTCTTGTTGAAGAGCTACCTCCAGGTCAACTCATATTTTTAATCTTAGCCATGATTGTTAATTCTGACGTTAGGGATGACTTTAGTGAACTAAGACCCAGAAAAGAAGAGATGTTACAAATAAGATCATCAAGTGATAGTGTGTTGTAACTGTGAAAAACTTGAGGACCTCAGCCAACCATGTACCTTATATGGGTAACTTGGTAAAGATAAAGGGCAGACCTATGTGTCTAAATACATTTGATGGGAAAAGATTTAGTGATGATAGACAGCAAGGACTGTGGGTAGAGTTGTTGAGAGAACAAATCAGGTCCTATGGGTGAGATCAGGTGGTTCAAGGAATAAAATCTGTAAACTCCTGCTGTGAAGTATGCCTTTCTAATGAAGCCAGAAAGGGCTTGGTTTAGCAGGTGCAACTCTCTAAATCCACCAAGCTTGACTGGACATCATTCTCTAACCCTACCCTCCTGATTCCTAAAGGTTTTCTCTTTTAGATTTGCCTTGTGAAAATATGCAACATATAAGGCGTGTTTATAACAGATGGCAAGTGTCTAGATCCCACTTAGAAAGCCTGCAGTGGAGGATGGGAAGATGGGCAGGGTATACAGCAATGAGTAAGGTGTCCTGGAGTCAAGTAGAAATCGAAATTGCTTATCCCAGTTGAGGAAGAACGAGGACTCGAGTTCTAAAAAGAAGTCAAATTCATAGTTACTTAAATGTATTACAGAAACCTTCCAGGTGAGTCGGGTGCAAGCTGGAACCACAGAGTTAACAGTCACGATTGTAGAGGTGCTAGTGAAAAATGACATCAAATTGGTTCTCTGATATAGAAGTAAGAAAGCAGAGACCTGACCTTTGAGCTTGTGAGCCCCAAGGGTGAAAGAAAGCAAAGAAAGAAAAAAAAAGCTATCAAAGGAGGAAACAGCACAGAGCAGAATAACCAAACTCTACATTTAAAGGGTTATTTCAGATCTAAAATGCAATTGTTTTTAGTTGTAGTAATATTTTAGACTATGTGATTTAGAACCACTAAACTCATCACCTAAATTACTTTACTTTAGGTGTTCCAAATATCTGTTGGCTGTGATGCTAGTAAATTCATTGCTGTTAAAGGGCAAGTATATTTGCATTTGACTTGTCTTGCTCTTTATGTTTTAAAACAAATGTTAAATTAAATGTAATTCCTAGTTATAATATTAGCCTAATGACTGACATGTCCATATGAAATCCATGATAAATTGACAATTTGTTCAAACCAGATTTGTTTTAACTCTTTGCCAAGTCAAATATTACATTTGAATCAGACTAAAAGAGAAAAAGATTTAAACTCTTTCTCTGTTATCAGCATTTTTCTCTGTCTTCCCTTTTCATAAGCCAGTTTCCATCTTTTGCATTACCTCTCTCAGCTCTTCAGTGTAAATTCATTTCCAGAGAAATGAGAGGGAGAAACACTTAACCTCTGTTGTCCATTCTACTCAAACCAGTAATAATTCCATTTCTGTCAGACAACTAAGTATAACCACACAAGAGAAGCCTATTTTCTGCACCTTTTTCCATGGATGAAAGCAAGTCACTTCATAAATAGATTCAAATACTTTTCCATGAGAAAGTCTTTTTAAAGCAAACCTAACGGAACCGCCAGTGTTTCCTCCAGAGAATCCCAAGATGTGACTTTTATTGATTTCACTGTGGTTCACAGTGAAGCACACTGGAACTTGTGTCATCACAGGTCTTCCTTCTGATGGGCGAGAATAAAGGTCAGTGTACACAAAAATTAAGCAGCTGAGTTTGGAACGTAAAATGGAGACAGAAACGCATTGCAGTTCCTTTCCTGTGGTTATGGTGAGGGTGGGGTGACATTGACACCTAAATCTATTTATAAAGTGATATGTTCTCATCCAAAACAAAAGTCTATTCATCTGTCATTCTAATAATCTTTTGAGTGTTGAATTGTCATAATTAGTTGCCAGGTAGATAATTAAATATGCCCATCTCATTTAGCAAGGAATTGCATCTCCCATAAACCCTTTTCCAGAAAACACAAAAGCTAACTGATTATAAAGCCTAAAGCATCTTGTTTCTGGGATGGTCTACATCCTTCTCCTCAGAGTATAATCTATGGAGCAGCACTGGCATCGCCTGGGAACTTACTAGAAATGCAGAACCTCAGGTTTCACTTCATACCTGCTGAATCAGAATCTCTATTGTAACTAAATTTCCAGATTAGTAGGGGCATTAAAATTTGAGAATAACTGCTCTAGGCAATATATATATATATATATATATATATCACTCAGTCGTGTCCAACTCTCTGTGACCCCGTGGACTATAGCCTACCAGGCTCCTCTGTCCATTAAATTTTCCAGGCAAGGGTGCTGGAGTGGGTTGCCATTTCCTTCTCCAGGGGATTTTCCTGATCCAGGGATCAAAACCCAGGTCTCCCGCATTGCAGGCAGACGCTTTGCCATCTGAGCTACCAGGGAAGCCCACTCTAAGCAACAGGTTACGAAAATCAATTCCCAGTACCCCTGCATGCAGTATCACTACATGTAGATTTCCTTCTTCAGTGAGATGCAAAGCGACTTGAATCCATCTGTTTCTGGGAGGGTTTAGTGAGCTTTTGTCAGGCTAGATTGCTCGTCAGAATCACCTGGAGAGCATGTCAGAAAACACACATTTCAGGTCCTTTTCCAGATCTCTTAGTCAATGACCCACTGTTCTGGACCTCTAAAAATGACCTTAATTTCTTGAATTCAGGTTGTGGTGGGCCTAAGTTTTCACAGTCCACAAAGGAGAGCTATGAGGCCCATGATCCTTCTGGCAGGAGAGGTGTTAATGAAAGAGGGCATCTCTTGGGATCAAATTTGAGTTCAGGGTGGGAGGTGGTCCCAGGCTTTAATTTTCTATATAAAATAAACACAATGGCATCCAGGGATCCTTCTGAGTTACACTGGAAGCAGTCAGCAAAAATGATCAAATGAATATAACTTACCAAAAACTCTTATCATTTCATAGACCATGATAGCCTTGAGATCAGATCAGATCAGTGATAGCCTTATGTCTGCATAAACCCTAACTATAAATTATGTGAATCATTACAATGGGTCCTTACCTGCACAGCTGAGGCTCTAGTAGCAGTTAGAACTGTGTTTTTAAAAATTATGAAAAATAAAACAGTCCAAAGACATTTGTCTTTACTTTGATAGATTTTCCACAAATTTTTCACATGTATCAAATATAAGAGGTAAATCAGTATATTTCTAATTCTGGCACCTTCAGAAATGTTTGTGAAAATAGAAATGCTAGGCTAGGCCCACACACCAATCCCAGAGACTCTAATTCAATAAGTGATGATTCTGTGATACTTTCGAGTTTAAAAATCACTGAGTTAAACAATTAAATGTTTGTGCTAATAAATAAGGAATGATGATATTAAAACTTCATTGTATTTTATTTCTTGTAGATTTACTAAAAAAGAATGTCTTCAGTATGATTTTTTTTACATCATTGAACAGTAAGCAATATTTTCTAACATAAGCATTGACTTGTATATTAATATACTATCAATAACTTACGATCTAGTGAGTGAGTGAGTGAAGTAGCTCAGTCGTGTCCTACTCTTTGCGACCCCATGGACTGTAGCCCACCAGGCTCCTCTGTCCATGGGATTTCCCAGGCAAGAATACTGGAGTGGATTGCCATTTCCTTCTCCAGGGCATCTTTCCGACCCAGGGATTGGACCCAGGTCTCCCGCATTGCAGGCAGACGCTTTAACCTCTGAGCCACCAAGGAAGTCAAATTTGTGAGTGAGTCAGTGAAGTCGCTTAGTCGTGTCGGACTCTTTGCGACCCCGTGGACTGTAACCCACCAGGCTCCTCTTGGATTGTAGCCCACCAGGCTCCTCCGTCCATGGGATTCTCCAGGCAGGAATACTGGAGTGGGTTGCCATTTCCTTCCCCAGGGGATCTTCCCAACCCAGGGATCGAACCCAGGTCTCCCACATTGCAGGCAGACACTTTAACGACACGACTGAGCGACTTCACTCACTTAATTTATGACTAGTTTGTATTTATTCCTGTTAGCACCAGTCTTTTCTGATATATGCATTTATTGCTATAAATTTACCTCTAGGCACTGATTTTGCTGACTCCCCTGGTGGCTCAGAGGTTAAAGCGTCTGCCCACAATGCGGGAGACCTGGGTTCAATCCCTGGGTCTGGAAGATCCTCTGGAGAAGGAAATGGCACCTCCTCACTGCAGTATTCCTGCCTGGAGAATCCCATGGACGGAGAAGCCTGGTGGGCTATAGTCTATGGGGTCGCAAAGAGTCGGACACGACTGAGTGACTTCACTCACTCACTCACTCACAAGTTTTGATAAGTTGTGTTTTCATTTTCATTTAATTGAGTGTATTTTTTAAACTTCTCTTGAGAGTTCATCTTTGATCCATGTGTTATTTAGAAATGTGTTTTTTAACCTCCACATATTTTAGGAGTATTTTGTAATTATGGTCATCTGTTTGACTTTTTTGTGATACCTCTTTACCTAAGCAAAGTAATGGTTTAAATTTTTTAAGCTTGAGAAGAGGAAAGATTCTAAGTAACAAAAAAAATTTTTTTTACAGGTCATATCTGAGGGATCGACCATCTAAACCATTGGTAAGAAAACTATAATTCTGTCAATCAGCCAAATATAGAAAATAACTAAAGCATTTTTTCCTCTTCTAGAGAGTAAAATATAATTGGGACAAATATGGCTGCCCATTGAAAGTTGATTTCAGAGAAAAGTTTCACCCTTTGGTTCAGCTGTAAGTATATTCACACTAAAAATTTTAACTTACTTTTGAAAGTTTCAAAATTACAAAAAGAAGCCTAAATAATAAATATTTTTGAGTATCCAATATATGCATCACTGGGTTTTCAATGCTCAGATCAGATCAGATCAGTCGCTCATTCGTGTTTGACTCTTTGCGACCCCGTGAATCGCAGCACGCCAGGCCTCCCTGTCCATCACCAACTCCCAGAGTTCACTTAGACTCACGTCCATCGAGTCAGTGATGCCATCCAGCCATCTCATCCTCTGTCGTCCCCTTCTCCTCCTGCCAATCCCTCCCAGCATCAGTCTTTTCCAACGAGTCAACTCTTCACATGAGGTGGCCAAAGTACTGGAGTTTCAGCTTTAGCATCATTCCTTCCAAAGAAATCCCAGGGCTGATCTCCTTCAGAATGGACTGGTTGGATCTCCTTGCAGTCCAAGGAACTCTCAAGAGTCTTCTCCAACACCACAGTTCAAAAGCATCAATTCTTCGGCGCTCAGCCTTCTTCACAGTCCAACTCTCACGTCCGTACCTGACCACAGGAAAAACCATAGCCTTGACTAGACGAACCTTTGTTGGCAAAGTAATGTCTCTGGTTTTCAGTGCTAGTTATACAAAACTGGATGATCTGGGGTCCATGCATGAGGGAGGTTACAATTTAGAAGCTGAAGCATAGGTGGGTAAGAGGGTTGAAACTCTTCTCAGGGATGCAGACAGAAGCTAACCCTTGCTTTATCCTCTCTAAACCTCTCCTCAACCTACAGCACCCCTCCCCATTAGGAACTACCTCCCTCTTAATGTTCTCTCCCAGAGACATGCACTCTCCAGCTCAGTTCAGTTCAGTTGCTCAGTTTTGTCTGCCTCTTTGCAACACCATGGACCACAGCACTCCAGGCCTCCCTGTCCATCACCAACTCCTGGAGTTTACCCAGACTCATGTCCATTGAGTTGGTGATGCCATCCAACCATCTTATCCTCTGTCGTCCCTTTCTCCTCCTGGCTTCAATCTTTTCCCAGCATCAAGGTCGTTTCCAACGAGTCAGCTCTTTGCATCAGGTGGCCAAAGTATTGGTGTTTCAGCTTCAACATCAGTCCTTCCAAAGAAAACTTCAGGACTGATCTCCTTTAGGATTGACTGGTTGGATTTCCTTGCAACCAGTCCCTCCAAGGGACTCTCAAGAGTCTTCTCCAACACCACATTTCAAAAGCATCAGTTCTTCAGCGCTGAGCTTTCTTTATAGTCCAACTCTCACATCCACACATGACCATTGGAAAAACCATAGCCTTGACTAGACAGACCTTTGTGGGCAAAGTAATGTCTCTGCTTTTTAATATGCTGTCTAGGTTGATCATAACTTTCCTTCCAAGGAGTAAGTGTCTTTTAATTTTATGGCTGCAGTCACCATCTGCAGTGATTTTGGAGCCCCCAAAAATAAAGCCAGCTACTGTTTCCACTGTTTCCCCATCTATTTGACATGAAGATGGGACCAGATGCCATGATCTTAGTTTTCTGAATGTTGAGCTTTAAGCCAACTTTTCAGTCTCCTCTTTCACTTTCATCAAGAGGCTCTTTAGTTCCTCTTCACTTTCTGCCATAAGGGTGGTGTCAACTGTATATCTGAAGTTATTGATATTTCTCCCAGCAATCTTGATTCCAGCTTGTGCTTCATCCAGCCCAGCGTTTCTCATGATGTACTCTGCATCTAAGTTGAATAAGCAGGGTGACAATATACAGCCTTGATGTACTCCTTTTCCTGTTTGGAACCAGTCTCAAATCATCATTATTAAACACCTGTTGTTGTTCAGTGACTTAGTCATGTCCGATTCTTTGTGACCCCATGGACATATGCCATGGAAGCATGCCCCATGGAAGCATGCCAGCCTTCTCTGTCCCTCAGCATCTCCCAGAGTTTGCCAAAGTTCATGTCCAAAGTCCATGTTTAATCAGTGATTAAACACCTAATTTACACCAATTACTGTGCTAGGCACTGGGAATTCAAAGAGGAGTAAGACAGGATTTCTGCTTTCAAGAATCTGATAAATTAGATGTGAACTAATATGCTAAATGGGACAATAGAAAGGAGTAGTATGGGTTGTTGGTACTGAAAAGAAAAGAATCCAATTGAGCTACGGAAGGGAGAGGGGCTCTGGGAAGTGTTCCCAGAGCATTAGAGCTGAGTCACTGAGGCTTAAAGGATAATATTTAGCTGAAGGCAGGGGAGGAAAGAAGTGGGGAAGGTAACAGGGAATTCCACTGAATAAGCCTTGCAAGCAGAAGTGATAGAGGAAGAAATTTCATAGTTCAAGTGGTATAATGTTATTGGAGCACAAAATGAGTCATGATGTGTCAGGAGAAAAGGCTGAGAAACTAGCTAGGGAGAGTCCAGACCATGGAAGGCTTTCTAGCCATTCTTTTTTTTTTTTTTATCCCCAAAACTTATTTAACCGAAGGAAAATTGCTTCACAATATTGTATTTACCTTTGCCATACATCAACATGAATCAGCCATAGGTATACATGTGCATCCCCTCCCTCTTTAACTTCTCTCCTTAACTTCCCCTTCCCATACCTCTAGGTTGTTACAGAGCCCCAGTTTGAGTTCCCTGTCATACAGCAAATTCTCCTTGGTTATCTGTTTTATACGTGGTAGCATATATGGCTTCCATGTTACTCTCTCCATTCGCCCCACCCTCTCCTTCCTCCCTGTTGCCCGTGTCCACAAACATCTGTTCTCTATGTCTGCATCTCCATTGTTGCCCTGTAAATAGGTTCATCAGCACCATCTTTCTAGATTCCATATACATGTGTTAATAAATGATACTTGTTTTTCTCTTTCTGACTTAGTTCAGTATAATAAGCTCTAGGTTCATCCATCTCATTAGAACTGACTCAAATGCATCCCCTTTTATGGTTTCTAGCCATTCTTATTGTGTAGTGTGGCATGATTAAATATTTGCTGTCTCTGAGAGATGTGTAGAAGATTTCAGGGAACCAAGTCTAAGGAAGGAGACCAGGTAGTAAACTGTATTAGTAGTACAAGGAGGAAAAAAAAAATGATTGAGACAACAACAAAGACAAAGAAGAGGGATCACTTACGAGAAAATCAGTGATAATAACAGGCAGGGCTTGATAACTGATAGATGAAAGTGATGAGGGAAAGAATAAGGAAGGTGAATAAGTCGAAGCTGGTATCAGTCAGAAGAGATCTTCCACAAGCTTCTATGGCTATTATCTATCCGTCTTCAAGCATCTGTACCCATTAACTCTGGCTGTCTTCCTATCACCATAGATAAAGTATATGGTTATCTAAGGCCTCCATTTGTGAACTGGATCCCTGCCCCCTTTCCTAATTAAGATCACTGTTTCTGAAATTTTCCCTTTTCTCTTGCATCATCAACTTTACCCTACTAGATCATCACACAAATATGCAGTTCTTCCCCTCACTGAAACCAAAACAAAACCAAAAACCCTCCCTTTGTCTCCACTACTCCTCTAGCTACTATACTCGTTGTCATCAACTCTTCTCCTATCCTCTCCCAGATCTTTCTCGGTCAGGCTTTTACCCCCCACCCCTCCACTGACATTGCCAGCCAGTGTGGCCAGCGGGCTCCGTATTGCTAACTCAATGGTCAGTTCTCAGGTCTCATCTTACTCCATTTCACTAACAAGAACTGATACGGTTTATCATTTCCTCCTACTTAAAATATCTTCCTTATTGGGATTCCAGGATGTCATATTTTCCTACTTTTCCTGTTACCTCACTGGTAGCTCTTCCTTAATTTCTTAGTTGATTATTTTCTCCATGACTTGTTTTTTTAACTTTTTACTTTGTATTGGGGTATAGCCAGTTAACAAACAATGTTGTGATAGTTTCAGGTGAACAGCAAAGGGACTCAGCCATACACATACATGTATCCATTCTCCCCCAAATTCCCCTCCCATCCAGGCTGTCACGTAACATTGAGCAGAGTTCCATGTGCTATACAGCAGGTCCTTGTTGGTTATCCATTTTAAAATATAGCAGTGTGTACATGTCCATCTCAAACTCCCTAACTATCCCTTTCCCCTATCTTTTTACCCAGCAACCATAAGTTCATTTTCTAAGTCTGTGAGTCTCTTTGTTTTGTAAGTTCATTTGTATCATTTCTTTTTAGATTCCTATATAAGGGGTGTCATACAATATTTCTGTTTCTCTGCCTTACTTCACTCAGTATGACAATCTCTAGGTCCATCCATGTTGCTGCAAATGGCATTATTTCATTCTTTTTAATGGCTGAGTAATATCCCACTGCATATATGCACCACATCTTTTTTTATCACTCTATCGAAGGACATTTATGTTGCTTCCATGTCCTGGCTATTGCAAACAGTGCTGCAATGAATATTGGGTTGCAGGTGTCCTTTCAGAACATGATTTTCTCCAGATATATGCTCAGGAGTGGGATTGCAGGGTCATATGGTAGCTCTATTTTTAGTTTTTTAGGGACTCTCCATACTGTTCTCCATAGTGACTGTACCAATTTACATTCCCACCAACAGCGTAGGAAGATTACCTTCTCTCCACACTCTCTCCAGCATTTATTGTTTGTAGATATTTTGAGGATTGCCATTCCGAACTGTGTGAGGGAATACCTCATTGTAGTTTTTATTTGTATTTCTCTAATAATTAGCAATGTTGAGCATCTTTTCATGTGCCTCTTGTTCGTTTGCATGTCTGTCTTCTTTGGAGAAATGTCTTTAGATCTTCCACCCATTTTTTAATTGTTTTTTTTTTTTACTATTGAGCTACATGGACTGTGTGTATTTTGGAGATTAATCCCTCTTTGGTCACTTCATTTACAAATTTCATTTTCTTCCTTTCTGTGGATTATCTTTTCATTTTGTCTGTGGTTTCTTTTGCTGTGCAAAAGCTTTTAAGTTTCATTAGGCCCCACTTGTTTATTTTTATTTCCATTACTCCAGGAAGTGGACCAAAAAAAGAGATCTTTGCTGTGATTTATGTCAGAGAATATTCTCCTTATGTTTTCCTTTAACAGTGTTATAGTATCTGGTCTTATGTTTAGGTCTATAATACATCCTGAGTTTATTTTTGTGTAGGGTGTTAGAGAATGTTCTGATTTCATTATTTTACATGTAGCTGTCTAGTTTTCTCAGTACTACTTATTGAAGAGGTGGTCTCTTCTCTCTTGTATACTCTTGCCTTTGTCATAGATTAATTAACCATAGGGTAAATCGGTTTATTTCTGGGATTTCTATACTGTCTTGATTACTGTAGCTTTGTAGTATAGTCTGAAGTCAGGGAGTTTGATTCCTCCAGCTGTGTTCTTTGGCTATTGCTTTGGCTATTCAAGGGCTTTTGTATTTTCATACAAATTGTAAAAATTTTTGTTCTGATTCTGCAAAAAATGCTATCAGTAACTTGATAGATATTATATCGAATCTGGAGATTGCCTTGGGTAGTATAGTCATCTTGACAACATTGATTATTCCAATATTGAACATGATATTGCTCTCCATCTGTTTGTGTCATCTTTGATTTCTTTCACTAGTATCTTATAGTTTTCAGAGGTCTTTTGCCTCCTTAGGTGGATTTGTTCCTAGGTACTTTATTCTTTTTGATGCAATGGCAATTTTTTAAAATCTGCACTAAATGACATCATAAACAAAGTAAAAAAGACAAGTGGTTGAAATGTTTGTTTTTATGCCTTTAAGTACAGATTTTTAAGTATTGTGGTAAAATATGGCAAACATTTGGATGAATACCTTACGTAGTTAGACAACAGATTGCCAAATAGCAGTTAAAGTGAATGAGCTATGATACTTGTAAGAGGGAATCAAATGATTAGCCATGAATTCCAGGTTGGGTAGGGAAGGAAGAGAGATCAGGAGGGACCCACTGATGAGGAAAACAGATCAAGAGACTGGAAATTTCTGTGGGTTTATCTCAAAACCTAATATCGAGTGGAAAAAAAAGTCACCAAAAGACACTTACAGTATAATATCATGTATGTACATTTTCAAACCCATAAATCAATAATATACATGATTTATGGACACATTTATATATAAGTAAAGTACACAACCTGGATGGAAATGATAAATAATAATTTTCACATTAATCTCCGTATATTTGAAATACCTAATTAAAATAAAATAAGCGCCTAAGCTATAGGAGCAAGGTCCATGAAGACAGCTGGGGAAGTAGGATCACAGGCCCAGGTGGCAAGGTTCAAAGGATAATCCATTCTCTGAGACCGGAGCTGCATGTGTGCTCAGTTGCTCAGTCACGTCCAGCTCTTTGCGACCCTATGGACTGTAGCCCACCAGCTTCCTCTGTCCATGGAATTTTCCAGGCAAGAATGCTGGAGCAAGTTGCCATTTCCTCCTCCAGCGGATCTTTCCAACCCAGGGATTGAAACCGAGTCTTGCGTCTCCTGCATTGGCAGGCACAGTCTTCACCGTTATGCCATCTGGGAAGCCCCTGAGATTCGGAGGGAAGAAGTAAAGGTGACTAGTTTGGAGATAGGAATATAGAAGTTGAGAGAGGTCAAGTCTGATAGCCCCAGTTTACACGAAGTAGAAAGGAGGGTCATCTGTAAACTGAGAGAAGGGAGGGGTTGAGGAGGGGACTTCAGGAGAATGTCAAAGGTCACTGAGGGCAAAATGAAAAGGAGCTGGCTAAGGGCCTGTAAAAAGATCACTGGACAACAGCAAAGGCACAGTTGAGGTAAGATACCATGAATGGGTCCAATCCTCACACACGCTGAACTTCCCAAGTATCACATACACAGCTGAAGAAGGCATAGGTAACACCCACGGTTTAGGTTAGACGTTGGATGCGAGGGGAAGAATAACTGAGTGTATCCAGGGTGCTGGTGGGAGACAGCGGGTCAGATGATCAACCATGAGATTGGGCTGAGTGGGAGAGGAAGAGCAGCTGGAAAGGAACTTCTATGCAGCAGAGAAGCAGAGGGGAATAAGGGGAATGGAGGTGTGTAAGAGGTCAAGGGGCAGGTGCGAGGATGTGAAAGATGGAAGAGGTTGGGGTCAGAAAGTGGCCTTTTAGAGCAGCACTACTTTGGACTATTGCAGCAGAACTTTTCTCTAGGGGTAAATTTTTGTCTCTCTGCGACAAAGAATCACTTGATAAAGCTTGTTGACTCCAACTCTCCTAAGATAATTAACCAAATAGTTGAGGTTAAGTACAGTGGGATGGGCTTCCCATGTGGCTCAATGGTAAAGAATCCATCTGCCAATTCAGGAGACCTGAGTTCAATGCCTGGGTGGGGAAGATCCCCTGGAGAAGGCAAAGGCAACCCACTCCAGTATTCTTGACTGGGAAATCCCCTAGACAGAGGAGCCTAGCAGGCTACAGTCCATGGGGCAGCAAAAGAGTTGGACACAACTTAGTGACTAAACAACTACAGAGGGACAGTCAGATCAATAAGCCTCAGTGTTCAGTTCAACTGGATTATAGCAATACATAGTTAATAACCCAATATTCAATTAGGTATTTACCAGAAGCAAATTTGGGTGCCTCGAGATAGGGGTGGTCACTAGGAAATTAGCATGTAGTCCAATGGCAACCCACTCCAGTACTCTTGCCTGGAAAATTCCATGGACAGAGGAGCCTGGTAGGCTGCAGTCCATGGGGTTGCTAAGAGTCGGGCACGACTGAGCAACTTCACTTTCACTTTTCACTTTCATGCATTGGAGAAGGAAATGGCAACCCACCGCAGTGTTCTTGCCTGGAGAATCCCAGGGACGGGGAGCCTGGTAGGCTGCCGACTATGGGGTCGCACAGAGTCGGACACAACTGAAGCGACTTAGCAGCAGCAGCTAGGTCTCTAGATTATAATAAATGCCTTACCTTTGTAGAAAATGGCTTAGGAACAAGGTTGGGCAGAATTTTACAGATAAAATAACAGATTCACTATCAAGAATAAAGCAAGTCTTAGAAGTATGATTCAGCTGGGAATGTCATCCCAGCTGCCTCTTTGCTATCAATTCCCATGACAACCCATCCCAAACTAGAATTTGGTGCTACAGAAGCAACCCAGAAGGAACAGAGGGACATAATTGCTCTACTGTGATTCAGGATGTTCAATAGCAGATATTAGGGGTGTTTTAGGGCTACTCAAGATTTATTTAATCAGATATGGTAAGACACACAGACATGGAAATGACTGTCATGAAGGAAGAAGTTTATTATAAATAACAATCCCAAGAAACAGGAGGCACAGCACATCATGTATGACCTCATGCGGAAGCACCAGGACCTGTCAGGAGAGAGGGAGTGAGGGGAAGACAGAGGTAAGAGCCTTTACTGTGTTTTCTGTAGGAAGGAATGGAAGAGACGGGGTAAGCAGGTTAGAATTGGCTATTTTGAGTAATTTCAGCGGGCTCTGGGCATAAGTGCTGTCTAGCTGTCTAGTACCTCGTCTTGGGGTGATTAAAGCAGGTGGATGGAGAGTGGGCCAGTGTGACAACTCATAAAGGAGGTGGGTTCTGGGTGGGCTACAGACTGTGGGGCTGCCAGAGTTGGACATCTATGGAAGGACAATCCGAGCTGAGATCAGTAAGCCTCAGTGTCCAGGGTTCTGGGTTGGTTGGTTTGTGTATGAAAGGCATTCCTGGTTTACCAGGAATTAACCCTGGGTAGGGCAGTCCCTCCAAAGTAAGCAAGTCCCCACATATTAAGCACCACTTTTCAGAAAGTAAAAGACATGATTAATATAATGAGCTATCTTGAGTGACCACACAGGATTGTAAACATATGTCTAATGGATCAATAGAGAGCTCTCTCCTTCCCAATTCCAAAAGTGGAACTGCCATAGTGGAGAAGTTACAAATTGTAGGGAAGAGTTACAAAATGTAGTAACATTCATTAGTCTCTGGGGTTTAATTAGTATTATATCTTACATTAACACACTTTAATGAAAATAAGCCATGCTTACATGGGCAAGTATTTTTGCCTGGTATTCTCAATGAAATGAATAGAACATTAAAGATCATTATAAACCCAGAAAGCATGGGTTATGCAATTCATTGTTATTGCCACTAGATGACACTGTAGCTTCTTGCTTTTCATGAGTGTCAACCGATGCCTGCTCAAGAGTTAAGATCCTGTTTATTTAAATCATATATATATATATATTTTGGTAGAAATGTAAACATTTTTAATTGTATGAAGGCAAACATTAAAAAAGATAATATTCGTGATTAAAATTGAATAGCAAAGGAACGGTGGGGGTGGAGGAACAGGAAATATGATTTTATGATTTTTGATTGTTCTTGGGCTTCCCTGATAGCTCAGTAGATAAAGAATCCACCTGCAATGCAGGAGACCCCGATTCGATTCCTGGGTCGGGAATATCCACTGGAGAAGGGATAGACTACCCACTCCAGTATTCTTGGGCTTCCCTTGTAACTCAGCTGGTAAAGAATCTGCCTGCAATGTGGGAGACCTGGGTTCAGTCCCTGGGTTGGGAAGATCCCCTGGCGAAGGGAAAGGCTATCCACTCCAGTATTCTGGCCTGCAGACTTGCAAAGAGTCAGATACGACTGAGCGACTTTCACTTTCACTCACCTCATCAATATATGGTTGCAACTGTTTTAAAAAATAAAAAATTTCTGCTTCGTTACTATTAGTTTTATTTTGAGAGCTGAAGGAAGCCTACACAGTAGGTACTTTATAGATAAGAAAATTGAGGCTTCAAGAGTTTAAGTAATTTCTGCAGGGTCACAAATCTTAGTGATAAAGACAGGATTTAACCCTAAGCCCATCTATCTTAAAATCTGGAGCTCTTAACTCTTCTACGCTAAACTGTTATTTTGTGTTTCAGATACAATGACAATGGTTATGTTGAAGATGTTGAAGTAAATTTCATAGTGTGGGAAATACATGGCAGGGATGACTATAGCTTTAACAATACTATGAAGAAGGTATGACATTTTTGGATTTAAATAGAATTTAGCATGCAAAATTAGACAAGTCTTTCTATTTTAAATCAATGTATACGTTATTTAAGGAAAACAGAACCAGTCAGCTGTAGGCAGGGGAAAAAAATACTACCTCTGTGTTCAATTCTATGACTACTATAATTCATTTATGAGAAAAGAAATCAGTGTCACATAGAGCAAAAGGGGTCAGAAAAGGTAATGTTTATAGTAGGATGATGTAATTAGTACTATTTTATTTTCTCTCCACATAGTATTTAATGTTTGATTATTTATGGGTCTGCTTTGGCTTTCGGCCAATCATCATATTCATGCTAAATCAAATGGATACACTGTAGGCTTTATCTCACTGGATTTGTTTGCAGCATTTGACCCATTGACCTTGGCTTCACGGTCACCACGCTCTCCTCTCCTGGCTTTCCTTCATCCTCAGTGACTGGTCAGCCTCCGCCTCCACAGTGAATCCCTGTCATTCTGCCTGTTCACTTTGCAGGCCACGGCAGAAAGGCCTGACTACTAAGACCAACACACTTCACTCATCCCCGCTGTGTGGGGCTTTCTGTCCTGGAGGGCCGTCCATCACGACGGAGAGTGAACAGCCTTGACTCCTGAGATTTGTCAGAGATGTCAAACAAAACCAGGATGACTCCTTCCAAATTAACTTTCTCATCTATCAGAGACCTTCATTCTCCAAGAAATAGAACCTGTCCAGGTGGCAACCAAGAGACAAGAGTTCCACCGGCTACCCCCTCCACATTACTATAATTATTTGAGCAAAGAAATCCATCCCATCATACATTCCTCCCATACTTGTTCAGGGTCCAATATATATGGTTTGGGGGCCTATTTCCTCCTCACAGTCTCACCCCTGTACTATTCTATCCTTCTTAAACCTTGGCTAAGTTTTCCATTACTCTTTACCACCTCAAACCTTTCTAACATACCTTAAGATTAAAAACCCTAGATCCATCTTCAACAAACATTCCTCAGAGAATACAATTATCCCCATGTTTCTATCAAACCAAGGGTACTCTTTCTCTTACCCTATATACTTAAGGAATGAAGAATTTACACTCTTCCTAATTCACAGTATCATTTCCAGATCATTATCTCCTCCCCTGAGTAAAACACAATTCAATGCTTCTATCATCCAGTTGTTATCTACCCCATCCCTACTTGCTGACATATACTTGGTTACTTGATTATTTCTCCCTTGTCCTGAAAACAATTACAATTCTGCCAGCCACCATGTAGGGTTATTGCTGGAAAGAAGCTAGCTTTCTAAACAGAGACTACATTTCCCAGCCTCATTTGCCACTAAGTGGGGCCATGCTTCTTATCACTGGAATATGAGCAGAAGTTATACGTGTCCAGGAAGAAGTGCTCAAGAACTTCACATGATCCTCCATGCTTCCCATCTTCCTTCACATGTCAATATAGTATAGCAACAATCAAAGATGAGAACTGGATAAAAGAGAGAGGGAACTTTAAGAAGCCACTAGATTTTAAAAGTCTGAGTTTTTAATTCACTTCTTTGAGGAGAATCACCCATAGGAGTCACTGCCAGGAACATCTGCATTGGACTATGTGTGATCAAGAATTAAACATTTCATGTATAAAACCCTTGAAAACTGGGGTTACTATAGAAGCAAAGCAGACTAATATAGCTCCCTCTATTAAAATTACATTTCAATGTAAATATTTTAGTCTCTGACCTCACCCCTCAACCCTGTAGCCTCTCACTTTTTCTCACACACTATATAGCCACTATATTGAGCCTTCTGCTTTCTTGCTCTCTACTTCTCCCATTTTTCATCTCTTCATTTCCTATCTAACTTGAATTCCATGGTTCAGTCCTTCAGCTACTGTCTTGCCAAGTTATATGTCACTCTCCTCAGTATTATTCTCGTTTAGTGTTATAGCAAATTTAAACATCTATCTTTCTGCCTTATCCATGCCTGATTCTGAGCTGCTGATCAGTTCTACAAAAAAGAAATTAAAACTGCAATAACTGAAATTAGGAACTCAACTGTTGGGAGTGATGACTGAAAATAGACTTAGTCATCTACAGGAGAGATCAGAGGGAAATATCCAGAATTACACACAGAGAGATAAACTGATTTCAAATACAGGAAAAAAACATAAAGGAGATCTTCAATGCTAAGCTCTAAGAACTGGAATCCTTAAAAAAAAAAAAAAAGTGTTGCTCAGAAGCAACATTTTCCAAAACTTATGAAAGACATCAAAGCATAGAAAAAGTAATCTGCGTCTAGAAACACCACAGTAAAATTTCTAAAATCAAAAGCAAAGGGAAAAATCTTTAAAGTAGAGCAAAAAAGATAAGTTACCTTCAAAAAAGTAACTGTAAGGTTTAAAGCTAATTTCTCAATAGAAACAATAAAAGCCAGAAGTCTTTGAACAAAAATATCTTAAGCTACTGAAAGAAAATAATTTCAAACCTAAAATTCTGAATACAATGGAAATAGCATTTAAAACATGAAACTTAACAACAGCTAAGTCTTTAAAAATACATGAAATTAAAAGAGGAAAGAAATTTGAGTAAAAAAGAAATGAAGAATGAAATAAAAATGATTTGAGAGAAAGTGACAAATATTGAGGCTAGGCAAAGAAGATTCGATGGATGGATAAATGGAATTCCTGGAAAAGAGAACCAAAGCAAAGGAAGAAAACCAATACTAATAATTCAACAAAACATCTCCCCACCCAAGAAAAAATATTTGAAGCTTCTTATTGAAAGAGCATACCATATAATTGAGAACAGCAAATCAGAATAGCCAACCTATGTGTGCTTTATAAACACTCTTCCAGAGTATTGAGGTGGGAGGAAGCACTTTCAACTCATTTTGCAAATCCAGGAGGACTTGATGAGGGCCTTAAAAGAAGAGAATTATGAGCTCATCTCATTCATGACCATAGATACAAATCACCTGAACAAAATACTAGCATATCAAATACAGCAACTTATTAAAAAATAATGCCAAGTTTTCTTTATTTCATAAATTAAGACTTGAGGATATCACTTGGCAGTCAAAGTAATCTAGTATATTAACAGAATAAAGAAAAAAACACAATTATTACAACAGTTGATGAAAAGTCATTTGATTAAAAATTTATTGACTTCCATAGTGGCAAGGAGTCCACCTGCCAATGCAGGAGACATGGGTTTTCGATCCCTGACCTGGGAGAAGCCCATATACCACAGAGCAACTAAGCCTGTGAGCCACAACTATTGAGCCTGTACTCAGAGCCCAGGAGGCGCAACTACTGAGGCCACTTGCCACAGCTACTGAAGCCCACGCACCCTAGAGCCCAGACTCTGCAACAGGAGAAGCCACTGCAGAGAGACGCCTGTGCACTGCACCTAGTGAGCAGCCCCACTTGCCACAACTGGAGAAAAGACCATGCAGCAACAAAGACCCAGCATGGCCAAACAAATGTTTAATAAAATTTATTAAAAATACGTCATCCATATATAACACTACTTTAAAAATAAATCTTATAAAATTGTAAATAAATAGTACTTCTTTAACCTAATAAAATGTGGATACAAAAAACCCTGTATAAAACATCATGATGCTGTGCTTAGTTGCTCAGTCATGTCCAACTCTTTGCAACCCCATGGACTGTAGCCCACCAGGTTCCTCCATCCATGTGGATTCTCCAGGCAAGAATACTTGAGTGGGTTGC
This sequence comes from Bubalus bubalis, assembly GCF_019923935.1. NCBI lineage: Eukaryota > Metazoa > Chordata > Mammalia > Artiodactyla > Bovidae > Bubalus > Bubalus bubalis. Next base: position 48,545,592 of record NC_059161.1, read on the forward strand.
CATGCCCTCCTCCAGCGGATCTTCCCAACCCAGGGATTGAACCCAGGGCTCCTGCATTGCAGGTGGATTCTTTACTGTCTGAGCCACCAGGGAAGTCCAAGAAACTGGAGTGGGTACCCTATCCCTTCTCTAGGGGAAGTTCCTGACCCAGGAATTGAACCGGGGTCTCCTGCATTGTAGGCAGATTCTTGACCAGCTGAGCTACCTGGGAAGCCCATAAAACATCATACTTAATGGTAAAAATGTGAAAGCCTTCCCTCTGAAATCAGGAATGAAACAATGAGGCCTGTTTTAACCATTTCTATACAACATTGTTCCAGATGTTTATCATAAGGTAAAAAATAAGCAATAAAAATAAAAGTATAAGGGTTGGAAAGGAAGAAATACAATTATCATATTCACAGATAACATGATTGTTCATCTGGAACAATTAAAATTAATAACTGAGTTTTAGAAGTTGTCTCTGTACAAGATCAATATACAAAAGTCCATTGTTTTTCTATATATCAGCAAACATTTAAATAATTAAAAATTAGATGTATAATTTCCAATGGCACTAATTAAATACTTAGAAATATATTGACATGCAAAACATATATATATATAATCTTTATGTATATATATAATCTTTCTGTGTATATAAAATCTTTTGACAGAGCGGTTGTTTGAATGAAGCTCAAACATGGAATTCAATGATCGAGCTTAACAAGCACCTCCCATTAGAAGAAGTCTGGGGACCTGAGGTAAGAAAAACATTACCTTGTAAATTATTTATTTACAATAACTAACTTGTCATTTTAGTATTAATAAGTGCTTAAAGAAAATACTTTGGGTTTAAGTTTGACTTTGTAAATCAAATCCAGTTTTTATGTTCAATTCTAAAATGTTTCATCTTAATTCTGTTTGATCTTCTGTTGCTCTGCATTACTAACAATTTTGTTTTAATTTTCTCTTCTGAAAATCTATCTGCAGATTATTAAATATCTGAAACACATGTTATAGCACTAAGACTGAATCTTTCTAAAGAATGCCTGACATTTCAATTCTTATATAACTAAAAGATCTTTTCTGAATGCCAATTACCATACTGTTTTCAATTTTTTTCCATTGAATTTTCTTAAATTGCAATTATTTTATTTGGCAAATCAAATCATATCTCATGAATAACATGTGACATAGAAGGTAGCCCAGCCTTTAAAATGTAAACCCTACAATAAGAATATTATTTTTGCTTCTCCAGCAGAATCTATACATGTCCAGACAGAGATGAACAATGTGTATTTTCCTCTATATTCCCAACTCCAAACCATCCATTTTCTACCCATTACTCCCTGTCTGCCCAGTAACATGATTCTAGGAGCTTTACTCCAACAATCCTTTGAACAGTTCTTCCAACTCAATATAACCTTCAACTCACTGGTCCTACCACCCTCCCCGCACCCCCAGTTCTCTTTTCCCTTTTTATTTTAAAGTCCACAGTCAATAATCATATCACTCTATTAATATATACCCTCAATTCCTTTGCTCCCCTCTCACTTCTTTATATTTCTATAGCTAACCACATCCCTGGTTAAATTCAACTATCCACCTTAGCACCTGACTGTGGTCAGAGAAAAACCCTTGCTGACTTGCTTCACTTTCATTTCATGATTAAAATGGTCCCACAATACTGCCCAGCAAATATTACTGTATTTCTTCATCTTGTTCCTTCTCCCCATCTCACAAATAGCTATTGCAGGCTTTCTCCTCTCTTTAAATCTCCAGCAACTCTTTCCCCATCCTCATTCTTACATAATGAACTTGCTTCCTACTCCACCAAGAAAATTATGGTAGTTATTAAATCTGGTGCAAGACCCTTTTATCTAATTTTATATAGAGAAGCACATATTTTAAAACATGAAATATGTTGCCCTATTGTTTTTAATATTTGTTTGTTTTTAATATTTTGACAGCTATAATTCCTTATAACTAGTTTCCCTTGTAATGCAACCTGTGTTACATTATGCTTTTAAAAACATAATTGTGAGAGGGGCCCACAGTAGTTCATAGGCTTCACCAGATTGCCAAAGGGGTCCATATAAAAATAAAATAAGATAAAATTTTTATTTATTTGGACTTCCCTGGTGGCTCAGATGGTAAAGAGTCTGCCTACAATGTGGGAGACCTGGGTTCAATCCCTGAGTCGGGAAGATCTGGAGAAGGAAATGGCAACCCACTCCAGTATTCTTGCCTGGAAAATCCCATGGATGGAGAAGCCTGGTAGGCTACCATCCATGGAGTCACAAAAAGTCAGACACAACAGAGCTACTTCACTTTCACAACTTTATTTATATTTTAAAATCTATATTTATATATTTATACACACTCACTATGAGGTTAGGAACCTCTGATATAGATTTAAAAAAAGAAAAGGACTAAATCTTGGATCATTTCAATATTTAGAGATGGAGTACATGAGGAGTGGCAAAGAAGGTAAAGGGCATCCCAGGTGGCGCTAGTGGTAAAGAACCCACCCGCCAATGCAGGAGACATAAGAGATATGGGTTCCATTCTCGGGTTGGGAAGATCCCCTGGAGAAGGGCATGGCAATCCACTCCAGTATTCTTGCCTGGAGAATCCCATGGACAGAGGAGCCTGGTTGGCTATAGTGCATAGGGTTGCACAGAGTCAGACACAACAGAAGCGACTTAGCACACATGCACAAAAAGGAGGTAAAAAAGGAATAATCCAAGAAGCAAGAGAAAATCCAGGCAAATATGATGTTCTGGACTTCCTATTAATCAAGTCTCCTCAGAAGGAGGGAGGGATGAACTGTGCTAAATTCACTATTAAAATAGGTCAACTACGATGATGACTGAAAAAAATGATTATTTACTTCAGTAACATAGAGATAACCTTGACAGGATGAGTTTTGGTAGGATAGTGAGAGACAAAACGTTACTGAAGTGGGTTTAATTAGCAAGGGAAAAAAAGAGTTCAAAGCAGCAAGAACAGACATCTCTGCAAAGGAGTTTTGTAGTAAAGAAGAGAAATAGTATAGTAGCTGGAGAGCAATGGGTGAAGAAAAAATTTTCTTCTTTTAATAGTTGAGAGACATAACCACATATTGACCGATGGGAATACTCCAACAAAAGAGAAAACTGATAATGCTTCAAATTTAACATGTCAGAAACTGAGCTTTTGATATCCACCCTCCAAACGTACTCCTCCAGTATTCTTCCCTACCTCAGTTAATAGAAATTCCATCCTCCCAGTTTGGTCAGGATAAAAGCCTCTGCATGTCATCTTATGGTCCACATTTGGTCCTTCAGTAAATCTTATTGGCTCTCTCTTCAAAATGTATTCAGATTTGGTTACCACCCTATTTCAAGCCACAATCACCAACCATCTGGGATATAATCACAGCATCCTAACTGGTCTCCCTGCTTCAGCCTTGCCCACCATGAGTCTATCCACAACATAGCACCAAGCATGATGCTACCAAAACATAAATCAGAACATGCCACTCTTCTGCTCAAAAACCAAGCAATGGTTCTCATATCACTTAGAGTTATGACAAAGCCAACAGGACTTGCTGTATTGCATCCCCTTCCAACCCCCATCATGACTAGCTAATACCTTTCTTCAGGTCTACTTAAAAATCAATTAGTCAGTGAAGATTTCCCTGGCCACTCCACTGAAAAATTTAAACATCACCCCATGACAGTTCCTATCTCCCTCCCCTATTTTCTTAAATGTCATTAGTATTTATAACTCCCTGATACATTACATAGTCTACTTATTTATCTTATACATTATCTGACTCCCCAACTATGATGTAGGCTCCATAAGGGAAGGGAATTTTGTTTGTTGTTTTCACTGGCATCTGACCTATTACAGGTGCTCAGTATATATTTGTGAAGCCAATTAATTAATTATAGGTCACCTACCTATTATAAGGAGGAGTATTCAGCTATTTAAAAATCAAAAGGCATTAAACTAGTAATGGAATCAGTTAAAAACAAAACTTACCCTTCTAACTTCTTACTGAAGGACATCCAAGAATCTGGGGTTGAGGATAGATGTAGGTGACACTCTGGCTCAAAATCTCACAAAGGGCATCCAAATGTTATAAGATATGATAAAATAACATGGTCCTAGGAAGCAACGAGCCACCTGATAACTAGCATTCAAGTAGCTCACCTCAATCAGTATGATACAGTACTGTTGGTATTTCGTTGCTAAGTCGTGTCTGACTCTTTTGCCACCCCATGGACTGTAGCCCACCAGGCTCCTCTGTCCGTGGGACTTCCCAGTGGGTTGCCATTTCCTTCTCCAAGGGATCTTGCCCATCCAGGGACTGAACTAGTGTTTCCTGCATTGGCAGGCAGATTCTTTACCACTGAGCCACCAGGGAAGCACCAGTACAGTGCAGTACTTCTCAAATTTTAGAATTACGTAGAGGCGATGTCAGAATCACCTAGAGGACGGGCTAAAACAGATCTCCAGGTCCTACCTCCAAAGTTTCTGATTCATCAGATCTGGGGCTAAGCCCCCAAATTTGTATTTCTAACAAGTTCCCAAGTGATGCTGATCTGGGGACCACATTCTAGAAACATTGAAATAGTGGCTTACATTCTATAAAGAATTCTGAAGTGCCCACACCAGGCCTTAAGTATTCAGTTCTACCATATGAGAAACAAAAATCTCACCACTGAAAGGATGGATTCAGTCTGGAGTTTGAATATAAGAGAAGGCAGGTACATGCAAAGACTAGTTATGTCCTAGTGAGTAAGGCTATGCTTACTAAAGAGTGTCTTTATTCAACATGGCAATCAGAGGTACTGTCTTCCTGAAACATATTCCTGAAATGAAATAGCCTTCCAGTTCTTAGAGCTGCACTAGTTCCTGCATAGTCCTGATTCTATAAGGATGAATGACATTTGTATAAAAACCTGGGAAGTAGCTTACACACTGTAATTTCTCAAGAGAAAATCTGAAGGACTCACAAACAAAGGTGGCATTTTCACAGGTTCTTCCAAGTTAACGTTAGAGTTTGAGAAGGAAAGGGAGAATGTGGATTATGAATGGCTAGCTACATACTTAATAACTCAGGGTGTGAGCTGAGTTTCTGGACATGACTCGATAGTAATCCAAGAAGTCCTTGGCTACAAATGAATAGTAATTCATGAGGCCAGGGACTATATGAACTGTTACTGATTATCATCAAAACCAAGTAGAGTTAAAGTACACAATATCTGCATATTGAAAATTGTCAAAATATAGGAATAATGTGAAGAAAAGCCCAAGAAATAATTACCACTTGAATAAATCAAATGGGAGTTACTCATTCAAAAGCTATAGAAAGAATTCAGCCACAATGAGAATGCATTACAAAGAGATGAGCAACACTTTAAGTAGGGTGTAAAAGCATACAGGATCTACAAGTATCCAGAAGAAATGCCATGTATTATTTTAGGATTTTATTTTCTAAGCATAACTTTAATAAAGTGACTTTAAAAAAATATAGTGTCTATGCTTTTAAAAAGGGGAACAAGAGATAAACAAACAACCTTTCCAGTTTGTATCTTGAGACCCACAGAGAGACAGCAGTGGTAAATTGGAATAAGTAAAACTCCTAGGGGAAGATTTTGAGAGAGCTGATTCTTAGGTAGGTCGATAAGTACAGGGCCCTCAAGGAAGGAGTCCAGGGCTCTCCAGGAGGAGAAAAGGGACAAACTTTTTTTTCCTACATTCCTTAGTCTTAGTCACTTATTTTTTTAGCCCAGAGCTAATTATAACACAACAAAACTCATCTTGCTCAAGGGTATGTTTTTCCTTAAGCTCTGTATTAATGATTATATAACAACAATGTATCCTGTTTGAGGACATATTTCTCCTTCTTAACAAGAACCTTCTGACTAATCTTGTTATATTAACATGTATGTTGTGGGAGTCAGTCTGGTAAGACCTTTCTGTCGTTAGTGCTAATCTTGTTAATTTAAGATGTATCATTATGGGAGTGGGTCTGGTAAAAGTATATAAGGCCTTCATAAGACTAGCTAGTGGGGCATTTTCTGTCCCCCTTCTAATGTTTATGTCAGAAGCTTTCTCTGTCCTTTTTTTTTACTTTAGTGAAAAAAGTGAAGTCGCTCAGTCGTGTCCGACTCTTTGCGACCCCATAGACTGTAGCCTACCAGGCTCCTCTGTCTATGGGATTTTCCAGGCAATAGTACTGGAATGGATTGCCATTTCCTTCTCCAGGGGATCTTCCCAACCCAGGGCTCAAACCCAGGTCTCCTGAGCTTTACCGTCTGAGCCACCAGGGAAGTCCTTTCACTTTAGTAAAACTCTGCTACACAAAAGCTCTTGGGTGATCAAGCCTGGTCCCTGGTCCCAAAGCTAAATCTTCTTTGGAGATCACGAATCTGACATCATTCACGGAAAGCTATCAATTTAAATACTATTGTATCCATACCTTATAATCAAAATTGTATCTGTCCCTAAATTAAGTATCCATGAAGGATTTTGTACTTTTTAGATTTGGGAAAATAAAATACTTACAGATTTTCAACAACCTAATTTATTATTGTTTGCAAATAAAGTATTTGCTTTCACTAAGCTTCACTTTTAATCAGACTTTAACCCAAGATAGCCTCTAAAAATACTATTAATACACAGCACTAAAATGATAGAAGAGATGGGAATAATTATTATATCTTTAAATAAAATAAACATATGGGAATATAATTTTGTTTATAAAATTCAGATAATGACCTTAAGGTTTTTGTTTTCTATTCAGAACTATAAGCATTGTTTTTCTTATGCTATTGGAAAACCAGGAGATTTAACTCAACCATATGAGATTATCAACAAGTCTAACTATAACCATTTGGTTTGGCCCTTGGACCATTCTGGAATGTATGTGTTTCGTGTGAAGATCCTGGATCCAAACTATAGGTGAATATAAATGTTGCATTATAATAGTTTTAGCATTCAGTTCAGTTCAGGTCAGTCACTCAGTCATGTCCGACTCTTTGCAACCCCATGAACCGCAGCACGCCAGGCCTCCCTGTCCATCACCAGCTCCCGGAGTCCACCCAAACCCATGTCCATTGAGTCCATGATGCCATCCAACCATCTCATCCTCTGTCGTCCCCTTCTCCTCCCTCCCTCCATCTTTCCCAGCATCGGGGTCTTTTCAAATGAGTCAGCTCTCCGCATCAGGTGGCCAAAGTAGGCCAAAGTATTAGAGTTTCGGCTTCAACATCAGTCCCTCCAATGAACACCCAGGACTGATCTCCTTCAAGGATGAACTGGTTGGATCTCCTTGCAGTCCAAGGGACTCTCAAGAGTCTTCTCCAACACCACAGTTCAAAAGCGTCAATTCTTCTGTGCTCAGCTTTCTTTTTAGTCCAACTCTCACATCTATACATGACTACTGGAAAAACCATAGCCTTGACTAGACGGACTTTTGTTGGCCAAGTAATGTCTCTGCTTTTTAATATGCTGTCTAGGTTGGTCATAACTTTCCTTCCAAGGAGCAAGCGTCCTTTAATTTCATGGCTGCAATCACCATCCACAGTGATTTTGGAGCCCAGAAAAATAGTCAGCCACTGTTTCCACTGTTAGTTTCTAAAAATTACATTTTTATTTTCTTGATTTAATTTGCTATCACCCAGCTATCCAATTACAGGCACACCTCATTTTATTATGCTTTGCTTTACTGTACTTCAAAGATACTGCATTGAAGGTTTGTAGCAACCCTTGGTCAGTGAGGTTGATCAGTGCCATTTGTCCAACAGCATTTGCTCACTTCATGTCTCTGTGTCACATTTTAGTAATTCCTGCAATATTTCAAACCCCCCACCAACAAAAAGATTATGATTTATTGAAGGCTCTGATGATGGTTAGCATTTTTGAGAAATAAAGTATTTTTTAATTAAGGTAAGTACATTCTTTTTTTAGACATAATGCTATTGCACACTTAATAGACTATGGTATAGTGTAAACATAACTTTTATATGCACTGGGAAACCAAAAACTTGGTGTGACTCGCTTTATTGAGTGTTCACTTTATTGTGGTGGTTTGAAACTGAACCCACAATATCACTGAAGTATTCGTGTCATATTTGCTTTTTCATTTTGGGGCAATCATGGTAAACATTCTGTGGCAGTAAGAGAGAGGATTTCACGTTCAACATAATCTATTCACAGTTAACATTCTGAGTTCTTTACTATGTTTCATTGCTACGATAGATGCAAAATAGAGCATAAGGATAATCTCAGCCTTCACGATGCTTGTAATTAAACTGGTTGGGGAAGGAAGAGTGGAGGGTACACATAAGACCAAAGGAGGTTAAATCAGAGCAAACACATATTTTTCAAATATAATCACTTGTATTATTGATAGGCACAAAAATAATTCAGAGATCGGAAAAATAAATATTGAGCATCAGGAGAAAATTTCCCAGAGGACAGGGAATACTAAGAATTTATATTGTCAGAGAACTAAGACAGACCCTTCAAATGAAAGAAATCACACTAATGATGGAATTGAGCTGGACATTAACATACTGTATATGGCTCGTGAAAAAAGGTGGAAAATTTAGGGTTGGCCAAAAAGTTCGTTCATTTGGCCAACCCAATACGTTGCATGGGGAAGGTAAAAAACGAAGGATGCAAATTAATCCAAGGCAATTCATAATGTTGAAGTCAATCTCAAACCATGTCCTAGAAAGCCTCTTTAGTATCTTTACTAGAGGGGCATTGTGATGAGAGAGTAGTTCTAGGAAAATTAGCCTGTGAAGAAAGAATCCTATGAACAGAAAATAAATTATAGATAAATGAGAGAAATGGAATTAACAAGACAAGGATCAAAGGAAGCTGTGTTGCCAGTAAGAATGGAAAGGAAAAAGTCTAATAAATAGTTATCAGGGAAAGAGATATTATATTGATTTAATGTGCCAAATGAAGGAAAAGAAGGAATTTATATGGTTTCAAGTTTTCTAGACTAGGTGATTAAAAATTATGGTATTTTCTTTGACCACAGTAGATAATGAGGTGGTTTTGCTTTGCGGGAAATAATGAGATAAGAGTTCTGACTTTGCATGTGAGAGGACAATGAAATATCTGAGTGAAGATGTCCTGAAGTGAAGTGAAGTGAAATTGCTCAGTCATGTCCGACTCTTTGCGAACCCATGGACAGTAGCCTGCACCAGGCTCCTCCGTCCATGGGATTTTCTAGGCAAGAGTACTGGAGTGGGTTGCCATTTCCTTCTCCAGGGAATCTTCCCAGCGCAGGGATCAAACCCAGGTCTCCCACATTGATAGACAGATGCTTTAGGACTAGAGTTGGAGAGAATAGCTGATGGTCAAGAGTTTTGAAAATATAAATGTGGGCATCTTCCACAGTGAATAAGTTAACTGACATACTAGAAGAAAAGAGCTTATAAGAGATACCCACAGAAAAGGAACTGAGGGTATGAGAAAAGGAGCTGAGTGGAAAGCTCTTCAAAAAAAAAGAAGAGGAAGAAAAAGTTCCATATTATCCAACCAATCTCCAGATTCAAAGCAACCCCTATCAAAATTCCAATGATGTTTTTCAAAGAAATAGAACAAACTATCCTAAAATTTGTATGCAACTGCAAAAGATCCCTCAAAGCCAAAGCAGTCTTGAGAAAGAACAACAAAGCTGGAAGCATCTTACTCCCTGATTTCAAACTATATTGCAAAGCAATAATCAAAACAGTATGATATACATATAAAAAGACACATGGATCAATGGGATAAAACAGAAGTCTCCAGAAATAAACTCACACATATTCAGGCACTTAATTTATGACAAAGTAGCCAAGAATATACAGTGGGGGAAAGGACAATCTCTTCAAAAACAGTGTTGGGAAAATTAGACCCGTGAAAGAATGATATTAGACCACTATCTAACACCATACACAAAAATTAACTGCAAATGGAATACAGACTTCAACGTAAGCCCTAAAACCATAAAACTCCTAGAAATAAATATAGATGGTAAGCTCCTGTATGTGAGTCTTTGCAGTATTTTTTTATTTGACACCAACAAAATAAAAAATAAGTGAAACTACCTCAAACTAAAAAGCTTCTGCCCAGCAAAGGAAACCCACAATAAAATGAAAAGGCAACCTACAGTATGAGAGAAAATATTTGCAAATTATATAACTGATAAGGGGTTAATATCAAAATATATAAAGAACTCATACAACTCAATATCAAAAAGAAAAAAAAATTCAATTTTAAAATGGAACTAATTATACATTTTTGCCAAGAAGACATACAGATGGCCAACAAGTACATGAAAGGATCTTCAATATGACTAATTATCAGAGAAATACAAATCAAAACCACAGTGAGATATCACCTCATACCTGTTGGAATGACTGTTACCAAAAAGATAAGAGGTAAATGTTGATAAGCATGTAAAGAAAAGGAAACCCTTGTGCACTGTAGGTGGGAATGTAAATTTATGTAGCCATTATGGAAAACAGTTATGGAGGTTTCTGAAAATATTAAATAGAACCTACCATATGAGTCAACTATTCCATTCCTCTATACTATCTAAAGTAAACAAAAACACCAACTTGAAAAGATATATGCACCCCCATGTTCACTGCGAACAAAGCTAGTGGAGGTGATGGAATTTCAGCTGAGCTATTTCAAATCCTAAAAACTGATGCTGTGAAAGTGCTGCGCTCAATATGCCAGCAAATTTGGAAAACTCAGCAGTGGCCACAGGACTGGAAAATGTCACTTTTCATTTCAATCCCAAAGAAGAGTAACGCCAAAGAATGTTCAAACTACCACACAATTTCACTCATTCACACACTATCAAGGTAACACTCAAAATTCTCCAAGCTAGGCTGCAACAGTACATGAACCGTGAACTTCCAGATGTTCAAGCTGGATTTAGAAAAGGCAGAGGAACCAGAGATCAAATTGTTAACATCCATTGGATCACAGAAAAAGCAAGAGAATTCCAGAAAAACATCTACTTCTGCTTCATCGACTATGCCAAAGCATTTGACTATTTAGATCACAACAAACTGGAAAATTCTGAAAGAGATGGGAATACCAGACCACCTGACCTGCCTCCTGAGAAATCTGTATGCAGGTCAAGAAGCAACAGTTAGAACTGGACATGGAACAACAGACTGGTTCCAAATAGGAAAAGGAGTACCTGAAGGCTGTACATTGTCACCCTGCTTATTTAACTGATATGCAGAGTACATCATGAGACACACTGGGCTGGAAGAAGCACAAGCTGGAATCAAGATTGCCAGGAGAAATATCAATCACCTCAGATATGCAGATGACACCACCCTTATGGCAGAAAGTGAAGAGGAACTAAAGAGCCTCTTGATAAAAATGAAAGAAGAGAGTGAAAAATTTGGCTTAAAACTCAACATTCAGAAAACTAAGAGCATGGCATTTGGTCCCATCACTTCATGGCAAATAGATGGGGAAATAATGGAAAGAGTGAGAGACTGTTTTGGGGAGCTACAAAATCACTGCAGATGGTGACTGCAGCCATGAAATTAAAAGATGTTTGTTCCTTGGAAGAAAAGCTATGACCAACCTAGACAGCATATTAAAAAGCAGAGACATTACTTTACTGTCTAGTCAAAGCTATGGTTTTTCCAGTAGTCATGTATGGATGTGAGAGTTGGACCATAAAGAAAGCTGAGCACAGAAGAATTGATGCCTTTGAACTGTGGTGTTGGAGAAGACTCTTGAGAGTCCCTTGGACTACAAGGAGATCTAACCAGTCCATCTTAAAGGAAATCAGTCCTGAGTATTCATTGGAAGTACTGATGCTGAAGCTGAAGCTCCAATACCTTGGCCACCTGATGTGGAAAACTGACTCATTGGAAAAGACCCTAATGCTGGAAAAGGTTGAAGGCAGGAGGAGAAGGGGACGACAGAGGATGAAATGGTTGGATGGCATCACTGACTTGATGGACATGAGTTTGAGCAAGCTCCAGGAGTTGATGATGGACAGGGAAGCCTGGCGTGCTGCAGCCCATGGGGTTGCAAAGAGTTGGACATGACTGAGCAACTGAACTTAACTGAACTAAATGTTCACTGCAGCATTATTTACAATTGCCAAGATATGGAACAAATGTAAGTGTCCAAGGGTGGATGAATTGTTATAGAAAATGTGGTATATGTACAGTGGAATATTATCTGGCCATAAAAAGAAGGATATCTTGTCACTTGAAACAATATCAATGGACCTTGAGAACATTATGCTAGAGAGTCTACTTTGGTTTGAGTCCAAATTTTACCACTAGTAACTATCTAGTCTTAAGCAAATAGCAGTCTTTTTAAGTTTATTTATCTGTAAAGTAAGTCAGTAAAACCTATCTTTATTCTGAGGATTAAATGATGTATCTGGGTAAAAATCTCTAATTTTGCTGGACACATAGCAAGGACTCAATAAAATTAAGTTCTTTTCCTCTCTCTTCTCCCACATGAAGATAGATGAAATCATATATTAATGTTTATTTAGTTATATACTATCTCATTCCAAGAAATATGCTAAATTATTAGATAAAATACCTAGCGATAAACCTAAGGAGACTAAAGACTTGTACTCTGAAAACTATAAGATGCTGATTAAAGAAACTATAAGAAAAGAAAACTATAAGAAACTATAAGAAAACTATAGAAAACTATAAGATGCTGATTAAAGAAGATGATACAAATAGAAAGATATACCATGTTCTTGGATTGGAAGGATCAATACTGCCAAAATGATTATACTACCCAAAGCAATCTACAGATTCAAAACAATCATTATCAAATTACCAATTGTATTTTTCACAGAACTAGAACCAAAAAATCTTAAAATTTCTATGAAAACACAAAAGACCTCAAGTAATCAAAGTAATCCTAAGAAAGAAAAATGGAGCTGGAGGAATCAGGATCCTTGACTTCATACCTACAGTATGAGAGAAAATATTTGCAAATTATATATCTGATAAGGGGTTAATATCAACATCCATCAGACTGGCCATTACCAAAAAGTCTACAGATAATAAATGCTAGGGCTTCTCTGGTGGCTCAGCTGGTCAAGAATCCGTCTGCAATGTGGGAGACCTGGATTTGATTCCTGGGTTGGGAAGATCCCTTGGAGAAGGGAATGGCTACCCACTCCAGTATTCTGGCCTGGAGAATTCCATGGACTATATATAGTCCATGGGCTCGCAGAGAGTCGGACACAACAGAGCAACTTTCACTTTCACAGAAAGGATGTGGAGAAAAGGGAACCCTCCTACACTGTTGTAGATATGTAAATTGGTACAGCCACTATGGAGAACAGTATGGAGGTTTCTTAAAAAACTAAATATAGAGCTACCATATGATCAAGGGATCCCACTCCTGGGCATATATCTGGAGGAAACTATAATCTGAAAAGATACATGCACTTCAATGTTCACTGCATCACTATTTACAATAGTCAGAACATAGAAGCAACCGAAATGTCTATCAGCAGATGAATGGATAAAGAAGATGTTTTATACACACACACAAACACACAGTGGAATATTACTCAGCCACAAAAATGAAGGAAATAATGCCATTTGCAGCAACATGGATGGACCTAAAGATTACCATACTAACTGAAATAAGCAAGACAGAGACAAATATCATATAATATCACTTATATGTGGAATCTAAAAAAAGACAAAAATGAATTTATTCACAAAACAGAAATAGACTCACAAACATAGAAAGCAAATTTATGGTTACCAAAGGGAAAAAAGATGGGAGGGATAAATTAGAAGGTTGGGTTAGCATATAAAGACTACTGTATATAATATAGATAAACAACAAGGATCTATTGTTTAGCAGAGGGAACTATACTCAATATTTTATAATAACCTATAAGGGAAAATAATCTGAAAAAGAATAGATAAATGTATAATGGAATCACTTTGCTTTACACTTGAAATTAACACAACCTTGTAAATCAACTATACTGTACTTCAATTTTAAAAAAACGCAAAAAAATAAAATAAAGCTAATGAGATTAGTGAAGTTGTCCACTGAAGGGAACAAAATGCTTAGCAATTCTTCCACATCAGTTTATCCACTGTGATTTTGCAGTAAAATTATCAACAGAACAAAGAAAGGAGTATACATTAAAATATATTTCATTCATAATTCCCATTCATTACAGTGGAGCTTTTTCTCTGTAAAATGGAAGGCAATACTCAGTTTGATTAAAATTTCTTTTGGTAGTAATAAAATTACTATCTTGAAACAAAAAATAAAAAAGAATATGACACCTTAACTAAGATTATACATGATTTGGTTACCATAGAGATGGGCCAGAGTCTTTTATATATTGTATTTAATCTAATCTTTAATATTTTTCTATATTGCAGTTTCTGTAACCTAACCACTATATTTGCAATAGAGACCTTTGGAGTGATTCCCAGGTAATGACTGGTGCCTAATTAGGCTTTAATTCGGGAAAGATACAGAAAAGGAAACACAGCTCTCCCCTCTTTTCCTGGGACCTTTATACTCTGTCCTATATGTGACATCCTAAAGGTTGTACGTATCTATTATACCAAGGATACAGCAGGAAGGAATTCCTGAGAATTGTTACTGCACCTCAGGTCCCCTTATGCTCATCCTCCTCAACGGCCATTGTCTTCCCAATCAAAAGTGACTTTCAACTCCACCTAAGGGCACATGGTAGACTGCAGCAGTGGGGACAGAAAGGAGGCAGTGGCTGTGCCCCTGCTGACTCTGGGTCAGCCTTGACCACCAGTCATCATTCCCATGCACACAGGAAACAGGTAGGAAAAGCATTTCCCTGGACTCAGCTTTAGTTTCCTTCGAGAGCAGAGGAAAAAGTCTTAACACAAAAGTTGGGACTGCAGATGATTCTGTTTCTCTGTCTTATGTTATTGTTTTTTTGTTTTGGAAAACATTAAACAAGAGTGGACCATGAACAATTAAACTACTTATGGCCCTATTTTAAATATTACTGACTCCTTAACCTCCTTAATGGGAGGTTAACGGTATGAATAATCTGCAAATGAGATAAGTCATGCCTGTTTCTAATAATAAGTAACTTTGGGAAACATGCATAGCCTTTTTGCAGCAACTTCTCTCTCATTAGGTCTATACGTTTGATTTAGATGAATATTAAGAACATTTGTCCATGCAAGTATCCACCAACAGAGGGGGGAGGGAGTTGATGAGTTAGGGAGGAGAGGAAAGAGTAAAAGGAGATCTCACTACTAAGGGATCTCACGTATTTGCCCAGCTCACCTCCCAGGAGCTGGATTTCAGCAACCAGAGAATATGGTGCAACACAGGGATAGTCCTTTAGTTCAGTGACTGCAGTTCAGTCTCTGTCATGCCTGAGCCCTGAAGGGTCCAGAGGCAGAGCAGAGGTTAGCTGGTGGTAAGAGAGCCCTTTTCATGAGCAAACCAGTGACTGGAAATCAGTTTTTAGGAGGCAAAGATCTTACTGTTTCTTTGCTTTCTGGCCCAATTCTCAACCACCTCAGGTTTTCCACTGTGTCCTTTGGAGTTGTCACTGTTTAACCAGCAAGTTCACCTAAGTCCTGTCCTCTGCACTCTGTCTGTGCCACAGAGCACCATCACTACTCGCAGATCAGGGTTCTTCTGAAAAACAGAAAACAAAATTTTAAAACACTTATTCTTTGAGGTTCCTGGCATCTGCTGTACCCCTGTCCTTTCTCTGTCCTCACTTCTGCACCCTCTCCAAACTCCCCTTCATTCAATGCCATCCTGTTTTCACCTCTATGGCAAGCACCCCCCATCATGGCCTTTCCTAATCCTTGATGTCCCCCTCCTGCACCGTACTTTGGCCATCCTCTCCCAATGTTATGTCTGAGGCATGATCAATACTAACATAACTTCTCTGCTTACTAAAGCATCAATTCAGACATCTTATTCTCAGACATTCCCAGTTGGCTAATTCAGCTATACCCACTACAACTCTTCTTCACCTTCATTGGGACCTTAACCTCTACATTTTTTTTTCTTTTAATGAAGGCATGTAGTATCTTTTTTTTTTTTTTTTTTTTTTTTGGTTGCAGGATGCAAAATCTTTAGTTGCAGCCTGCAAACTCGTAGTTGTGGCACATGGGATCTAGTTCCCTAACCAGAGATAGAACCCAGACCCCCTGCATTGGGAGCATGGAGTCTTAGCTACTGGACCACCAGGGAAGTCCCTTCACCTCTAACTTCTAACCTCTTCCTTTTTATTTCCTATTTTCTTACATTTCAGACAAGGCCTACTGTTTTAATAACTACTTTCTAGTACTCTCTTAGGAGAGGGCAATGGCACCCCACTCCAGTACTCTTGCCTGGAAAATCCCATGGACGGAGGAGCCTGGTGGGCTGCAGTCCATGGGGTCTCTAAGAGTCGGACACGACTGAGCGACTTCACTTTCACTTTTCACTTTCATGCATTGGATAAGGAAATGGCAACCCACTCCAGTGTTCTTGCCTGGAGAATCCCAGAGACAGGGGAGCCTGGTGGGCTGCCGTCTATGGGGTCATGCAGAGTCGGTCACGACTGAAGCGACTTAGCAGCAGCAGTACTCTCTTACATTTCTAGAATGTGGCGCCCCCTCTTGACAAGCCCCAAACTACCTACTTTCTTTGCAGTGACATCTGATGAGCCAAGTAAAGAAAGTTACACAACAGGGCAAATTGATCACCAACTTTATATAAGTCACCAACACTACCTGGAAATCTTTCTTTCTCTGGTCAACCAAAGTTTCCACCCTTTGTAACAACTACTTCGACACTGAAGTAACACTGATGTGCTCAGTCTTGTCAAACTTGTAGCCCTCTGGGTTCCTCTGTCCATGGGATTCTCCAGGCAAGAATACTGGGTTTCCATTTCCTACTCCAGGTGATCTTCCAGGCTCAGGGATTGAACCCGAAGTCCCTTATGTCTCCTGCACTGGCGTGTGTGTTCTTTACCACTAGCACCACCTGGGAGAAGGCAATGGCACCCCACTCCAGTACTCTTGCCTGGAGAATCCCAGGGACGGGGGAGCCTGGTGGTCTGCCGTCTATGGGGTCGCACAGAGCTGGACACGACTGAAGTGACTTAGCAGCAGCAGCAGCACCACCTGGGAAGCCCCATTTCCCTATATTTCATCCCTATTTTGCTAACCCATCCAGCCTGCTTTCTATCTTATCACTCCACCCATTACTTCTCATTAGAATCGCTTTGACCTGCACTAAATCTGTTGGGCACTTTCTTACATATTCTTTCTCTGTTGAAATTCTCACTTGCTCGTGCATTGTTCTCCTGACCTCAATGAGCACCTTCATGACCATTATTTTGAACTCTTTATCAGGTAAATTACCTATATCCATTTCATGAAGGTCTGCTTCTGAAGTTTTTATCTTGTACTTTTGTTTGGAAATTATTTTTCTGTTTCTTCATTTTCCTTGATTTTTCTGTGTTAGTTTCTACGCAATAGATAAAACAGCCACTTCTCCCAGGCAAGAAGGAGTGGTATTATGTAGGAGATGGAACTTACTGTTTGGCCCAGCCCTAGTTGCTGTCCTTTAAACCCTTGTGATTGCCCAAGCTGCCTTCTTAGTTCTTAGCATTCCCCAGTAGTTGAGGGTGTACCAAGACCTAGCAGTATCCCAGAGAGAGGATCTCAGTCAGAACCTAGATGCAGATTGGCTGGAAGCTGGACCCGCAAGCAGCAGCTTTCACAGTTTACAAGTGGACTACTTTTAGAAAAAGACTGGAAGATGGACCTTGCTTTCTCTTCCCTCTGTGCTGAGCCCTGAGAGAATAACCAATTAAGAATAGTTTCTCTGACACAGTCCTGGGGGACTAGTGAACTTAAGCTCTGCTGCCTACCAGAGCCAGGTGATCAAGTGGTGTGTCCCCCTGAGGAACAGCCGTGGAAGCTGAGGCATCAGAAGAATGCACAGCATCATTGCAGAGATATCATCATTTCAGGTGACCTGGGGAGAGGCAGCAGGAGGGCACCTGCTAGCTTCCCCAGTCTCTGGGGAGGCCCCTAGATTAATGTTATGTTAGGAGCCTAGCCCTCAGATGGCAGCTTCTAGGATAAGCAACTAGCTCATTGGAAAAGATCCTGATGCTGGGAAGGATTGAAGGCAAAAGGAGAAGAGGGCAGCAGAGGATGAGATGATTGGATACCGTCACCAATTCAACGGACATGAACTTGGGTAAACTCCGGGAGATGGTGAGGGACAGGGACCCCTGGCCTGCTGCAGTCCATGGAGTCTCAAAGAGTTGGACACAACTTAGCAACTGAACAACAACAACTCTTTTGTGGAAAGATTGGGAAATGAGCATTTCAGTCTGCTGGTTCTGTGCTGGGGTGGAGAGGGAGGGATGGATAATGAGAGAGGGGGTTAGCTACCAAGAGTTCTCAGGAGCCCATTTGTTTGCTCTACCCTTCTGGGTTTCATGGATGAAGCCCAGTTGGCTTTCAAAGCTAGGTGTTTGGGGGTCCCATCCCTCAGGTGGAAGTTTTAAAAGTTGAGGTACTGGATATTAGATCCAAACCTCTTAGGGAGAAGTTAAGAGTTGTGAGCTCCCTCTCCATTGTATATTGCTTTGGTAGGATGGGGTTTTGGGTGAGATGGTGCCTCAGTCTCTCCCTACCCATTTTTATGTGGGTGGGTTTTTCTTATTCACCCAATGTGTAGGTGTTGCTCAGTGAATTTCTGGTTTTCTTTTGGAGGGAATTGTTCTACACATAGCTGTAGGACAGGTATGTCTGTGGGAGGATGTAAGTTCAGGAGGTTCCTTAGTCACCATCTTGAACTGGAACTGGCCTACACTAAATCTGACAGACACTGCTCAGTCCACATTATATTTGAGCATTCATTAGAGTTGACTTTGCCTTTGGCTGCCATATAGCTCTATAGGTTTTCCTAGCCTTCTGTAGCCATTCTCTTTCTTTCTAGTAAAGAGCCTTAACCTACAACCTATATCACCAGCCATTAAATGCTGACCTTCTTTAGGGAGGGCTCAGTCCTGGTTTTCTGAGCTGCTCACTCTGGCAAGCTCATCCATACCCATGATTTCAATTAGCATCTATAAATACACAACTCCCAAACCATATCTCTAACCCCACCCAGGGCCATATATCCCACTGTCTATTTAACCTCTTCTCTTGGATATCTCAAAGACTTGTCAGACTGCACATGTCCAAAAATGAACTCATAATCTTATCACCCATTCCCTTACCCCATTATTTGTCTTACTCTAAAACTAACTCATCAATGTAATTGCATTCAGCTCTATGGATCGTCATTGCAGTTCCCAGAGAATTCATTCACATAGGCTATAATGTGAATGCTGCCCTCTGGAATTGAACAATATGGCAACCCTATTTTTCCAGTGTCCTCTCTCTCAGGAAATAGCAGAACCAACTGCACAAGCCAGACACCTGTCAAAACTGAAAAACACAAAACCTAGGTTCACACTCATATCTCTCTTTCTCTCTCCTCCAGCTCATCTAGTCACTGACTCTCATTCATTTAGCCTCTTAAATTGCCCTTAAATGAATCCACTTCTTACCAAACCCATCACCACTACTCCTCTCTAATTCAAGTTACTATTATCTCTGATCTGAATTATTGCAGTAGATTCCTAATGCTAATTTTAGTATCTTAAAACTTTTTAAATATAAATTTATTTATTTTAATTGGAGGCTAATTACTTGTAGTGGTTTTGCCATACATTGACATGAATCCACCGCAGGTGTATATGTGTTCCCCATCCTGAACTCCCCACCCACCTCCCTCCCCATCATATCCCTCTGGGTCATCCCAGTGCACCAGCCCCAAGCACCCTGTCTCATGCATTGAACTTGGACTGGCGATTCGTTTCGCATATGATAATATACATGTTTCAATGCCATTCTCCCAAATCATCCCACCCTTGCCCTCTCCCACAGAGTCCAAAAGACTGTTCTATACATCTGTGTCTCTTCTGCTGTCTCGCATATAGGGTTATTGTTACCATCTTTCTAAATTCCATATATATGCATTAGTATACTATATTGGTGTTTTTCTTTCCAGCTTACTTCACTCTGTATAATCGACTCCAGTTTCATCCACCTCATTAGAACTGATTCAAATGTATTCTTTTTAATGGCTGAGTAATATTCCATTGTGTATATGTACCACACCTCTCTTATCCATTTGTCTGCTGATGGACATCTAGGTTGCTTCCATGTCCTGGATATTATAAACAGTGCTGCGATGAACATTGGGGTACACATGTCTCTTTCAATTCTGGTTTCCTCAGTGTGTATTCCCAGTAGTGGGATTGCTGGATCATACGGCAGTTCTATTTCCAGTTTTTTAAGGAATCTCCACACTGTTCTCCGTAGTGGCCGTACTAGTTTGCATTCCCACCAACAGTGTAAGAGGGCTCCCTTTTCTCCACACCCTCTCCAGCATTTATTGCTTGTAGACTTTTGGATAGCAGCCATTCTGACTGGCGTGAAATGGTACCTCATTGTGGATTTGATTTGCATTTCTCTGATAATGAGTCATGTTGAGCATCTTTTCATGTGTTTGTTAGCCATCTGTATGTCTTCTTTGGAGAAATGTCTATTTAGTTCTTTGGCCTATTTTTTGATTGGGTCGTTTATTTTTCTGGAATTGAGCTGCAGGAGTTGCTTGTATATTTTTAAGATTAATTCTTTGTCAGTTGCTTCGTTTGCTATTATTTTCTCCCATTCTGAAGGCTGTCTTTTCACCTTGCTAATAGTTTCCTTTGTTATGCAGAAGCTTTTAAGTTTAATTACATCCCATTTGTTTATTTTTGCTTTTATTTCCAATATTGTGGGAGGTGGGTCATAGAGAATCCTGCTGTGATTTATGTCGGAGAGTGTTTTGCCTATGTTTTCCTCTAGGAGTTTTATAGTTTCTGGTCGTACGTTTAGATCTTTAACCCATTTTGAGTTTATTTTTGTGTATGGTGTTAGAAAGTGTTCTAGTTTCATTCTTTTACAAGTGGTTGACCAGTTTTCCCAGCACCACTTGTTAAAGAGATTGTCTTTTCTCCACTGTATATTCTTGCCTCCTTTGTCGAAGATAAGGTGTCCGTAGGTGCATGGATTTATCTCTGGGCTTTCTATTTTGTTCCATTGATCTATATTTCTGTCTTTTTGCCAGTACCATACTGTCTTAATGACTGTGGCTTTGTAGTAGAGCCTGAAGTCAGGTAGGTTGATTCCTCCAGTTCCATTCTTCTTTCTCAAGATGGCTTTGGCTATTCGAGGTTTTTTTGTATTTCCACACAAATTGTGAAATTATTTGTTCTAGCTCTGTGAAAAACACTGTTGGTAGCTTGATAGGGATTGCATTGAATCTATAGATTGCTTTGGGCAGTATACTCATGTTCACTATATTGATTCTTCCAACCCATGAACATGGTATATTTCTCCGTCTATTTGTGTCCTCCTTGATTTCTTTCACCAGTGTTTTATAGTTATATATATATAGGTCTTTTGTTTCTTTAGGTAGATATATGCCTAAGTATTTTATTCTTTTCATTGTAATGGTTATAGCTTAAAACTTTCAAGTTTCTTTCCTTAAAATGGGGACTTCTTAACATGACCTACAAAACCTTTTCTGACCTAGCTGCTACCTACTGCTCCAATCTCATCTTGCATCATATTCCCTTCATTTTCTCAGCTCCAGACTTACCAACTTTCTTTCAATCCCTGGCCTTCTCCATACTCTGTTCTACAGCAGGAGCTCTGCATACGCTATTTTCTCTATCTGGGATCTCTTCCTTCCCCTCCTTACCTACTTAACTTTACCAAATCCACTTCCATTTAATTCTTCAAAGTTTAGAATAATTATCTTTTCCTCGTGGGGGCATTTCTTGACCAATTCACCAGGTTTAAATCCTACTATAGTAAGCTTTCATTGCATTACCTCTCCTACTTTGTTTTTATTAGAAATTCAATTTTATATTTATTTTCTCATCTGATTAATGGTTATGTCCCCACTAAAATGTAAGCTCTCTAAGGGTGAAGACTATGTCTGTTTTTACCCATTATTGTTTTACCAGAACCCAGCACAGTACATGGCATATATCAGATCATTTATTAAATTAGTTAATTAATTTCTAAGAAGGAAATGATTCACTGGAGCTAGATTAAGCTTGTATCCACAGAGGAGGAAGGTCAGACTAACAAGGCTGGGGACCTGGTAAAAGTGTAAAATGGCAAACAAATAATTATGATTTAAAAGGGAACTAAAAACTAGTCAGGTACCAGGACACAAAGTAGAAAACAGCACAGTGTTTGGCTTAAGAAATAAGTCTACTCTGATGGGAGACACATGAGGTGAAAAGGCAAGAGGTCTGGATCCCAGCTGAAAGTAGCATCTATTAAGTGTACAACACACACACACACACATCTGGCTGACCCTCTTGTACTTCAAATTCAATATGCCCAAAAGTAAGCCAACCATATTCACAAATACCCTCTAAAGTGTTCTTACCTGTGCATTTCCTATGTCAGTGAATGGTGCTACCATCCTCAGAGTTACCTCATCCCCAAATTTAGGAGATATCCTTTATTCTAACACATTTCTCAAACCTCACATCTTAATCACCAAGATCACCCGATCTAACTTCTAAATATACCTTAAATCTATCCATTTCTCCCCATTTTTACAGCCACTAATCAATTAAAACTCTCACCATATTTGGTTATTATAAAAACCTCATAAATGGTTGTCTCCCTGCATATTCATGCATCCCACTCATCTATTCTTCACACTACAATCAGAATCATCCTTCGAAAATGAGAATGCTGTATCACATGTCTGAAACTCCCTCTTGCCTTTATACTAAAATTCACCCTCTGAAGCTTGATAAAAGCTGTCTTTTGCACCTTGAACAACCTATGATTCCTCATCCCTAATCACTGAGCATTAGCACCTAAATTCCAGTCACACTTAACTAGTTTTAGTTGCAGAATGTCTGGGGCTGATTTTAAAGTTTTCTTATGCTTCCATGCCCTTGTAATGCATCTCCCTTAGCCTAAAATATTAAGTCCACCCTTAGTCTCCTTCTCCACTCTCTAACATTTTTATCTAACTCATACTAATACTCCTAATCCTTGTCATATCTAGTTAATTCTCACCTATCTCAGTTCAAAAGTCACCTCCATTGGAAGGCCTTCCTAACACCTGGTTCCCATAGCCTCTTTTTCTCATGTTCATCAGTCACACGATCTATCTTCCTCTCTGGTCAGCCTCAAACACTAAGAGGTAAACACCATGAGGGGAGACAAGATGTCTTATAAATCTTATTCATCACTGACAGAGAACAATGGCATAGCAGCTAGCCATTCAAAAAATATTTGACTAATTAACAACCAAAATGAGCAACAACTTCTAATGACTTTTCCTTTCTTATTTCAGTCCAAATGCTTACACGGTTGCAGCTTTCCTCTTTCTCCTGATGCTACTGTTCTTCAGTATTCTCATTTTGAGCTACTTCCATTATATGAGGATTTATAAAAAACATATTTATGAACCACTGCACAAATCTAAAAGAAAAAAGAAGAAAAATTGAGAGAAATGAAAGTCTATTTACTATGAATGTAGAAAATGTATATATACTTACATGGAGAGTGTATTTTGACCAAGAAATATTAAGTATAAGCTCATAGTATTATCAAATTCAAAATCTGAAAATTGTTCTCAAATTATCCTAAACAGGAATATTTTCATATATAATGTATGTTATTAAATTAACCCTTAGTGTGTTCACTTTTATCTTAAGATAGTCTATATAGTTTTAAATAGCTTTAAAAAAATTTTTTTGTATAGCTGTGTTCTCTTGCTCTTTCTCACCTAGCTTCCTTGATTCAGCATTGTGATTTTGAAATTAATCCATGTTTTTGCATGAATCTATAATTCTTTTTATTGCTAAGTGTTCTGTTGTACTGTTGCTTAACTTATCGGTTAACATTTGAGATTTTTTTCTAGGTTTAGACTCTTAGAAATAAAACTGCTATGAATAGTTTTTTATAGGTCGTTGTGTGAACATAGATTTTAATTTTTCTTGGGGAAACACTTAGGAAATGGTTCATTCATATGGTAGATATGTCTTTTTTGGAAACTGACAAACTGTATTCTAAATTTTGTTTTTTCTCAGAATAAATGAGAGTTTTAGTTTTTAAAAATTTTTAAACTTTAAAAACTACCTAAATTTGGCTATTACACTCCTTCCTAAGAATGAAAGTAAATTTTTGAAAGTATATAAATGTGTCAAATATTATTTTGCATAAAACTTTTCATATGAACCTTATAAAGCTGTAGTTAATTTATGTATAAAAGACTTAATAAATATGTGAATTTAAATAGTCTGTCAAAGATATATATGAAATATAACTTATAATATTGAAAATAGGAAGCTAATGCTCTATGTCTTAATTTTAAGTTTTCAAATTTTATTCTGATGCTCAAAATAAGCTTCTTAAGTTGTCCAAACATGACCACAGCTTTCTAAACAATTAATATTCGAAGAATGAAGATCCAACTAGAGGAGAATGATCAAGAGCTTGTGTGTGTGTGTGTGTGTGTGTGTGTGTGCTTAAAAGAACTGACTTATGGAGGAAAAGCAGAAGATACATGGTATGCTGAGCTTTAGCTGTGCAGGGCCCACCCGGGGGGAGGTACCATAGTCCATGTTCTTCATTCCCTCCTTGGACTTTAATTTCATAAACTTATTTCTTTCCCCTCACCAAATAGTGGGGGAAAGTATTGCTTCATGTGATTGTGGAGGCTAGCTAGACAAGTCTGAAAGCCATAGCACAGACATCGGGAATGGAAGATGAGGAGCAAGATGGGACTTGCTATTTGATTTGATGGGACAAATCAAAGCTATTTCCATATATAGAATTTCTCATTTTACTAAGATCAGGAAAGACAGGGATACCTCCTGTTCATCACTGTTTTGAAGGTTCTTATATTACAAGAGGAAAATAATCATTACAAATACGAGGAGAAAGGAGATAATTAATTTCAATAATTAATTATATGCCTGCTGCTGCTGCTGCTAAATCGCTTCAGTTGTGTCTGACTCTGTGCGACCCCATAGATGGCAGTCCACCAGGCTCCGCCATCCCTGGGATTCTCCAGGCGAGAACACTGGAGTGGGTTGCCCTTTCCTTCTCCAATGCATGAAAGTGAAAAGTGAAAGTGAAGTCGCTCAGTCGTGCCCGACCCTCAGCGACCCCATGGACTGCAGCCTTCCAGGCTCCTCCGTCCATGGGATTTTCCAGGCAAGAGTACTGGAGTGGGGTGCCATTGCCTTCTCCGAATTATATGCCTAGGAAACCCAAAATTAGGAACAAGAATTCCTAGAATAAGACCATTTGATGGCTCGATATGAGATAAATATTTAAAATTCAATACCTTTTCTCTATAATATTTATATAACAGTTTGTTAGCAATAGAAATGATAAAAATTATTCATTATAGTGACAAGTTACACAGAATTAAATTTAACATGAAAGGTATATGCCATACATGAAAAACATCTTTAAAAGGTTTATTGAAAGGGGTTTTGAAACGAGATCTGATAGAAATGTTTGATGGAAAAAAGAAAGAAAATGATCCAATTTAAAATGAGCAAAAGATATCATCATTTCACAGAAGAGCATATTCAAATAGCCAATAAACATATTAAAAACTTTTTTTTACTGTGTACTATGTGTCAGAAACTGTCCCAATGATTTATCTAATACTCTTCAACCATACTATGCAATGGGAACTATTATTATCCCATTATAGAGACAAGGAAACTGCCACAGAGAGGGTAAATAATTTTTCTAAGGTCACACAGCTGGTAAGTGAAGTCTCAGGCAGACTGGCTCCAAATCAGGTGCTTATCCACCAAGGATGTTCAATCACACCAGCAGTCAGAAAGATATAAACCAAAGTTACAGTGAGGTTACTTTTCTTGCCTGACAGCAAAAACTCAGAAGGATAACACTTTTGGGAAGGAATGAGAATCAGGGATGAGAAAAAATAAAATTCAGCATTTCTGAAGGAAAAGTGAATTTTTAAAGCTTTTTTGGAAAACAATCTAGCAAGATCAATTAAAAATATTAATCCTCTTGGGCCCACTCTTAGAAATTGGAAGTTTATCCATGAGTTAGGAAGACCAACATATACATACAATCAAATAGTTTTATAAACGTGCTGTACTAGTTGCTCAGTCATGTCTGAGTCTTTGCGACCCTGTGGACTGTAGCCTGCCAGGTTCCTCTGTCCACGGGGATTCTCCAGGCAAGAATACTGGAGTAGGTAGCCATGCCCTCCTTAGTTTCATATACATCAATGTGTGTATACACACACACACACACACACACATATACACAGAATTATATATATATATACACACACACATATATATACTCAGAATTATATATATATATATACACACACACACACATACATACACATACATATACAGAACGCTAGAGGGAGAATTAATGTCTATCAGCAGGTGAACGGTTGAGTAAATGATTGTTCATTGACCATATTGATCAGTGTGTTGATTTAGAAGATTTTCTGCAAGATTTCGTTAAATGAGAAAAGCAAGCAGCAGGGAAGTCTTTATAGTATGATCCCATTATATAAATGAAACAAAAGTTCTGATATGAGAACACAGGAAAAGGTATGGAAAGGTACACAGCATTTTGTGTACATCGTGTGCATATGTATGTCTGTACACTGTGGGAGGGGGAGAAGGGATGAATCAAGAGATGTAGAGAGGGAAGATGTAAAAACTCTCAAAACTGGAGAAGAAGGAAAACAATAGAAAAATAGCATGGAGATTTTTCTCTCTATGTAAAATGATGTGTCTGCATAAAGACAAATGAAAGAGTGACTGTCAACAAACTAAGACCCAGTGCAGCCAATAAATAAAAATAAATATTAAAAAAAGAAACGAAGATTGGAGATGGGGGCATGCTGAGAGAGTAGCTCAGCTCACAAAGGGCAAAGGGAGTGTTTCGAGTAAGAGGTGAAATGAACCAGTAGTTTGAGCCCTCAGTAGGAGGTGTTGCTGCTGCTGCTAAGTTGCTTCAGTCATGTCTGACCCTGTGCAACCCCAGAGACGGCAGTCCACCAGGCTCCCCCGTCCCTGGGATTCTTCAGGCAAGAACACTGGAGTGGGTTGCCATTTCCTTCTCCAATGCATGAAAGTGAAGTCGCTCAGTCATGTCTGACTCTTAGAGACCCCATGGACTGCAGCCTACCAGGCTCCATGGGATTTTCCAGGCAAGTACTGGAGTGGGGTGCCATTGCCTTCTCCGAGGAGGTGTTATGATGTGTTTAATGAAGAGTGCCTGCCTCTCCCCACACCTGTAGTTTGTTCAGCTGGGTTAGAGGAGAGGAAGGCCACAGTGAGGAAGAGAAACAAAGCAGCTGGGCACACCAAAAAAGAATTTTGGAACTTTGTCCACAACCTAAGGACAGTCATGCACACAGCATTTACTGTCACTCAACACTGCCTGGCAATTCAACACTATTTCCCTAGTATATTTGTATTCCCTATTTAATACTTTCTCTCTCTTCAAATGAAATGGCAACCCACTCCAGTATTCTTGCCTGGAGAATCCCAGGGACGGGGGAGCCTGGTGGGCTGCCATCTATGGGGTCGTACAGAATCGGACACGACTGAAGCGACTTAGCAGCAACAGCTCCCTTCAAATTCCCTATATCCCACCCCTCCCCAATTCTCCAGTGATCATCTTGCCTCTTATTCATTGAGAAAATCAAAACAAATCAGAAAAGAACTGCCTTCATTTGTCTTCTATACCTTCCATGCCATCATATGCACCTTATATGCTGTCAGTACAGATAAAGCATCGCTCCAACTAAAGGCCAACCCCTCATTTATGCATTGGATCTCTTTCCCTTCTTACCTCACCCATGGAAATCCCCCCTCTCCTACATTATCAATTTCTCTCTTTCTACATACAAATGTACTTTGGTACTTGACATCATGGATGTCTAAAAGGGATCTCCAACTTAAAATGACCAAACCTTAAGTCTTCTTCTCTTCCTCACTTGCTCTTCCCAATTATCATATCTTATAAATGGCACCATCATCCACACAATTTTTGAAGTCAAAAATCTAGAAATTATCCTAGAGTAGTCTCTAACAAACTTAACATCCAATCCATTAGCAAGTCCTGTAGACTCTGCTTCCAAAATATTCAAATTAATTTCTTAGATGTTCCTCACTACCCCAATAACCAAGCCACCTTTTGGCATGCACTTGTGGAATAGCTTCCTAATTGGTTGAAACAATTAGCTTTGCTGTTCCCTTTGTCTCCTGATATTTGTAGGGTTGATTTTTTTGTCATTCAGATCTGAGCTTAATCAATCTGATTTCGGTATTGACCATGGCAATGTCCAGATGGTCAATACCGAAATCAGATTGATTATATTCTTTGCAGCCAAAGATGGAGAATTTCTATACAGTCAGCAAAAACAAGACTGGGAGCTGACTGTGGCTCAGATCATGAACTCCTTATTGCCAAATTCAGACTTAAATTGAAGAAAGTAGGGGAAACCACTAGACTATTCGGGTATGACCTAAATCAAATCCCTTATGATTATACAGTGGAAGTGACAAATAGATTCAAGGGATTAGATCTGATAGACAGAGTGCCTGAAAAACTATGGATGGAGGTTCATGATATTGTATAGGAGGCAGAGATCAAGACCATCCCCAAGAAAAAGAAATGCAAAAAGGCAAAATGGTTGTCTGAGGAGGCCTTACAAATAGCTAAGAAAAATAAGTGAAAGGCAAAGGAGAAAAGGAAAAATATACCCATTTGAATGCAGAGTTCCAAAGAATAGCAAGAAGAGATATGAAAGCCTTCTTCAGTGATCAATGCAAAGAAATAGAGGAAAACAACAGAATGGGAAAGACTCTTCAAGAAAATGAGAGATACCAAGGGAATATTTCATGCAAAGATGGGCACAATAAAGGATAGAAATGGACCTAACAGAAGCAGAAGGTATTAAGAAGAGGTGGTAAGAATACACAGAACTATACAAAAAAGATCTTCATGACCCAAATAACCACAATGGTGTGCTCACCCACCTAGAGCCAGACATCCTGGAATGTGAAGTCAAGTGGGCCTTAGGAAGCATCACTATGAACAAAGCTAATGGAGGTGATGGAATTCCAGTTGAGCTATTTCAAACCCTAAAAGATGATGCTGTTTAAGTGCTGCACTCAATATGCCAGCAAATTGGGAAAACTCAGCAGTGGCCACAGGACTGGAAAAGGTCAGTTTTCATTCCAATCCCAAAGAAAGGCAATGCCAAAGAATGTTCAAACTACCACACAATTTCACTCATCTCACACGCTAGCAAAGTAATGCTCAAACTTCTCCAAGCCAGGCTTAAACGGTTCGTGAACTGTGAACTTCCAGATGTTCAAGCTGGATTTAGAAAAGGCAGAGGAACCAGAGATCAAATTGCCAACATCTGTTGGATCATTGAGAAAGCACGAGAGTTCCAGAAAAACATCTGCTTCATTGACTATGCTAAAGCCTTTGACTGTGTGGATCACAATCAACTGTGGAAAATTCTTCAAGAGATGGGAATACCAGACCACCTGACCTGCCTCCTGAGAAATCTGTATGCAGGTCAAGAGGCAACAATTAGAACTAGACATGGAACAGACTAGTTCCAAATAGGGAAAGGAGTATGTCAAGGCTGCATATTGTCACCCTGTTTATTCAATTTATATGCAGAGTACATCATGTGAAATGCCGGGCTGGATGAAGCACAAGCTGGAATGAAGATTGCCAGGAGAAATATCAATAACCTCAGATATGCAGATGACACCACCCTTATGGCAGAAAGTGAAGAAAAACTAAAGAGCCCTTTGATGAAAGTGAAGGAAGAGACTGAAAAAGCTGGCTTAAAGCTCAACATTTAGAAAACTAAGATCACAGCATCCACTCCCATCACTTCATGGTAAGTAGATGGAGAAATAATTGAAACAGTGAGAGACTTTATATTTTTGGGCTCCAGAATCACTGCAGGTGGTGACTGCAGCTATGAAATTAAAAGATGCCTGCTCCTTGGGAGAAAAGTTATGACAAACCTAGACAGCATATTAAAAAGCTGAGACATTACTTTGCCAATGGTCAGTCTAGTCAAAGCTATGGTTTTTCCAGTAGACATGTATGGATGTGAGAATTGGACTATAAAGAAAGCTGAGCGCCAAAGAATTGGTGCTTTTGAACTGTGGTGTTGGAGAAGATGCTTAAGAGTCCCTTGGACTGCAAGGAGATACAGTCAATCCTAAAGAAAATCAGTCCTGAATATTGATTGGAAGGACTGATACTGAAGCTGAAGCTCCAATACTTCGGCTACCTGATGTGAAGAACTGACTCATTGGAAAAGCCCCTGATGCTGGGAAAGATTGAAGGTGGGAGGAAAACCAGACAGAAGATGAGTTGGTTGGATGGCATCACCGACTGGATGGACAGGAGTTTGAGTAAACTCCAGGAGTTGGTGATGGACAGGAAGGGAAGCCTGGAGTGCTGCAGTCCATAGGGTCGCAGAGTTGGACAGGACTGAGCAACTGAGCTGAACTCAACTCTGAGCTTAAACCTCAGCAGCTTACGGAGACCTTCCCACTGCAGCCAATATAAGGTTACTCTCAATCACTTCAT
This sequence comes from Bubalus bubalis, assembly GCF_019923935.1. NCBI lineage: Eukaryota > Metazoa > Chordata > Mammalia > Artiodactyla > Bovidae > Bubalus > Bubalus bubalis. The sequence continues at coordinate 48,576,362 of NC_059161.1, forward strand.
CCTATTTTAACTCTCTACAAAGCATATTTTGCTCGTCCTCCCTATTGTTTACGCCATAGTCCCCAGGGCCTACATCACTGCCTGGTAAAGGCAGGTACACAACCAATATTTTTTGAATGAATGTAAAAGCACCTACTGTGTCCCAGGGTTGTGCTAATCTATGAGCACTGTGCTGTCTTCCCATTGCAGCAGGGTAGTTTCATAAAATGTAAAATTCCACATTGAGAATTAACTGGATGCATGTTATACCCCTTCTCCTGCCAGTAACCCACCTTCCTTCTCCTGCCAGTAACCCACCTTCCTCTATTTTTCTCCCCTTGCAAAATAAAAAATAATAGTGAGGAGGGACTTGGAAAACAGGGTCATCAATGTAGTCTTTTGCCACATTCGTAAGGCTTCATCAAGCTCAACGCGACAGAAACCAATTGCAACAGTAACGGATAAAAGAAGCAGATGGACAACCTCAAGGCCCGCAAGGACGGACTGCAAGGCAAGGGCGCACACCGCAAGCACTGCATGCTGGGAGCTGTAGTCGGGCTAAGCCTGGCTAGCAGGACCTGGCCCCTGCAGCATGCTAGAAACTGTAGTCGACAGCTGGAAACGCACCGCAAGGAAGGACCGCAGTTGAGACTCCGCCTCTGAGCTTCCTCATTGCATGCTGGGAATTGTAGTCTTTCTGGGAACACGCTCCTCCCGGGCGGAAAAGTACCAAGGTTGCGCCATCTTAGGTGCGAGTGCGGCAGTGGAGTCTAGAGCACAGGCGGGCCCAGCCCCGGCCGGCCCCGCCCCCGGGAGCCCGGCGCCCGCCCCTTGCTCGGGCCCCGCCTTCCCCCACGTGTCTGCCGCCGGGGGAGGCGCTTGAGCCGGAGCGGGCCGCCAGCGGTCCGGCACCTTAGGCGCAGAGGGTCCTGTCGGCGGCGCCCGGGAGCGAGTAGCTTCCCGATGCTTCCGCCCTGGCTCCCGCCGGCCGGGCTGTGCGCTTAGGGCCCGGCTCCGGCCCCCTGAGGCGTCCGCGTGGGTGAGAACGGCTTCGGCCCCGCGGAACGGAGCGGCTGGAGCGCGAGGCGGCGGCCACCGGGAGGAGGATGGGGGCTAACCAGTTAGTGGTGCTCAACGTGTACGACATGGTGAGTACGGCGCCGGCGCCCGAGCCCGGCCCCGGCCGGCATTCTCTCGCCGGTGGGTTCGGACCCGGCCCCTCGCGTTTCCAGCTTGGCGTCGCCGCCTCCCGCTTGGTTCACCGGGGTTGGGGGAGGGGACGATTATTTTTTTAATCCCTGCAAACGTCTACGCGCTTGTTAGCTTTTCCCGGTCTGCCCCGGGGCTTTGGCCAAGACTCGGTTCGCCTCGAACCTCCCTCGTGCCCTGACTTGGCCCGGACCCTGGGCTGGGCCCGACCTTCTGGCTGATGAGCAGTTGCCTTTCCGCGAAGCTTGGGTCGCAGGTCGGACTACCCACTCCATCACCGGAACTCCAGGGCAACCCCGCTTCTCCCACCCCAGTTGCCCGCTCCGCCGAAGCAGCCCGTCTTCAAAAACTCCCAAGCCCCTCCAAGTCCAGAAAGTCACCGCTTGTCGACGCCAGTGCTAGAGTCTCTTTAAAGGTGAACAGGAGCCAACACACCCTAGCCTCCAAGGCAAGCTCATTAAAATGAATGAGGCTAAAATTTATCCAGAAAATAGCCCAGCTGAATTATTTAGGGGTTCATGGCGGTACTCCTTTCCTAGATTCTGGAGACGTCTTACCAGGTGATGCAACAGGTATCTGACGTGGCCGCAGGAGCGGGAGAGGAGAACGGGTTTGTTATGTCATCTAACTTTTGGAGTACTGCGAGCACACAGGAATGGGTCCAGACGTTGGTTTGCGTTATAATCGCCACTGAAATAACCGGTACACAGTTGCTGTTGCAGTTAGATGCATGCTTGGGTTTGTTTCCTTTCGGTTGATTAGTTTTTGTTTTATAAGAGGTCACCTCCACTTGAGATGTTTAAAATTTCCTAAGTGGATTGACAAGTGAAAAAGTCCCCAGCATTGTTTTTGTTGGCTTAAAGATGAAGAAGAGCCAAGATACGGGAGGTTAGGAGTCTTGGTTCTCACTCACAGATCTCAACTTTGTGTTCCCTTGTATTGTTTTTAAGTTTTTAAATTTGCACTGTAACCTCTTGGGTAGGAAGGAATTCCTATGCCTCAATCTGGGAATTATGTGAGAAGGCCATAGAGACTGCTTGGGACCTGAGGAGAGTACTCCTTTGAATTTGCATATGAACTTGGAGCTGAAAGGAGATAGGTTAGCATACTGAGAAGAATGGAGTATGATAGGAAAAAGTTCCAGAGAGGAATAATCAGAACCAGAGATTTTAAAAGAGCATGGTACTTTGAAGTCTTTGGCCTATGTCACTGGTTAAGAAATAATTCTCTAGATCTAAACTTTTTGTGCATAGCTGTGGAAGCCTTGATTTTTCAAGAATTTTATTGCCCTTTTACTCTTTCTGCCCAGTCCTCCTTGAGTTATCTGAATTTGGTTTCTTATTTATTCATGCAGATTGTTACACACCATCTCTCAGGATATATTCTGCTCTTGAGAGCACAGTATACATTTTCTTCTAGGTTGTTAAACCCCTTTATACATCAGGATTATGCAGTGGCCAGAGGGCCAGTTGCATTGCCTAAAAGAAATCTGTGAAAGTAGAGGAAGAGAACATTTTGCTTTTTTAATAAAACTGGAGATACATTCTTTGCCTTATAATGGGCTTCTTTACACTTTAGGTAGTCTATGAATAACAGAAATCATTGCTATGTGGTAAACGTAGGAAAAGCTAGAGATGATTCTCAAACCAGTATGTTTTGAAGGGAGGAGTGTTCTGAAAGATCTTTAAAATGTTAACTAGATAACAAAGATATTATTCTTCATATACCTTTTGTGAAGTAGGTAGTTGCAAAGTAAATAGAGAAAAAGGTACCTGCCCAGAGAGCTACAAATAGAATCTAGAATTTCTAGACCACAGTCTGTTTCATTATTTTTTCTACTGAATAGTTCCTGTGTTTATTTCTTATATATTGCTTTTTCCTGTCAACAGGAGGAGCATGTGAATGTTTATCAGAAATGGTAAATAGCTGAGTTACTAGACTTCTAATAAACTTGAGTTTATATGTTCTCCTGAGGGCTTTTGGTCTGTAAGTAAGTGTCTTATGTCAGTAACTCAGCAACCTACAGTTATTTAGTTAGAACCCTGAAAAAGTCACAAAAATGAATGAATTATGCTTTCTTCTGTAAGGAATTTAGAGTGTCATAGGGGAGGTACACCAGTGGTAACAATTCAGAACAATGCCATGGTTTTGATAAGAGCAGAACAAGATGCCAAGAAGACAGTGCTCTTGTAGGATCATGGAATGCTGAAAAATAAAGGGGGAAAACCCTGAAGAATGGAGAATTTCCACAGGCAAGGAATAGTCAGCACGGACAGACTGGCAGGAGGAGGAAAGCACAGGTTGTATTTGGAAAATCCAGTGTAGCTAGAGTGTAGGAGGCATGAGAGGAGACAAAACTTTCAGTTTGGCTAGAATTTTTATTAGTTTAGGGCTGAGGGGATGGTCTGTGAGCCAGGGGGAACCATTTAAAGTTTTCGAGGTGAGGAGCAGTGTAGTTGGAGTTATGTTTTAGAATCAAGACCAGTGGATTGAGGTATAAATTTGTAGCTATTATACTCATTTTTTCTCAAGTCGGTTTTGGTTTTTGAAGCATCTTTGCTTGATGTCAAGGGCAAATTCCTTTTATCTTTGGTAGTACTTCCTATTCATCATAAATGCCTTTGATGAGGATTGCTGTGGTCTGTCGGTACAGGCCTGGTACATCAGCTGTCTATCTCGTCTAGACTTTGTAAGCGTGAAAATCAGCCTTTGATTTGTGCTTCCAGCCACTGTTCATAGGCACCTCTTGCGGTATATCCTTGTTCCTCTTTCTCTGTAAGACTGTTGCCTGCTCTAGTTGACTGTGTTTTTCCTGTTCAGTAGACTGGGAGCTGCTGATGATTTCTTTTCTTCCATAACTCTGTTACATGTATTTTGGGAATGAGGTTATTCACATATTGCTAATTTACTGGCATACATAGTAAAGCAAGTGATTCAGGTTAGCTTCAATTGCTGGGCCAGTTTCTGGCAGTCACTTGTGCACAGGGTCTTCCTTTGTCACAGATCAGATTTTGTGCTGCTAAATGAATTTTTAGAAACCAAAAATATGCAGTAATATAATGATGTTTGTAGATTTCATTCTATAAACAATTTTCTTCCCGATTTTTAAGTAGTATCTGTACATCTTCAGAGTCATAGACACCTTCTAGGAGTCTTCAGATGAAGAAATTTTTGTCTGGACTCCATTCTTTTGATCCTCCTCCTCACCCCATTCATTGTACTTCTCCAAGAGAGTGAGGCCATTCAGGTATGACAGGATCTGACTCCCCGCACATCTGTAAATCTAATTCCGTCTTCTTGAAAGAGTTTCAGACTCACCTGAATATACTTCTAACCTAAGTGATTCCATAGTGTCTTTAAATCACATGTCCAGGAACAAACATTTTCGCCTTTCTCCTTTCCTGGCCTCAGGCCCCTTCCCCTTTCTCTACCCAGCCCTCCCTCCTACATGCACCCGTGGGCGTGCGCACACAAGTTTCCTGTGTTGTAATTTTATCTCGATAACTAGCATCTTCTGCTCAGTTTCCCAAGCCAACACCTTGGGAGTAAAACTTAAATTCCTTTTTATTACAAACCCTTCAAACCCTTCTTGTCTCTTAGTTTGGTTAATTTTATCTGGAAGTAAGAGAGAGCTTGACGATCAGTGGCTTAAACTGGAAGGATCCTTAATCCAGAGATTAAGCAGTCCCTGTATTAGTTGAGCAGCTCAGCCAAGTCAGCAAGGACCAAGACTTTTTCATCTTTTCACTCAGCTGTCCTCGGCATGTTGGCTTTTGTCCCTGCGTTGTCCCCTCGTCATTGTAACATGACTGTCATGCACCATAATGTCCTCATTCACTGAGCTGTGGAGACAGGTAGGTAGGACCTTTCTCCACATGCACCTCTCCTTTTAATAGTAGAAGGGAAAGACTTTGCCAGAGCCACCTTCCTTTCCTGAGAGATTGTCCAGAGTTGGCTCACAGTGACTGTGAGGAAGCTGAGAAGGAGGGTGTGTGGCTTTTCCAGCCTTTGTGGTGAGTTGTGAGTAGGCGGGTAGCTGGGAACCTGTGCTGTCTATCACATACTTCACTTTCTGAATATTCTTTAGTTCTCTTAGCCCCATTTCCACTATTGCTTCTCAAGTTCAGGCCCTCATTATCTCTGCTTTTGTAATAGACTTGTTATGAGTTTCAGTCTCAAATATTACTTCATTTTAATCCGTCTTTCCTTCTGTGACCAAAGTAATCTTCCTGAAACATAAATGATTGGTGCCATTCCTCTGCTTAAAATTCACCTATAAGATAAAGTCTAATAACTAAGGCCTTTTTTGGTGCACCTGACATTAAAAAAAACCTTTCCTACCAGTCCCCTGCTACCACTCCTCCAACTAATATTCACCCTTTATGCTCACACAATGAAATTTTTAAGTTATCCAAATAGGCTATACTGTAACCAATGTCTTTTACACATGCTGATCCTTCTGTGTGGAGTGTCCAATTGCAACGTTGCTCAGCTATTAATACAACCCCTGTCCTTCCGACTGTAGCTCAGCCTTTACTCATCAGACTTGCCTTAACTTCTGGGCCCTAGTTGTACTTTCTACACGTCTCGGTAACTGCATGTATTATCATTCTGCCCATCCCACTAGCCTGCAAGTTACTTGATTGTTGTTGTTCGGTCGCCCAGTTGTGTCCGACTCTTTGCTACGCCATGGACTGCAGCACACCAGGCCTCTCTGTCCCTCACCATCTCCTGAAGTTTGCCCAAGTTCATGTCCATTGTATCGGTGATGCCATCCAGCCATCTCATCTTCTGATGCCCTCTTCTGCCCTCAAGCTTTCCCAGCACCATAGACTTTTCCATTGTGTCAGCTTTTTGCATCAGATGACCAAAATAATGGAGTTTCAGCATGAGTCCTTCCAGTGAGTATTCAGGGTTGATTTCCCTTAAGATTGACTGGTTTGATGTCCTTGCATCCAATGGACTCTCAGGCGTATTCTCTACCACCACAGTTCAAAGGCATCAATTCTTCAGCACTCAGCCTTCTTTACGGTCCAGTCTCACAACCTTAACATGATCGCTGGGAAGGCCATTGCCTTGACATACGGACCTTTGTCCAAAGAGTAATGTCTCTGCTTTTTAACACACTGTCTAGCTTTGTCATAGCTTTCCTGCCAGGAAGAAAATGTCTTCTGATTTCAGGGCTGCAGTCACCATCCACAGTGATTTTAGAGCCCAACAAGAGGAAATCTGTGACTACTTCCACCTTTTCCCCTTCTTTTTGCCATGCAGTAAAGGGGCCGGAAATGGCACCCCACTCCAGTACTCTTGCCTGGAAAATCCCATGGATGGAGGTGCCTGGTGGGCTGCAGTCCATGGGGTCGTGAAGAGTCAGACACAACTGAGTGACTTCACTTTCACTTTTTACTTTCATGCATTGGAAAAGGAAATGGCAACCCACTCCAGTGTTCTTGCCTGGAGAATCCCAGGGACGGGGGAGCCTGGTGGGCTGCCATCTTTGGGGTTGCACAGAGTTGGACACGACTGAAGCAACTTAGCAGCAGCAGCAGCAGCAATGGGGCCGAATGCCGTGATCTTCGCTTTCTTAATATTTCATTTTAAGCTGGCTCTTTCACTCTCCTCCTTCACCCTCATCAAGAGGCTCTTTAGTTCTCTTCAGTCTCTGCCTTTCGGGTGGTATCCTCCTCATATCAAGGTTGTTGATGTTTCTCCCACTTGTTTTGATTCCAGCTTGTAACTCATCCAGCCTGGCATTTCTCAGTGTATAGATTAAACAAACATGGTCTCTACTGTTTATGTCCTTTATTGTGCCCATCTTTGAGCACAATGTTCCGTTGATATCTCCAATTTTCCTGAAGAGCTCTCTAGTCTTTCCCCTTCCGTTGTTTTCTTCTAGTTCTATGCATTGTTCACTGAAGAAGGCCTTCTTGTCTCTGTGCTGCTCTTAGGCACTCTGCATTGAGTTGGATGTACCTTTCCCTTTCTTTCTCCCTTGCTTTTCACTTCTCTTATTTCTTTGGCTATTTGTAAAGCCTTCTCAGATAACCACTTTGCCTTCTTCTTTTCTTTTCCTTTGGGATGGTTTTGTTTGCCTCCTGTACAATATTACGGACCTCCGTCCATAGTTCTTCAGGCACTCTGTCTGCAAGATACAATCCCTTGAATCTATTCATTAACCGTCACTGCATATTCATAGGGGATCTGATCTAAGTCATACCTGGCTGACCTAGTGGTTTTCCCTGCTTTCTTTAGGCCTGAATTTTGCTGTGAGAAGCTGATGATCTGAGCCACAGTCAGCTCCAGGTCTTGTTTTGGCTGACTGTATACAGCTTCTCCATCTTTGGCTACAAAGAATGTAATCAGTTTGATTTCAGTACTGGCCATTTGATGATGTCCATGTGTAAAGTCGTCTCTTGTGTTGTTGAAAAAGGGTATTTTCTATGACCAATACATTTTCTTGGCAAAATTCAGTTAGCCTTTACCCTGCTTCATTTTGTTCTCCAAGGCCAAACTTACCTGTTATTTTGGATATCTTTTGACTTCCTACTTTTGCATTCCAATCCCCATTGAACAGAACATCTTTTTTGGTGTTAGTTTTAGGAGGTCTTCTGGGTCTTCATAGAACCGATCAGCTTCTTTGGCATCAGTGGCAGGGGCGTAGACTTGGATTGCTCTAATGTTAAATGGCTTGTCTTGAAAATGAACCAAGATCGTTCTGTCATTTTTGAGGTGGCACCCAAGTACTGCATTTCAGACTCTTTTGTTGATTATAAGTGCTATTCCATTTCTTCTATGGGGTTCTTGCCCACAGTAGTAGATCATCTGAATTAAATTTGTCCATTCCCGTCCATTTTGGTTCACTGATGTGAACTAAAGATGTCGATGTTTTTTTCTTACCATCTCTGCTTGACCACGTCCAATTTATCTTGATTCATGGACCTAACATTCCAGTTCCTACGCAGTACCATTTTTTGCAGCATCGGATTTTATTTTCATCACCAGACACATCCATGACTGAGCGTCATTTCCACTTTGGCCCAGCCGCTCCATTCTCTCTGGGCTGTTAGTCGCCCAGGAGCATATTGGACACCTGCAGACCTGGGGGGCTCATCCTTCGGTGTCATGTCTTTTTGTCCTTTTATACGGTTCATGAGGTTCTAATGGAGCGGTTTGCCCTTCCCTCCTCCAGTGGGTTATGCCTTGTCTGAACTCTTCGTTAGGACCCGTCCATCTTGGGTGGCCCTACTCGGCAGGGCCCAATAGCTTCATCGAGTAATGCAAGTCCCTCTGGCACAGCAAGGCCGTGATCCATGAAGGGGAGTTACTTGACAGCATTGTACCGTCACCAGTGTTTAGAACAGGGCCTGTCACTAGAAGCTGTTCTGTAAGTAATATTTACTAAATGAATGGGATTCTAACTAGGCAGTTTTATTTGGAATGGTGCCAGTACTTAAATGGTATGAAAAAGTTATCTGATCCCTCTTCTCCTGTGTCAAATGCCTGTTTCTGGGGGTTTTTTTCCTGTACTTTTACTTAGTTTATTGTAGGATTTTAGCTTTATTGTTGGAATTGGGTGACCAAGAAGGGGAATAGGATAGGAAAAAATACAATTATTGTTCTATGGCGTAGCTTTTTTCGGGGGGAGGGGGGTTGTTTTAAACACTGTGGAACTAAACTGAAGAAATGTTCTTAACTGGTTTATTCTTTGAACTTGGGTGTTAGTCACTCCTTGGAAGATAATCCCTCCAAAAACATTGTCAGTATCTGATTAATAGGAAGTAATTCCTTTTTTTTTTTTAATTTTATTTTATTTTTAAACTTTACAAAATTGTATTAGTTTTGCCAAATATCAAAATGAATCTGCCACAGGTATACATGTGTTCCCCATCCTGAACCCTCCTCCCTCCTCCCTCCCCCTCCATACCATCCCTCTGGGTCATCCCAGTGCACCAGCCCCAAGCATCCAGTATTGTGCATCGAACCTGGACTGGCAACTCGTTTCATACATGATATTTTACATGTTTCAATGCCATTCTCCCAAATCTTCCCACCCTCTCCCTCTCCCACAGAGTCCATAAGACTGTTCTATACGTCAGTGTCTCTTTTGCTGTCTCATACACAGGGTTATTGAACTGGACTAAATTTTCTTGTACCAAGTATGCTTCTTGGACCAGTGACTCTCCTACCACTTGTTCTAAAAACAGTGACCCACAGGTCTAGCTTTAAAAAAAAAAAAAAAGGACAGTCATAAATCTGCCCTCTTATGTTATCCCTAACAGTATCCGCTCTTCTTTTTTCCTCCTTTTTTTGGGGGGCGGGGAGTGGTTTAGTATGTAAAAGAATCCAGTGCCTCTATATGTTTGTTTTACATTCCCACAATAACAAATTGCCCCAAACTTAGTGGTTTATGACAGTGCAGATTTATTCTCTCACACTTGCGTAGGTCAGATGTTCAGGTGGACTAGGCTGGTTCCTCTCCTCTGGGTCTCACAGGTTTGAAAGCAGGTCATCAGCTGGCCTAGGCTGCAGGGACAAATCTGCTGCTGAGTCTGTTAGAGTGTTAGGAAAATTCAGTTGCCTGCAGTTGTAGGGCTGAGGTCCCATTCCTTGCTGTTGTGTCAGCCAGGCCCCTCTCAGATGCTTAAAGCCTCTTGCATTCCTCACCTGCATCCTTCATCTTCAGACTGGCAATAATGCATTGAGTCCTTGTCACACTTTAGATAGCTCTGGCCTCCCCTTCTGCCACATCGATTCCACATCCATCCAGAGGAAGTTCTCTGCTTTTGTGGGGTTTTATAGATAGATGAGACCCATGAGGATATTCCAGGGGAATATGTATCTTGAGGGCTTCCCAGGTGGGTCAGATGATAAAGAATCTGCCTGCAATGCAGGAGACCCAGCTAGAGGAGACCCACGAGGGTATTCCAGGGAAGTATCTATCTTGAAGTCTATAACTTTACTTCTGAAAGTCCCTTTGCCATGTAACATAACATATTCATAGGTTCTGTAGACCAGGATCTAGACATCTTAAGAAGTCATTCTGCCTACCACACCATCTGTGAAAGACATTTTGTAAACCCCAAAATGTTCAGTGTTCCCTTTCAGCAGTCCTTTGACTTGCCATGGAATAAATGCTAACCTAGTAACTTAAAATGGAAAATCTGATGTTCAGTCGTCCCCCAGTATCCTTGGAGGAATTGGTTCCAGGCCCCACCCCAGATACCAAAATCTGCAGATGTTCAAATCGCATAGTTGGCCCTCCTTGTGCACAGATGCAGAAACTGGATTCAAAGGCCGACTATATTTATTGGGAAAAATAAAGTCTACATTTCAGGTGTTCCCATGTTGTTAAAAAGTCAAAGGTATTCAAAAAGTATGGAAGCTTTTTTGATTGACAGGTACTCAGATATTAAGGGTCCAAGCGTGTTGATGACTGCAGACCCTTCAGACCACAGTGGTGCGCTGCATGTCAGTCCCAGGGTCACGTGATGAGGGATAAAGTTAACAAAATAGAGTTTAGTGAAACTAACTTTAGAGCCTACTATTTTAGGTGAATTCTTTTGTTAAACAGATTTTTCTTAAGACAAGTTATACTTTCCATTTGTTGACTGTCAAGATTTTCTATAAGATATTTAAATTCCAAAGCACTATTATTGTTCGTATATCACCCAGTTGGGTGATATTAGATATTTTATTATTATATAAAGAGAAGACTGCCAAAATAATATTATTATTATTGTTGTTCAGTTGTTAAGTGGTTTGACTCTAACACCCCATGGACTGCAGCACACCAGGCTTCCCTGTCCTTCACTGTCTCCCAGAGTTTGCTCAAATTCATGTTCGTTGAATTGAGGATGCTATCTAACCGTCTCATCCTCTGCCTCCCTCTTCTCCTTTTGCCTTCAGTCTTTCCCAGCATCACCATCTTTTCCACTGAGTCTGCTCTTCGCATCAGGTGGCCAAAGTATTGGAGCTTCAATTTCAGCATCAGCCCAATGAATATTCAGAGTATTAAACTATGAGAAAGGCAGAGCAATTATAAAGGGAAACAAGATATGTGTAAAACAGTTTCATTTCTATTTATCTGGAATGTATTTTAGTATTTGACTGTGATAGTTCCTTACCCATGAAATGAAAACTCAAAAATTAACTAATTGACCCCACATTATTTGAAATAAAAGTCTCTCCTCACCAAATTGTGATGTCATCCTTATCATAATATTGAATTCTTGCCCATAGAGAATTGATTAGTCTCATTACTACACTATTTTAATTAATATAATTTTACAATATATTTAGTATATGGCTGGGCCAATTTCTGTTTATTATCATTCCAAAGTTTTCGTGGCTATTACTCATTTTCTTTTCTAGGACTACTTTGTAAGGCTCTGAAAAAATTCCAAACTTTTTTTGTCTCTCTCTCTTTAATTTTATTGAAGTATACCTGAAATTTATTGTCTTGATCATTTTTAGCTATGTAGTTCAATGTACATTCACATGGTTGTGCAACCAGTCTCCAGAGCTTTTTGTCATCTTTCAAAAGTGAAATTATACCCTTTAAACAACCATTTCCCACTTCCCCTTCCCCTCAGTCCCTGGTTATCACCGTTCTGCTTTCTTTGTCTATGAATAGACACCTCATACAAGTAGACTCGTGCAGTGTTTGGTTTTTTGTAACTGACCTATTTCTCTCTGCATCGTGTTCTCAGGGTTCATCCCTGTTGAGCACGTGTCAGTTTTTTCCTTCTCAAGGCTGAATAATAGTCCACACTTTGTGCATTTATCTGTCGATTGACGTTGTTTGCTTTCACTTTTTAGGTATTGGAAATAACGCTGCTGCGACTGTGGCTATACAAGTATCAGTTCCAGGTCTCTGCTTTCAGTCCCTTAGCTATATACCCCATAGCCCGTAAAACTTTTTAAAGATTCATAACATTTCAGCCACATGTTATCCCTAGAAAGGCTTCCACTAGCCTAAAATTACAGGAAGAGTTTATACTTTCATTCCCAAGTGAAAAGCCAGTGCTAATTAATGAACGATCCGTGAGTCCCCACGTTCATCGGAGGTACATGGTACATTTATCCTATCTTAAATTATCATTCTATATAAGTCTATTTCTTGACATTCTGTACTCTTCATTTATTTAGTTACCTCTTCCTGCACCATTACAGGTGTTTAATTGTAGTATTCTACTATGTTTTGATGACTGGTGATGAGTTTCTCATATTCTCCTTCAGAAGTCTCTTTTTTCCTCCACATACCTATTTTTCAAACAGAATTTAAACTCAGTTTATCAAAAAAGTCATTGAAAATTCAAACATAATGACACTAAATTTGTGAATAATTTTGGGGGAGAATAGATAGATTTACAATATTGAGTTTTTCCCGTAATAATAAGAGCTGACAGTTTTGTGTGTTTTCTGTCTGCCAACCATTGTAATAAGCCATTCTCTTGTATCCCTTTTGGTGAAACAGGCTTAGTTGAAGAGCCTGCTCAGACTCATGCCTTAAGTGGTAGAGCAGGGTTTTTTTTAATTAATTTATTTTAATTGGAGGCTAATTACTTTACAATATTGTGGTGGTTTTTGCCATACATTGACATGAATCAGCCACGGGTGTTCATGTGTCCCCCGTCCCAAAACCCTCTCCCACCTCCCTCCCCATCCCATCCCTCAGGCTTGTCCCAGTGCACCCGCTTTGAGTGCCCTGTTTCATGCATTGAACTTGGATTGGTCATCTATTTCACATATGGTAATATACATGTTTCAGTGCTATTCTCTCAAATAATCCCACCCTCGCCTTCTCCCACAGAGTCCAAAAGTCTGTTCTTTATATCCATGTCTCTTTTGCTGTCTTGCATATAGGGTCATTGTTACCGTTTTTCTAAATTCCATGCTAAGTCACTTCAGTTGTGTCAGACTCTGTGCAACCCCATAGATGGCAGCCCACCAGGCTCCCCCGTCCATGGAATTCTCCAGACAAGAACACTCGAGTGGGTTGCCATTTCCTTCTCCAATGCATGCAAGTGGAAAGTGAAAGTGAAGTCGCTCAGTCATGTCTGACTCTTTGCAACCCCATGGACTGCAGCCTACCAGGCTCCTCCGTCCATGGGATTTTCCAGGCAAGAGTACTGGAGTGGATTGCCATTGCCTTCTCCATCTAAATTCCATATATATTCATTAATATACTATATTGGTATTTTTCTTTCTGACTTACTTCACTCTGTATAATACGCTCCAGTTTCATCCACCTCATTAGAACTGACTCAAATGTGTTCTTTTAATAGCTGAGTAATATTCCACTGTGTATATATACCACAACTTTCTTTTTTTTGTTGTTGTTATTCAGATAAATTATTTTTTTTTAATTTTATTTTATTTTTAAATTTTACATAATTGTATTAGTTTTGCCAAATATCAAAATGAATCCGCCACAGGTATACATGTGTTCCCCATCCTGAACCCTCCTCCCTCCTCCCTCCCCATACCATCCCTCTGGGTCGTCCCAGTGCACCAAGCCCCAAGCATCCAGTATCGTGCATCAAACCTGGACTGGCAGCTCGTTTCATACATGATATTTTACATGTTTCAATGCCATTCTCCCAAATCTTCCCACCCTCTCCCTCTCTCTCAGAGTCCATAAGACTGTTCTATACATCAGTGTCTCTTTTGCTGTCTCGTACACAGGGTTATTGTTACCATCTTTCTAAATTCCATATATATGCGTTAGTATACTGTATTGGTGTTTTTCTTTCTGGCTTACTTCACTCTGTATAATAGGCTCCAGTTTCATCCACCTCATTAGAACGGATTCAAATGTATTCTTTTTAATGGCTGAGTAATACTCCATTGTGTATATGTACCATAGCTTTCTTATCCATTCATCTGCTGATGGACATCTAGGTTGCTTCCATGTCCTGGCTATTATAAACAGTGCTGCGATGAACAGTGGGGTACATGTGTCTCTTTCCCTTCTGGTTTCCTCAGTGTGTATGCCCAGCAGTGGGATTGCTGTGTCATAAGGCAGTTCTATTCCCAGTTTTTTAAGGAGTCTCCACACTGTTCTCCATAGTGGCTGTACTAGTTTGCATTCCCACCAACAGTGTAAGAGGGTTCCCTTTTCTCCACACCCTCTCCAGCATTTATTACTTGTAGACTTTTGGATCGCAGCCATTCTGACTGTATACCACAACTTTCTTACCCATTCATCCACCAGTGGACATCTAGGTTGCTTCCATGTCCTAGCTATTGTAAACAGTGCTGTGATGAACACTGGGGTACATGTGGATAGAGCAATTTTGAACCAAGAGCTCTGACACTAAAATCTGTGCCATTAACCACCATATAGCACCCCTCATCCATGGAAAGTGCTATATTTCTCTTTATTTGTCCTAATCTTACACACATCAATAAACTAAGTTTCATTATGCTCTTCGGAACCCATGAATGGGTAGTGATTTTTAAACATCCCTTACATCCTCATCCTTTTTTGTAAATGATTTTGTAAATGGTTGGTTTTATGTGTCAACTGGATATAGAGAGCCCGGTTTTCAGTCAAGCAGCAGTCTAGGTATTGCTGTGAAAATATTTTCTAGATTTGGTAAATATTTAAATCAGTAGACTTTGAGTAAAACAGATTATCCTCCGTAATGTGGGTGGGCATCATCTAATCAGTTGAAGACCTTAAGAAAAAAGACCAAGATCCTTTCAAGAAGAAGGAGTTCTGCGTCATACGGCTGTAATGTCACTTCTTCCCGCCTCTCTAGCCTGCTGTCCTGTCCTGCAGGTTTCATGCTTGCCATCCCCCACAATTACATGAGTCAGTTTCTTAATAATCACTTCCTTACTCCCACCGCCCCATCCAAGTTAGATTTTGTAGTCTACCATTTTAATCATTCCCTCTGTCATACTTGTCTAGCAGCTGTAGTTAAATTGAACTCTCCATCTACTCAACACCTCAGCAGCCAGATGCAGCTAGAGAAAAACATACAACCATACAGACTAATCTCACTTTAAAATCATGACCACAAACCCCAGGAGGACCCTAAATGCCATTTGGCAACGTTTCCTTATTTCTCTGGTCAACTGACTTACCCACTCTCCAAGACAATTGCAGTATTTCATGCTCTTTCCACCTTCTTTACTCTCAGCTGATGACTTCACTGCTTATTTCATTTAAATTAAAAAAAAAAATTGAAGAGAATGTTCTCATCCTTCCACTACCACTGTTCATCTCCCTTCTATTACCTGGAATGGACTGAATTGCCCATGTCCCTGTCTGAGGTCAAACCTTCCACTGTGTGCTGAAACCCATGCTCTTCTATGCAAGGACTTTGCTGTCAGAATTGTCTTCTGTTCTCTCTTCGTTTTTTGTTTTTTTTTTAACCCTGCTTTCATTCCAATCAGCATACGAATATGCTGTAATATTTTCCAGCTCTTAGCCATTTGAATCAAGGAGAACTAGTGGGATACTTCAATATTGTCTCTGTTAACTGTCCACCATATTGTACCATGATGTTCCCATCGTGCTCTCAGCCTGGGGGGTTATGTCATTTTAAATCAGCTTCCAAAGTAGTTTATTACTTTTAAGAGGCTAACAAATAGCAAAGCAAGCAAGGGCTGTGATGTTTCAGTTCACATTCATTCTGACCTGCTGTTTTATCTGTGGGTATCAAACCAATAATGCAGCAGGACTTCCCTCGCAGTCCAGTGGTTGATAGTTCTCGCTTCCATTGCAGGGGGCATGGGTTCAATCCCTCATCTGGAACCTAAGATCCTACATGCTGCGTGACATGGTCAACCAAAAAAAAAAAAGCAGTTTTTTGCATTTTCTGAGTTATTCATTCTGCAGTGAACTTGAGGGTAGAGACAGTGTGTTACTCTTCTTTTATTCCCAGAGCGTGGTACATGGTAATTACAGTACTTTAAAAAGGTTTCTTGGACTTAACCTGAGGTTCCCCTAGGACTTGTCATTCTGTAACAGTTTCTTCCTCCACTGTGTCATCTTGTTAGTGGCTGCTGCTTGCAGGATGGAGAAGTATGCATGCAGGGTTCTGCGTTGCTCAGGTGTCTTGGCAGGTCTCCCTGGCCAGTCGGGTGGCGAGTGAGAGTCACAGAACATCCACACTGGTTCAGAACAAGAGTATCAATATGAGAAAGAAGGCTGGGTCAGGCCTGCCTTCTCCTTGGTCATGCCTGCAGTCTGTTACTGAAAGTAGTGAAATGTGTTAATAGTTCTTTGTCTTTGTGGTTTAGCCTTGGCATCAGGTTGCATGGATTTGTATTTTACCTCCTGCTTTTCAGCTGTGTGACTTTGGGGAAATTACTTAACTTCTCTGTGCTAGTGTTTCTTTCTAAAATGGGAATAGGATTTCCCTGGCCATTCAGTGGTTAAGACTCCATGATTCCAATACAGGGGATGCAGGTTCCATCTCTTGCAAAGGCACTAAGATTCTACATGCCAAATGGTCAAAAAATAAATAAAATGGGAGTAGTACTGTACTTGGCCCATAGAGTTTTATAAGGATCATATGAGTCAATTTATATAAGATGCACAGAATGATACCTGGCACTATACCTGGCATAGAATGATCAGCACTAGAAAGTGTTAGCTGTTGTTATTGCTTGTGTTGCTATTTGCAGGATTGTAAAAGCTTAAGTGAGCTTCCGTTTGTATACTTTCAGTAGTTGCAACACCTAACAGCTTGATTTTGGGGATTTCTTCAGTTTATCTGAAGGAGAGTTAGTACACAGAGCAAAGCTCTACCCCAATTGAAGCATTAAAAGCAGGTTGTGGTAGATGCAGAGAACAAACTAGTGGTTACCAGTCAGGAAGGGATCGAGCAATAGAGAGGTAGGGGAGTGGGTACGAACTACTGGGTGTAAGACAGGCTCAAGGATATAATTGTATAACATGGGGAATATAGTCAATATTTTATAACAACTGTAAATGGAAAACCAACTTGTAAAATTGTATAAAAAATTAATAATTTAGATCGTATTCAAGTGGGCTATTGTACATTTGACATCGTCTCCAAGATCTCTGTCATACTAAATATATAAAATTGGGGTTAATTGCGTAGCCTTTTTTATCCCCTTGGGTGTTAGAGTTGACAGCTAGTGTTCAGCCTTTCTGCCGCATGAACTTAATGGAAGTAATTTACAAGTCTTGAAGTATTTATGGAAACTAAAACAATTTAGCTTGAGATTGGTTTGTATACCATAGCGTAATTGTAATTTCTAACTCACTGTCCAGCGGTGAGTTAAATGAACCACCAGATAAGGTTAACATGTTCGTTGTCTCCGGCAGTCCTCAGTTATAATCTGTCGTGTGTATTGTAATCTGCTGAATAGTATTAAAAGAGTTGTCTGGTTGAAGTACCGTGGAAATTTCTAGTTTCTAAAAGGAACACATCTTGTAGACTTTCCCTCTCCTTCACATTTGAAGGTTAGTTATAGTTCGCAGGGCAAGAGGTCTCTACATTACTGAACTAGGTAAGGTGGGCATGTCATATGGCTTTTAGGCAAAGAGTAATGATGGCTGTTTTTACTTGTGATGGTATGTGATAGGTCACCAAAATTTCACACTTAAGAAACACGATGAACTAATATTAATGATTTCCATCTTATTCTGAAGTTGTTCAGGACACTGCAGGACTATGTAAAGAAAATCTAAGCCACATGAGACTATTAGGAAGTAGTGTGATTTAAAAAAGCAGTAGATGAAGGCTAAGAAACCTGGGTTCTATGTACGACTTAGCCACTTATGTGGCCTTGGGTGCAAATTACTTGCTTGAATATCCCAAAAGTGATTTATATATTTTGTGTGGACTATAATGAAAGACCAAGTAAGTGAAAGGATCTGTTAGAGTGACATCCAAAAAATGAGTTACTTATGATATATACACATATTTGTTTTAACACTTATCAAATTGTGATTGATTGTTTACATTCTTAATGAGTTCTTTATGGACAGGGACTGTGAGTTGATCATCCTTAAATCTCCGGTGTCTAGCAGAGTCCCCGACACATACATTTTATTAATCAAAGTTGTCTAACTTTATATATAGCTTTGCAGGGAAGTAAAAATTTTAAAAAAGATTTAAACTGAGATGCAGTTTAGGAGAACTGTCTAAAACCATTTCTCAATTTTATCCTGGGCTTCCCTTCTGGTCAGCTGGTAAAGAATCCACCCGCAAGGTGGGAGACCTGGGTTCAATCTCTGGGTTGGGAAGATCCCCTGGAGAAGGGAACGGCTACCCACTCCAATAATCTGACCTGGAGAATTTCATGGACTGTATAGTCCATGGGGGGGTCACAAAGAGTCAGACACAACTGAGCAACTTTCACTTTCAACTAAGATATACATTTTATATAATACTTATTAAATGCACATGTAACTGAAACCAGATATTTAGGAAACACTTCGGTGTGTATGTGATATCCTCTGATAAGTTCTATTCCACTATGCTTTGTGCGTTAAGTCACTTCAGTCATGTCCAACTCTTTGCAACCCTACGGACTGTAGCTCACCAGGCTCCTCTGTCCATGGGATTCTCCAGGCAAGAATAATGAAGTGGGTTGCCATGCCCTCCTCCAGGTGGTCTTCCCAACCCAGGGATCGAACCCAAGTCGCTTGTGTCTCCTGCATTTGTAAGTGGGTTCTTTACAACTGGCACTGCCTGAGAAGCCCACACTATGTTTCATTCAGTTAAAATAATACTGGCACAGCCCACTGAAGTGATTTCAGGATTTTTTAATGAGTTTTACACCTGCGGTTTAAAAGATAACTTTTCAAGAATGCAATCTCCAAGAGAACAGAAACTTGCTTATGTTTGAGTCTGTATTGCTAGTTCCTAGGTGTTCAATACATATTTCTTGAATGAGTAAAAGAGTGGCGATCCTCTTTTCCCATATTGTCGTTCAGTCGATAAGTAGTGTCCAACTCTTTGCAATCCCATGAACTGTAGCATGCCAGGCTTCCCTGTCTTTCAGTATCTCCTGAGTTTGCTCAAACCCATGTCCATTGAGTCAGTGAGGCCATCCAACCATCTCATCCTCTGTTGTCCCCTTCTCTTCTTGCCCTCAATCTTTCCCTGCATCAGGGTCTTTTCTAATGAGTTGGCTCTTTGCATCAGGTGGCCAAAGTATTGGAGCTTCAGCTTCAACATCAGTCCTTCCAGTGAATATTCAGGACTGATTTCCTTTAGGATTGACTGGTTTGATCTCCTTGCTAAGGAACTCTCAAGAGTCTTCTCCAACGCCACAATTCAAAAGCATCAGTTCTTTGGCACTAAGCATTCTTTATGGTCCAACTCTCACATCCATACATGACTACTGGAAAAATCATAGCTTTGACTATATGGACCTTTATTGGTAAAGTGATGCCTCTGCTTTTTAATATGCTGTCTAGGCTTGTCATAGCTTTTCTTCCAAGGAACATGCATCTTTTAATTTCATGACTGCAGTCACCATCTGGAGTGATTTTGGAGCCCAAGAAAATAAAGTCTGTCACTGTTTCCCTTTTTTCCCCCATGTATTTGCCATGAAGTGATAGAACTGTATAACATGATCTTCTTTTTATGAATGTTGAGTTTTGAGTTTTAAGCCACTTTTTCACTCTCCTCTTACACTTTTATCACAAGGCTTTTTAGTCCTTTGCTTTCTGCCATAAAGGTGGTGTCATCTGTGTATCTGAGGTTATTGATGTTTCTCTTGGCAATCTTGATTCCAGTTTGTGCTTCATCCAACCTGGCATTTCACATGATGTACTCGGCATATAAGGTAAATAAGAAGGGTGACAATAAACAGTCTTGACGTACTTCGTCCCAATTTGGAACCAGTCTATTTCATGTCGGGTTCTAACTTGACCTGTCTGGTTGCTTCTTGACCTGCATACAGGTTTCTCAGGAGGCAGGTAAGGTGGTCTGTTATTCCTGTTTCTTTAAGAATTTTCCATAGTTGTGATCCACACAGTCAGAGGCTTTTAACGTAGTCAGTGAAGCAGAAATAGATGGGGTTTTTTGGAATTCCATTGCTTTTTCCCATGCTCTTTCCCATGAGTCACATTTAAGGACAGGACAAAGGAAAAAGGATTACATATTCCTTGCTACATTTCAGCTGATCAAGAATTTGAATGATCTAAGTATAATACAATACACTAAGCAACATAGAGGGTACAGAATTAAGTAAGACTTTGTCTCAGATCTCATGCAGTTTTAGAACCCAATCCAGGAGGATAATCAAATACAAATAGGCTCCTTAAAAGGAGTTTCAGTGTTTTACCAAAATATTTCACACAACTAAATTAAGTGCTTGCTAGGAGAGATTTGCCAAGAACTTGGTTTTCTGGTATAGTTGTGGTTCAGGACCAAGAACTGGTAGTAAGTGCCCTGTCCCATCTGCTAGTAGAGTCAAACTGTGGATCATATAAAATAGGTTTAGTCTTGAAAATATTCATGGCGCATTTGTTTCACTGTTGATTTGACTTTTAAAAATCTATTCTCCTTTAAATAACTTAATTCAGAGTCATCTTGTATCTAGCTTGTTGTGGGTTTTAGAAATGGGATCTTTTGGTAAACATAGTAATTTGTTTTTGAGAATTAGTTTGCCTAATCGATAAAGAGGAGGAAACTTCAGCCCTGTACAAAATACATGTCACCACATTTTCTTTGCTTTTTAGATTATCATGTCAGTATATATATGTTATCATGCCAGTATATCATGTCAGGCATATTCACACTCATGCGATCAGGACAGTACTTAGGAGCTTTTAAGACTCAGTACAGTCCCTAAGAAAGCCAGTCTTAGGCTAACTTTAGGTTTTATCAGGAAGGTGCAGTCTAAATAGTTATATTGAAGCAAATGTAAACTGAGACTGTCCCAGCAAACAAGGAAGTATGGCCATAGCTTTTGTGCATATGTTTATTTTGGCTACACTGTCAGTCTTGGGCTAACTTTAAATTTTATCACCAGAACTGAGACTTCAGAGTAAAACACTATGAACTAAAAGATTACTGACAAATCTTTCATAATCAGGAGATATTACATACTCCAAAAGGTTAAGGCTTCATACCTTAATTACTGTTATCAACAATTTATACATAATTTTGAAATGAAAATGTTTTTGATATGTAGATAATTTTTTTTCCCCTAAGACAGAGAAAGTCAGCCATGTGCTTATCAGATAATATTTTCTGGTAGTGAAGAGATTGGACATTTTCTTAGAAATAGTAATAAAATAGCATCTATACTATATAATTCTTATAGTATAAAAGCAAATTAACAGACATAGATGGGTATTCATGATTTCATCTAAAAAAATACTGGAAAATCTTGGTTCATTCAGTGCAATTTTATTGTCTCTGGTTTATGACCAGCCTGTTGTTAAAGC
The DNA here is from genome assembly GCF_019923935.1 of Bubalus bubalis. NCBI lineage: Eukaryota > Metazoa > Chordata > Mammalia > Artiodactyla > Bovidae > Bubalus > Bubalus bubalis. The sequence continues at coordinate 48,597,942 of NC_059161.1, forward strand.
ACCATAGAAAGCATTTAAATATGATTTACTGTTAAGTAGCATTTGTGGTAAGATTACCTTGGAATATATCCATTGGTACCAAAAAGACTTCATAAAGTAGCTTGACAGTGTGAACGTCAAGGACAGTTTTATATGAGAAGGCACTATAATAATTACCCCAGTCTCTACTTGTCACAGTTTATTTTGGATTTTTAACTCAGAAATTGAAATATCTTGTCCTAAACACCTTTTGGGGGGAATAAAGTAAATTACTTACTTTTAATGCCATGAACTCTGATTCTAGTTTTTAGGGGAAACAATCATACTTTATACTTACATCATTTAATATGCCTTTTAAGGAAATCAGACCCAGACTCTTAAGTTATTATATTAAGTGTTTTAAGTTCCAGACTAGGGAAATAGCATTTATCATAGTTGTTGCTTTCAAGCAGGAAGCATAACATTTTATTAAGTTGATAAAACAAATCACTGACTAAAATGAAGTTTAATGAAAGTTCTCGATCAGAAGAACTTAACATTTTAACAGATGACTGTAATATGGTACAGTCAGTTCAGTTGTGTAAACAGTGCTTTGGAAATAATAAGTGGAAATATTTAGGCCAGTTTTTTGCATTGAAGCAAGATTGAGTTCAAAAGTAGCTGCAGTTATTTATGTATTTATTGGTTTCCCATATATTTCAAGATGATGATTTTTCTGTGAATTGTTTCCTCTTTTTATGTTAATACTCTGGAATATTTTGATAAGCCTTCTAACCCTCAGTGACACTGGCAGGCATCAGAGGGGGTTAGACATGTTATAGCGGTCCTTCCTTGGCCCGCTTCTCTTCATTTACTTGACATCTCTGTGGACTTAAGACGTTCAAGGCTGTAAGGTCCTAACACCAAAGTGAGATTAGTTCTCCAGTCCTCTGCTTATGTCCTTCTTGAATATATAAGAACCCTGTAAAACCACTGCCTTACAGAGACCTTTTACTCAGATCTGTACTTCTCAAGAAGATAAATCATTGCTTATAGGCATCTTAAAGCAGAGTCGAATTAACTCTGCCATTGTTTGCCATCCAGGTTAGTGAGTCACTGCTCTTGGTAATGTGGCGTAACTCCCAAATCTTGGAAGTTCTGAGAATTAACAGATAGCCAGAACCAGTCTGCTATTTACATGTGCATCCAGCCCTTTATCAATGTGTAGAACAGAGTATGAGGGAAGAATCCTACCAATGTGTGTTTGCTACAACTAACGCTTGATGTTTGCTGTAGGTCAAGCACTCTTCTAAGTACTTTATACATACTAATGTGTTTCATTCTCTTAGTAGTCCTCTGTGGAAGACTCTGTTCATTATCCCCGTTTTGTAAATAAGGACAAAGAGGATAGGTATCTTTCCCCAGGTCACACAAGTAGTAGACAGTGAAGTGAGAATTTGAACCAAGGGTGTGAATTGGAATCAGTGTCTCTTTTTGAGACATTGGGAACCTTTAAAAGTTATCAGATGTCAGGGTCAAGGAGGGATAGATTGGGAGTTTGGGATTTACATATACACTCTATTTAAAATAGATAGCCAACACAGACCTACTGTGTACCATAGGGAACTCAATATTGTGTAAAATAACCTAAGTGGGAAAATAATTTGAAAAAGAATAAATACTTATATGGGTATAACTGAATCACTTTGCAGTACACCTGTAACTAACCCATCATTGTTAATCAACTATACTCCAATATAAAGTAAAAATTAAATTTTAAAAGTTACCAAATATCTGTGAAGAAACCAAGGCAAAGAACCCCCATCTCCTGACACTCAGCCCAGTGTCTTTCTGCTATAGTTCAGATGCTTCCGCATTGTTCATTGAAATGCTTGGATGAGCCTTTTTCTATCCAAGCAGTAAACTCTGAAGTAAATTCTAAGATGATAGAAACAATGTTCTTGTGATCCAGACTGGAACACAGAGATGTTGTGAGCTTTCCTGTTGGATTCTAAGGGAACGATAGTGTTAGATGAAGCTGACCAAATAGCTTAGGAGATGGTTGACATGGACATGTTGTGGTAACTCTGCTGTTGTTTCATGGTTTGAGAGAGACTGTTTTGTGGTAGCAGCTGGCTCATTTATTGTTTTCCTTTGGTATATTGGGAAGAGTTTGAGAAGAATCACATTGTAAACCAACTTTCAAATGAAAGCGTCTGATCTTCATATAATCCCTCAGGGATTATGTGGTTGTCAGCGTTGGGTAAACTTGAACATAAAGCTTCCTTTAGTGGCTCACCCCCAGTGTTCGTGTCACTCCGCCCTCACATGCCCTGCGTGGTAAACTTTCTCTGCAGGGCTGGCCCAGTGTCATTATGTATAAACCTCTTCATCCCAGCTTCTGCAGTTGTCTCAGAGCAGTGTATTCAACTAGTCTCTGAATACTGGTTATACTCCTAGACTTGGACCCAACTCTAGAAATAAAAGTAGTCTTTTCCCAATTCAAATAAAAAGCTAAGCCTTTAAATAAAATTGTCCTCTTTCCCCAAGTATGTAAGTTTAAAACTTTTGGCATCTGCTGCTACTTAGACAACAAAATCAATGAAGACATATCCAACAGAAATTAACAAAAATCTTGCTAACATCCAGTCATGTCTAATTCAGCAGCTTGGTTTGTTTGTTTGTTTTTCATGGATACATGTTCTTGGCTGTGATTTCATGTTGCATATTTATAATACATCTTCTGTTGGAAAATATCAATGTTTTATGGTTCTACAAAAGCATGAATTTCCACATAGTGAGTTTGAGAAGCTCTGTTGAGCTTTGTGAGAAGATGTTTATTCCACAGATACCGTGTGAAATGTTTCAGCAGTGGTAGGTAAATAATTTTTTAAAAACAAAGGATGGAAATCAAGTTAGAGGAGCATGGAGAAACACTGCTATTAAAAATCTTAAACTGTGAGACAATAATATTACTCAACATGAGTAAGTCCCCACAGCAAGTCATTTTAGGGGGAGTTTCACAACTAAAATCATTCAGTAAAAGACTGAGTCCTCATATACAGTCAGCTCTCCATATCCACAGATGCCTTTATCATGCCATTTCAAATAAGGGTCTAGAGCATCTCGGACTCTGGGGAGTCTGTGGGGTGGGGGGGAGTTCTGGAACCAGTCCCTTGCAGATACCGAGAGACTGCTGTGTGTGTTTTGTTTGTTTACAGTTATATCATGCATCTCCACTTAAAATAGGCATCCTTCATATTGTCTGCATAGCCTTGGCAGGACTTTGAGGCAGAAGGACTCGATAAGGCTTGCTGACCTTGAATTAAACGTTCGTCTCCTGCAGGCAGCCTGCCCAGTTTTTAAAGAGTAATAAGCCTTCCAGGCATGTTCTCTAATAATAGAGCAAAGAAGCCCTAACAGAAACAGGAACATTTGGAGAGCATTTCTCACTCTGACGGACTCTCTGTGGAAGTTTTACCCTCTTTTTCTTTGGAGTCCATTCAGAAAAAAAAATTTTTAAATCACACCAAGGAGAAAGATCGAATTTACTTAATTAATTTCTTCAGTAATGTGCTGCTATTCATAGATGAGAGGTGACTGACCAGAATACATATATATATATATTTAGAGTTTGGGGTTTTATTTTTTGTTTTCTGTTTTTGGGGGGCATGCCGTGCAGCTTGTGGGATATCAGTTCCCTGACCAGGGATTGAACCTGTGCCCCTCAGCAGTGAAAGCAAAAAGTCCTAACCACTAGACTGCCAGGGACTTGCCAGTTTTTTTCTGTTCTTGATATGTTTTTTGTTTATAGTCTGTTTTTCACATGTTTTTGAAGGCAGCTGTCTGAAATTAGGAAAGCAATCTGTAATTTGAGGAATAACCTGGTTAAAGGTTTTTGACTAGGAAAGGGGCCTGGCAGGCTACAGTCCATGGGATTGCAAAGAATTGGACATGACTTAATGACCAAACAACAAGAGTTCAGGAACTAATTGGACCATCTTTTGAGTTTTTCATTAGAAATGCTTTAAGGTAGCTAATAGTCTTTTCACTTTGAGGGGTGTGGGCATCGAGTCCCATACTCATAATATGTATATTTTATTTCTCTTTTACTAAAGTTTATATTTTGGATTATTTCATAGAAGAAGGACAGGAAAATGGAAACTTTTTTGTTCAAGAATTTCTTGGTTCTCACTTTGCTGACAGAGAGGAAACTTTGTTATAATGCCAAATTACACTTTTTTAAAGGAACAAAGTATGTATTCTGTCTGAACGAAATTTTGTCCTTGGAGGATTCATGATATTTATAGAAGAGTTTTTGTTTAGCTTTGCCAACTGTGGAAATTGTATACTCTTTACCATTTGGTACAAGTTAGTAGATCTTTTACTTCTATTCCTAGCAGGCAACCCACTCCAGTACTCTTGCCTGGAAAATCCCATGGATGGAGGGGCCTGGTGGGCTGCAGTCCATGGGGTCGCTAGGAGTCGGACACGACTGAGCGACTTCACTTTCATTTTTCACTTTCATGCATTGGAGAAGGAAATGGCAACCCACTCCAGTGATCTTGCCTGGAGAATCCCAGGGACGGGGGAGCCTGGTAGGCTGCCATCTGTGGGGTTGCACAGAGTAGGACATGACTGAAGCGACTTAGCAGCAGCATTTTTTAGACAGTTTTATTGAGACATAGTTCACTTATCATTCAGTTCGCCCTTTGTGTACAATTCAGTGGGTTTTAGGGCATTCACAGAATTGTACAGCTATCATCCCATTCGATATTAGTCATTTTTCATCACCTCAGAAAGAAACCCCATACCCATTAGCGATCACTCCCGATTTCTCTGCACACCTCCCAGTCATAAGTAGCCACTAATCTATTTTCTGTCTGTATAAATTTACCTATTTTAGGCATTTCATATAAATGGAATCATACACTGTGATTGACTTGTTTCACCTGGCATAGTGTTTTCAAGAGTCATTCAGTTGCTGCATGCATCAGAACTTCTTTCCTTTTTGTTGGGAAATAATGTAATAAAGGTATGCCACACTGTTATCTGTTCACTAGCTGAGGAATGTTTGGGTTGTTTCCACTTTGGGCCTATAGTAAATAATACTGCTATGAACATTGATGGCAACTTTTTATATGTGTTTTCATGTGTTTGAGCATAAACCCAGGAGTGAAACCCTTTCCATTATTCTTGCCTGGAGAATCCCCATGGACAGAGAAGCCTGGTGGGCTACAGTCCATGGGGTCACAAAGAGTTGGACACAACTGAGCAATGAAGCAGCAGCAGCACAGTAACTCTGGACTTAATGTATTTGAGGAACCACCAAACTTTTCCAAAACTGCTGTAACATTTTACGTATGTACAATGGAATATTACTCAGTGATTAAAAAAGAATGAGATGCTATTTGCAGCAACATGATGGACCTGGAGATTATCATACTGAGTGAAGTCAGACTAAGACAAGTATCACTTGTATTATATACAGAGTATTATATATGTATGTGTGTGTGTACATATATTACATACAGAATCTAAAAAAAAACTATGAAATATATTTACAAAACAGAAACAGAGAATGAACTTATGGTTACCAGGGGGCAAAGATGGAGGAATAGATTGGGAGTTTAGGATTGACATGTCACATTGCTGTGTTTAAAACAGATAACCAACAAGCAGGTGGCTCAGTGGTAAAGAATCTGCCTGCCAGTGAAGGAGACAAAGGTTTGATCCCTGATCCTGGATCCTTATATTCTTAGTTTGTTGAGTGTTTTGATCATGAAAGCACTGGATTCTTTGTCCTTTCTTCTAGAGATGTGGTATATTACATTAATTGATTTGGGGAGATACTAAATTCACGTTCTCTTCCTAGAATAAATATCACTTGGTCATGATGTATGTTCCTTTTTACATGTTGCCAAATTCCGTTTGCTAGTATTTTGTTGAGGATTTTTGAATCTGTACTCATAAGAGATTGATCTGTAGTTTTCTTATGATGTCTTTGTCTGGTTTTGGTGTCGCAATTAATGCTGGCCTCATAGAGTGACTTGGGGAATGTTCCCTTTTCTTCTGTCTTTTGAGAAGTTTGTGAAGAATTAGTGTTGTTATGTAAATACTTGGTGTGTGGATGCTCAGTAGCTTCAGTTGTGTTGGATTCTTTGCAACCCTATGGGCTGTAGCCCACCAGGCTCTTCTGGGATTCTCCAGGCGAGAATACTGGAGTGGGTTACCATGCCCTCCTCCAGGGGATCTTCCCAACCCAGGGATCAAATCCGCATCTCTTGCGTCTCCTGCATTGGCAGGTGGGTTCTTTACCACTAGCACCAAATCACCTGTTTGTAGGCTTTTCTTTCAGGATAGCTTTAAAATGACCAATTCTCTTTTCTTCATTCTCATTAATTACAGATCTATTCAAATTTTCTGTCTTTTCTTGATTCAGCCTCAGTACTCTGTCTTCCTAGGAATTTATTCTCTTCATTTCAGTTATCCAATTTGTTAGTGTACAGTTACTCATAGTATTCTTTATAATTGTTTTTTTAAGGTCAGTGGAAATATCAAGTCATAGATCTGTAACTAGTAAATAATTACTTTAATCCAGAAAATAACTCTTAGCTTTGGGGCCCTTTCTAGGGATAGAAGATACTTGAAATGCAAAGAACTGTCGAGTCCCTCATTGTTAAGCATCAGCGTTAATTCCTGCCTGACGCAGAATATTGAGACAGAGCCTTTGGGAAACAACGTTAAGAGTGGTTAACGTATGCTTTTTAAACTGTTCAAAGAAATATCTCTGGGCTAAGAAATCCTTTTCCTAGGAACTTGCAGGCTTCCATAACCTTGAGCAGAACCCTTGGCCTGATGCCCGGCTGTCTGTGTGTGGAGGTGGCACTGCCGCGTGCAGGGCTGCCAGGTCCGCTTTTCATTAGAGTCTCAGCAGGTCTTTAGAGCCTTACGTAGTCAGATCTCTTATGGTAAACTTTAAAGGACTGACCACATTTTCAGGTGATGGGTTTTCTCTCTCATTTTTAGCTTCTCTCATTTTATTGATTTTCCAATTTATAGAATGTGTCAAAACATATTCTTTTATATTTAGAACGTAAAGTCTTGAATGCAGGGAAATTTCAGACCAAAGTAGTATATATAGTATATATACCCAGGCAACATACAGAGTGCTATAGAGGAGATTATTTTCAACTGTGAAAGAGCAGAGACTAAAAGATTTCTGAATCTAGGATTCCCCACTCTGACAAGTACATTCCCATCCTAAACCTGTATTAACTCTTCTGGCCAAAAGTCATTGTGCAGGGTTTTTGTTTTTGTTTTGTCATGAAAACCTTTCTCTCTCTTAATAAAACGTTTAGATTCCCATTATAGAAATCTATTATAAAAGCACTTTGAGAAGGCTATTTACTGGTCAACAAAAGATAAATTGTTAAAATTAATAGTGATATTAAATGTTAAATGCAAATAAATGTTCAATTTACTAAGAGTTTTAAAGTCTTTTGATTATTGCAGACAACTATTATGTATTTCTTTTTTGAAAATATTCTATTTTGAAAGAGAGGCACACACACCATAAAAAGAGAAAAGGTAACTTTACATAGGAGCTGTCTGCATCTAGAACAAAAACCTGTAGGTGCCATTGTTAAGGAAGTTAGATAGTAGATCAAATTACTGGTTGTAAACAGAGTAAGCAATGACATTTCTCAATTGGAAAAGACAATTTAAGTCCTAGAAGTTGGCTGTCAGGAAACCACTGAACAAATAGATTTGGGTAAACATTTTTCTAATTATAAAAGTTAGTAATATACATAGTTCATAAAATTGAGAAAAAACAATCTTGAAGTGTATGGAGTCAAAAGTGAATATATCTCTTTACACCTTTGTGTTCACACCCCCATGCTATATTTCTACGCTCCCCCAAACTGTTAACAGTTTGATCTGTAATGCTTCAAACTTTCTTTTGTTGTAATTGGTATTTTTGTAATACCAATTCTTTTTTTGTAATTGTTGTAATTGGTACTTTTGTTTGTTTTGTTTTATATTTAGCATGTAAACATACACACAGGACCTATTTATATAACTTACAAAAATGTGATCTTACTACAGGTAATGTATTATGACCTGGTGTCTTTACTTTATGTGTCTTAGGTATATTTTTAGTGCCCTTTTATAGTAACTCATTCTTTTTAGTAGCTGTATGATAGTTCATCATATGGATTTACCATCACTTATGTAACCATTCTCCTACTGGTATTTAGATTGTTTACAGTTTTTAGTGCTATAGATAACTGAAGTTAATATCCTAGGACATGTCTCTGCATATGTTCAAGCATTTCTGTAGACTGCCTTCCAGGAGGTGGAATGGTTGATTAATTGTCATTGATTCACATTTGCGCAGTATCTTCTGACGTCCTTACCAACACTAAGTATTAGCAATGTTTTGTATCTTTGCCAGTCTGATAGATTAAAAAAAAAAAAAAAAAAATACTGGTAGGGAGTTCCCTAGCCATCCAGTGGTTAGACTCTGTGCTTTCACTGATGAGGGCCTGGGTTCAGTCCCTGGTTGGAGAACTAAGGCCCCACAGCCAAGCAGACAAAAAAAAAAAAGAATGGTAGCATATTGTTTTAACTAGCATTTTTCTGATTACTACTGAGATTGTTGAGCTTCCCTGGTAAAGGGAAGTAAAGAATCTTCCTACAGTGCAGCAGACTCAGGTTTGATCCTGGGTCAGGAAGATCCCCTGGAGAAGGAAGTATCAACCCACTCCAGTATTCTTGCCTGGGAAATCCCATGGACAGAGGAGCCTCGTAGGCTACAGTCCATGGGATTGCAAAGAGTCAGACATGACTGAGCATCTGTCACTTTCAGTTCACTTTGATCTTGATGCAGGAAGGCATTCCATATGTTAGATGGAACAGTCAAAGGCACAGTGATAGGACTGAAGGTGCCCTTATCATGGGAATTTCAGAGCTGTAAGGAAAATACCAAGAAATAGGGTTAGAAAGGCCTAAATATTCAGTAAAAGATTCAGGAAATAGTAGCCTCCTATAAGTGGATTTGAATTATAAATGAAAAATATACTGAATCTTTTCTTCCCCTCTAGTACTGGATGAACGAATACACCTCTTCCATCGGAATTGGAGTTTTTCATTCAGGAATTGAAGTATATGGCAGAGGTATGTGTGCACACAGTCTAAATATACTTTCTGAAGATTTTTCTCATTTAAAGGGGTTGCAAAATCATGACTGTAGCTCTTCCCCTTTTTTTTTTAAGTACCATACTTTATTGTAGAAAGTAGGGGAAAATCTCCCCATATTTGTTTATACTGTATTTTGGAAAAATGCCCAAAATTGAATGTATTTGAGGAGAAAGTACTCAAACTACACACATGTACATTGATTTGGTTATCTTTTATTCTAAATCCTGTGTCTTAAAAAATATTTTCCTTTTGAGATTGTTATACCATGACAGTTTTCCCTTAATCTATATTGACCTTCCTAAGAAACCTTGCACTTTGAAAAGATAGTATGATATAAATAATCATTTTGGTTGGAAAAGGATTGGTGCTGGAACGTCAATTTTGAAATACCAATTTCCTGAGGGAATTTCTGTAACTTGTTTTTGTAGATCTACAAATGTATAGTTATAAAGTTTAAAAATATTACTGAGCAAATCCTGCCTTTGAATACATGTTGCTTTTTGCTTAAGAGTGATGGCCTTTGTCATTAATTGAGCCCTTTTTATTCTTTATTACCATTCATTATGATAAACGTAGCTGGAACCACTCAAACCAAGCAGCTCTGTTTCAACAGCTTTTTCCTTTGTTCTAATTCTCTCTCTTGGTACAAGATAATCTCCTGACCATGTTTTAAGTAGAATGTTGTTCATAAGACAGATCACGTTGCTGATTTCACCAAGGTTGTAATAATATACTAGTTTGAATCATAAGCTCACCCTGTAGCAGAAATGCTGTTATTTGCTTCAGCTAGGAGAAGGAACTGGCAACCCACTCCAGTATTCTTGCCTGGAGAATCCCAGGGACAGTGGAGCCTGGTGGGCTGCCGTCTATGGGATCGCACAGAGTCAGACACGACTGAAGCGACTTAGCAGCAGCAGCAGGCAGTCTTCGTGACCTCATAGATTATGCTACTGCAGTTTCTTCCCAGTTACCCCTGAAGACTACATTTGTTGTTTGGTCGCTAAGTCATGTCTGGCTCTTTGTGACCCTGTGGTACCAGCTTAGCTGATACAAGGAAAAGGCTCACTGACTATATGTGTCAGTGTGGTGTTTTACTGCCCCCTTTTTATATGCTGAATTAGCTGCTTCTAGGTGCAGTGTACCATATTAAATATTGGCTATAAAAATCTGCCATGTAAGCTCCATTTTACTTGAAAGACTGCATCTACCAGAAAGCAGAGGGGTTTGTGTTGAAGGTTCCAGTGGTTGGTGTATTGATACAGGTGCAGTTGTAGCCCTTGGGCTTGCTCCCTGTTTGATGTGGCTTTTGCCAAAGTTGCAGGAATGTTCGTTTTTAACTGAATTTGAGTAGTATGTTACAGTTTTTAAAGTGCCATCGATTTTGGAACCACATGACCACGCTACTCTGAGGTAGATTGTAGCATGGGGCAAACCTGCAGAAAGTCATACTGCTAATTAACAAAACTAAGACTTAAACCCAAGTATTCTCATATACTAGTCCATTATCCTTTTATCTGCCTAATCATTGTTCCCATTCATAAAATGACTTAGGAATAATTAGAAACATGGTTCAAAAGAGCAAAACCAGAACCAGCTACATTCCTAAAAGTGAATTATTGCTTCTTGAATAGATGAATAAGTGAGCCTACAATTTTACTATAATTGAGAACATTAAAAATCAAAATATGATTTTTCCATATCTAACCTTATCTACAATGTTTTATAAAGTTGTTATTAAAAAGTTATATGTTTCAGAATTAAATGCCTGCTTATTCTACATTATTGTTGTTTCTTATGAAAGATCTGAATCAAAAGTAAACTTAGAATTGCCTTGTTCTTTCCCATGCCTTGTTCTAAAACCTTTAAGATTATATTTAATAAATTTGAGTGACAATATTAATTTAAGCATTTGTTTAGAATTCTTTAAGTCTACTGCAATTTTCCACTTAAATATCAAAGTATCTCATACCATAATTGTTGCCAGAAATTTTATTTCCTTCCTGATTTGAAACCATTCTTCATTTTCATTCTGCATGAGAGTTTGTGTTTATCAGTCTGGATGTACATTCACTGTATGTAATACAAGTTGCTGTCTCCTCGCTCACAGATGTGCTGTGCAGTGTGTGTGTCTGTGTCAGTGGCTGTGTATGTTAATTTTTCAGCTGATTTTTTCTTGAATGAGGGGGATTGAATTCCATTTTTCGGTTTCCTAATGTTTCATTCTTAATCAAAGATAAACCAAGAGTCTTAATCCCAAGAACCTTGAAAACTCACTGTTATTAGACAGTTTTTCCAGTAAAATACAAGTTTGAAATTTGACCACTTTAATTTTTAAATGGCACAACACTGAATTGACCACCTACATACTTGGGCGTGATAGGGAAACACAGGAACTTTTTCCTCTTTTGAATGTTAGGCACTCTCCTTTAGCCATTATAAAGTAAACATAGAAGTCAGAATTACCTTGGAGCATCTTTTATTAAGAGTTTCAAGTCTTGCGTCAACTGTTCTATACAAGTAATAGCTAAATGAGATGTTTGTGAAAGCATTACTAAATTGAAAAATATTTAGATGGTATCATTATTATCTTCATCATTTATTAAATCTAATTCAGCATACTGGTTAAATTTTATGTGATAAATACTAAGAATCATGAGTTTTCTCTTTTCAGAATTTGCTTATGGTGGCCATCCTTATCCCTTTTCTGGAATATTTGAAATTTCCCCAGGAAATGCTTCTGAACTAGGAGAAACATTTAAATTTAAGTAAGTAGGGAGGATAATGTTTATTACACTGTCTTAGGTGCCAAAACTTGTATTCAGGCATACAGAATTCATTCTGTAGATTTAAAAATATAGCAAGTTAAAATGTTTCTTCAATGTTGTTTTAGTTGCTAACGCTTTAAAATCAAATCTAAGTTGTGTAAAGATAGTAATCAGCCAGATAAAGTGCCTGAAAGAAGCTAGCCTGTTGCTCTTACTGAGGACCCACGAAAGTTATTTTGTCTGCTTTACGAATGTTTATACCTTAATGTAAGACTTTGCTTTAACAGACTTTCCTGTCTGATGATTGCTTCCCTCAGTCTCCTATTTGGAGGGAGATGGAGGAAAGATTGTGACCTACCTAACACTTAAAAATCTCTTCATTTTCCCAGTGAAAGAGACACTATTTATAAACTTGAAATAACTAAAACAATCTGAATAGATTAGCTGAGAAAGTATTGTTAAGGTATTATTACATGCATTGATAGACCTAAAATGTCTAAAATATATGGATATGAGTGTACTCTGGAGCCTTGGGGGTAGTAAAAAGCACCAAAAACCTACTGCTAATGCTGATAATCAAATTGTCATTCCTTAATTAAGTTTTATATTTAAAGTGATATTTAGAATCTTAGTTTCAAGGAGCTTTAAAGAAACTTCTAGGCCTATAATAGTTTCCAAGTGAAAAATAATGAAATGAGGTTATAACACTGAAATTCAGTATAGGGCTGTACCCTTTTATCACTACTAAGTTAATGGTTCTCTTAGACTATAACCAGTTTGAAATATTTACACACGTAAGTGCTATAATGCCAGCCTGAATCCATCTGTTAGGTCTCCCTTTTGCCAAAACTCCTAGATAAAAGGATTTTCTGAGTGTTGGTCAGCTTTCTTGGATTCTAACTTGAATCTGACTAAAATTGTACTCTCTGTTGAATAATGTCTATTGCATTTCCAGGGTAGTAGTTTAGAAGTGGTGGGGGGTTGGTTGGTTTTTTGGTTTGGTGTATTGTTTAGAACGGGTTTGTTTTTATGCCTTTTTTTTAAATTAGTCATTTGGAAGTTGATCTCACTGCAGCCCAGTGGCAGATAACTTAAAAGATTATTTTTAAGTGAGACTATGACCAGCCATTTGATGGCAGCTGTAATTGAGCAAGAATATCTGCAGCGTGGATCTGGTGCTCTAGTAATGTAAATTCTAATGCAATAGTAATAAAAATAACTGTGATATTACATTTTTAATACAATACTGTTTAATAAGGGGAATGACTTATTTTGCGTTTGTATTATTTAGAAGTGGTATACTTAAGAGTTCATTGCTTTTAAAAAGTAGAAACTAAAATAATCAGATTATTAAAATACCTCATTTACTTTTTAGTCTTATTACATTAACCCTGCTTTGTTAAACACCCATCATAATATTCCTGGAAATAAGCATTTCTGGAAATAAGTCTTTAAGCATGCCTATAATATAACTCACCCAGCTATATTCTTTTTTTCTTTTTCCTTTTTTTTCTTTAAGAGAAGCTGTTGTTTTAGGGAGCACTGACTTCCTAGAAGATGATATAGAAAAAATTGTGGAAGAATTGGGAAAAGAATACAAAGGCAATGCCTATCATTTGATGCATAAAAATTGCAATCACTTTTCTTCGGCTTTATCAGAGGTAAATTTTATTCTAAAAGTTCTTCAAATAAATAACATTTACTCATATACTTACTGCCCCACTATATTTAGCAAGTTATTTTTTTCTGTTTATTTACATTATGCAATATATGGTATTTTATTTCTTTTCTGTAACTATTATATATGAGTGACCTTTCCAAAGTTGGTAACTTTAGAGTCAGCATAGTTTGGGGTTTTTTTTTTTACTTTATGCATTCAATTCTTTTTAATTATATTTTTCTTTTGTATTGGAGTATAGCCGATTAACAATGTTGTGATAGTTTCAGGTGAACAGCGAAGGGACTCAGCCATCCATGTACATGTATCCATTCTCCTCCAAACTCTCCCTCCCATCCAGGCTGCCACATAACATTGAGCCGAGTTCCCTGTGCTATAGGAGGACCTTGTTGATTATCCATTTTAAATACAGCAGTGTGTACATGTCCATCCCAAACTCCTTTACTATCCTCCCCCACTCTGACTCTCAACCATAAGTTCATTTAGAGTCAGCAAAGTTTTAAATTGTAATTCTAGTCATGACCTAGCAAGTGTGTAGAGTGAGTACAATAATGAGTTGCTTTTTATTCTAATTTATTTTATTACAGCCTTATATTTTCACTTAAATTAATGCCAAGGGGATTGGGGGAAAAAATCATAAAAAAATGAATGCCTCAGTGACTTCCACTTCTTAGCCAATAAGATTTCTCTTTTCCTAACTTTTAGTTGCCAACTTCAACTTTTTTCTGGCTCTTACTTATTAGTAAGTGATTCATTTCTCTTAACTAGAAATTTTACTCTGCCAGTCATCACACAGGCACTTACTTGCCTTCCCAGTTCTTGGGTGCCAAGCAGAAAACCTAAAGTAGATCCAAATTAAAGGACCTTAAAAAAGAAAATGGAGGGAATAAAGTTAAAAGATTATAAAATAAGGTCTGGAGAATTAAATCGCACTTGAAACCGCTTCCCAGCTTCCTGACACTTAGCAGATGGTCTCAGTGGCCACATCGAGTACCACAGGAATCGTGAAATATGTAAAGGAGAAAATGAGCTGCAGTTTCAGTGACCTCTGCAGAGCTGCTTAGCTAGCTGGCCCTTTTCACTGCCCTCCTGGCTTCCCCAGCATAGCTTCCAAACAGGGCTACCGCTCACTGTTGCTGTGCCTCGCCAGTTGTTTTCTGAGGACCTGTGGCATGTTTGTAAGATACACGCCATGGATGTTGACTGAACCGTGTTGCAGGTGTCCACAGAAAGGGGCTTTTCCTCCATCGGGACCATCTGAAATCGAGCTGCTGACCAGCTCTATATTTCTCAGGCAGAGACTGATTGCATTCCTGACTTGGTGATTGTTGCCAAAAGCTGCAAGTTAGGGGAGAGCACATCACCAGCCTGTGACCCCTCCTCCCTATGACCACTCCTAACAGAACTTACTCTCAACCCCATCCCGGGGGTGTTTCAGTGCAGGCCCCTTCATGAGTATCAGAATTGTGTATCAGAATTCATTGCAGTTTGCAGCAACGGAGTGCTCACCTAACTCTGCTTTTCTTCCACCCGTCTCCTGGAGCACCCACCCGAATAAGGTAGCTTGATTACCACGTGCAGCCATCCCCAGAATCAGAGGGATCTTTTCTAGACCATTCACTAGATAAATGACCAGGCGGAAAGGAGGTGTTGGCTATATAAACCCATTTTGAAATTTTCTGGAAATTCAGGATTTAATCCTGACTGATTTCTAACATAATGCATCTAGCTGGTTAAATTACATAAAAATGTTTCCTCTGAAAACTCTTCTGTTCCTCGTATATACTTCCCTTCCAGATCCAGACGAAAGGTCTGGGGGAGAGTAGGGCATTCTTTTTTTAATACGAAGTTATGATTGCTGATTGTGACGTACTGATTTTGTAACAACAACAAAAGAAAACCCTGGCCCCTGAGGAGACCAGGATGGGTGAAGGCATTAATAATCTTTTGCCTCTCCCTGAGGAAGACCTCTTCATTCTGCCTGCCTCAGCTGCTGCAGGCACTTTGAATTCAAACAGGCCACCGAGCTTGAACCCCAGTGACAGCACGGGCCCAGGGGCAGCAGAAGGTGGGCCGCGCCCCCGCGCCCCCGCCCAGCATGGGCAGGTCTTCCACGCTCACGAGGCTGATCGCCTCGTGGCATGTACAGAAAGAACTGTTTGGGACTCAGTGCCTTCAGGCAGTCCCTCTGAACCAAGATGCAGCTCATTTTTCAGACTGGAGCAGAGGGCCTTGTCCATTTGGGCTGCTGCAACAAAATATTGTAGACTGGTGGCTTGTGAACAATAAGAATCTATTTCTCCCAGTTCTGGAGGCTTGGAAGTCCCAGGTCAAGGAGCTGGCCGACCTCAGGGCCTGGCGAGAGGCCAGCTTCCTGGTCCACAGGCCATCTTCTTGCTGTGTCCTCACCTGGTGGACGCAGTGCAGAAGCTCCCACATCTCTTCTATAAGGCTGCTTACACCACTCCTGACCCGATTACCTCCCAGAGGCCCCACCCCCAAATACCAGCACAGTGAGGGCTACAGTTTCCACAGGACTTTTGAGGGGATACAGATATTCTGTCTGTAACAGACCCACAGTGCTCACCACAGTGAGAAAGAAGCCTGGGACCTTGTTAACCCTGTGCTGCCTGACTGAGTGCCCTGACTCCGTAAGCTTAGCTTCTGGTGGTGCCCTCTGCTATTCTTCTGTGCGCACCCTGACTATCATGACGTTGCTTCGGCCCTGGAAAATCTTTCAGGTCAACTTCAGCTTACTGGCCAGCATCGTGCTGTGCCTAAATTGATACCTTAGACCAGATGAAGAAAGCTCATACTGAAACTTAAACTTTGATGGTTTAATGGAGTTTATTTCAACTGGATAAGCCTGGCACCCCTCAAGAGTGCAACTGAGCTCAGTTCTTCAAGTTGGTCTCAGTGCCACAGGGGGTCCTCTGATCATTTCTACTGTAACAGCTTGGCTGAGGGGTAAACTGTGGGAAAAAAGTAAACAATGCAGCCTGGAGACTGCTGTCCTTAAAAACACCTGCATACAGAGTCATCCTTGGCTGCCTCTAAGAACTTGGTTTTCAGGAGGGTCTCACCTGCCCCAGACTCCCACAGGTTAAGGGCTCATGTACCTGAACTGTCTGTGTGAGTGCGACTTATGCTAAAGCCCTGCTTTGGTTCTGGGAGTCTAAGTACATGCTAGGAAAGGGTGCCTATATGACCAGGCCTATATAAAAACCTCGGAGAAGGCAATGGCACCCCACTCCAGTACTCTTGCCTGGAAAATCCCATGGATGGAGGGGCCTAGTGGGCTGCAGTCCATGGGGTCGCTAGGAGTCGGACACGACTGAGCGACTTCCCTTTCACTTTTCACGTTCATGCATTGGAGAAGGAAATGGCAACCCACTCCAGTGTTCTTGCCTGGAGAATCCCAGGGACGGGGGAGCCTGGTGGCTGCCGTCTATGGGATCACACAGAGTCGGACACGACTGAAGTGACTTAGCATAGCATAGCATATAAAAACCTTAGACATTGGGTCTCTCGTGTTCCCCTAGTAATACACATTCCGCGCGTGTTGTCACAGCTCCTTATCCTATGTGACTCACTGTGAAGAGGACCTTTGAAAGCTTGTGCCTGATTTCCTCTGGACTTCGCCCTGTGCCTTTTTTATTTTTGCTAATTTTGTATTCTTTTCACTGTAATAAATCATAGCTGTGAATACAACTATATGCCAAGTCCTGTGAGTCCCCTCAGCAAATCATCTAACCTGGAAATGGTCTTGGGGGCTCCTGATACAGTTCCCTAACATTCTCCAAAGGTAACAGATTTTTTTCAGAATGTAGTATAACTATAGATTCCGCGCCCCCCCCCCCCAGATTCAAAAATAATTGATATATTTCAGTTCTGTGCAGTTACTGTCCTTGTCCTATTTTTTATCGATGGGATTCTCTTTAAGTCAGCTTCTGAGTCATTTGATATGATGCTTATTTTTAAAAAAAATATTACTGGCGTTTAGTTGCTTTATGTTATGTTATGTATGTATGTGTCTGCCGTACAATAAAGTGAATCAGCTGTACGTATACATATGTCCCCTCTTTGGGTTTCGTTCCCATTAGGTCACCACAGAGCATTGAGTAGTGTACCCTGTGCTGTACAGTAGGTTCTCATTAGCTATCTGTCGTCGGCTGCTGCTGCTGCTGTCGCTTCTGTCGTGTCCGACTGTGCGACCCCATAGACGGCAGCCCACCAGGCTCCCCCGTCCCTGGGACTCTCCAGGCAAGAACACTGGAGTGGGTTGCCATTTCCTTCTCCAATGCAGGAAAGTGAAAAGTGAAAGTGAAGTCGCTCAGTCGTGTCCGACCCTCAGTGACCCCATGGACTGCAGCCTACCAGGCTCCTCCGTCCATGGGATTTTCCAGGCAAGAGTACTGGAGTGGGGTGCCATCGCCTTCTCCGATCTGTTGTGTACATAGTAGTGTATATATGTCAGTCCCAGTTCATCCCACCCTGACCTCGTTCATCTTTAATAGCCTTCTTGGTTTTTGGTATAATGAAATATTACAGGCTCATCTATGTATTTCCTACCTTAGAACTGTTTCCTTCTAGTAAATATTTGCTGCTAAGTCACTTGGGTTGTGTCCGACTCTGTGCGACCCCATAGTCAGCAGTCCACCAGGCTCCGCCGCCCCTGGGATTCTCCAGGCAAGAACACTGGAGTGGGTTGCCATTTCCTTCTCCAAAGCAGGAAAGTGAAAAGTGAAAGTGAAGTCGCTCAGTCATGTCTGACCCTCAGCGACCCCATGGACTGCAGCCTTCAAGGCTCCTCCGCCCATGGGATTTTCCAGGCAAGAGTATTGGAGTGGGGTGCCATTGCCTTCTCCATAAATATTTAGAAATCCTAATCTGGGCATTAGGGTTGCTCCTTGCTAGTGCATTGATAGTTTCTAGGTTTTTTTGTTGTTGTTGTTTTTTCCTGCAGTAGACAGAGCTAGGACTTTTTTACAATTTCATAGTGATGTTTCTACTTAAAATTCAGGCTATAGGATTTTTACTTAACCTTATCAAAAGTATATCTGTATTTTGCTATGCCAGGTATAAAATCCCATTTCTCAACAACAACATAATTATTCATTCATTTTAATCCCTTTATACCTAAAACAACCTTGAAAGTGAAAGTGAAGTTGCTCAGTTGTGTCCAACTCTTTGCGACCCCATGGACTGTAGCCTACCAGGCTTGTCTGTCCATGGGATTTTCCAGGCAAGAGGACTGGAGTCACTTACCAGTTCCTTCTCCAGGGGCTCTTCCCGACCCAGGGATTGAACCCGGGTCTCCCGCATTATAGACAGACGCTTTACGGCCGGAGCCACAACCTTAGAGTAATAGTGTAAGCACTGCCACCAGCAGTATGACTACTGAAAAGCAGAAGCTTTTTGCAGTTCTATTTTGATTAGAGTATGGCTCAATAAAAGTAACAGTGTTTTGTAGTTAGTTGAAATAATTTTTTTCTTGTGTGGTTATGCCACCAGTTTTCTACACAGGGTCCTTGTTTCATTGATCCTCTTTTTGGTTGGGGGGTGCTCTCTTGTTTAATTTTGTGTTTATAAAGTCTTTTCATGGTTCCACAGTCAAATGTGGGAGAAAGAAAAAACAAAATGTGTTCATAGCTTTCTAACTTCTCAGTATCCACTCCCCTCCACCCTTCTTCCTTGGCCTCTAGAACTGTAAGAGAAAATATTGAATTGTTTTAGCCACTGAGTTTCTGATAGTTTGTTAAAGTTGCCACAGGGAACCAGTACGGATGTTGGCACCTGGAGATGGCCACTGTAACAAGACCTTTAACAGTGTGCAGGTGGTTTTAGAATTAGGTGATTGGTAAAGGCTGGAGCAATAATGAGGCATTTGATAGGAAAAACCTGGATTACCTTGAACAGACTTAGCGGTAATACTGAATATACAGATATTAAAGGTGCTGCTGGTGAGGGCTCAGAAGGAAATAAGGAACATGTTATTGGAAATTAGAGGAAAGGAAATCTTTGTTATATAGTGACAGGAAGCTTAGCTGAATTTTGTCCAGCAGTTTTGTGGAAAGCAGATGATGGGATTTCCAAGCAAAGTGTTCAAGGTATTCTTTCTGCTTATGCACAGATGGAAAAAAAGAAATGAACAAAGAAAGATAAAATAAGGAAAGAAAAGTTAAGTGACAAAGGAGTCAGAACTTAATGATTTGGAATTGTTTGGCCTGTCCAGGTGAAAAAGATGGTAAAAGTATGGGCGTTTCTGTTAGGAAAGCGTATTGTAGAGAGAAGGCCCAAGGGTGTGACTGTGTAATTGCTGCTGAAGAGATTAAAGAATCGACTCCTGGATCCTTTCAACCATCTCGGGAAATCAGGAGTAGAAATGCAATCTTCCAGGAGAGATCTACAGAGGAACCTCATATCTCGTAGAGTGAATCCCATGATGTACACAGGAGACTCAACATTTTTGAGGTTGTTACGTTAGTAGAAACACTGCCAGCTTGGAATAAAAGGGACGGAGAAAGGACAAAATGAAAGATGACTCTTGGATTCTCAAATTCTATAGGCAGGAAACAGGCTGGTGAGAAAGGATGATTTCACGGGCCCAGACAACAGAACTGAGGACCACAGAGGATTAGTCCCAAGCTTTGAAACCTAATGGAGGTCGCCCAGTCAGATTTTGAAATTGCTTAGGACTAATAATTCCTTCCTTCCTTCCATGTTCTCCCTTTTAGAATGGGAATGTGGATACTTACTCTGTGCCTGTCCACCATTACATTTGGGGAGCATCCTATACATACTTTTCTCTACTTTTTTTTTTTCCACTTAACATTGTAGCATGGAGTTTATTCTGTAACAGCTGAAGATACTCCTTGTTTGGATGTGCCAAAATGTCTGTTTCCTATTAATTACGTTTGGGTTATTTTTAGTCTTTGGCTCTTACAAACAGTGCTGTAATTAGTAACCCTGTTCATACCTCTTTTCAGTAAATTCCTAGAAAGAGAGATTACCAAATTGATGCTTAAATGCAAAAGTAATTTTGTTATGTGAATCAAATATTTTTTGATCACTTTCCACAGTAAGAAATATATTTTACATCCTGATCTAGATATGTACACATAATTAAAACAAGTATCACAGATACCCTATTATCTACAGTTTATTTCATTTTAAGAATTCAAGTTACAGTGCTCAATGACCTACTTACGAATCTTGACTCAAAGGTTAATAAAACACATTGGCTTGATCGAGGATCTGCACACATTTTCTGAAAGAGCCATATAGTAAATATTTTAGGCCTGTGGACAACTATTCCTGGATTCCATTCTGTTTCTGCCATGGTAGCCTAAGAAGCGTAGGCCATAAAAAAATGAAGGGGCATGGCTGTGTTACAGTAAAATTTTTATTTATAAAAACAGATGGCTTTAGTTTACAAAACTCTGTTTTAGGTTAATCTAGCCAGCTCTGGACGTTGAGATGAAGTCAGCTTCCCATGAAGTACATTCATACATAGAGAAATAAAATCAGGATTTAGGAAGGAGAATGAAGAAGACCACTTGGATAGTCAACAGTTGCTTATTACATTAACCTAACTATTCCTAGTCACCACTTCTGTGGTAACCTTCAAATATACAAATCCCCCTAATTTTGCCTTGGGTGTAAAATATAATGGAATACTTGTTTGCCTGTGTTTTTTAGAATAAACAGATAGGAATGGAATAATATAAGGTCACTGCTCAGCTTTCCCCCAGATCTACTTCATGCGCATTCTTCAAGTATGTTTAAGTACTGTCTGCCTCTCAGGGCTTCCAGGCAGTGTAATCAAAAATGATCAAAACTTTCTACTTTCCCCCCAGAGAGACCACCCTCTAGCTTTGTGGTTAAGACAGAGACAGTGTTTAAATGAAGCCATTAAGGCAGAGGGCTAAAGTGTCACATTGCTTGATTACAGGTGCCAGCTTATTTACATTTTAGCTAATTTTTGGACATAAGATACTTTGAAACCAACGAAGCTAAACTGGCTGATACTTCACTTCTGGATCATAAATATCATTATTACAACGATTATAATCTTTGACATGGTTGGAGGCAACACCACCACAGGGACAATAAAGCACGGCCTAGTTAAGCCCAGTTTCGACTGTGGAAGGAAAGGAGGGTAATAAAGTTAGAATTATAGAAGACCTAGTTCATACTATTTGCAGTTGGAAAAAGATGGGGCTTACAAGTTCTGAGGGTAAGGATGAGAACTGCCTGGCGCTCCTGGTACTTGACTGATATCTTCTTTCACACATCTTTTCCTCTGTGTTCAGAATACTTCTACAAGCATCCCCAAGCAGTTGCAAAGAGCAAAGAAAGAAAGGAACCAAATGGAATTAGCTTGATTTTATAGATGTAAAAAATAAGCAGCTTAGCAAAGTTCTTCAGAAAGGAAGGGACGGAGCTGACAATAGGGAGACCCCAGGCTTCTGAGTTAGGGAGCGGCTTGTCATCAAAGGTTGGAAATAACAGCACCAAAGGATGTGCAGTTGCTTTTCTACATATCCGCCTGCCTCCCTGACCCTCCACTCCTTGGCAGCGGACCAGATAACCTCCATCTCTCACCTAATGCTACGCTTCTTCTCCCCTGTAGATTCTCTGTGGGAAAGAGATTCCTCGCTGGATCAATCGGCTTGCCTACTTCAGCTCCTGTATACCTTTTCTACAGAGTTGCCTCCCAAAGGAGTGGCTCACGCCCGCAGCCCTGCAGTCCAGTGTCAGCCAGGAGCTCCAGGACGAACTGGAGGAAGCAGAGGACGCTGCAGCCTCGGCTTCCATGGCCAGCACCACCGCAGGCTCCAGACCTGGGCGCCACACCAAACTATAAATGTCTCTAAAGTCACACATTCAGAACTGTCTGTGGCAGTTGACTATCACTAGAGAAAAGTAAAAGAATAAACGTCCTTTGGATATTTTGTATGCAAAGATGGCTCTCCCCCAAATCCCAGTTTTTCAGCTCAGGATTATATTTGTAATCAAAAACAAAACAAAAAAAAGAAATCACTTGGCGCAGGAGGGAGAACTTTGTATGAAGCTGCCCTCTGTTTTTTTTACCCACTTGTAAATTTGGATTTACTTCTTCTGTTTTATACAAGCTCTGTTAAGTTATGTTTACAGTATTTTGTATCACTGTTTACAAATCTTGCATGGACTTCTGCCACCATGAAAGAAGAAAATCATGTCTTCAGAACTTAGGCAGGTAATCTTTGTACACTTCTGACCCTTGCCCGAGCTACGGCATACGTCATAGGCACAGAGGAACGTACTTATACAGTACAGTCACCATGACCTGCTTAAGGATTGTCTTTTAGGTTTGTCTTTGTTCTTGTTACCCTTTGGGCACCAGGATGCACAGAGGTGAAGGAGCACACACAGCCCTCAGGGCTCAGGACCTTGGTCTGCGTGAGAGGTGCCCGAGCCCGGGTGCTCTTAGCGCGCCTCCCACTCCAGTAGCACATCTCCCAAGGTTCCCGCTGAACCGTTGCTTTCATCCCAAATATCCGTCCACCCCCACGGGGTGGTGCACTCTCGTGTCAGTCTGGCTTTGATGCCTCTGATTCTGTAAGATGTTTTTCGTTAAAGATATTCTTGCTGGTAACAAGTGTTTTTGCACATGCATTGGTGGGGGGGCTTCATTTTTATTTTAGTATATATCGATTTCCTCCCTGCACAGGATTTTGTACATGGGGCAGGAGTATCCTTAGTGGTAGCCTTCTGAGTAGCAGTGTGAGTTGACATTCAACTGCTTTTAACTATTCAGGCTACCTTTTATACTACATCTTGGAAACTAGAGTCTAAACGAACACTTTCCAAAAAAGTGAATACTTGGATATTTTAAGCATTTTATGTTCCCTACCAGAAAGACTATGTTGAAGTTTGTTAGTTTGTTATGGGAGTAGTTTCACCTCATAATAGAAAGCCTAGTCACATTGACCTCGTGTGGAAAACACATATTTATGTGTCTTAGACTTCATCTTTTTCTGTTCTCCCAAATGTGTGTGTCTTACATAACCTACTCTAAGAATGAAGTTGTCACCGCAGATACGTCCTCATTAGCAAGGAGTCTGTCTGCTCACGTCTACTCCCAGTTTGACCCTTGGATGTAAGAGCCAAGTCATTACATGTCACGTTCAATTTTTCTGCCTTAAGAATGAATGTCCTATATAAAATATTAGATGCAGTGTATAAATTATCCAAGGCAGTGACTTCAGCTTTATATATATTGTTAGTTTTAAAATCATCTACATTTATTTAAACTTCTAGATGGGATTGTTTGCTATTACTCTTTGTAAAGATACATATCTTTCAGTAAACTACATTTTTAACTTTTCCATAAGCTGATTTTGAGTCATTTTATCAACTAAAGCACACCCTGTTCATAGGGAAAATAAACCTTGGGTTTGACCTGAGGAAAATGAAGCCACTTAACCTAATCACGCTTTTGACTGTTCTGCTTCTGGAGAGGAAAGCCTTTATGAGTTATTCTCAGTTCTTTGGGAGGGGCAGAGCACTTGTTTTAGGAGATGGGCCAGAAAGGAATATATGATCGTTATGAGATGTTGAGTCGGTTCAGGTCTAAAAGTGAAATTGAGAATAAAATGCAAAGACTCTGATAGTGAATCAGTTCACTCAAAGAAGAGTCCTATCCTAACCTAAAACTCAGGTTAGCAATAAATGTTGAGTGCAGTTGCTTGGGATATTTTAAAAAAATAATTTGGTGGATTCCAGTTTTCTTCTTATCCATTCAAATATACATGATTTCAAGTCTGTGCTGCTAACACCCATGAAGGAGTGGCCATTGTTGAGGCACTTCTTAGTGAGTAGCCAGGAACCTTCTACCTTTGCTCATCCAGATTCCAGCACCTCAGCACACAAATGATTTTATTGTGATTTTGTTGTATATTTTTTCATCTGCAGCAACTGGGGTTTAAAAATAGTGTAAAGCATCTTAGTAAAAATAAATAATGGCCTAAAAGGCCCATTATCATAGAATCAGCCCATAAAATTCTGGACATGAGATTGTTGGCAGTCTAATTGTACTTGAGGTTGAGAAAATAAGTGTCTTTAGAAGATCTCATTTAAGTCTGTTTGTTCACTACAGTTCAAAATTGAGGATGAATTTAATTAACTAGCATTTAGCCACCTTCCCTTGCCCTTGAAGGAAAAGCCTCTTGTTCTCAACCTGATTTCTGTTAAGAAAAATCCTATATAAAAAACCAGGTCATTAAGATACATGATACGATGGCATCAGATGTTCTCTTTGTAGCTGTAACCAAGTGAAACACATTTCTCATGGTGGGTTGGACAGTAATAGTGTTAAAGAGGGTCAGGAGATGCTGGTTCCTGCTGGTTGTTCTCAGTGCCCTTTAGTTTCGTTTTTTTTTTTTTTTTTCTCTTTTCAACCCTAAGAAGGGGGCATCAGTTTTGGAAAGTGTGGCCTGTGGAGTGGTAGAAGGCAGTGATGCAGCAGGAAAGAGAGCCTCCACCTGATGCCTGAAATCCAGCCCACTGTTGCTCTGACCCACAGCGATAGTGCTAGTTACCTTCACCAGCATTTGTACAGAGCAGGGAATTCTGGTTTTCGCCAATTGATAGCGTTGTGTGTATGAGGAGATTCAACCCTACAGACAGCTGCGGGCCTCTGTATACATGGCTTCTTTCCATCACAAAACGGGTAGAAACATTTTCACTGCTTCAGGGCTCTCATCTGTGTGTCGTCTTATGGCTCCATTTCTATAAGATACTCTGTAATTTTGATACATACTGTATTTTCTTTCAATGACTAAGTTTAAAAGGCTTGGGTTCTGTTCAGCAAATTGGCCATACTGCCATTGTACCCCTTCCCTTCAGTATGGTTTAGCGTGCAGCTCAGTCATTAGACTTTCCTCGTCTACCCAGTCAATACACATCTTCACTGTTTGAAAGGTGTTACAGCAGTTGGAGAATCTTCATGAACCTGAAGATTATTTCTTGTGAATTTGAATGCAAATGTACTGTCATTCATAGTGTTTATATGAAAAAATACCAGGAATCTTCACTTTTGCTACCTTGATATAGCATTGGGCTATCGTGTTAACAACATTGAAATACATCAATTTATTAAAAAATACTTTTATAAGAAATGTTTTATAGTGCTTTCTGACCTCCAAAAGACTGCAAATGTTATATATTTGTTGGGGGGGGGGGTACTATTTTTATTTAAATTTTTTATTTTTTTTGTTTATACAGTTTTAAAAGCTACATTCCATTACAGATTACAGGTGCTTCTAGACGGGTGGGGATAAGGATAGGGCACCCCCTGAACACACACTCCCCGTCTAGAAGCACCTGGCTCTGTTCCCTGCATTGGAACAGTGCATTCTGTAGTCTCTCTTACACCCAATAGGTATGTTATTTGTTAAACCCAAGAATCGCGTCAGCTCTGCAGACATTGTGCACCCTTCTCCATTGTATATTCCTCTTGAATTTACCTGTACTTTTACTCTCATGTATTCCTGCTGAACTTCAGGTCCATGGACCAGCTCCTTAACGGTCAAAGCATAACCACACATGCTCCCAGCAGTGCCAGCCCCGACTGGTAGGGGATGGAGGCAAAGCTGGGGAGGGAGAATATGCCCTCTTGTCTCCGCCAGGAGAGCAGGGGAGACACCTGTGGGGGAATGGCCCCCACTATCCCTGAACACACACTGCCCGTCTAGCACCAAGCGAGCAGGAGCCTGGGTGGACTGTGCTCCTAGCTTCTTGCAAACCTATTCTGCTCTGCACCTCCAATGTAACCCTTCCCTCATCTTCATTTTGTACCTAGTCCCTCCACAAACAAAAACTTCACAAGTGGTGGCTAGGGCTCCCTGGTGGTCCAGTGGTTAAGACTGCGCTTCCACTGCAGAGGGTGCAGGTTCAGTCCCTGGTTGGGGAACTAAGATCCTGCATGCCGCGTGATGCAGCCAAAAATAATAATAATGGTGGCTGTTTATGATCTGTCAATGCCTGTTCACTCTGCTAACTAGGAATGATCTACAACTCATTTGTTCTCAAGGACAGAAACCAAAGGGGAGCTTTCCCCCAAGTCTAAATAGGTTTTTAATAGACTACCAACTCCAATCTGGTAAAGCAACCGGTCTTACCTGTAGAAAGGATGCCAAATACACTGAGGGACAGTGGTCTTTACTCTCCCATTATCTGCTCCCGAAGTTCTCATCACCCAGGTACTGACCCTGTTCTCAGTGTGCAGAAGTCTGTGCTAATAAAGATGAATGCTCCATGCTATGCATTGCAAGAAGTAGATTAGAGGCAGGCAGCTACTTACTTCCTTATGGATTCTGAACCCAGAGAACTGCTGAGCCCTCTCAAGCTTGTCTCTTTGATAGCTTCCCCGAAAGGAAGATCCTCCCAAAGAGGATTATACTTTGTTCCTACAGTGGAAAGTGTGACTAGTTTCTATCTTGTCAAGGCCAAGGGAAAAGCTAAGGTTAAGCAAGTGTGTGTTTAATGGATCAGTCATGTCCAACTCTGCGACCCCATGGACTACAGGCAGCCAGGCTCCTCTGTCAATGGCGATTCTCCAGGAAAGCATACTGGAGAGGGTTGCCATGCCCTCTTCCAGGGGATCTTCCCAACATAGGGATTGAAGCCAGGTCTCCTGCATTGCAATCGGATTCTTTACCAACTGAGCCACCAGGGAAGCCCAAGGTTAAGCAAGGCCTGCTCTCAGTTCCAGCTCAGAAATGCCTTCATTTCCACTTTGCTGTACAGTAGAAACTAACACAATGTTGGAAAGCAACTCTACTCCAGGAGAAAAAAAATTTTAATAAAAATAGGCCCCAAAATATGTGGCCTCAGCTAAAATATGGATTTGAATTTGCTTTTTAAAAAAACAGAAATATTTGCAATTCCACCACACTGTTTATGTCAATAAATAATAACTGTGATAAAATATTTCCTTCAGGGAGTAAGAAACTAATAGGTCAACAGCAGAGAAAAATTGTTAAATACCAGAGAATAATGACCTAAAATACATTAAAGCTTGAGCTGAGCATGCTTCTTAAGTAGTTAATGTCCAATATTAAATGTTTTATTTGATTGCCCATTGTTTGATAAATATTAAGTTAATATAAAATATTAAAACCAGTGACCAGTAAGATAAAACAACATATATTATTTAAAAATGTATTATAAATATTATAACCTGGGTTGTATGTATATGCTTTAAAAGGTTTGAGAAAAAACTGAAAAAAAAAATGACCTTTAAAATTATGTAAATACATTATGAATATTTATTCTTATATTTTAAAATTTGAACATAGCAATAAAATTTATGATCCTACAGATCATTAAAAAAAAAATAGGGCAGTTGAGCTCGGTATTGGGGAAGGTTCTTCTTCCCCTGTGTTTCTCCTTTGCTGTCACACAGAACACCCTGCTGGTGACCCTTGTATCACCAAACGTGTAGGGGTTTCTCCAGACCAGGCAGTTGTGCACGACGGGCTGGGGGGTCTACAACTCAGTTCTGACACTATCTGCCTGGAGATGGCATCAGTCTGACAGGTTAAGGGCTCAGTCCCACTAACCTGCCCCCCACTTCAGATGCCAGTCACTAGTAGTAGGGCCCCGGGTTACCCACAATTTCTGTCTGGCTTGGCTACAAATCAGAGGTTCCCACAACACCCTCCTTGAGTTTGATTTGCTCCAGGGACACACAGAACTCAGAGCAACACTTTCATTTACCAGTTTATTAAAGGATGGGATTTAGAAAGTACAAATGAACAACCAGATAAAGAGAAATACAAGGTGAGGTCTGAGAGTATCCAGGGCACGGGGGAGCTTCTGTCCCTTTGGAGCTGGGGTGCATCACCCTCTTGGTGTGTGGATGTGTTAGGCCACCTGGAAGATCTCCAAACCCCATACTACTGGGATTTTATGGAGGCTTCTTCCCTTAGGGATGAGTAAGTATTAACTCCATTTTCAGCCCCTCTTACTTCTCGGGTAGGGATGACGGGATAAGATTCCAAGCTTTTAATCATGGTTTGGGGCTTCCCAGGTGGCTCAGTGGTAAAGAATCTACCTGCCAATGCAGGATACACAGGAGACGGGTTTGATGCCTGGGTCAGGAAGATCCCCTGGAGAAGGAAATGGCCACTCACTCCAGCATCCTTGCCTGGGAAATCCTATGGACTGAGGAGCCTGACGGGCTACAATCCGTAAGGGTCACCAAGAGTCAGACCCAACTGAGCAACTAAGCATTCATGCAGTCATGGCTTGGTCTTTCTGGAGACCAGGAGCCATAAGGTGCCCACCCAGAGTGGCCTCAACAGAACAAAAGCTGCTCCTGGTGCTCTTATCACTCAGGAGTTTACAAGGGTTCTAGGAGCTCTGTTCTTGGAATCGGGGCCAAGGACCAACACATATTATTTCCTATTATCTCACAACTTCCAGTTCTTTGACCTACATATTCATCAGAGCTTGAAGCCAGAGTCACTCTCCATGTTACAATGGGAAAACGTCCTTACTGTTTCCAAAAGCCAATCCTTCTGTATCACTAGGTCCCACCCTCTCATCTCTCAAGGCCTTGCCCCAACTTTATTCCTTGTCTCCTTTGAAACATCAGTTTCCTTTTCTCCACTGGATCATTCCTATCAGCATAAAACATGTTCCACGCTTTCTCAGCTAAAACCAACAATCCAAGACAAAGTCTCCCTTCACTCCCTCATCCCTAGCAGGGCAACTTTTCCCGATTTCTCTCCACAGCAAAACTTCATGCACCTTCAAGTCCCATTCACTCATAAATAATATTTTGGTTTACATACATATATATTTCAGCCTGAAAAATAATGAAATGAACACCTCCCTGTACCCACCACCCAGCTTAAAAAAATAGAACATGAACAGGAAGCTGCATCTCCCTCCACAGTCACTTCCTTGTCCCTCCACTGAGGGGATGACCACTATCCTGAACCGTGTGTTAATCATTCCTGTTTTTAACAGTTTTTCATACCCACTTATGCATCCCTAGACAGTATATTATTTGGTATTACCTATTTCAAGACTTTTATAAATGGAATCACTTTGTATATGTTCTCCTGTGATTTAAAAAAATTGTATATATTTCTTGAATCCGTGCATATTTATGTGTGTAGTTATAGTTCACTTTCACTGCTGTATACCTATAACATGGTTTTATATATATTCTACTTTTAATGGACATTTGGGCTGTTTACTGAAACAGCCCTAATGCTCTTGTGAATGTTGTTTAAGACATACCTTCTGCTCAGATACAAAGGTCCCTCTAGGGGTGGAAATTTGAGGTTGGAGGGAATATGCGGGAGGGTTTCCACTTATCTGGGAGAGGAACTGCAGAGTTGGAGGGAATGTGCACATTCAACTTTATTAACTTTTAGGGAAAAAAATATACTCTTCTTACTGCACTTTCATTAAATAAAATCTTATTCGGCCCTCTCTTCATCTACTAGTCAAACAGAGCTCCCACAGGCTAGCTATTGTCTTATAATATCATATAATGAAATTTCAGAGCCTGGGCTTGGAAAGTATTTTTTTATTATTCAAAGGTAAGAGCTGTGCTCAGCTCCCACACAATCCCTAGGAAGACAACACTCAACATCACAAAAGTCATTCAAAGGATCTGCTTGATTGGTTAAGAACCTTCAACAGAATGTGTCTTGCAACTCAAAGCAGTAGAGTCTAGGTAGACTTCTATGACTAGAAATTGTTGCCACATCCTGTGACAATAACCACTATGTGAAAATAACCTCCAAAGAAACCTATATTTGGTTGCTTGTCTTACTTAATTCACTGACAATTATAATGTTGTAAGTGAGATACCAGTATTCCTAAAAGTTACAGATACTTGAAAAAAAAAACTTCTCTTACGGATAGGAAGAGGATCATGGCACATTTTTCCTATAAGCATGATGGAAAAATCGAAACCCCTGCTAGATATATTATTTAACAAATCATCTGAAAGTCCTTGTATCATCATGTCAACACTGGGCACCAAAATTGTTTTTCAAGGTGGCCATAACGCTCTGCACTCCCACAAGCAGAAGACTTTCATTCCGCTTACTCCACACCCTTGCCAAGATTTCATGTTGACTAACTCTTCAATGTTTGCCAATCTGGTAGGCATAAAGTGGCATCTAGCTAGGCAGATGGTGACTGCAGCCATGAAATTAAAAGACACTTACTGCTTGGAAGGAAAGTTATGATCAACCTAGATAGCATATTCAAAAGCAGAGACATTACTTTGCCAACAATGGTTTGTCTAGTCAAGACTATGGTTTTTCCTGTGGTCATGTATGGATGTGAGAGTTGGACTGGGAAGAAGGCTGAGTGCCGAAGAATTGATGCTTTTGAACTGTGGTGTTGGAGAAGACTCTTGAGAGTCCCTTGGACTGCAAGGAGATCCAACCAGTCCATTCTGAAGGAGATCAGCCCTGGGATTTCTTTGGAGGGAATGATGCTGTAGCTGAAACTCCAGTACTTTGGCCACCTCATGCGAAGAGTTGACTCATTGGAAAAGACTCTGATGCTGGGAGGGATTGGGGGCAGGAGGAGAAGGGGCCGACAGAGGATGAGATGGCTGGATGGCATCACTGACTGGATGGAAGTGAGTCTGGGTGAACTCCGGGAGTTGGTGATGGACAGGGAGGCCTGGCGTGCTGTGATTCGTGGGGTCGCAAAGAGTCGGACATGACTGAGCAACTGAACTGAACTGAACTGAGCTATGCTTTTAATTTGTATTTTCCTGATTATTAATAAGATAAGAATCTATGTCTCTGGGACTTTTTTTTTCCCCCTGTGACAGTTCTGTCCTATCTTTAGCCTATTTAAAAAAAATATTTATTTTGGCTATGCTGGGTCTTCGTTGCTGCTCAAGCTTTTCTCTAGTTGCAGCCAGCGGAGGCCACTCTCTAGTTGTAGTACACAACCTCCTCACTGCGGTGGCTTCTCTTGTTGCAGAGCACAGGCTCTAGGATGTTCGGGCTTCAGTAGTTGCGGCTCCTGGGCTCGAGAACAGGCTCAGCAGTTGTGGTGCGTGGGTTCAGCTGCTCCACAGCATGTGGGATCTTCCCAGCCCAGGGAGCAAACCTGTGTCTCCCGCATTGGCAGGCAGATTCTTTACCACTGAGCCACCGTGGAAGTCCCTAGCCTATTTTTCTATTAGGTTATTTATCTTTTTCTTACTGATTTGTAGAAAATATTTACATATTCTAATTACTATCTTTGACAATTCTATGTGCTACAAATATTTTCTACCAGTTTGAGATTTGTCTTTTCACTATCTTCAGGGTAAAACAAGTTTGTTTTAAAGTATATTATTGACTATACAATAATATTCTCTGTAGTAAATATTTTTTGAATCTTAAGAAATCCATCTCTCTACCTAAATTGGAAAGATATTCTCGTACACTTTCTTCTAAATATTTTAATGTTTCCTTTTTTTAAGACTGTAATCCAACCAGAACTGATTTGGGTGTGTGTGAGTTATATATATATATATTTTTTTTTCTGTTAAGATAACTATCTGCCCTAACACAATATGTTGAATAGGCTATCCTTTACCCACAGATCTACAAGTTCCATTTCCATTAATCAGGTTTCCATATATATGTGTGTCTGTTTCTGGGCTCTCTAGTTCCATTGGTTTATTTACTAGCTCCAGTAATGATACACTGTCTTAATTACTAACGCTCTATAATAAGCCTCAATATGTGGTAAAGCAAGTTTTCCCATCTTCTTCTGGAAGTTATTGGTTATTCTTGGCCCTTTACTCTTCCGTGTATATTTTGGAATCAACTTCTCAAGTTACATGCTGCTGCTGCTGCTGCTAAGTTGCTTCAGTCATGTCCAACTCTGTGCGACCCCATAGACGGAACCCACCAGGCTTCCCTGTCCCTGGGATTCTCCAGGCAAGAACACTGGAGTGGGCTGCCATTTCCTTCTCCAGTGCATGCAAGTGAAAAGCGAAAGGGAAATCTCTCAGTCGTGTCCGACTCTTAGCGACCCCAAGGACTGCAGCCTACCAGGTTACATACCCATGTGCAAATCCTATTGGAATGCATTGAATTTATTTATCAATTTGTAAAGAATCAATATCTTTATGATATTGAGTCTTTACCTAAGAACATGATCTATCACTCCATGGATACTGGACTTTAGTGTCTCTTGATAAAGCTTTATAATTTTCTCCATAACGGGGTTTCTTGTATTAAATATTTTGTTAGCTATATCCCTAGGTTCCTCATATTTTTTCCTGCCAGTGTGATATCTTTTATTTCCTAATTATATTTTCTGACTCATTTTTCACCATATGTAAAAAATAAAGTTCACTTTTTTCCATTTTTTAAAAAAATGGTAGATTTTATTTTTTAAACAGATTCGAATTTACTGAAAAACTGATCAGAACAAAGAGTTCCCATATACTCCTCCTCTCACATGCACACTTTCCCCTACTATTAATATCTTACATTAGTGCGGCACATTTGTGAACTGATAAACTGATTAATACATTATTATTAACTAAAGTCCATTTACATTAGGGTTCACTCTTATACTATTACACAGTACTGCTGTTGTTGCTCAGTTGCCCAGTCATGTCCGACTCTTTGCAGCTCCATGGACTGCAGCACGCCAGGCCTCTCTATCCCTCAGCATCTCCCGGAGTTTGCCCAAGTTCATGTTCGTTGCATCAGTAATGCCGTCCAGCCATATCATCTGACATGCTCTTCATCTGCCCTCCATCTTTCCCAGCATAAGGGACTTTTCCAATGAGTTGTCTGTTTGCATCAGATCACCAAAATACTGGAGTTTCAGCTTCAGCATCAGTCCTTCCAGTGAATATTCAGGGTTGATTTCCTTTTAGGATTGACTGGTTTGATCTCCTTGCTGTACACATAAATGACAAAAATCTCTTTCTTTATCCCTGTTATAATCCTTGTTCTGAAGCTTACTTTGGTATTAATATAACCACACTTTCTTATGATGAGTGTTTTTTATCTTTTCCATCCTTTTATTTTCAATCTGTGTGTCATTACGTTTAAAGTGGGTTGTTTTTTTTTTTCTTTTTTACATACAGCATATAATTGAATCTTGCATTTTTATCTCAATGTGACAATTTCTTAGGAGTTTTTAGACATTCACAGGGAATGCAAATATCAATATAATTTTATCTAAATCTACCACTTAGCTATGTTTTAACTACTTGTCCTGTGGGTTTTTGTTTTTTGTGTTGTTTTTTTTTCTGTTTGTTTGGTTTCTTTATTCCTTTTTCCTGACTTTTTTGAGGATTATATAGAATATTTTAGTAATCTACTTTGTCTGCTTTATTAGCAATCTGTCTTTGGATTTTTTTAAGATTATTTTTCTAGGGCAGTTTTAGGCTCATATGTCTTTGAGTTTGTTTTGTTTCTAGTGATTGCTCATGATTTACTACTCACATCATTAACTTATAACTATCTACATTCAAATAATAATATACCACTTCACATATGTTGTTAGAACCTTAAAATAGGATACTTCAGTTTCTTCTCTCCCATTCTCTCTGCTAGTTTTCATACCTTTTAGATTTGCATCTGTTTTAAACCACACAATACTTTGCTTTTGCTTTAAAATGGTTATCTTTTAAAGAAACTGTTAAATGACATGGAGTCTTCATAACCCCATGGACTGTAGCCCATCAGGCTCCTCTGTCCATGGAATTTTCCAGGCAAGAATACTGGAGTGGGTAGCCATTCCCTTCTCCAGGGGATTTTCCTAACCCATGGATCGAACTCAGGTCTCCTGCATTGCGGGCGAATTCTTCACCATCTGAGCCACTGAGGGAGACATTAAATGCCAAAAAATGCTTTAAAACCTATCCACATATTTACCAGTTTCAAGGTTATCTGGGTAGACCCAAGTTTTCATCTGGCATCATTTCCCTTTCACACGAAGAATTCCTTTAATGTTTCTTGTGATACTGTGGTTTTCTTTAGTTTTCAAAATCTTGAAAAATTTTAGTCATTATGTCTTCAACTACTTTTTCCTGCAGTCATTCCCTTTGACTCCCCATCCTTTCTTCTCTCCTTCTGAAACTCCAGTTATACATATGTTAATGGTTTGGTATTGTCACTAGGTCAGATGCTCTGATTCAGGTCTTTTTCTCTGTGTGCTTTTATGCAAATAGTTCTATTACTATTTGTTGATGTTGATTGATATTTTCTTCTGCAATGCTTAATATGGTATAAATCCCAATAAATGAAATATTCATTTAGTATATTATATTTTTTAATCTCTGGAGATATTCCACCTCTCCTCATTCTGTTCATGTTTTCCTTAAAATCCTTGA
The DNA here is from genome assembly GCF_019923935.1 of Bubalus bubalis. Taxonomy (NCBI): domain Eukaryota; kingdom Metazoa; phylum Chordata; class Mammalia; order Artiodactyla; family Bovidae; genus Bubalus; species Bubalus bubalis. The sequence goes on from NC_059161.1 coordinate 48,632,929, forward strand.
ACATATTTATTTAATTATATTAAAGTCCTTATTTGCTAATTCTATCATATCTTTCATTTATGGTTGGTTTGTTTTTAAATTCTGTCTGTTTTTATTGACTGGTTTTTCTTCTGGTTATGAGTCACATTTTTCTGCTTATTGGTAAACATAATATTTTTTGATATTTCAAAAACTTTCAAGGATATTTTTGATAATTCAAAAATATTTCAAGGATTTGCCTGGTGGCTCAGATGGTAAAGTGTCTGTCTACAATGCGGGAGACCCAGGTTCAATCCCTGGGTCAGGAAGATCCCCTGGAGAAGGAAATGGCAATCCACTCCAGTACTATTGCCTGGAAAATCCCATGGACACAGGAGCCTGGTAGGCTACAGTCCATGGGGTTGCAAAGAGTCAGACACAACTGAGCAAAGGCAATCTTAAATCTTACATATTTCAATGTTACACTCCTGAGGGTCTGTATTTTAAAGGATGTTGAGGGCTTTTTTTTTTTTTCTGGCTGCCAATTAAATAGTTTGCATATTAGTTTGATATTTTCAAGGCTTGTTTGTAAGCTTTCATGGCAGGTGCACAATAGCCCATGCTCTTGGGGTGATTCAACCACCCTATTAAGTGTGACCCTCCAGGTCTCACTGTGGAATACCCCGGACGATTAACAAAGCCTTTCTAGTCTGACTGGGCATTCTTGTGTTTTTCCTGATCTTAGACAAAATGTTTTCAGCTTTTCACCATTAAATATGATTTTTTTGTTCAGTGCCCTCAGTCATGTCCAATTCTTTGTGACCCCATGAAATGCAGTATGCCAGGCTTCCCTGTCCTTCACTATCTCCCAGAGTTTGCTCAAACTTGTGTCCATTGAGTCGATGAACACGATTATCCAATTATCTCATCCTCTGTTGTCCCTTTCTCCTTCTGCCCTCAATCTTTCCCAGCATCAGGGTCTTTTATGCCCTTTATTATACTTTGTTTGGTATGTTCTCTGTCTACCCACTTCGTGGAAAGTTTTTATAATGAATGGATGTTAAATTTCATCAAAAGGTTTTTCTGCTTATGTTGTGGTAATCATATACTTTTTGTTCTTAAATTTATTAATGTGATGTATCACACTGATTGATTTGCAGATACTGAACCATCTTTGCAGCCCTGGGATAAATCCCACTTGATCATGGTATATGATCCTTTTCATGTATTGTTGAATTTGATTTGCTAATATTTTCTTGATAATTTTTGCCTCTATGTTCATCAGTGATATTGGCCTGTAATTTTCTTTTTTTGTGGTATCTTTGTCTATTTTTGGTATCAGAGTGATGCTGGCCTCATAGAATGAGTTCAGAAACATTCTTTTCTCTACAGTTTTTTTTCTGAATAGCTAGAAGGAATGGGTGTTAACGTTTCTCTAAATGGTAGTAAATATTTGTGAAGGCATCTGGTTCTAGGCTTTTTAATCTAGGGGGAATATTTTTTTTAATTCAATTTTATTACCAGTAATTGGTTTGTTCATATTATATATTTCTTCCTCTAGTAGTCTGCTGTTTCACTATAACTTGTCTGGGTAGAGATGACTTTTTGTTTACTCTGCGTGAGAGTCTTCTGGCTTCCTGCATCTGAAAAGCAATACTTTCAACAGCTTTGGAAAATTCTCGGCCATAATCCTTTTGAATATTTCTTCTCATCTATTCTAATATTGCTTTCTAGAATTCCAACTAGACTTTTATTACACCCTCCCCATGCTCTGCATCTCCTAACTTCTCTTTTATATATTCCCATTTCATAGTTTTTCTGTTCTGCATCCTGAGTAATATATGTGTATCAACTTTCCAGTTTTCTGTCTCTATCCTTAGCTTTGTCAGTCTGTTACTCTATCTATCCACTGAGTTTATTTCAGTTATATGTTCATGGCATGGATTTCTATTTAAATCTTTTCCAAATCCTCTTAGTCATTAAATAATCTTTTGCTCCCTGCTTATATTTTCAAGCTTAATTTTCTTTAAACATACTTTTTAAATTCCCTGTCTAATAAATCCAGTGTCTAAATCTTTATGTGCTTATTGCTGCTAGCTTCTTTTTTTCATGCTCATGCATAGAGTGCCTTGCTTTTTTGTGTGCTTTAAAATTTTATTTTAAGGTGAGTTCATGTTCCCTGGAACTTTCCCTCAGGCCCATGCTGAAGTTGTGTTGCTCCCAAGAGGATTTACATGAGCCTCTGCCAGCTGCATATGGGAACAATCCATTCAGGATCACTTTAACTGAATTCTTCTCTTGATTTTTTGTATCACACTGCTTGCTGCATTCAACACACATATATCTGGAAATATTAAGGCTCAGGAAGCAGAGGTAGGGGCTGGGAAGGAAGAAGTAGATCAAAATTAAGGGCTGCAGTTTTAAAACATTTTATTACAATTGGAAAAAATTTAGATCTTTATATATAGTTGATAAAGGACCTAAGAGATGAGAGGATTCACAGTTCATGGTCCAGCCTCTATTTCCCCAGAGTATATAGTGATCCTGCAGTCACGAAGTTCTTATCTACTTCTGCAGATCATTTTATTCTGCCACACTGGGATAGACAATACCACTCTCAGGAGCAAATGGAAGATCCAGTTCTCACCTACGGGTACAGTTCCTTTCTCAGGAGAAAGAAATAAGGCGAGCATCTGCTTTTCCTTTGTTTCCAGCTGCTGTTTAACCCACATATGTTGCCATTTCTGTCCTCCTGTAACACAGGACTGACAGCACATCTCACTCAACAGACGACGGTGAGAATCCACTGAGGTTAATTGCAGAACTGTTGGAACAGAGCCTGGCATGTGGTAAATGTTCAGGGAATTCCAGCCAGTGCTGTAAGTGCTATTTAATCTGGAGCAAATCTTCTGAAGACTCTTGAGAGTCCCTTGGACTGCAAGGAGATCCAACCAGTCCATCCTAAAGGAAATCAGTCCTGAATATTCATTGGAAGGACTGATGCTGAAGCTGAAGCTCCGATACTTTGGCCACCTGATGCAAAAAACTGACTCATTCGAAAAGACCCTGACTCTGGGAAAGATTGAAGGCAGGAGGAGAAGGGGACGACAGAGGATGAGATGTTGGATGGCATCACCGACTCTATGGACATGAGTTTGAGCAAGCTCCGAGAGTTGGTGATGGACAGGTAAGCCTGGTGTGCTGCAGTCCATGGGGTCACAAAGAGTCGGATACAACTGAGCAACTGAAGTGAACTGAAATCTTCTGAAATTAGGGTGTCCAAGGATTTCAAAGTAGTAATGATGGTGCCATGTACTAATTTTCAGTATAATTGGATTCAATTGCATTGTGCTTTGTGTGTGATTCAGATTGCATCAAGTGAGTGTGATATGCTGGTTACCTTGTGCTACTTGAAAGTCTTTGATTATAAATGTCTTTGATTAATAAAGTGGGGAGAGGACTTCTCTGGTGGTACAGTGGATAAGAATTCACCTGCTAATGCAGGGGACAGGGGTTCAATCCCTGGTCCAGGAAGATCCCACATGTCACAAACCAACTAAACCTGTGGGCCACAACTTCTGAACCCACATGTTTCAACTACTGAAACTGATGCGTCTAGAGCCTGTGCTCCACCACAAGAGAAACTACCGCAATGAGACGTCCACCCACCACAACGAAAAGTGGCCCTCTCTTGCTGCAACTAGAGAAAGCCCATATGCAGCAGTGAAGATCCAGCACCACCAAAAATAATAAAATAAAGTGAAAAAAAAAGTTGAGAGAATAAATTTGAGTAAAATACAGTTTTTAAACACGAAAGAACAAACTAATAGAAGTAGCCAGGCAGATTAAAGGTTTCAAAACAGGGTCCAAGGACATCCTAGGTGGTCCCCTCCTCGTGGGGGAGCAGGCATCACCTGTGTGATTCAGCTCCTGTCTCTCTCCAGGTGTGCACCTCAGCTCAGTGAGTGCTTCCTCCCAAGTCCCCTGTGGCCCTTGAGGCAGACATTTGTGTGGGTCAGTGACTATTCTGCATAGTCCTCTGTGACCCTGTGCCAGCTATGGGGCCAGGTGACCCTGTAACAAGTCAGGCCTCAGCCATCCAGGGGCCCACTTGCTCGTTTCAATCTCAGCATAGCAGCTCAGGGTGAGAGGCTGTGAGGAAACAAGGCCCTTCTGGCAGGACAAAGCCAGCACCAGGTGGGGAGAGACTCCAGTTCCACAGCCTTTCAAAGTGTGTGGGACTGCGTCACCGAGAATCTGCACTCCTGCTGGAGAGGACGAGGCCAACACCCAGGGAAAGACAAACACACGTGCTAAGCAGGCATGCCGAAGACGCAAATAGCTTGTGAGACATACTCAAAACTCAGGTGAGTTAAGTAGAACACATGTGTACTAAACAGCAAGGATGGATAGGAAGACCACAGAAGCACATGAAGTTCCAAATTCTCATTATTCACTGTATGATACACTGGAACTCCAAATACCACATGGTAAAACACATTTTTTTAAAATCAAATACTACAATATGGTAAAATGCAATCTATGCACCAAAACTCGCTAGATATTCATGATGTACGGGAGGTACTCAGTAGTCATGAGTCTTAAATTGGTCTTTACTTTTAAAATACATCAGGTATGGTAAGACACATGGTGTTTAGGTCGCTAAATTGTGTCTAACTCTTACCATATGGACTATAGCCCAACAGGTTCCCCTATCCATGGGATTTCCCAGACAAGAATACTGGAGTGGGTTGCCATTTCCTTCTCCAGGGGATCTTCCCCACCCAGGAATCAAACCTGCATGTCCTTTGTCTCCTGCATTGTAGATGGTCTCCTGCATTTGCAGGCAGATGGGTTTTACCACTTGAGCCCCAGGGAAGGCCAAATATGGTGAGACATGCAGACACAGAAATGACTGTCATGAAGGAAGGCATTTTTATACTCACAAATCCCTAGAAACAGGCATGCCAGTCCACATGGGGAAGCACCAAGGGGAGTTAGGAGGCAGAACAAGCAAGAGGAAAGCATGGGCAAGAGGCTTTATTGCAGGTTTCCTAGAAAGAAACAGGCAAGGAAGGGTAGGCAAACTGAGCAGGCAGAGGATTGGATAGTTTGAATAATTTCCGCAGGCTCTGGGCTATAGACACAGTCCCTACGTATTAACTGCCTGGCCCTGGGGTATTTGGGGGCAGAGGGATAGGGTCCCAGACTGTGGGAGCCTAGAAACTCTGGATTGATTATTTGTATATCAAAGACAAGGTCATAGACAAGTTGTGGGTCATCTGGAAGAATTAGCTAACCCTGGGAGCAGCAGTCCCTCCCCAGGTCTGCAAAGCCCAAAAATGTCAAAGCATCATAAAATACAGAAAAGAAAAACACCATGACTGACACAATCACCCCTTGGTGACATCCCTCTGGCTCCAGCCTACCAGACAAACTCTCCAGCAATTCCATAGGCAATGGATGAGCACAGCTGTGGCCAGACAAGCTCGTCCTGCATCTCTCCTCAACAGAAGGAGCGCTGACCTCAAACATTCTCAGTCTATCAAGCCACCTTGCCATCCTCAGCTCTGGTCCTTAACAACCCCTCCATCAGTGCAATGAGCTGACGCAGCAGAGAGACACATTGGGATTATCCCTGAACCTAATGTGGCTTAAGCTTCAGGGCCCCTCACTCCCCAGACTCTTAGTGTTCCAGGTGGGAGGGAATCCAGGCTGCTGTCTTGATGAAACTGCTGTCTTGATGACTGCATAACTATGCGGTCTTTCCACCCCATCTCTATGTTAACCATCTCATCTTCATTGCTTCAGACAGTGTGTTTTCTTTTCTTTCTTTCTTTTTTAAATAATTTTATTTATTACTTTATTTTTGGCTGTGCTAAGTCTGTCACTATGTGGGCTTTTCTCTAGTTGCGGTCAGCAGGGGCTACTCTCTAGTTTTGACACAGGTTTCTCATTGCCACGGCTTCTGTTGTTGCAGAACACAGGCTCCAGGATGTTCGGGCTTCAGTGGTTGCAGTTCCTGGCCTCCAGAGCACAGGCTCAATAGTTGTGGCACATGGGCTTAGCTGCTCTACAGCATGTGGAATCTTCCTGGATCATAGATCTAACCTGTGTCTCCTGCATAGGCAGGTGGATTCTTTACCACTGAGCCACCTGGGCAGCCCCAGGCTGTGTGTTTTCAAATGATTCAATTTCAAATGATCGCTCAGTCATGTCTGACTCTTTGCCACCCCATGGACAGTAGCCTGCACCAGGCTTCTCCGTCCATGGGATTTTCTAGGCAAGAGTACTGGAGTGGGTTGTCATTTCTTTCTCCAGAGAATCTTCCTGACCCAGGGATTGAACCCAGGTCCCCCGCATTGATAGACAGATGCTTTACCATCTGAGCCACCCCTTGGAAGTCATGGTTCGGTACACCATGTCTCAATTCAGTCTCTAAGCTCTGTTTCTTGGGCTGGGAAAGCTGGCTTAGAGGCAATCATGGGTTAAGGCTGCCTTCCCTCCCTTGGCTGCTTCACAAAAGGAAGTTTTGGGGCAAGAGATAGCCTTTAATTTGCAATCAGCCTCAACCATCAGCATGCAGGTTGCAGTGCCTGAAGTTTACACAGGAAAGTTAGCATGTGTCTAGAATGAGAAAAAGAAGTTAAAAGCAAGTTACCGGAGTCTTGGAGATGCTGGCTCTTTAGTTTTTGTTCTGTTTCTCAGACCTCTTTAGTCAGCTTACCAGAAACACTTGCATGGGAAAGGTCCCTGATCACCACCCACCAGGACACTGGGGGCCTGACCAGTGAGGGCTGTATGTTCATGCTCCCTGCTCACAGTGGGCAAAGACAGGGAATGTTCATTCTAGTCCCAGCCCTGACGTGTGGGACAAATTCACTTCCTTCCTCTGAGGCTGAGTTCCCTCCTCTGTAAAAGAAGGAGATTGCTGGTCCCCAGAGTCACTGTCTTTTGGTTTAGGGTAACATGCACAGGCAGCTTCAGCATTGTTTTTCAGTCATTAAGTTGTGTCTGACTCTTTGCAACCCCATGCACTGAAGCACACCAGGTTTCCCTGTCCTTCACTATCTCCCAGAGTTTGCTCAGACTCGCATCCATTGATTCGGTGATGCCATCCAACCATCCCATCCTCTGTCATCCTCTTCTCCTCCTGCCCTCAATCTTTCCCAGCATCGGGGTCTTTTCCAATGACCTTGGATCTTCTCATCAGGTGGCCAAAGTATTGGAGCTTCAACATCTGTCCTTCCAATGAATATTCAGGGTTGATTCCCTTCAGGATTGACTAGTTTGATCTCCTTGCTGTCCAAGGGACTCTTAAGAGTCTTCTCCAGAACCACAGTTCAAAAGCATCAATTCTTCGTCTCTCAGCCTTCTTTATGGTCCAACTCTTACATCCCTATATGACTCCTGGAAAAACCACAGATTTGACCATATGGACCTCTGTCAGCAAACTGATGTCTCTGCTTTTTAATATGCTGTCTAGGTTTTGTCACAGTTTTTCTTCCAAGGAGATCTCTTTCCAAGGAAATCTTTAATTTCATGGCTGCAGTCACCATCTGCAGTGATTTTGGAGCCCAAGAAAATAAAGTCTGTCACTGTTTCCAATTTTTTCCCCATCTATTTGCCATGAAATGATGGGACCAGACACACGATCTTAGTTTTTTGATTGTTGAGCTTTAAGCCAACTTTTTCACTCTCCTCAGAAGACTGTACCATTAGAGTGGTATTATCTAAATATCTGAGGTTGCTGATATTTTTCCTGGCAATCTAAATTCCAGCCTGTGAGTCATCCAGCCTGGCATTTCACATGGTGTACTCTGCATGGAAGTTAAATAAGCAAGGTAACAATATACAGCCTTGAGAACCCCTTTTCCATTTTAAACCAGTCCATTGTTCCATGTCTGGTTCTAACTGTTGCTTCTTGTCCTGCATACAGGTTTCTCAGGAGACAGGTAAGGTAGGCTGATACTCCACCTCTTTAAGAATTTTCCATAGTTTGTGAGGCTTCAGCATAGGCTCAGGAAAGGGCCAGCCTGACCCAGGAGGTGGGCCTGGAGAGAGAAGAGGGGAGCCAATGACCCACCGAGGCCTCCCCTACAACTCCCATGCCTCCATGGTGCTCCCCAAGTTGCAGGCCAAAGAATCTCCTGGGAAGCTTAAAACACAGATTCCCTAGGTGATTGGCTGGGCATCACCTCCCAGTAGTCTAAGTCAACAGACTGATGGAGCCCATTATAATACCTTTCAGAGTAGTTTCACTGTCCTAAAAACCCTCTGTGGTTTGCCTAGTCATCCCTTCCTCCCTCTCCCCAACCAGACTCCTGACAACCATTGATCTTTTTAGTGTGTCTATAGTTTTGTCTTTTCCATGATGTCATGTAATTGTCAAAATCCATAGGATGAACACAAGAGTAAACCCTAATGCAAGCCATGGCAAGTGGTAAACTTTCAATTAATAGTAGTTATTCTCCGGCTTCCCTGGTGGCTCAGTGGTAAAGAATTTGCCTGCTAATACAGGAGAAACCAGTTTGATCCCTGGACCAGGAAGTTCCCACAGGCCAAGGAGCAACTAAACCTGTGTGTCACAACTACTGAGCCTGAGCTCTAGAGCCCTGGAATCACAACTTCTGAGCACACGGGCCACAACCACTGAAGCCCACGTGCTAGAGCCTGTGCTCCACAAGAGAAACCCCTGCAATGAGAAGCCCACACATCACAACTAGGGAGCAGCCCCCGCTCACCACAACCAGAGAAAAGCCTGCACAGCAACAAGACCCAGAATAACCAAACATTTAAAATAATTTTTAAAATTTAATTAATTTAAAACAGACCAAAGACCTAAACATATGAGCTAAAACTATAAAGTTCATAGAAGAAAACACTAGATTTGGCAATGATTTCTTGGATATGACAACAAAAGCAGAAGCAAGAAAAGAAATAAATAAATTGGACTGCACCAAAATTTTTAAACTTCTGTGCATCAAAGAACACACATCAATAGAGTGAAAAGGCAACCTACAGAATGGGAGAAAATATTCTCAAATTATATATATATATAATATATAGTAAGAGTATATAGTAATATATGTATATGTATGCATATATATAGTAAAAGAACTCCTATAATTGAAGGAAAAAACTCAAAAAATGGGCAAAGAGCTAGAATAGCCTTTTTTCCAAAAAAGATCAAAAGATATGCAAATAAACAATAAACACATGAAAAGATGTGCAACATCACCAATCATGAGGGAAATGGAAACCAAAAGCATAATAAAATTCTACCTTACACCCATTAGGATAGCTACAGTCAAAAAAACAAACAAGAAAACAGAAAATATTACCGAGCAAGGGCTTGCTGCTCCTTGTACATTGAAGCCAACACTATGATACCAACTTTTGAGAAAAGAAAAAATTTTGTTGCAAGACTGACTGGCAAGGAAACAAGAAGCAAGGCTCAAATCTGTCTCTTTAATCCAGGGTTGGGGCAGAACATGAGGGGTTGGGCCAGAAGCTGATTGACCAGTCTGTAACCAGTCTGTATATATGTTAACCAAGATACTCGGGCTGCTCAGAAGCTGGGTTTTCCTTAATGAAGGACTTCTAGTCTGTGGCTCTGGTTAGACAACAGTTCTGAATAAAACAGTTCTATTCTCTGAATTCCATAGATTGAAGATTCTTGGTTCTGGGGTCATCCTAGAAACATGGGTCCCCTCTTGCTCATGGGCAGTGCTGTATCTGTAAGATAACTACAGGTTTGATAATCAACAATGTGCTTGAAGGAATCAGAACCAGTTTAACCTAATCCATGCTTTATGTACTCTTTCACTAACAAGTGGTGAGGAATTCAAGAAACTGGAACACTGATGCTCCAATTCTTGATGGGAAGGTAAAACAATTCAGCCACTATAGAAAACAGTATGGTTATTCTTCAAAAACTTAAACATGGAATATGATCCAGCAATTCCACTTCCAGGTATGTACCCCCAAAATTGAAAGCAGGGTCTTAAAGAGGTATTTGTACACCCATGTTCATAGCAGCATTATTCACCATAGCCAAAGGTGGAAGAAACCCAAGTGTCCCTGACAGATAAGCAAAATGTGGTATGTATATATAGTTGTAATAATATTCAGTTTTAGAAAAGAAGGAAACTCTGATATATGCTACAACATGGAACCTAAAGGACTTTATGCTAAGTGAAATAAGCCAAGCACAAAAAGACAAATACTGTGTGATTCCTTTTTTAGAACATACCTAGAATATTCTAAATATTATACCTGGTCAAATACATAGACACAGAAAGTAGAACCATAGTTGCAAGAGTTTGGGAGGGAGTGTGTAACTGAACTGAACTTTGATCTGCTCGCTTACCATGCAGCAAAGTCAATTTACTGACACCGGGTTGTGGTGAAGGACAGTATAGTGTGAATTGCGGGTACCAAGCAAGAAGGACCAGTTTATGCCCCAAAGATCTGAACTCCTGGATGGCTTTCAGGGAAGAGTTTTTAAAGGCAGAGCTTGTGGTGAGGGCTGCAGGGTGCATGACTTTCTTTGATTGACTGGTGTTGAGGTAACAGGATGATGTTTCAGGAATCTTAATCATCAGCCTTCTGGTTCCAACCAGTCTGAGATCTAGCACTTATGCTCAGCATGCTCCAGCTGGGTAGGGTCTTAGTTAACACAGAACAACCCTGAAGATATGTCAGATTGTTATGTAGGAAACAGGACTCTGTTTTATCACTAAAATATTGTCATTACTCTTCTTTTCAAGGTCTTAGTTGTGGCATTCAGATCTTTGATCTTCGTTGCAGCATGCCGGATCTTTAGCTGTGGCATGGGGGATCTAGTTCCATGACCAGGGGTCAAACCAAGGTCCCTTATGTTAGGAGTGTGGAGTCTTAGCCACTGGACTACCAGGGAAGTCCCTGTCATTACTCTTTTGTTTAATTGTTTTTCCTTAGTTTCTGCTTTCCCTCACTTCCCCAATTAGTAACTGCTGGTGCCTGCTCTTTGGAACTCAGGAAAGCCTAGGAGATGAATGCCTTCTTTCTGCAAACAAGAAACAAAGGACATGGAGGAGCTTTTGTACCTGGGAAGACCCTGCAGTATCCTGCTAGGTTTCAAGGGGAGAATGGAAAGTTGTTGTTTAAGGGAGGCAGAGTTTCAGTTTCGCAAGATGAAAAGGGTTCTAGAGATGGATGGTGTTGATGGTTACAGTGATGTGAATGTGCTTAACACCACATGGTTCAGATTGATCTCGGGTGGCCTCAACCTGCAGCCACTTGAAGCAGGACTTGGGTTCCCAGGCCAGAGACTGAAGTCAGTCCATGGCAGTGAGAACACTGAACCCTAGCCACTGGACCAAGAGGGCCAGTGACAAGGTCCTAGCCTGTTGCTGCTGCTAAGTTGCTTCAGTCGTGTCCGACTCTGTGCAACCCCAGAGACGATAGCCCACCAGGCTCCCCTGTACCCGGGATTCTCCAGGCAAGAACGCTGGAGTGGGTTGCCATTTCCTTCTCCAATGCATGAAAGTGAAAAGTGAAAGTGAAGTCGTGTCAGACTCTAGCGACCCCATGGACTGCAGCCTACCAGGCTCCTCCGTCCATGGGATTTTCTAGGCAAAAGTACTGGAGTGGGTTGCCATTGCCTTCCTGTTAGCTTTGTAGAAATGCATTTCTTTCCACAAAGAGACAGAATGTTGTGAAACAAGTGTTTTTAGGAGGAAAAAGAGTACATTCACATGGGCAGACTCAGAATTGCACGCTCGTGGTCATCTGAATCACTTATATGGGGCATTTCTTCCAGGTTTCCTCTGGCCAGTCATCTTGCACTGAGTCCATATTTGGTTTATCTCAGAGTCCTCCCCTGTGTGCGCGAGCATCTCTTAGCCAAGATGGAGTCTAGTGAAAGGCCCTATGGCATCCCTGGTGGCTCAGATGGTAAAGAATCTGCCTGCAATATGGGAGACCTAGGTTCAATCCCTGGGTCAAGAAGACCCCCTGGAGAAGGAAATGGCAACCCACTCCAGTATTCTTGGGCCCGCAGTGCAGGAAATCCAGGTTGAATCCCTGGGTTGGGAAAAGGCCTTATGGGTAGGTTGACATCACCTGTGGGGTGGCACTCCCTTCCATTTTGACCCCTGAGGAGCCTTTCTGCATATGTGTCATCAGGAAGCTCTCCTCAACCTCAAAAATGAGAAATATGTGGTCTCTTTATCTGGGAAGGGATCAGTTCTTCCTTCATCGGTATCTGTCCACAGCGGACAAACTGCAGTTGCTCAACCTGGGGCCCATCTAGCTCCTGCCTCAAGATAATAAACTTTATGTCTATTTTACCACAACTAGAAGTATTTTTTAAATGATTCAAGTCACACAGTAGTTGTCAGGAACATAGTATTGTGACGTGGATTCGATCTCTGAGTTGGGAAAGTCCACTGGAGGAGGGTATGGCAACCCACTCCAGTAGGAGCCTGGCAGGCTACAGTCCATAATGTTGCAGAGTCAAACATAACTGAAGCAACTTAGCATGTGTGCACACACACATGCACAAATGTAAATAAAGCAATTCTACCTGTTCCCATATAAATCAGATGGGGGGAGTGGAGAGGCATCTTAAATCTTACTTCTCTCCCTTGGCTTCCCAGGTGGCTCAATGATAAAGAATCCACCTGCCAAGCAGGAAATGCGGGTTAGATCTCTGGGCTGGGAAGATCCCCTGGAGAAGAGCATGGCAACCCACTCCAGTATTCTTGCCTGTAGAATCCCATGGACAGAGGTGCCTGGTAGGCTACAGTCCATGGGGCTGCAAAGAGTCGGACACGACTTGGCAACTAAACAACAACAAACCACTCCCTTGGTGGGAGAAGTCTACCTCACATGCCTAAACCTGCGCCTCTATATATCCTTTGGAGACCCCTGACAGAGCAAAGCCTGGAACTCTGAGCAGGTTGGCCTATTAGTGAGCTGAGGCTCCTCCTCTTGGGCTCCTCAATGGTAACCCAAATCGACAGCCTCCCTCCCTTCTCTTTCAGAGGGTAAAGCATTTCAAGCTCTCTCTTGAATACTCTCTAAAACCAAGTAGGACTCTGTGAGGCCCTCCCGATACAAAAGCCTTACAATATACCCCCGTTTCTCATTTGTAAAAACTTTGAAAAAGACTTCAGTCTCATAGACCTTCCTGTAATTCCAAAGGGCAGATTCAAACAGTTACTAATTAAGGAAGTGAAGGAACGCAGAAACGAAAGGCGGTCAGAAAACAATTGTGCGGCAATAAAGCCCAGTCCTAGTTCCTCAAGAGATATATTGATATGTCATGGAGTATATGACAATATATCTTTGAGTTCTACAGGAACCAAGGCCCCCACCCTGGTGGAGGATGGTAACTTCGGGGTGAGTACCAGATTCCTGGAACACCATTACCTCTCCACCAACCAATCAGAACAAAGTCACATACCCTGCAGCCCTCACCCCAAATTTTGCCTATAAAAACTCTTCCCCAAGAGGGGGCTCAAGAGATGCAGGGGGACAGGCCTGTCCCAGAACTACCTCAAGGTCTGTGGTCTCCTGGATCCTTACAGCAAACATTTTTCCCCTTGAAGTGGCCTGAGGCAGAGCTACCTTACAGAAATCTGGGGTTAGAGAAGCCTTGGCAAGAGGCCATGAAAAGAGCTTAACTTAAGTGAAGACCCAACCTGACTTAGCTCCTCTGGCCAAGAGACGTGCTTCTGGAACATCTACACAAGAAAACACTCAACCAAAAGTGGCTGAATAATGAGGGGCTGCATTTCTTTGTGTTGGTTTTCGATTCAAAGGAAAATGGATATAGGAGGAAGAACAAATCACAAGCTGATACTTTGCCAGCCCCAGAGGATCAGAAGTTAACACTGCCACCAGGAAATACTCTAAAATTCCAGGGGAAGGAGGGTTTAGTGGGAGAAGAAACTGCCAGCAGGTATTCTACCCCAGCACCCTGATGTAGCATCCACACCCAAAGGCCATGTTTCTGCTGAAGATGGGCTTTGGCAGGAGATACCCACTGGTATGGGGCTTCCCAAGTGGCGCTAGTGGTAAAGAATCCTCCTGCCAATGCAGGAGATGCTGGAGACAAGGGTTCAATCTCTGGGTGGGGAAGATCTCCTAGAGGAGGGCATGGCAACCCACTCCAGTGTTCTTGCCTGGAGAATCCCATGGACGGAGGAGCCTGGCGGGCTACAGTTTATGGAGTCACAAAGAGTCGGACAGGACTGAAGTGACTCAGCAAGCACGTATATACTGGCTGGTATAATAGCCCAGAGAGTGGTAGAAGCTACCACTCTCTTGGCCTAGGAGGAATTATAATCAATTGTCAGGAGGAACAAATCTCAGGCAGACAGCTACCAAAAATGTAAGGTTTTGTGTGGACACAACAAGAAGATTGAACAAATTCTCTAAGATAAACATTTACATTATGCCATGTGCTTATACACAGAGCTGTGTGTGTGTATGCACACGTGTGTGAGTTAGTGGAAATGTGTCTACACAGACCCAGGCACAGCCTAGACTAATTTCCTTAGCCTCATGAAGAAGATGTATTGTAGAGGCCATGGCCTGTCAGTCAAAACAAAAAGGCACAGCTATATTCAAATTAAGGTTCAGAGAAAATTAACTCTGCTTTAGTTTGACTCTTTCCTCTCTGAAATAAATAAACCCAGGAAACATCAAACAGTTGGAATTTCTTACACATTATTCAACAGCACCTCTGTTTTGGTATTTGAGGATTCAGTAATTTGATATTCTTTAAATAGCTTCTCCTTTTATGGTCTCTTAGTTTCAACCTCTCCAAGCAAGGAAGATTCCACTGGGCTGCTCCCTATGGAACAGCTTGTAATTCAGGCATCTTGAGATCCCTGGTTCAATCGACTATAAGGCAAGATAGCCAGACTGGTTTCCTTATAAGGATGGATGCTGACTATGAAGCTTAATGGCTTTTCTGTTGAAAATGCATTCCCCTATCCCAACCCTATAGAATAATCTAAGCTGTCTGGACGATGCTAGGAATTAAAAAAAAAAAAAAATATATATATATATATATATAGTAGAAGTACAAAATACACCTAACCTCAATCACAGAGAACTGTGTCCTGTAGGCCCTCTGTTCCTGGTCCCAGCTTTCTGGCCTACGCCTTGCTTTTTTCTGCTGTTCTGTTTCCTAGGTTCCCGTCTCCTGGGTCCTTATTCCTTCCTTACCACAGAAATGAACTGAACAAGGGATGGTCCTCGATGCCCGCTTCCCGAAGATGACTTTCTAGGTCAAGGGGAGACCCCTGGAAGGCCTCAGGAGCTCCCCAACATTAGGAACGTCAAGTGAAGAACCTGAAGGCCCACCACTCAGTGTCTCTAGTTTGTCTGAAGCGTTGCTTTGGCCAGGTGGGGCGCAGGAAGGGAGAACAGTGGGGTCAATAGTGGTCTGGGAGTAGCCTAGGGAGAGACAATTATACCAGTTTAATAAATACCTTGACTGCATACAGCTCTTTTAGTGTACTTCAAGCACTTTCACTTCTAATATTTTACTGTCATCCTTGCAGGCCTGTAGATACAGAGTATCATTAGCAAGTTTTTATTGATGAGGAAGAGGAAGAAGTTAAAGACTCATCCAGGAATCTCCCGAACTCCTCTCCCTTTGCACTTTGATCTCCAGCACAAGTTTTCAAACTTCCGCATTAGCCCCCAGGCCTTGGCCCTAATGTTGGTTTACACGGGTTCATAAACGCCTGTAAATGAAAGATCAAAGCAGGATTTGCTCTTGGTAGTGTGAGGTGAAGACTTCGAGCATCCCTCTTTAAAAGAAAAACAAAAATGGTTTAATCCCAGAGGGCCTGCCTCCAGTTGAAGACCACTGCCCCTCCCACCTTCTTCTGGGGTGTTCAGGAAAAGATGAGCCTCCGCTTCCTTTTCCAGCTCTTCTTTGCCTGGCAGCAAGCGCCAGAGAATATGCAGGGACCAGAGCGATCCCGGGGCCTCCGTGGCGACTACCTCCTGATCCGTTACTTTATCAAGGCCCCAGTCCCCAGAGAAGGAGAATAAAGCCGGTTCTCATCACTAAAACCTTGGTTTCAAATGCATGGCCCCCCCACCATCCCCGCCAAAAAAAAAAAAAAAACCACCCGTATTCTTTCATTCAAATGGAACTGGGTTTATTTTCATATCTTGCCTTTAGTAAACAAAACAAAATCAAAGCTCTGGGTGCAGGAGGCGGGGCAGGGCTCCGGGCGGCCGCGGCCTAGTCGCGGCCCTGCGCGCGGTCCAGCACCAGCAGCGGGATCTCCTCCAGCCTCTCGCACCGCTCCCTGCGCCGCAGGTAGCGCCGCCTCCACGCCACCAGCCTCTGCAGCCACTTCCGCAGGCTCGCGGGGCCCCAGCGGCCGCGCTCCTGGGCCGCTGGCCCTGGCCTCGCGTACCGCGCCTTCTTCCTGCGCGGGCTGCGGGCCGCACTCCGCCGGAAGAGCCGCCGCCAGCACCAGCAGCCCGAGCAGGAGCCGCCGTCGCCGGCCGCGCGCCGCCCCGCCGCCTCGGGCTCGGCGCGCGGCGGGCCGTCCCTCTTGAAGGGCGCCATCCTCTCCAGCAGCCCGTGACGCACACCGCCGCGCCGGGTGCAGCTGGGCCGGGCGTCCGCCATGCTGGGCCCGGGCCTCTCCTGTGAACGCGTCGGACTGGGGCCATGGCCTGAGACTCGGGAACACATGGGCCGGGCGGCTACACAGCGGCCTTAGGATGCGACAGGGCCGCTCGAGTCCTTTCTGCCCCTTCCCGGGTGCGCCCAATGGCCTTCCCCAGTAGACGTTACCAAGGAGACCCGAACGGTGACCGCACAATGCCCGGTTGAGGCATGCTCTCAGGGTACCGAGCACGAACCCTATCCCAGGATCCAGAGTCCCACATGGTTCCTCCACCCACCAATAAGCCGGCCGAGTTTGCTGTTGAGTGATCTTCAGACAGGGCCTCAAACAGGCCAGAAGGGCCCTATGAGGTTCCTGAGGTCCAGAGCAACATTTACTGTATTAGGCTGCACAGCCTTCACTGATCATTTCGAAATCAGTCCCACGCTCCTGTTGCCCTGGAGGCTTCTAATAGTTTGTGGACTGGTTTCAGGTGTGCTGTATTTTTCAGCCAGCAGGGAACCAGAGTTTCTGGAAAACTCTCAAAACATCTGGCCTTACCTAAACATCTCTTTCCTTGTAGGATTATCACTGATTTTTTTTTTCCCCTCAGTAATTTTTTCTCATGGCACGTGTAAGATTTTTTAAGGAATTTTTGAAAAACACGAATACAAAAAAGAAAACATTTTTTCCTGCTTCTTTGTATACATTTTTGCACTTGTTAATTTCGTTAAATTCAAGTAAGGAAAAGCTAAAATAATGGCTACCATGTATCATGGTATGTGCTAAGCACTCTAATAATATTTTGCATAATTTTCCTGGTTTATTTTGTAGCCCATTGACAAATGAAGCAGGGCAAAGACTAATAGAGTTTTGCCAAGAAAATTCACTGATCATAACAAACACCCTCTTCCAACAACACAAGAGAAGGCTCTACACATGGACATCACCAGATGGTCAACACCGAAATCAGATTGATTATATTCTTTGCAGCCAAAGATGGAGAAGCTCTATACAGTCAGCAAAAACAAGACCAGAGTGCCTGATGAACTATGGAATGAGGTTCATGACATTGTACAGGAGACAGGGATCAAGACCATCCCCGTGGAAAAGAAATGCAAAAAAGCAAAATGGCTGTCTGGGGAGGCCTTACAAATAGCTGTGAAAAGAAGAGAAGTGAAAAGCAAAGGAGCAAAGGAAAGATATAAGCGTCTGAATGCAGAGTTCCAAAGAATAGCAAGAAGAGATAAGAAAGTCTTCCTCAGCGATCAATGCAAAGAAATAGAGGAAAACAACAGAATGGGAAAGACTCGAGATCTCTTCAAGAAAATTAGATACCAAGGGAACATTTCATGCAAAGATGGGCACAATAAAGGACAGAAATGGTATGGACCTAACAGAAGCAGAAGATATTGAGAAGAGATGGCAAGAATACACAGAAGAACTGTACAAAAAAGATCTTCACGACCCAGATAATCACGATGGTGTGATCACTGACCTATAGCCAGACATCCTGGAATGTGAAGTCAAGTGGGCCTTAGAAAGCATCACTATGAACAAAGCTAGTTGAGGTGATAGAATTCCAGTTGAGCTGTTCCAAATCCTGAAAGATGATGCTGTGCAAGTGCTGCACTCAATATGCCAGCAAATTTGGAAAACTCAGCAGTGGCCACAGGACTGGAAAAGGTCAGTTTTCATTCCAATCCCAAAGAAAGGCAATGCCAAAGAATGCTCAAACTACCACACAATTGCACTCATCTCACACGCTAGTAAAGTAATGCTCAAAATTCTCCAAGCCAGGCTTCAGCAATATGTGAACCATGAACTTCCTGATGTTCAAGCTGGTTTTAGAAAAGGCAGAGGAACCAGAGATCAAATTGCCAATATCTGCTGGATCATGGAAAAAGCAAGAGAGTTCCAGAAAAACATCTATTTCTGCTTTATTGACTATGCCAAAGCCTTTGACTGTGTGGATCACAATAAACTGTGGAAAATTCTGAAAGAGATGGGAATACCAGACCACCTGATCTGCCTCTTGAGAAATCTGTATGCAGGTCAGGAAGCAATAGTTAGAACTGGACATGGAACGACAGACTGGTTCCAAATAGGAAAAGGAGTACATCAAGGCTGTATATTGTCATCCTGCCTATTTAACTTATATGCAGAGTACATCATAAGAAACGCTGGACTGGAAGAAACACAAGTTGGAATTAAGATTGCCGGGAGAAATATCAATAACCTCAGATATGCAGATGACACCACCCTTATGACAGAAAGTGAAGAGGAGCTAAAAAGCCTCTTGATGAAAGTGAAAGTGGAGAGTGAAAAAGTTGGCTTAAAGCTCAACATTCAGAAAACGAAGATCATGGCATCTGGTCCCATCACTTCATGGGAAATAGATGGGGAAACAGTGGAAACAGTGTCAGACTTTATTTTTCTGGGCTCCAAAATCACTGCAGATGGTGACTGCAGCCGTGAAATTAAAAGACGCTTACTCCTTGGAAGGAAAGTTATGACCAACCTAGATAGCATATTCAAAAGCAGAGACATTACTTTGCCAACAAAGGATCGTCTAGTCAAGGCTATGGTTTTTCCTGTGGTCATGTATGGATGTGAGAGTTGGACTGTGAAGAAGGCTGAGCACCGAAGAATTGATGCTTTTGAACTGTGGTGTTGGAGAAGACTCTCGAGAGTCCCTTGGACTGCAAGGAGATCCAACCAGTGCATTCTGAAGGAGATCAGCCCTGGGATTTCTTTGGAAGGAATGATGCTAAAGCTGAAACTCCAGTACTTGGCCACCTCATGTGAAGAGTTGACTCATTGGAAAAGACTCTGATGCTGGGAGGGATTGGGGGCAGGAGGAGAAGGGGATGACAGAGGATGAGATGGCTGGATGGCATCACTGACTCGATGGACGTGAGTCTGGGTGAACTCCGGGAGTTGGTGATGGACAGGGAGGCCTGGCGTGCTGCAATTCATGGGGTC
This sequence comes from Bubalus bubalis, assembly GCF_019923935.1. Taxonomy (NCBI): domain Eukaryota; kingdom Metazoa; phylum Chordata; class Mammalia; order Artiodactyla; family Bovidae; genus Bubalus; species Bubalus bubalis. The sequence goes on from NC_059161.1 coordinate 48,652,506, forward strand.
GCAAAGAGTCGGACACGACCGAGCAACTGAACTGAACTGAAGTGACAGATGAGCAGGCTCAGGAGTGAGTCTGCTTGAGTTTGAATTCTGGCTCTCATAGTTACTAGCTTTAGCTTTGGGCAAGTTACTTAACCTCTTACTGCCGCAGTTTATTCATTAGTAAAACTGACATAATAACAATCCTACCTCTCTGGGAGTTGTTGTGAGAACTAAATGAGATAAAATACATAAAGCACTAGGCACAAGTTAAGTGTGCAATAAGTCAGTTATTTATACAATCTTTGCAATGATTCCAAGTGGTTCCCAAATGAAAAATTCCCACTTTGCTGATTGAGAAAACTAAAGCTTGGAGAGGTTGTTTACCTGAGATAACATAACTTGTAAACTAAGGAGCTATGATTTGAACCCCAGATTCTTTGAACCCAGGATAGTAAATGACTGCTGCTATTGAGCTTTCAACTATTCACCCTACCAGTATAGCATTCCTTCTTCTGGTACATTTATCATCAAAAATGTCCACAGTTAATAGTTAAGGGTCAACATTTAATACTTGTGTGGCCTTTGGATTAAAAAAAAAACGAACAGGAAGGGGGTGGGGGGAAACTCAGCTATTCAGCCTTTTTTTTCTAGCAACTTTAAAATCTTCTAATCATCTTGACAGGAGCCTTTCCATTCCCATCACCCCTGAGCACACCCTAATAGTAAACGTCCCTCTCACCTTGGCCTGACTACACAGAACCAAACCCCGCAAGCCATTTCCCTGTAAGAACTGCTGTATGTTTCAGTTGCTCCTTCCCCAACTCTCCATGGATGCCTCTTTCTTGTATTCAGGCCGTCTGTGCTTCCTGCCACAGGAGCCAAAGAGTGAGCACAAGGTAAGTCCTAGTTGATACAATTGGTAATGAAACAACAAGCCCCAGTTCAGATTGTTTACATGTACAGTGCAAGGAAGAGCAGCCAAGGACACCAGCTCCCCACAGCCATACACAGGGCAGCATTAGAACAGAAAGGCCAGGTGACTGCAAAGCACATCCTGTTGCTGAGAAGCCCATGCCATGCTGCAGCTAGTTTACAGGCTGCAACTGGGCCCAAGAGCCGGAGGACAAGGCAGAAAGTCTCATGCATCATGGGAACCTGAGAGGGGACAAGAAACTGTCTCACAACAGCCTCCTAGGAAGAAAGGAGGCAAGTAGAAAATGGTTTTGCTGCTCCTTACAAGCCTTGCATGCCCTCATGCTCCAGGAAAATTACAGAGTGTTCTGCCAAGATTTAGATTCAGCAACAAGTCAAGCCTGGCCTGTGTACTATGTGGATGTGTACAAGGTCCCCAGGGCATCATGACAGAGCCATTTCCCTTCACAACCCAACTCACATGCTTCCGGAATCTTTTTCTGGCTGTTATGAACTGAATTGTGTACCCCACCACTACCAAAGTTCATATATTGAAGTCTGAACCCCTAGAACCTCAGAATGTGACTATATTTGAAGAGTCCAAATAGGTAATTAAGTTACAATGAGGTGATGATGATGAGCAGTAATCCAATATGACTGATGTCCTTATATGAAGCTTAGGACACAGACACTCAGAAAGGGAAGACCATGTGAAGACACAGGAAGAAAGTGGCCTCCTACAAGCCAAGGAGAGAGACTGCATAAGAAACCAAACCTGCCAACACCTTGATTTTGGACTTCCAGCCTCCAGAATTGTGAGAAAATTAATTTCTATTGTTTAGCCACCTGATCTATGATATTTCATTATGGCAACCCTAGCAAACTAACATACTGGCTGACTGGCTTTGCCTCCTATTTTATTCTGCCTCAAATCCCCTTCTTGTTCCTCGATCATTCCATTCTGCCAGGAAGGATCACCTTGGCACAGGCTTGGCACCTTGGCACACCTCTGTGCACAGGCTCCTCCTTGTAAGGTTCACTGTACAGATGCCCTCTGTGTGACTCCTGCCAGGCCCATGCATCTGCCACTGCTCTGAGGCCCCTGTGTGCCCAGGCCACATGGAAAGTCTGGGCAGCCTCAAACAGAGCATCAGTCCTGGCTTAGAGTTTGGAATTTTTAGATACCTGTCACCTGCACAGCTACTCAGTCCTAGAGGACACTGAGTCTAGGGTTGCCAGATAAAATACAGGATGCTTAGTTAAATTTGAATTTCAGGACTTCCCTGGTGGTGCAGTGAATAAGAATCTGCTGCCAATGCAGGGGACACGGGTTCAATCGCTGGTCTGGGAAGATTCCACATGCCACGGAGCAGCTGAAGCCCATGCAGCACAACTACTGAGGCTTCGTGCTGCAACTACTGAAGCCCACATGCCTAGAGCCTAGAACCCGTGCTCTGCAATAAGAGAAGCCACCAGGATGAGAAGCCCATGCACAGCAGCTAAAGAGTAGCCCCTGCTTACTGCAGCTAGAGAAAGCCTGCACGCAGCAACGAAGACCCAGCACAGCAAAAATTAATTAATTAGTTAAAATAAAATAAATAAAAATTATTTTTTAAAATTTGAATTTCAGATCAACAAACTGTTTTAGAATGCTGCTGCTAAGTCACTTGATTCGTGCCCAACTCTGTGTGACCCCATAGACGGCAGCCCACCAGGCTCCCCCGTCCCTGGAATTCTCCAGGCAAGACCACTGGAGTGGGTTGCCATTTCCTTCTCCAATGCAGGAAAGTGAAAAGTGAAAGTGAAGTCACTCAGTCGTGTCCGACTCTTAGCAACCCCATGGACTGCAGCCTTCCAGGCTCCTCCATCCATGGGATTTTCCAGGCAAGAGTACTGGAGTGGGATGCCCTTGCCTTCTCCAAATAAGTGTATCCTAAATGTTGCATAGGCTGTACATCTATTAAAGAATTATTTACCTGAAATGCAAATTTAACAGGGTTTCTGTATTTTCACTTGCTACCCTACTAGGGTCCTGCGGAGAGTCCAGGGCACGCTCCGTTAAGGCACTTTGAGGGGGTTTCCTCCAGGTCCCTCAGCAGATGTCCTGGACCCAACGTTGGCCAGAAGCTGCAGCGCTCTCCATGGCCTGGAGCCCAGCAGAAGCAGGGTTCTCAGGCCCACCTTGTCCTAATCCACATACTCAGAATAGCACCAGAGACCTGGAGTCCCCAAAGTTAGGAAGAGCAAGAAGGTACAACAGATCTTGACAGAGTCCTTGGCAGCCTCCCCCCCCGCCGCCACACAAACCCAGAAAAAGAGACAGAATAGTTAAGAACATTAGCTTTGGGGTCATTCAGACCTGATTCAGATTTAGCAACGTGGCTTGAGTAAGGCCATTATAGAAACTCTCTCAACCTCAGCTGTCTCATCAGAGCACGGAGCACCTGTTCCCACCTAACTCACGCTGTCATCCATTGTGAGGAGCAAAGAGACAGGGCATGTCGGGCCCTAACACCGTGCCTGACTCAGAGCAGGTGCTCGAGAGGTGCTGGCGCCACCGCTGTGGAATCTTCTCCATCTCCCTGCTCCCATCTCCCACCCCAACACTTTTAGCACACACAGGTTCTCCCAACATGAGTCCCAGCAGAGTCTTTTCTGAAGGCCTGTAGCTCATGGCAAGCTCTGGGAGTGCCAACTCCTGGAAACTTTCCCAGGAAAATTTGGGATGCAGAGACATGGGATAGAAAACAGATGGCTTTGGTTTTTTTTGTGGTGTGGACAGTGAAAGGTCAGTTAGCTCTGTGGGAGCGAGCACTGTGCCAAGGGGACCCGGACCATGAGATAACCGTCCTCACTTCTCTAGCCTAACACTCCCCTGTCTCGGACACCTGCTGACTACTCCACCAGGTCCAGGCGGAGCAGCATCAGCTGAGCCCCAGGAGCAGATTATGTCAGCACTTGGATCCAGCAAGTGAGCCCAGGGACATCATTCTGTGACACGTGACATGTGAAAAGTGACATGTTTGTTAGCAGAGAAATGAAGTGGGAGAATGAGACCACCAAGGGTGACCCCTGCAATTCCCCAGATAACTGGACCAGAAGTGGGGTATTGACCGAACAAAATAGAACAGATTTTGCCTCTTCTCTGTGGATGTTGACCTCATTCTAGTATATAGACTTACCAAGGTGACTATTTCAAAATCGCTCTTTATTATAAGAACCAGTGTTTTATCCAGATATGTTGAGATAAAATTGTGATGAAATAAATGCACCCTAGGAAAGGCCTGGTTTCCGTATTAGGAAAGTAAATTCTGCATCCAAGGACATTGGGTAATTACACCCTCGAATGTTTGTACCCTACTGAATATTATAATGACTATGAGAGAACCAGATTCTCTTCCTTTTACTGTGCGTGGGTAGATCTTATCATCAGGATGTCAAGGCTACTGCAATGTTAGTACAGCCCTGATGTCAAACAGGGCCAACCCTTGGAAGCCCCCAAAACCATAGCCTGTGGAAATTCAAAGAATCCTTCCCAGGATTTCTGCAAATCCTTCGTCTCCAAATGTACTCCTCTTTCTGACTTTCACAAACTTCTTCCCACATAAAGCATGAAATATTCCAAAGTTCATAGATTTTCATGGAAATTTTGGAGCAGGAACTCGATAACAGGATCACACATCACAAACGCAAAAATACCAATGACTTCCCAGAGAACGCTAAATGTCAAGGTGTTCACCTCTGTGAGGCATCCATGGCCTTCACCGAATTTATCACTCTTCCCAGCTCTTTCCAACCCTGCCACTCTTTCCTCTGCTCTCCACTTCTCTTTCCTCTTCCTCATAAGAAGAAGAAGAAGAAGAAAAAAAAAGAATATTCCTCTCTCTTGTTCATGGCAAAGCAGTCCCCTTTCCACTGATTATTCACCAGCTGTAGATACCTGACTCCAGGATCTTGCCCACCTCAGTCAGCTTGGGATTTTCCTATAGAGAGATGTCTCCACCTCAGAGAAAACCTTTTCACCTCCCTACATTGCGTTCATTTCTATTGTTATAATCTAGACCTTTGAAGGATGACTCTCCTGCAAGATCAGTGGTGGTGGGTGGGTGAGTGAGGAAGGAGGAGACACAGTCCTGAATCGGCACCAACAGAATCAGTGCTTTAATCACCGCCATCATTACATCATCATTACCATCATCCGTTTCTTGCCATTTTACACCACACTGTACCATAAGGGGTATTACAGGCATGATATCATTTCAGCCCCACAAGAGGCCTATGAGGTAGAAAGAGTGTCCCATTTCACTGCTGAGGACAGTGGTGTGTATTTTGCTGTGGAAGGATCCATGGCTAGCGGAGACAGCAGGCTATACCAGGAAAGGCTTGTGAACATAAGCCTGCCTTGTGAATCAACTGAGAATTCGACTTGCCCTCCCAGGAAGAAAGCTAGGTACTACCAGATTGGGGCAGAGGGGGCAGGAAGGTCTGAACCAGGCAAAGATATGGGTTTGCTTGAGGGTTTTGGGGTGGGGGAAGGTTAGGATTTTTGTTTGTTTGTTTGTTTTTATGAGAGAAGAAGCCTTCACAGTGTTCTTGGGGGAAGAACAAGATACACAATTAGATGCTGTATTGGGAAATAGGAAGGCTCTGGCCCCATGGAAGTAGGGAACTGGTAGGAAAGGGACCAAGACAAAGCTATGCTGGGTTTCTAGGAATAGAATCCAATTATTTTAAACCAGAGTGTTCAAAGGAACCAGGTCTGTGTGCTTGTCAATCACATTAGAGTACCATCAGTGACCTATAGTTTGTAAACATAATTTTTTATAATCTTTGAGTGATTTTTGTGGTTTTTCTCATTTCAATTTTTCTTTTGCTGTCTTTGTTATTCTTTTAGATGATGCCAGCCTACTTTATTTGTTATAAGGAAGATATAAAAAGGAGGATTTTTTAATTTATTTTTTAAAATTGTGATGCAATTTTAAAGGCTGTTTCCATTTACAGCTATTACAAAATATTGGCTCTATTCCTGGTTTTGTGCAGTACGTCCTTGAGCCTGTCTCACCCTCAATAGTTGGTGCCTTGCACTTCCTCACCCTGTACGGCCCCTGCCCCCTCCACTGGTAAGCATTAGTTTGTTCTCTGTGACTCTGTTTCTTTTTTGTTTTAATCACTAGATTGTTGTATTTTTTAGACTCCACCTATAAGTGATATCACACAGTATTTGTCTTTCTGACTTACTTCATTTAGTATCCAAGTACATCCATGTTGCTTCAAACAGCAAAATGTTTGCTCTTTTTTTATGGCCTAGTAGTACATATTTGTACCACATCTTCTTTATCCATTCATCTGTTGATGGACAGATTGCTTCCATATCTTGGCTATTGTAAGGAATGCTGCTATTGGAGGTGGGGGTGGTGGTTTAGTCACTCCGTCTTGCCTGTTGTCTGCCAGGCTCCTCTGTCCATAGGATTCTCAAGGCATGAATACTGGAGTGGGTAGCCATTCCCTTCTCCAGAGGATCTTCCCAACCCAGGGATCGAACTGGGGTCTCCTGCACTGGCAGGCAGTTTCTTTACCACTTGAGCCACTGGGAAACCTCTAAGTTAAGAAGGGGACAACCAAATCTGCTTTATTTCAAGGACAGCTGTGAGGCTCTCAGAGACACCCATTATCATGAAGAAATCAGCTGGACAATAATTTCCAGCCCCTCAACTCCTCGTTAGCCTTTGGCACCAAAAACTTCTGTCAACATCACGTGGACAATTGCGGCAATTTGCTGCATGATTGTCAGAAGGCCCTGAGGCAGCAGGGCAGAAAATCCAGGCGATTCACCTAAACGCGCCAAACCCTAGATGGTTAGGAGAAGCAGCTTTGTTCCAATCTCCGCTTTGTAGGAAGAGACTTGGCCAAGGGCTGCTTTTGCTTTGGCAAATGTCTTGTTTCAGGAAACCCAAAACATTTGTTTCAGTCAACAAATTCCTTTTTAAACACTCAATAGCCTGGCAGTTTCAAGAGAAAATATTTGGGTGGGTGGTTAATACTGTTTCTGAAAAGAAACAAAGGCTGAAATGTCTGTGGTTCAGACACTAGCCAGTGAAATATGAGGGCCAGGCATGTTTTGGAAACTTTTCCAGCCTGTGGAGGTGAGGAGAGGGGATGGGACATTGGAAGACATCATTGCAGTATGGCTTTCTTTTGCATCCAGGAGCTGGTTCTCCCAGCTCCCAGGAGCAGCCCCAGCTCTGCATGTTGCTGTGTTTCCTGCAGGTCATCCACAGACCAGACCGCCCACCATGAGGAAGGCTCAGGGGGATGGAGATGGATTCTCGCCCCCCAACCCCCACTTCCCTAAGAACTGCCCCAGCCCCCATTCCCCATATTAAATGACCTCACTCCTCCCAGGACAGAGTCTAGAACTCAGATTACATAAGAGAAGTTGTCTCCCACAGAAACTGGGATTGGGTCAGAGGTTCTGGTCAGGTACATGTGGGTAGACCTGAAAAGTCACATCAATTCAGGGTGAGGGCCTGTCATTCCTTAGCTTCACATACATAGGAATGTGGAACTACCTCTCTCTTCATACACTCAAACCCCCGTCAGCTGTGGGTCCCATCCATTCTCAGGGATAGAACAGCAGGTTCTTCAGCAGCCATGTGAAGCTGTTTCTCAAGGTCATACAATAATTCTCTAGAAAATCAAACCAGAATTTGGCTTTCTTAAATCCAAAGTCAACTTGTACCCTATGAATGAGAACTGCTACCTCCCCTGGAAGGCCACACAACACACACGTTCGATTAGCAAGATAACGCGAATTAAAATCTGACAGTGCTGTGTGCTAAGCAGCACTGTAACCTGAAAAATTTAGGGCTATCATCAAAACAGCTAGTATTCAGCAGAAAATTACCAGGCCCTGAAATCACTGTAGCTGGCAGATCTTCGAAATTATGTATATTTTAGGTTATGAATGTTACCTTCAGCCCTATTTTTAGCTTTCCACTCCTACAAAAGCATTTGTAAGAACAGAGAAAAATCTCTGTGACAGAATCTATTAAGTGTGAACTGCTCACCCGGTTATCTCTGAGGGCAGAAACACTACAGTTTCTCTGATTGCACTTCTTTTATTTTTGGAAAGTAATACAAATAGATTTTTAAATTTTCACTTCTTCATAGTAGAACACTTAACACTTTGTAACATTCCTCAAGGTCTGTAAATGAAATCATTAACACTTCGCCTTTTTCAGGCATGAAGTTGTTGAGAAGTCTGAAGAAACAGGATTTGCTTTTTCCTTGACATCCGAATTCTAAAACCACAGCCAGAGTGGTGTTCACAACAAAGTACCAAGCTGATGGCTTAGATTTTTCTGAGGCAGGGTTCCCCAACCTACCAGATCTAATGCTTGATGATCTGACGATCTGAGGTGGGGCTGATGTAATAATAATAGAAATAGAAAAGTGAAACTGAAGTCGCTCAGTCGGGTCTGACTCTTTGCGAAATAGAATGTGCAATAAATGTAATAAGGCCTTTGAATCATGCCTAAACCATTCCCCACCCCTCACCCCACCCCAGTTCGTGAAAGACTTGTCTTCCATGAAACTGGTCCCTAGTGCCCAAAAAGTTGGGGACCACTGCTCTAAGGAGTGTGTTGCATTCGTATTTCCCAGAAGTGAACAAATCACGCTGGGTCTTCCTAAACCCCACATGACCCAGGCTGAGTGCATCACCTCTCCAGCAACATCAGCACAGGATGAGTGGAGATCATCTACCTGAGGAGTTAAGATTCAGGGAGATGAAAAACTGCAAGTAGAAGGTTAACTGAGGAACAGAAGAAGGTGGGACGGGGTCCCATGGGATATGGGCCCCGCATGAGGTGGGGCCTGAGAACTGAGGCTCCTCCACCACAGTGCACCTTTCTGGAGGCCAAAACTGCTCCCTCAGGTGCTCGGGGGGATCAGAACTTTACGCTGCATTTCGAGGGCTTCTTTCCTTGGAGGTTATGAAGAGAACCCCGCTTGGAGCACAGGGGAGAACGCGCTCTGTGAATTTCTCCAAGCTGCCAAGTGGCAACCGTCACCATCCTTTCTAACCCCTGGGTCACTCACAAAGGTCTAACTAGAGAAGCTAGGGCCTTGATGAAGCCATGATTCATACCCACCCCTGCCACCGGTCACAAGGGGCATCAGAGACTCTGACCCCCAGCAGTGGGTCAGAGGAGCTGTCTTGACACCAGGGCACAGCATGGGACCCCATGCAGCAGTCGCAGCAGACGTGCAAAGGGTTTTTTCCAAGCCTTAGCTCAGCTATTGTGGGGCCAACTTTCCCCACTTTCCTGAGACTTCAGTTTCTTCATTTGTGAGACAGAGACTATTATAGTATCATCTTCAAAAGTGTGGGAATTAAAGGGGAAGCAAGCAGCAGACATGGGTTCAATCCTTGGGTCAGGAAGACCCCCTGGAGAAGGAAATAGCAACGCACTTCAGTATTCTTGCCTGGAAAATCCCATGGACAGAGGAGGCTGGCGGGGTCCATGGGGTTGCAAAGAGTTGAACATGACTTAGCAACTAAACCCCACCACCTTGAAAGTACTTTGTTAGGTGCAATAAGATGTGAGACATTATTATGAGTTCATGGGGAAACAGAGGTTCATTGTGATACATTCACACCGAACACATGGTCCTGTCTGTTGTTATTTAGTCACTCAGTCTGTGACCTCATGGACTGTAACCTGCCAGGCTCCTCTGTCCTTGTGATTTTCCAGGCAAGCATACTGGAGTGGGTTGCCATTTCCTTCTCCAGGGGATCTTCCTGACCCAGGGATCGAACCCGTGTCCCTTGCATTGTCAGGCAGCTTCTTTACCACTAAGCCACCAAGGAAGCCCCAAAGTCCTGTCTGTAGGAAGTACTTAATGAATATTTGAGAACAAGGAGGATTATTTTAATTATTTCAAAGTATACTGCTCCCCACCCTCACCACCCACACAAGCCACAGACCAGGGGTGAAAGAGAACGCAAGTCAGGAAGTGAGGGGAGGCGCACCCTCTGACCTCTGGTAGGAGCTGGAGATTCTAGGGGTGGTTTTTGGAGGTACCTGGGAGCAAGAAGACCAAGTGTCAGCCTGCTATAGGCATGGATGCTTTCTTTCCTTAAAAAAAGAAAAAAGTAACAATCTTATCAGGCTTTAGTTTCCAGGCAACCATGTTCTATTGAGTCCCATGTTTTGGCAGTTCTTTGATGCGTGAGTCATATTTATGGTGAACTCTATGCAGCAACCCCATGCAAAGGAACACAGCTTAGACCCAAACTGAGAATATGTTGGGGTTTCTTAACTTTTTCTGTGCCATGGACTCATTTGGCAGTCTGGTGAAGTCTATAGGCCTCTTATAAGAATGTTGTTTCTACATGTGTTAAAAGTAAATTGCATAGGATTATAAAGGAAACAAATCAAATGTTTAAAAAATTTGTGATCGTCTACTTGCTTCATTATTAGCATAATTAATAGCAAGATCGAGCAGAAGTTCTACTGCAACTATCAAAATTGTGAAAGTGATGAGAACAGACAGTAATCCCTGATACCGCAAGCATCGGGGTGTGATAGAGACTACCTGTGGTTTCTGCTGGTGACAGAGTCAAGGGGACGGCTGGTGCTGCTGTGGTTTGTTGCTGTGTTTGTAACAGAGGGAAATGCCGGATTTCATTTGGAGGTTGGTAACTTCCTAGGTCCATGAACTTCCTGAAACCTTTTCATAGTCCCCCCTGTTAGGAATCCCTTCTAAGGAAGCAAGCAATTCCAGGTTCTACCCCAGATGTAGCTTTCTCCCCACTCCTCCATCCCCTGTTGTCTATCAAGGATGCATTAACGTGAAATCCAAGTGGGGCTCTGTATGTAGGACCACAGTCATAAGTCTCCATTGGATAAAACTTAGAGAAGATTTCCCTCCAGGACAGCAGAACCAACTCATTTATTATTTATTAGCTGGGGCATTAGGAGCCTGTTTTTAAAAATTTTTGTAATTAAAAAAAAAATTTTTTTTAATTGAAGTCCAGTTGGTTGGCAATGTTGTATTTGTCTAGGAGCCTCTTCTAGGCGGAGCTTCAGGAAGCCACGGTGGTGGTGGAGTGTGGGGACATCACAACAGGAATTAACACAGAAGACGAGAGGATTTGAAGCAGAATAGATACCTGTGTATGCATGGTTGAGTTTGTTTGCTGTTCACCAGAAACTATTACAACATTGTTAACTGGCAATACCCCAATACAAAATAAAAAGTTAAAAGAAAAAAAGACAAGAGGAGAGGATGACAGTGGGAGAGGAGGCCAGACTGCTGAGGGACAGACGCACGTCTAGAACCAAGAGCGCTTTTAACCCACACCAAGCGCCGCCTTGCTCTGATTCTGAGCAGGGCATTCTCAAGAAACACAAAATGTTTGTTAAATTACTACCCCTAAGATCAGAAGAGTAATTTATGGAGCTTCTGAGAAAGAGGAAAAGCAAAGCAGAGGAGGGGAACAAGACAAGGGCTCTGTCCATTGTATTACCATGAGCCCTCTACTCCAAAACCTGCAGTAGAATTCTATTAAAACTCACAAAATTGTTGGTACAGATGGATTTCCATTGGAACCCAGTGAAGGGACCAAGTTTTATACCAAGGATAACGTGACACTATATGAATGCAGGAGGCAGATGGACAGGGAGGCCTTGACTAGCATCTGGATCATATTCCAACAAATGATTGACCAATTGACCAATGGGGACAAGGCACCCCAAACCCAGATGTAGCTTTCTCCCTGCTCCTCTAACCCCTATTGACTATCAAGGATGTATTAAAGTGAAAGCCAAGTGGGGCTCTGTATATAGGACCACAGTCATAAGTCTTCATGGGATAAAATTCACTTTGCTACTTTGAACTGGGTTTGTTTTCTCATTCACCTCCAGATTAGGTAAATCATCCATTCAGACAGCACAGCTCTGATGACTGGCTTGGATCCAGGTTTTCAACCCTGTGCATCAAGGGTCCAAGTGGAATTTCACACCTACTGGTTCCATCATTTATAACTGTCCTCATTTGGAGAGGCGTGAATTTTCAGCTAGACTGAAAATAAGATGTACAGTCCTCTGGAAACCTCCATCTCACCAAAATTATAATTAAAAAATACAATAGGAAAAATAAGCTTTTCGTTGATAAGACTTGACAGATGCTAGATAAGCATTCCACATACTCAGCTCGTTTGTTAATTAACACAGACTTTGCTCATTACATTAAGTTAAAATACTGCAAAAGCAAGCAGGGTATGTATTAGAGTTTTTTAGAGAAGTAGAACCAATTAAGTATTGATATAGTGATTTGTTATAAGGAATTGATTCACACAGTTGTGGAAACTGAAAAGTCTCAAGATCTGTGGTCGGTGAGCTGGAGATCCAGGATTGCTGAAGGTGTAAGTTCCAGCCCAAGACTGCTAGGCTGGAGATCTGGAAGAGCCCATGTTTGAGTTCAAGTCCAAAGACAGGAAAAACTTTGAGTCTCAGCTCAAGACAGCCAGGTAAGGGACTTCCCTAGCAGTTCAGTGGTTGAGAATCCACCTTCTAATGCACGGGACACAGGATTGATCCTTGGTCTGGGAACTGAGATTCACTGTTCCTTGGGGCAACTAAGGTTGTGTGCAGCAACTACTGAGCCCGAGTGCTGCAACTAAGATCCTGCGTGCCTCAACTAAGACCTGATACAGTCAAAAAGTAATTAATTTTTTTTTTAAGACAGGCAGGAGGAGTTCTGCTCACTCAGACTTTTGTTCTTTTCAGGCCTTCACTGGGCTGGATGGGCTCATCCACATGCAGGAGGGCAACCTGCTTTAGTCCATCTATGGACGCAAAAGTTCATTTCGTCCAAAAACATCCTCACAGACACACCCAGAATAATGTTTGACCAAATGTATGGAGACCTCATGGCCCATCAAGTCAGCACATAAAAGTAACCATCACTGAGTCTAACAATGTATTCCAATTACGTGAGGTGAAAACAGACAAAGCTGATCCATTATGTAAATGGTCAGGAGAGGGGCTGCTGCGGAGGGGCTTCTGGTTAGCAGCAGTGTCTTACTTCCTGAGTTGATGGTGGTTACACAGGTATCTCATGTTGTGAACATTTGCTGAGCTATATACTTGGGATTTATATCCTTTTCTGAATGTATGTTATACTCCAATTCCATGGATTTTAAAAATTAGGTGGTGGGGGGGGGGGGGGTACTTGGTCTATTGGGAACATCTGTTGAAATGTTCTAGGAGATAGTGAAAGTCGCTCAGTTGTGTCTGACTGTCTGTGACCCCATGGACTATACAGTCCATGGAATTCTCCAGGCCAGAATACTGGAGTGGGTAGCCTTTCCCTTCTCCAGGGGATCTTCCCAACCCAGGGATCAAACTCAGGTCTTCTGCATTGCAGGCATATTCTTTACCAGCTGAGCCACCGGGAAAGCCCAAAAATATTAGAGTGGGAAGCCTATTCCTTCTCCAATGAATCTTCTCAACCCAGGAATCAAACCAGGGTCTCCTGAATTGCAGGCGGATTCTTTACTAAGATATCAAGGAAGCCCAATACTATCAGGGAAGTATTATCTCTGGGAGATAACATGTTTTCTTGGCTGGTATCTTTCAGCCTCTCAGATTCCTGGATGGGGAACAGAATCCTACAGTCCCTGCTTTGATTCCCTTAAATTAAAGCCCAGTTGGGTTGAGGAGCATCTCTTTTGCCTCATGTGGAGTTCCTGACAGGAAGGACAAGGCGCACCTTGGCCAGCAGACCCTCACGCCACTGCCAAAAATACAGGACCCAGTCCCGTCATATGAGGCCACAGCTGCAAAATCTAGGCAAAACTGACCACACTGAGTTAACATCATGCAGCCAAGTTTTCTTCCATTTTTGTTTCTGTCCTGCTCCCCCAGAGTCTCCTTCTGAACATTCTTGCTTTGAAATTTCTGGGCAGAAAGAAATTGATTTAAAACCCGATTCATATCTGGCTCTGGGGAAAGCCACAGCACAAATGAGCTTTGGATGATTTTTTTGAAGGCATATTGTCTGAAGAAATTTTTTTTCCTCTTAATTCTTCCAAGTGCATATTCTTTGAGACTCAAATCCAGAGGCACCCAGGGAGATAAAAAATTGACTGGTTAGGTTAACCAAGGCAGAGAGCCAAGCTAAACTGCTTGGCCTCCAAATTAAAATGCTGGCCTGAATCAAGTGCCTTGTTAAAATTCTTAAATTGAGTTTCTCTTTTCATTTGGTAGAGTATTTACTCAGGCATCATGTCAATGCTGGGAAAAGTCTAACCTGGTGTGGGACTGTACAGCCACCCATGAGCTGACTGGCCTTCGTCACATTATTTAAACTTCTCCAAGGCTGTTTCCTCAAAGTTGAGTGTTGTGGGATGGATTTTAAATATACAAAGTGCTGAAGTCATTATAGTTACTCTGATGACTGATACATATTCATCATTGTTGTTGTTATTTCAACATCCTGAGAAGCCCAATGTGGGTCTGGCCTAAGAAGGCAAGGTAGTTTGAGGTAGCCATTTCTTCCTCCAGACGATCTTCCCAACCAAGGGATTGATCCCAGGTATCCTGCATTGCAGGCAGATTCTTTATCATCTGAGCCACCAGGGAAGCCCAAATAGAAGATAAACCCTTTTATTCTTCAGGAAGTTTGTAACTTTCCACTCAACAGCATTTAAATAGAATCTAAAAAAGGTTCAAGTCATCAATAGGTCTTGAATCTACCAGATTAGAGTATTTTCAATTAGGTATGCTTGTCTTCAATAAAATAGAATAAATGAAATGTATTTTAAATAGCTTTATTATGCTTGGCTTGTTACTTGTATTATATTTGATTGAATCTTTTGATGACTTGAATGAAGGTAGTAGAGTAGTGCATGTAATTGCATTTTGATGAACTTAACGGATTTTTAAATCTTGATAATCATAATTCACAATGACAAAAAATAATTCAAAAATACATAATAAATGTATTTAAGTACTGACAGTGATTTAACAGTGAATAAATTTGGGGTGGGGGATCCCAATTTAACCTTTTTCCTAGCCTTAGAAAAATAATTTCTTACATAGTACGTTACAAAGGATAATACTAACAGTACTGAGGCTGATTTTAACAAGCATTTTAAAGATGTGGTTACTGGAGAATATAATGAGGTTCTTCTCCCAGCAGGAACTAGAGAAAGTTTCTCTTCCTGAAATTATCATGTCAGATAAATCCAAGGTATGGGCTGAAAAGAAAATAATTATGTAATCCCTCTGCTTCAACATATCTCTTTTTTTAGGGAACATAAACTATTAGTAATATACTAGAGAGAATTTTAATATGTGAGTCATAGCCTATGAATCATGGTAACACATCAAAAAGCTCTGATTGGGAAAAACTGAATTATATTCCTATTCCCACACTAAAATAATAACCCTCTTCTCTTCCCACAGGGCCAGGGAAAAACATGGTTTTTCAGCAGTGAACTTTAACTTCTTTTCTTTATTTCTTCCCAATTTGATTTTTATGGGGATCCAGTCTAGGATGGCTGGCTCCTTGAAGACTTACGTTATTTAGGGCCCTTTTCCATCCAGCATGTAATTCATACTCACTTTCCCTCCATCTCAGATTTTTTTGCCCTCATTTGCTGTTATTTCTACAAAGATAAAACACTAGGTGATTTTTTTTTTTTAGCTTCAAAACATTTTTATAATTATCTCATTGGATCATCTCAGCAACTTTGTAGAAAAATAGAAGTGATTCCCGATTTCTGCAGGCCAGAAAACTTAAGCATGAGAGGTTAAGTGACTTCCCAAGGCCCAAGCACCATACTACCAAGTTAAGTAAATCAAGTCCCTCATCACCTTGATGGACTACAGGCTGCACGGTTGTCGCAGCAGACAGAAGGAGTGATGGATGGTGGGTTGCTAACAGACACAGTCAGGGCATGGATACTTTCTTTCATGGCAAAGAGCACAGAAACTTACAGAGATGGCTCCATGGTGCAGGAGACAAGAAGACAAGGCAGAGAGAGGAGCTCTGGGCTTCCAGGCCCTGGACCTCCTCCCTTCCTGTCTAATTACAGCATGTCAGGCCCTTAACCTTGTCATCACCTACCACTGCATCCTGTCTGTATCTCACTCTCAGACTGCTCTCCTCTCCGCCCCACTAACTCTATCAATATCCCAGTTCCAGCAACCCCACGACCCCACTGAGACCTACCATCCTACAACCTACAGACCTCCCTGCTCCCAGCTTCTTCATGTCCCCTCCTCTCTCCTTATTCACCGGCTTCTATAACTATTCAGTATGATCACTCGCTCATGCCTTCACTGTTTGGCTCCTCTCTTAATTTAAGGCCTTCTTATGAAATCATAACTGTGGTTAATTTAACTCTCCACCAGCTCTGGGCCTGCACCTCCCAATGACTGGACAAAAGCACCCAATCACACTCTCTGATGTTGCTGCTAAGTCACTTCAGTCGTGTTCGACTCTGTGCGACCCCATAGACGGCAGCCCACCAAGCTCCCCCGTCCCTGGGATTCTCCAGGCAAGAACACCGGAGTGGATTGCCATTTCCTTCTCCAGTGCATGAAAGTGAAAAGTGAAAGTGAAGTCGCTCAGTCGTGTCCGACTCTTAGCGACCCCATGGACTGCAGCCCACCAGGCTCCTCCACCCATGGGATTTTCCAGGCAAGAGTATTAGAGTGGGGTGCCATTGCCTTCTCCATCACACTCTCTAGTCACCCTTTAAATTCATGATAGTCAAGTGGGACCAGAATGTGCCCTGTTGTTCCATCACTAAGTCATGTCTGACTCTTTGCAACCCCATGAACTGCAGCACACCAGGCTTCCCTGTCCTTCACTATCTCGCAGAGCTTGCTTGAACTCATGTCCATTAAGTCGGTGATGCCATCCAACCATCTCATCCTCTGTCTCCCTCTTCTCACCCTGCCCTCAATCTTTCCCAGCATCAGGGTCTTTTCCAATGTCAGCTCTTTGCATCAGGTGGCCAAAGTATTGGAGCTTCACCATCAGTCCTTCCAATGACTAGTCAGGATTGATGATGCCCTACAAACATACTATTAATATATTGAGTTGGTAAAAAAATGCATTTCAGGTTTTCCATAATATCTTACAGAACGAATATTTTGACTAACCCAATACTTACTAGTCCATTCTCTCTGCCACTCCCAGATTTTATACCTTCTCTTCATTCTCCAAATGTTCAATACCTCCTCCCCAAGCTCCTTCTCAGCAACCTTGCTGCCTATGTCACCAAGCAAATAGAAGCCATCAGAAAAGACCTCCTACACACTCCCCACACCCCACCCCCTGCACCTGTGTCTGCACACTCAGCCTTCTCCCCTGTTACTATGGTGAACCATCCTGCTCTGACCAAGCCCCCAATCTATGGGTTCAAAACACCTTTCACCCACTCAAGGAAGTTGCTTCAGCCCATGTCTTCTCTCTCCTGCACCATCACGTCTTCTCTCTCTTGAACCATTCCCATCAACGTAGAAACATCTCTGGACTTCCCTGACAGTCCAGTGGTTGGGAGTCCACCTGCCAATGCAGAGGACACAGTTTGATCCCTGGTCGGGAGATTTCCACATGCTGCGGAGCAACTGAACCTGGCACCACAACTACTGAGCCCACGTGCTGCAGCTACTGAAGCCCAAGAAAGAGCCTAGAGCCTGTGCTCTGCAACAAGCAAAGCCTCCGCAATGAGAAGCCCGCCAACAGCAACTATAGAAAGCCCACGTGCAGCAACAAAGACCCAGATCAGATCAGATCAGCCGCTCAGTCATGTCCGACTCTTTGCGACCCCAACAAAGACCCAGTGCAACCATAAATAAATAAATAATAACAAAATGTTCAAAAGGAAACATCTCTATTTCTTCTATCACTGCCTCTTCCAGCTACCAGCCTATTTCTCTTCTTTCCTTTACAACAAAATTCTTTCTGTCCTTCTGACACCACCGGTGTCCCTCCTCTTTTCTCCCTTGAATCCTCCACAACCAGGCTTTCACTCCCACCACTCTCCTGAGTAGCCCTCAAGGTCAGCAATGGTTTCCTGTCACCTATCAGCCCTCTTTCTACTCGACCCATCAGCAAAATGTGACACAGCTGATGTTCCTTCCCTCTTGAACCTCTATCTTGACATCAAGGACACCACGGCACCACGCTCTCCTAGCTCTCCTCCTGCTTTTTAGCCACTTTTCTCAAGTTCCTTTGCTGCTTTTTTCATAACCATCTTTAAATGTCAGCGTGCTCCAGGGCTCAGTATTGGACCTGTTCTCTCTTGTATCCATAACCAATTCTGACAGAATCTTGTACAGTTTTAGAGCTTTAAATAATATGTGTATAATGACTCTCAAATTTTTAATCTTCAGCAAGAACCTCTCTGCTGAACTTCATACCCACTTATCCAACTGCTACTTGAACCTCACTTGGATTTTGACCGAACCTCTTCATGGGCTCCTAACAAGTTCCCAATTCACTCACAAGCCATTCTAGTCATCTTCCCTGTTTCGGCACAAGGCAAATATATTCTTCTAGGTGCTTAAACCAAAGACATTGCTATGATCCCAGACCGCTTCCTTTGTCCCCCATCACATATCAGTCTGTTAGCAAATCTCATTGACTATACCTTGGCATCCAGTCCCATCACTTCATGGCAAATAGATGGGGGAAAAATGGAAACAGTGACAGACTTTATTTTCTTGGGCTCCAAAATCACTGCAGATGGTGACTGCAGCCATGAAATTAAAAGACACTTGCTCCTTGGAAGAAAAGCTATGACAAACTTAGACAGCATATTAAAAAGCAGAGATTTTTTGCCTAAAGAGGTCCATCTAGTCAAAGCTATGGTTTTTCCAGTAGTCGTGTATGGATGTGAGAGTTGGACCATAAAGAAGGATGAGCACCAAAGAATTGATGCTTTTGAACTGTGGTGTTGGAGAAGACTCTTGAGAGTCCCTTGGACAGCAAGGAGATCAAACTAGTCAATCCTGAAGGGAATCAATCCTGAATAGTCATTGAAGGGACTGATGCTGAGGCTGAAGCTCCAATATTTTGGCCACCTGATGCAAGGAGCTGACTCACTGGAAAAGACTCTGATGCTGGAAAAGATTGAAGGCAGGAGGAGAAGGAGATGACAGAGGACACGATATGGTTGGATGGCATCACCAACTCCATTGACATGAGTTTGAGCAAGCTCCAGGAGATGGTGAAGGACAGGGAAGCCTGGTGTGCTGCAGTCCATGGGGTTGCAAAGAGTCAGACATGATTTATCGACTGAACAACAACAACCTTCAAAGCATATCCAAAATCCAACCATTTTCCATATCCCCACTGCTGCCACTCTTTTTCAAACCACTATCATCCTTTGCTTGGATTACTTTGCTTGGATTACTCCTAGCAGGTCTCCCTGCTTCTGTCCTTGATCCCCTACAGTCTATCCTTATTAGAGCTTCCAGAATGATCTAGTTAAATTCAATCACCCCACTACTTAAAACTTTCCAGTGCATTCCATTTCATGGAGGGACAGGCTTTAGCATGGACTCTAGCCCCTCCCTGATCTTGCCCCTCAGCTCTTGACCCTCCTCCCCTCTCCCCTACTCATTCTGCTCCAGCCATACCACCCTCCTTGGCCATAAGCCAGGTATTTGTTTCAGTCTGGCACTTCCTGCTCTGCCTGGGAAAAACACTTTTTCTCTCTAAACCTCAGTTTCTTAATCATGAAATGGGAATAATGCCATCCACTTCATAGGACAATTGAAAGATTAAATGCAATAGTTCATGTAAAGTAGTTACTACAGTGCCTGACACGTAGTAGGCACTTGGAGAATGGAAATTAATTTTACTAGTAGTGAGAAAAGTTATAGGAGCTGCAGGTGCTTGGCATGGAAAGAATCTTACTGGTAATTTAAAAGGCGGTTATCTGTTATCAAAGGGATACAGACAAGTTGCTTACCATTTCCATGGAAGAAATATGCTTTAGCTACAACAGGGAAGAGTCTCATTCAGCCTAGGAAAGATGTGCCTAGTTTTTATTTTTACTTTTTATTGATGTATAATTGATTTACAGTGTTTTGGGTGCAAAGTGATTCAGATATATATATATATATTATTTTTTTCAGATTCTTTTCCATTATAGGTTATTACAAGCTATTGAATATATTTCCCTGTGCTATATAGTAGGTCCTTGTTGATTATCTATTATATATAGCAGTATGTATCTGTTCATCTCAAATTCCAAATTTACCCCTCCCCACCTCTTTCCCCTTTGGTAACCATAAGCTTGTTTTCTATGTGAGTCTCTGTTTTATAAATAAGTTCATCTGTATCATTTTTTTTTTAGATTCCACATATAAGTGCTACCATATGCTATTTGTATTTCTCTGTCTGACTTACTTTATTTAGTATGATAATCTCTAGGTCCATCAATATTGCTGCAAATGACATTATTTTATTCTTTTTATAGCTAAGTAATATTTCATTGTATATCTATACCACATCTTTATCCATGCATCCATCGATGGTCATTTAGGTGGCTTCCTTGTCTTGGCTATTGTAAATAATGCTGCTGTGAACACTAGGGTGCACGTATCTTTTCCAATTAGAGTTTTCCTCTTTTCTGGGTCTATAGCCTGCAATGGGACTACTGGATCATATGGTAGCTCTATTTATAGTTTTTTAAGGAACTTCCATACTGTTTTCCATAGTGGCTGTACCAATTTGCATTCCCACTAACAGTGGAGGGTTCCCAAGTGAGTCCAATTTTAAGAGAAAGTAACTATGGAAGTAGGCTTTTCTAGAGAATCTCTGACACTGCATTGATACAGACTTTTTTTTTTAAATCCAGTCACAGACACCCTGGACCTTTGGGTTGAGAAGTCCAAGGTCAGAAAAGAGCCACAAATATGGCTCTTCCTCAAAAAGGCTGCAAACTCCATAGCAAAATGGGGCAGCTGATCAGACCTTTGTAAGCTAAGAGGGGTACATCACAAGTCCCATGTTCCATTTGTTCAATTCCCCTCTCTGCCCTTTTTAAAATCTGTATTTTAAATTTTCATCTTCTCAGCTTGCATTTTTCCCCGTCTCCAGTCACACTGATGTAATTCAAGCACTTAGCTTTGAAAACCTCAGGTTCTTATAGAGGCTGATGAAAGACAACTCATCAAGATGAGAAGAAGAAAAGCATGCTCTCTTTTCTGGAAGCTGGAGAAAAATAGGTGCTCTTCTGCATCATAAAATATCCTTGCCAATATTGACTTCTAGCAAAAAAATCTGGTATGACACTGGTATTTCAGAAATTGCCTTGAAAAATAACCTTTAGCCCTTAAAATACTGTTTATCTCACCACCTAATTTGTTCCTTGGTAGTAATTCTATTAAAATTGACATCTCTGTCTTCTAAACACATGTGAATTTTATGCATTAGGCAGGAAGAAGATTATCATCCTTCTCCCACAGGCAAAGAGGTAAAAGAAAATTCAGGACTTCATTGAATTTTTATTTAAACAACAAGTTTGAAAGTCTGTGTCTCACTTGAATTAATAGCATTAGCAGATCAGGGTGACCGGATTCTCAGCTCATCTATAAATCAGTGGTTCTCAGCCTTGGCTGCATCTTAGAATCATCTAGTGGGGATTGGCTGGATAGGAGATCAGTGAATAGAATTACTAGGGAGTTTAGTCTGGCCCCAGCCTGGGCTATGCTATGCTACGCTAAGTCACTTCAGTCGTGTCCGACTCTGTGTGACCCCATAGACGGCAGCCCACCAGGCTCCCCTGTCCCTGGGATTCTCCAGGCAAGAACACTGGAGTGGGTTGCCATTTCCTTCTCCAATGCATGAAAGTGAAAAGTGAAAGTGAAGACGCTCAGTCGTGTTGGACTCAGCAACGCCATGGACTGTAGCCTACCAGGCTCCTCCGTCCATGGGATTTTCCAGGCAGGAGGACTGGAGTGGGGTGCCATTAAGGCTAGGTAAAATTAAATCCGAATTTCTGGAGGGGGGTGCAGGTACTAGTGTAATATTAAACAAAATGCAGGTGACTCTAATGTGCCTCCAGGGCTCAGAACCACTGGCACTGCCAAACGAACATTTCCTTGTTAACTTGAAGGAGAGTTCTACCCCTCATTCATCAGCACTTTCTGATTTGCCAGGACTTTCTTGACAAATAAAAGGCTCCATTAGCAGAAAGAGACTATGATTAACAGAAACTCATACCATTTAAAATATAATTCCTCTTATTATTTCCAAATAATAAAAGGCCTTTTATTTTGGTGTTAAAATTTTTTGTTTAGTAATATCCTACTTTTAGAAAAACAAAATCCTCAGATTTATCTTTTAAGCACTCTAACTTTTTTCTTTACAATGAGACTTTTTCCTGGTGGGTAAAAATTTTAAAGGCAATTAACCCGCTTCCTCCTCATAAGCAAAATAAAAGCACTTTAATTTAATTAGAGGATATCTTTGTTTACTACAACTCTGTCCCAGAAGCAAAGGTGTCTCTAATGTGTGAGTCCTTTGGTGTCTGTATTTCTATGTATTCTTTTTTAAATTTCTTGTTTTTTATTGGAGTAGAGTTGATTAACAATATTGTATTAACTTCAAGTATACAGCAAAATGATTCAGTTATATGTATAGATGTATCTATTCTTTTTCAAATTCTTTTCCCTTTTAGGTTACTATAGAATATTGGACAGCCTTCACTGTGCTATACAGTAAGTCCTTGTTGGTTATCTTTTTTTTTCCTTAATTTTTTAGGTTGCTAAAAACAACATTAAAGATACATTAAGATACATTAAATTTTTTAATGTATCTTAGTTCTCCAGCCAGGGATTGAACCCATGCCCCTGCATTAGGAGTGCTGAGTCTCAGCCACTGGACCACCAGGGAAGTCCCTGATTATCTATATTAAATACAGCCGTGTGTATATGTCAATTCCAAATTCCCGATCAGTCCCTCCCCCTCCCCCTCCCCCTTTCCCCCTGGTAACCATAAATTCATCCTCTAAAGTCTGTGTGTCTTTCTGTTTTATAAACAAGTTCATTTGTATCATATTTTTTAAGATTCTGCACATAAGTGATATCACATATTTGTTCTTCTCAGCCTAAATTAGTATGATAATCTCCAGGGCCATCCACGTTGCTGCAAATCTAGGTATTCTATATAGAGCTGCACTAATACTGTAGCCAATTATCACATGTGGCTCTTTAAATTTGAATTAGTTCAAATTAGAAATTCAGTTTCTCGGGAAGACTAGCCATGTTGTAAGTACTCAATAGCCACCCGTGGGTGCCCAGATATTGAATATTTCCGTCACTGCAAAAAGTCCCTATTGGATAGCACTGAACTCAAGAGTGTGACTTAGTTCATCCAACTGTTGCAGGAAGGGGCTCTAGAGTGGACTCTTGGCTAACACTCAAAAATGAATTGTCCAAGGAGGCAACGTACTAACAAAGCGAGACTTTATTGGGAAGGGGTGGCTGGGTGGAGAGCAGAAGGGTAAGGGAGCCCTCTACCACAAGGCTCACAGTCCCAGATTTTACGTTAGTGGGGTTAATTTCCAGGTTGTCTCTGGCCGATCATCTTGCTTGGCCTATATTTGGTCTGACTCAGTCCTTCTTGCTGGCACGAGCATCTCTCAGCCAAGAGAGATTCCAGCATGAAGGATTCTGGGAGGTTGGCAGGACAAATGGGCTGGCATCTCCTCCCTCCTCCTTTTGTCCCCGCCCAAATCCTCCCTGTTAGTTTTCAGTGGCATCTCCCTGCTCTTTATGGGGACCACCTGTCATAAGACAACTTAGGCAAGCGATTATTATCAAGCCTGGCCATGGCACGCAGTTTCAGTCAACATTCCCTAATACAGCCGTACATGGTTTCACTCCTGGACTTTAATGGAAAAACGGAAGCCCCCCACCCTCACAGTAGAAGGGTCAACTTCTCCAGGTCTGAGCTATGAGCTGATGATGGAAGAGAGAAGTCGTTTTCTTCTGAACAGTTAAGCCTTCTCGAGTGCTAGTAATATCATTCTGTGTACAAATTGGATTGAAAAGCTGACCACTCTGTCAATCTAGAGAACAATGTGATCACTTTAGCTGCAAAGACTTCACCAGGAAAACAAACGTAGCTGCTGACCTGCTGTTCATTCCTCCCCGCTGACTAACTGCCAGGACCTCTACAATGAAGGCCCCAGGGAGGTGCATGTGACCTCACCCCACACTGGCACTTCAGACAGACGAATCTCAATGCCACTAGGCAAGAGAGCTGAATACATAGGAGACTGCTGCTCACCCAACATTTGTCAGAGCTGAAAAGTCACCATCTTTGATGTATTCCTTTCCTCTCTGCAGGAGGGCAGGATTCCCAAGCAGCGAGGGCCAGGTGGGCCCTGGGTTCTGCTCTGAGCTTTCCTCTGTTTGGCAGGCAGCACAACTCTGAGTGCACATGTTGCACTCAGGGCCCAGAAATGAGGGCTGCAGGCTGTGGTCCACTCCCTGGGGAGGCAGAGCAGGGCACCCTGTGCAGAAGCCAAATGGGAGCAATAACACTCCCTGATCCTTGCCATCATGGCTGTGGAGAGTTTCTACCTCTGTCAGATGCAAAACCAGATGCATATGTGTGTTCACACATATTATTGAGACTTAGTCGTGTCAGCAGTTCTCCGATCACACATTTTTCCTTTGAGTTAACAGTGGGAATATACCTACATTTCCCTACTTTAAAGTTTGAAAAGTGTTCAAATGTTTAGTAAATGTTCAGAGGAAAGGAGCTTGGTCCTCAGCAAACTGTTGAATGGCAGGGGTTGGCAAAGAGTATTGATAAAGTGGACTAGGGTGACTGAAGGTAGTGACATGGATGAGGAAACCCTCACTGCAAGGCAAATGCAGGATATGTGTGACTTTGAGGCTCCGGAGGTGTGAGGTCTTTGGCTTTGACTGTGAAGGGATCTAACCTCAGATGGCTCCTTCACTGAGTTAGTCATTAGCAGAGCTCGGGAGACAGGCTAACACTCTAAGTTAGCTTATTAAAAGAATTAGGACTCCATGCATCCACTGCAGTGGGCACGGGTTCCATCCCTGGTCAGGGGACTAAGATTCCTCATGCTCTCTGATGCAGCCAAAAAAAAAAAGTTCTGCTCAGCCCAGGAGCCCAGAGCTTGGCTCAGGATTCCAAATGTGTAAGGACCAGAATGGCAAGGACTTAACCCATCAAAGTAATAATGACAGCTCTAAAAATATAGTGAGAGGGCAATTAGGCAAATAAATAGATAAATTTAAAAAAAGAAGAAGAAATAAAAGGCTTCCAATTGGAAAGGAAGAAACCAAATGATCTCTTTTTGAAGATGACATCATCTTCATATAGAAAATTCTAGGGGCTTCCCAGACAGCTCCGTGGTAAAGAATCCACCTGTCATGCAGGAATTGTTCAGTTCCTGATCTGGGAAGATCCCACAAGCAGCAAAGCAACTAAGCCCTGTGCTCAACAGCTACTGAGCCTGTGCTCTAGCGCCTGGGAGCTGCAGCTACTGAAGCCCAAGCGTCCTAGAGCCTGTGCTCTTCAACCGGAGAAGCCACTGCAGCGAGAAGACTGCACACAACTAGAGACTAGCCCCTACTCGCCGCAACTAGACAAAAGCCCACGCAGCAAGGAAGACCCAGAGCAGCCAAAAATATATAAAAAATAAATAAAACTATGAAAAATAAAACCCTAAGAAATCCAGTAATAAAATATTAGAATTAATAAATGAATTCAGCAAGGTCGCAGAATACAAGATTAATGTACAAAATTCAATTTGTATGTATTCTGTACAAAATCTAATTGTTTCAATGAACAATACAAAAATGAAGTTAAGAAAATTTCCTTTATAATCGCATCAAAAAGAATAAAAGACTTAAGAATAAATGCAACAAAATAAATGCAAAATTTATATTCTGCAAATTACAAAACTTTCTTGAGAGACAAAGACCAAAATAAATAGAAAGATATCCCATGTTTATGGATCAGAAGACTTGACATTGTTAATTTGGCGATATGCTTCCAATTAATCTATAGATTCAATATAATCCTGGTCAAAATCCCAGCCAACTTTGTGCAGAAATTGGCAAGTTGGCCCCAAAATTCAGAGTGTTGCAAGCAACCTAGAATAGCCCAAACAGTCTTGAAAAAGAAAAACAAAATTGGAGGACTTACACTTCCCAATATTAAAATAGGACTGAGCTACAGTAATCAAGACAGTGTGATACTGGCATAAGGACAGACTTTAGATAAACGGAATAGAATTGTTGTTGTTGTTCTGGCACTGTTATGTCTGACTCTTTGCGACCCCATGGACTACAGCACACCAGGCCCCTCTGTCCTTCACTATCTCCCAGAGTGTGCTCAGATTCATATCCATTGGGTCGGTGATGCTGTCTAACCATCTCATCCCCTGCCACCCCCCTTCTCCTTTTGCATTCAATCTTTCCCAGCATCAGGATCTTTTCCAATGAGTCAGCTCTTCACATCAGGTCCTAGAGCTTCAGCTTGAGTCTTTCCAATGAATAGCCAGGGTTGATTTCCTTTAGGATTGACTGGTTTGATCTCCTTGCAGTGCAAGGGACTCTCAAGAGTCTTCTCCAGAACCACAATTCAAAAGCATCAATTCTTCAGCTCTTAGCCTTCTTTATGGTCCAACTTTCACATCTGCACAGACTACTGGAAAAACCATAGCTCTGACTATATGGACCTTTGTCAGCAAAGTGATGTCTCTGCTTTTTAATATCTGTCTAGGTTTGTCATAGCTTTCCTTCCAAGAAGAAAGCGTCTTTTAATTTCATGGCTACAGTCACCATCTGCAGGGATTGAACAGAATTGCAACTCTAGAAATAAATCCTCACTTTAATGATTAATTTTTTTGTCACTTGAGTTTTGACAAGGGTGCCCAAACAATTCTATGGGGAAAGAATAATGTTTTCAACAAGCTGCACAGGGATGACTTGATGTCCCCTTACTTATACCACACACAAAAATTAACTCAAAATGGATCATGGACTTAAATGGAAGAGCTAAAACTACAAACTCTTGGAAGAAAACATAGAAGTAAATCTTTGTGACGCTGGTTAGGACTCATAGTATAAGCAACAAAAGAGAAAATAGATGAACTGGACTTTATCAAAATTGAAGACTACTGTGCTTCAACTGATACCATCAAGAAAATAAAATGCCAACCCACAGACTAGAGGAAAATACTGGTAAATCATGTATCTGATAAGAGATTTGCATCCAGAACATATAAACAACTCTTGCAACTTAATCATGAAAAGACAACAGAATTTTTAAATGGGCAAAAGATCTGAATAAGCACATTTCTCCAAGGAAGATATACAAATAATCAATAAGTACATGAAAAGACGTTCAAAAATGTCTCATTAGCCATTGGGGAAATGCAAATTAAAACCACAATGAAATATCACCTCTCAAAAAGTATAATAAAAGAGAAAAAAAATGTTGATGAGCATGTGGAGAAATTGGGACCCTCATACATTGTTGATAAGCATGTGAAACTGGAGCAGCCACTTTGGAAAACAGTTGGCAGTTGCCCAGAATAATAGACTAGAGTTAAGATATGACCAGGGATTCCACTCATCGATATACAGCCAAGAGAACTGAAACATGTCCACACAAATACTTGCACGGGAATGTTCATAGCAGCATTGCTCATAATACCTTAAACCTGGAAACAACTCCAAATGCCTGTCAACTGATGAATAGATAAACCAAATGTTTGTATATCTACATGATGGAATATTATTGGGCAATAAAAAGGAATGAAGGGGGCTTCCCCAGCAGTCCAGTGGTTAAGAATGCGCCTTGCAAATCAGAGGATTCAGGTTTGATCCCTGGTTGCAGAATTAACATTGCACATGCCACAGTGCGCTCCCCCCGAGAAGGAATGAAATATTGTACTGATACATGCTACAGTATGAATGAGCCTTGAAAATACTGTGCTAAGGGAAAGAAGCCAGACACAAAAGATCACCTATTACATGACTGTATTAGTTTAAAACGTCCAGAATGGGCAAATCTATAGAGACAGAAAGTAGTTTGGTGGTGGCCTGGGCATTAAGGAGTGGAAGAGGAAAATGATAGCTAATTTATAGGAGAAGTTCTTCAGGATGAAGAAAATGTTCTAAAACCTATTATGCTGATGGTTGCACAACTCTGAATACACTAATGCCATTAACGGTACATAAAATAGGCTAATCACAAAGTCTATAACTTATGTCTCAATAAACCTAGTAAACAAAACAAAATAAAAAATCTGTGATGCCCCCTTCTAAGTGTGAATGCCTATCAATCCCTACTCAGCCCTAAGATAGCAGCCCCCAACCTTTTTGGTACCAGGAACCAATTCATGGAAGACAATTTTTCCATGGACAGGGGTGGGGGGGTGGGGATGGTTTTGGGATAATTCAAAAGCATTACATTTATTGTGCACATTACTTCTGTTATTATTATATCAGTTCCACCTCGGATCATCATCAGGCATTTGATTACAGAGGACTCTTGCCCTAATAGACACTTTTTCAAGGTGGACCTGCTGGCTCTCAGGCCTATTGTGGGCCTGGTAAACCCCACTCTGCATATTCAAACATCCCTTAAGGTTTCTGCATGCTCAGCTGCTCAGTTGTGTCCAACTCTTTGAGACCCCATGGACTGTAATCCGCCATACTCCTCTGTCCATGGGATTATACCAGCAAAAATACTGGAGTGGGTTGCCATTTCCTCCTTAAATCTTCCTGATCCAGGGATGGAACCTGAAAGTGAAAGTGAAGTCGCTCAGTTGTGTCCAACTCCTAGCGACCCTGTGGACTGCAACCTACCAGACTCCTCAGTCAATGGGATTTTCCAAGCAAGAGTACTGGAGTGGGTTGCCATTGCCTTCTCCAGTAAGTCTCCTACAATTCCTGCATTGGCTGGCCAGTTCTTTACCACTGAGCCACCTGGGAAGCCCACATCTTGAGGTTGGATATGCACTCAAAGGCTTCAGACTCAGGAAATAAAATCTGAAGTGAGAGCTAATCATTGATAGCAATCAGGAGGATGTACTTAACTTGTACCTAGCTTTTCTGTTTCTTAAATATTACTTTGTGTTTTCCATTTATTTTGTGAATCAAGGGCAGTGTTTTGAGATAGCTAAATGACCACCGAGGAAGTCCCAAATGTTTATACTTTTATTCGGACATAATAGACATGCTCCTTACTGATCTCCACTTAGTGGGTTCATCCCATTGCTGCTGCTCTCCATGCCTGCCTCAGGCTGCTCTGCCAGGGTTGGGTTGGGAGCCCCTGGAACCTCTCTGTGGTGAGATCGCTCTTCCAGACACCATTACATGTCTGCCCCTTCAGCTAGAAGCATCCTTGGCTGAAGCAAATTGGTTGCTTGCAAACATCCAATTTTGTTGCTCACAAATTTATTTATGCTAATCTCACTTATTTTAACTATGAAACCTAAAAGTATATATATAAACCAATGACATATTAGGGTAAATGTTTCTATGGAAACTAAGTGGAAAGCTTTGGAAAGATGAGATATAGATGATCTACTACTTTTTGGTTTTTCAGTGCTACCAACGGGAGAGATAAGGGCTTCCGTGGAGACTCAGCTGTAAGAATCTGCCTGAAATGCAGGAGTGCATGCATGCATGCTAAGTTGCTTCAGTCATGTCCAACTCTTTGTGACCCCATGGACTGTAGCCCGCCAGTCTCCTCTGTCCATGGGATTCTCTAGGCAAGAATACTAGAGCAGGATCGAACCTGTGTCTCCTGTGACTCCTGCATTGCAGGCAGATTCCTTACTGCTGAGCCACCAGGGAAGCCTGCATTGGAGGAGATGAGAGTTCAATCCTTGGGTCACAAAGATCCCCTGGAGAAGGAAATGGCAACCCACTCCAGTATTCTTGCCAGGGAAATCCTATGGACAGAACAGCACAGCAGGCTACAGTCCATAGAAACACAAAAGAGTTGAAAATGACTGTGCGACTATGTAACAAGAAATGGGAAAGATATCCATCAAAAATTAAAGAAAGAAATTGTGATAATCTGGAAGAGTTTAGCACTCAGATTATTGAGCATCTGTCTATATTCTTGCTCCACGTAAGTAACCAAAACTGGATACTGTTTATAATGAATTATGAATGTGGCTTATTCAAGAAATCACACAGAACTCCAATCAACTGATCCTCAAAAAGAAGGACTTACTCTGCACCAGATCAGCAAAGAAATGTTCATTTCGGGTTTTAGTTTAAAATGTTCAATATAGATCTTTGTTTGTTTGTTTGTTTAAAACATAACCAGTGTACAGCAACTTCTGTTCCTCAATTTTTTTTTTAATTTTTGTTCATTTATTTATTTTTGGCTGTGCTAGGTCTTTGTTGCCGAAAGCAGGCTTTCTGTAGTTGCAGCTACACTCTAGTCATGTTGCAGCGCTCATTCTCATTACAATGGCTTCTCTTGCTGCAGAGCACAGGCTTTAGGGCGAGGACTTCAGTAGTTGCTGCTCATGGGCTTAGTTGCTCCACAGCATGTAGGATCTTAGTTCCCAGACCAGGGATCAAACTCATGTCCCCTGCATTGGCAGGCAGATTCTCAACCACTGGACCACCAGGGAAGTCCCCTTTTTCTTTAAAATTGAAATATGGTTGACTTACAATGTTGTGTTGGTTTCATATGTACAGCAAAGTGAGGCAGAGTGCATTCAAAGGACAAAAATTATGACTGACAACACTAAGAGTTAGAGAAGATGGAGATCAGTGTGTTTGTCATTCATTGCAGAGGAAGCAGGGATTAGAAGCACTTTGGTAAACAGGTCAAGATAATATTGGAAAGCTAAAGACTTATGTATCCTGTAACCTAACAATTCCACCTTTATTAATACACTCAAGAACACTCTTAGTTTTATACCAAGATATATATACAAAATTGTTCTTAATAGCAGACCATGGGAACAACCCAAGGCCACAGACAGGAGAATGAATAAATAACCTGCACGATAGTCACACAGTGAAACGGTAGTCCACCCAACCACATGAACAATATTGTCCGGTTATTCATCACTGTGTAACAAAACACTTCAAGACTTATTTGGCTGAAAATATAAAGGCTTAAAACAGTCACCTTATTATATTTCATGATTTAGGCAGGGCTCAGCTCCATGCGGTACTAAGGTCACCCATTCAGCTGGTGGATGGGCTAATCTGGAGGGCCCAAGGCAGCTCCGTTCACATATGCAACAGGGTGGCAGTGGTAGCTGAAGGACTGGCCTCAGTTGGGAATGTCCATCAAAGAGCCTTCATGTGGACTCTGGAGCACAGTGGTCTCAGAGTAAAGGAATGTCTTATATGGTGAACCCAAAGTGTTCAAAGAGACAGGAAGGTTAAGTTACCACTTTCTTAAGGCATGCACCCCAAAACTGGCACAGCATCACTCCATCTTACTTTACTGGTCACAGCAAGCACAGAGACCACCCAGATTCAAGCGAAGGGACCGGCGACCTTGCTTCTCAGTGGGAGAAGTCTTAAAGAATTAGTGACCATCTTTTATCTTCTGTGAATATAGATAAATATTTTCATTCCAAGTTACATCAAGAAAGTTGCCTATATTTGAAAGTGAAGTGATTTTAAATCTTAACCAAAATGACATCCTTGCGTGTTACTGAGATTTCTGTGCTGATAAGACAGATAAATGATCAGAGGACCATTGATCGGTTACCAGTTTGTGAATGCCATAAGCAAAATGACATGAAAGCAGGCTATTTGGTCTTCTCAAGGTCAAAACCAAACCAAAGCCAGTTAGCAGATTGGGACCGGAAACTGAAACGAAAGCCCAATTGTCATGCATCTTTTGACCTGGAAATCTAACTTCTAGGAGTCTATTCTAACAGTAGTGGATAAATGTGACTGTTCAACATCCACCCTTGTGGGGACCATAGTTCCTTTCCTTGGGGAATTTTTCCTCCTCCTTCTCAGCTCTGTGGCTCTGGGGGAAGCTGCCAATTACAGGGCCCACTGTGGATCCCAAAACGGGTGTCCACTCACCCCAGGCCAAAGCGGTCAGAGCCCTTACGGGGGATTTTTTACACACAGAAGTAGAGATCAAATATGTTCTTCCCTTTGGGGTTTATGTTTGGTGGTGGTTTATTTACTAAATTGTGTCGGACTCTTGTGACACCATGGACTATAGCCCGCCAGGCTTCTCTGTCCATGGGATTTTCCAAGCAAGAATATTGGAGTGGGTTGCCATTTCCTTCTCCTGGGGATCTTCCCAATCCAGGGATAGAATCCGGGACTCCTGCATCGCAGTCAGACTTTTTACCAACTGAGCCACCAGGGAAACCCGAGTTTTATGTTTAGATCTCGTAAATCTGGAGCTGCCTCAGGGCATATTCCTGACTCAAATAGGAAGATTATATAGAGTAGGAGAAAAGAAGACCTAGTCTGAGGACAGAGCAAGGGCCTCCTTTGAGCCCTCGGGACCAGTCAACCCTGAAACAGCTCTTCTTCTATTATGGAAGCAAATACATTCCATTTTTGCCTCAAGCTAGTTTGAGTTGGGCTTCTATGGCTTGCAACTAAAAGATTCTTAGTAACATAATGAGGACATTTTCAGAAATGCATACAAAGGATGTTCACACAGTGGTATAATTGCAGAAAAAGAAGAGAAAAAAAAAGAAAAGGAAAGAAAACCTAAGGACCTAGTAAGCGGGACATGAAGTGAAAAGAAAGGTACAAATCTAAAACAATAAATAACAGTATGATTCTAAACTGTATGGACACACACACAGCTGCTCTAGTCTGCAGAACTCTGCCTCAGGGAGCCTCCTGGTCCAAGGTGAAAACTCCCCAGGGGGAAGGGGTGCAGTCCCCACAGGGATAGATGCAAGACAGTCAACTCTGTCCACTGCAGTTAAAATAGACTCCTTGAAATGGAATCTCTAAGCCGAAAGTTGCATGCAAGTTGGACTTTGGTTTCAGTACCTGGTCCCAAACTGCTAACCAGCTTTGGTTTAGCCTTGACCTTTGGAAGGTCAAATAGCCTACTTCCATGCCATTGATGTTTAAGTCATCCAGAAACTGACTGATCAGTGGTCCTGGGATCACTCATCTGTTTTATCAGCATAATGTCAGTAATGCTCAAGGCGTGCCTTTTTGATGTATTAACATTTTCATATGCACTTTCAAATATTCACCCCTCTTCGGTGTGCCCATATCCACCACTGGTACATGCAGGAGTATAAAGGCCTAACAATCTTGGCTCAATCCAAGACAGCTCTGAAGGGGAGTTTCTAGTTCCAGAGCTCCCATGCCCCAGCCTGACTTCTTCCTCTACACAATCCAGCTCTGACCCCTTCCAGTCCATTCTCTCTGGTCCCAAGGACACTGCTAAGTAAACATTCTGCTCCCCAGAGAACCCAGCCAGCAACACAGCCCTTAGGATCTGAAAGGCCATTTGGGGCCTGGATCTTAAGGTGTCTTGTGTATTGGTTTTTGCAAGGGCATTTTTGTCTCCACAGGTAGAATGTGAGTTCCTAAAAGTGGAAACTGCCTTACATTTCTTTAGCATCCACAACACACTTCCCCACCTTCAATCTTTGTTCTGAATTAAACACAAATATTTGGCAAACTAAAAGCAACGTGTGGGCTTTCCAGGTGGCTGGGTGGTCGAAGAATCCACCTGCCAATGCAGGAGATGCAGGAGACGCGGATTTGACCCCTGGGTTGGGAAGATCCCTTGGAGGAGGAAATGGAGGAGGAGGAAATACCCACTCCAGGATTCTTGCTTGGAAAATCCCACGGACAGAGGAGCCTGGCGGTCTATAGTTCATGGGGTCTCAAAGAGCCAAATATGACTTAGCAACTGAGCACATGTAAAGGGCTTTTTGAAAAAGAAATATGTACCTACATTATTTGAAAATCAGAATGGGGAAAATACGGACATTTGTCTCAGTCTGCTCAGGTCGATATAACAAAATACCATATACTGGGTGGCTGGAAACTTCAAGATCAAGGTGCCAGCCAATTAGATTCCTTGCCAGTGCTCTCCTACCTTCAGATGGCTGCCTTTCTTGCTGTATCCTCGTGTGAGAAAGAGAGAATAAATCTCAAGTCTCTTCCTCTTTTCATAAGGACATTAGTCCCATCCTGAGGGCCCTACTCTCATGAACCCATCTAATCTTCAGTCAGTTCAGTTCAGTTCAGTTGCTCAGTCGTGTCCGACTCTTTGCGACCCCTTGAACTGCAGCACGCCAGGCCTCCCTGTCCATCACCAACTCCCGGAGTTCACTCAGACTCATGTCCATCGAGTCAGTGATGCCATCCAGCCATCTCATCCTCTGTCGTCCCCTTCTCCTCCTGCCCCCAATCCCTCCCAGCATCAGAGTCTTTTCCAATGAGTCAACTCTTCGCATGAGGTGGCCAAAGTATTGGAGTTTCAGCTTTAGTATCATTCCTTCCAAAGAAATCCCAGGGCTGATCTCCTTCAGAATGGACTGGCTGGATCTCCTTGCAGTCCAAGGGACTCTCGAGAGTCTTCTCCAACAACACAGTTCACAAGCATCAACTCTTCAGTGCTCAGCTTTCTTCACAGTCCAACTCTCGCATCCATACATGACCACTGGAAAAAACCGTAGCCTTGACTAGATGGACCTTTGTTGGCAAAGTAATGTCTCTGCTTTTCAATCTGCTATCTAATCTTAATCACCTCCTAAAGTCCCCACCTCCAAATATGGGGATTGGGGCTTCAACAAATGAACTTGGGAGAGACACAAACATTCAGTCTATAGCAATTTTTTTTCCTTAAAGGAATTATAGCAATGAAGGTCAAGCATCCACCTTCCTGTGTATGCCAAGTGAACGGTGAAGTAGGAAAAAAAAATCCCCTCTTACTGTGGTTCCTCTTTTACTGGTCTTCTTATATCACCTTCTTCACCGTTTTAATCCTCATTATGCTCCCTGGGCTATTTCGAGTTGCATGATACACTTCTTTTAAAATTAGCTTAGTTATCAGTCCTTGGAGAACTCAGTAAATTCACCAATGGAAGAAACACGTGTAAGTGTACTTTGGCGACACCTCGTGGTAAGATGTGCAATAACATCGTGAGCCGCCTCTAATGGCGGATTCCTGGTTTAGTCCTCATGAAAATTAAATAAAAAGGGAATTTTAAGAAACAGCCCATAGAGTTAGCAACAAAAAAAGAAGTGTACTTGTAGACATGCTTGCGTGTGTGTTATTCCTCCTTGTGCATTAAAGATAGAAAGGATCTATCATTCTATGAAGGTGAATCTCAAGCTTGATCAAGAATGTCTTTTATTCTGCTGCTTCTATTCTGACCTCATACAAGATACTGAACCGTTTGGGGGCTCACTTTCTCATCTACAAAACAGGAAATTTTAATAACCTCTACAGTGAACTAAGTGGTAAGTGAAAAGTGTTTTGTGAATTGTATGAATGTTATGCTATACAAATGTTAGCTCTCAGCCACAAAATTTTCCCTTCAAAGAATTTTAATATTACTTAAAGACAAGACAGAATTAATCTGGACCTTGTACCTTACAACAAGTCCCTTTCACGCAGGGGTTAACTGAAATGATAATAAGTCCAATCATGAAGATGGAAACAGCCATTTCTAGGGCAGTGGTTCTCAATCAGGGGTGATCACCCTCCAGAGGACATTTGGCAATGTCTGGGACTTTCGGTTGTTCCTAGGGGGGCTTGGGGGGAGGCTTACTGGCATCCAGCAAGTAGAAACCAGGGATGATGCTAAACGTCCTGCAAGGCGCAGGACAGCCCCCACAACAAAGAATCGATGGCCTGAAATGTCAACAGAGCCAAAGCTGAGAAACCCCGGCTTAGGGAACAGGAGGGAGAAAGTCCAGCCTTCTCTTTCCCTCCGATTGTCCTCATCACCATCGCCACCAGCTATGGGTCATAAATGAGAATTTATGTGCAAGAGAGGTGTGTTATGTGCAACACATATGTGCAAGAGGGTTCAGAGTTTGCAGGTTGAATTTTGTTAGGTAGGCATTATGAAATGTTATCTACTATTTGTAATTCATCTCAACATGGACACAGTTGGTCATATTCTTTCCTCCTCTTTTATAGGAAAATGAATCTGAGCTTTTGCTGGAGAGACATGGAGATAGACTAGTGGTAATCACTAAATGCATAGTTACTTGTGGAATTCAGTCCAAATGACAGCTAAAAGAGTATAATTTGTAGTGGCCATGTGCTCTGACAATGTAGATATAGTACAGCTGCTTTTCTCAATGGTGTAAGACCAGGGTATGGAGCATACCAAAAAAGGGTTTTTCTGTGTTTTTTTAACTTTTTATTTTATAAAGGAGTATAGTTAACAATGTTGTGTTAGTTTTAGGTGTTCAGTTCAGTTCAGTCACTCAGTCATCTCCGACTCTTTGTGATCCCTTGGACAAAAAAATAAAGTCTGACACTGTTTCTCCATCTATTTGCCATGAAGTGATGAGACTTTATTTTGGGGGGCTCCAAAATCACTGCAGATGGTGACTGCAGCCATGAAATTAAAAGACGCTTACTCCTTGGAAGGAAAGTTATGACCAACCTAGATAGCATATTGAAAAGCAGAGACATTACTTTGCCAACAAAGGTCCATCTACTCAAGGCTATGGTTTTTCCAGTGGTCATGTATGGATGCGAGAGTTGGACTGTGAAGAAAGCTGAGCACCGAAGAATTGATGCTTTTGAACTGTGGTGTTGGAGAAGACTCTCGAGTGTCCCTTGGACTGCAAGGAGATCCAACCAGTCCATTCTGAAGGAGATCAGCCCTGGGATTTCTTTGGAAGGAATGATACTAAAGCTGAAACTCCAATACTTTGGCCACCTCATGCGAAGAGTTAACTCATTGGAAAAGGCTCTGATGCTGGGAGGGATTGGGGGCAGGAGGAGAAGGGGCCGACAGAGGATGAGATAGCTGGATGGCATCACTGATTTGATGGACGTGAGTCTGAGTGAACTCCGGGAGTTGGTGATGGACAGGGAGGCCTGGTGTGCTGCGATTCATGGGGTCGCAAAGAGTCAGACACGACTGAGCGACTGAACTGAACTGATGGGACCGGATGCCATGATCTCAGTTTTCTGAACACTGAGCTTTAAGCCAACTTTTTCACTCTCCTCTTTCACTGTCATCAAGAAGCTCTTTAGTTCTTCTTCACTTTCTGCCACAAGGGTGGTGTCATCTGCATATCTGAGGTTATTGATATTTCTCCCAGCAATCTTGATTCCAGCTTATGCTTCTTCCAGCCCAGCGTTTCTCATGATGTATTCTGCATATAAGTTAAATAAGCAGGGTGACAATATACAGCCTTGACGTACTCCTTTCCCTATTTGGATGCAGTCTGTTGTTCCATGTCCAGTTCTAACTGTTGCTTCCTGACCTCCATACAGATTTCTCAAGAGGCAGGTCAGGTGGCCTGGTATTCCCATATTTTGAAGAACTTTCCACAGTTTATTGTGATCCATAAGCATTTATTGGCATAATCAATAAAGCAGAAATAGATATTTTTCTGGAACTCTCTTGCTTTTTCCATGATCCAGTGGATGTTGGCAATTTGATCTCTAGTTCCTCTGCCTTTTCTAAATCCAGCTTGAACATCTGGAAGTCCAGGTTCATATATTGCTGAAGCCTGGCTTTGGAGCATTATTTTACTAGCGTGTGAGATGAGTGCAATTGTGTGAAAGTTTGAGCATTCTTTGGCATTGCCTTTCTTAGGGATTGGAATGAAAACTGATCTTTTTCAGTTTTAGGTGTACAGCAAAGTAATTCAGTTATTTATATACATGTTATCTATTCAAAAAGGTTTTTATTTTAAAGCAACTGTTTTTGCTAATCATCTCGGCAGTGGTGGTGTTGTAGCCACGTGTTCCAGGAAACAAACTCACTCAGAAGGACAATACAGATAATGGAGTGCAATTTATTATACTGGTGGGCCCTAAGCAGAATCTCCTCTTAGCCAATGACCCCAACCAACCAGTTTTTGTAAAAACCTTATATACCCTAAGTGTACGAGCCCAAACCCACCTCCCCAAATTCCCTGAAGCTAGCCTGAACAAAGGAAAAGAAAGATAACAATCAAAGTTAACCTGTGATTCAAATGCCTTAAGCCTAGGTAGTTAACAGTGGACAATTATCAATAGGCCTGTGGTCATACCCCAATAAGCATAATAGAATTTATGATCCTATTCTGTTACACAGATAATTAGCGTATTCTTTTAGGCAACAGAGCGTCTAGGTACGAGCCCTGGGGCGCTTCCATCTGGGGGTCTGGTTTTCCAGCTGGTATGTCATTTCCATAGATACTGGGCATATAGCTCAAAGTCCACAGTCCAGGCCAAGATGGAGTCCTGCTTTCAAGATGGAGCCTGTTCTGTCTGTTTCCTCCTTCAGTGGTATTAATATTATTGCTTTGAATTGCTGTATGAGTAATAAAGCATAAAACAAATGAGTAAGTGGCTGATTCCTGGCTTGGAGCAGGAAATATACACATTGACCCTTAAAGTATCATCTTGTCAGATCAGATCACAATGAAGCTATGGAAAACCACTAAGTCTTATAAAGAGAATTTAGGAGCCAATTGGAAGAGGCATTCACTAACCAAAGATGTGGCAATCTATAATTCAAGATACAAAGGGACTGAAATTGCCTAAATCACTTTTTAAAATCATTTTATACTTTAAAAAATTGTATTACATATATATATTTAAAAAGCTGAGGTCATATTTGAAGAATATTAGGGGACCAATCAAAAGGGACCTAATTAAACTTAAAGGCTTTTACATAGCAAAGGAAACCATAAACAAGACAAAAAAGATAACACACAAAATGAGAGAAAATATATGCAAATAATGCAATCGACAAGGAATTAGTCTCCAAAATTTACAACAGCTTGTGTGGTTCAATATCAAGAAAACAAACAATACAATCAAAAAATGGGTCAAAGGTCTAAATAGACATTTCTCCAAAGAAGACATACAGATGGCCAAGAGACATACGAAAAGATACTCAACATTGAAAATTATTAAAGAAATATAAATCAAAGCTACAACGAGTTACCATTTCACACCAATCAATATGGCCATCATCAAAAAATCTACAAACAATAAATGCTGGAAAGGGTGTGGAAAAAAGGGAATCCCCCTACCCCGATGATGGAAATGTAAACTGATACAGCCACTATGGAGAACAGTATGGAGGTGCCTTAAAAAACTAAAAATAGAGCTACCATAATGTTATGTGACAGCCTGGAGGGATGGAAAGTTTGGAGGAGAATGCATACATGTATATGTATGGCTGAGTCCCTTTGCTGTTCACTTTAAACTATCACAACAGTGTTAATCAGCTAAACTGCAATACAAAGTAAAAAGTTTTTTTAATAATTAAACATTTTAAAAATAAAAGTAAATAAAAATAGAGCTACCACGTGTGTGTGCTAAGTCGCTGTAGTTGTGTCTGACTCTGTGCAACCCCATGGACTGTAACCTGTCCATGGGGCAGGCTCCTCTGTCCATTGGATTCTCCAGGCAAGAACACTGGAGTGGGTTGCACATGCCCTCCTTCAGGGGATCTTTCCCAACCAAACACTGAACCCGCATCTCCTATATTGGTGGCAGAATCCTTCCACTAGTGCCACCTGGGAGGCTCCAGAGCTACCATATGATTCAGCAATCCCACTCTTGTGGTACATAAAGACACTGGAATATTAATCACTCAGCTGTTAAAAAGAACGAAGTAATGCCATTTGCAGCAACATGGATGGACATGGAGATTATCAGACTAAGTGAAGTAAGTCAGAGAAAGACAAATATATGATACCACTTCTATGTGGAATCTAGAAAGAAATCACACAAATGAACCTACTTACAAAACAGAAACAGACTCACAGACTTAGAGAACAAACTTACGGTTATGGGTGGCAGAGTGGAAGGGAGAGACAGATTGGGAGTTTGGGATTGACATATACAGACTACTGTGTTTAAAATAACCAACAAGGACCTACTATATAGCACAGGAAATTCTGCTCAATATTCTCAATATATTTCCTTAAATGAGAAAAGAATTTGAAAAAGGATACATGGATATGTTAACTGAATCACTTTGCTATACATCAGAAATTAACACAACTTTGTTAATTAACTATACTCCAGCATAAAGAACAGTTGACCCTTGAATAACACAGGTTTGAACTGCACAGGTCCACTTAGATACAGCATTTTTTTCCAATAAATACATATATGTACTGTAAATGTATTTTCTCTTCTTTATGATTTTCTTAATAGCATTTTCTTTTCTCTAGCTTACTTTATTGTAAGAATACAGTATATAATACATACACTGTACAAAATATATGTCAATAGACTATTATGTTACCAGTAAGTCTTCCAGTTAGAGAAGGAAATGGCAACCCACTCCATTATTCTTGCCTAGAGAATCCCCATAGACAGAGGACCCTGGGGGGCTACAGTCCATAGGGTCGCACAGAGTCGGACACGACTGAAGCGACTTAGCATACAAGGCTTCCAGTCAACAGTAGACTACTAGTGGTTGTTTTCAGTTCAGTTTAGTTCAGCTGCTCAGTCGTGTCCGACTCTTTGTGACCCCATGAACTGCAGCGCGCCAGGCCTCCCTGTCCATCAGGACAGTTCACTGAGACTCACGTCCATTGAGTTGGTGATGCCATCCAGCCATCTCATCCTCTGTCGGCCCCTTCTCCTCCTGCCCCCAATCCCTCCCAGCATCAGAGTCTTTTCCAATGAGTCAACTCTTTGCATGAGGTGGCCAAAGGACTGGAGTTTCAGCTTTAGCATCATTCCTTCCAAAGAAATCCCAGGGCTGATCTCCTTCAGAATGGACTGGTTGGATCTCCTTGCAGTCCAAGGGACTCTCAAGAGTCTTCTCCAACACCACAGTTCAAAGGCATCAATTCTTCAGTGCTCAGCTTTCTTCACAGTCCAACTCTCACATCCATACATGACCACAGGAAAAACCATAGCCTTGAGTAGACGGACCTTTGTTGGCAAAGTAATATCTCTGCTTTTGAATATGCTATCTAGGTTGGTCATAACTTTCCTTCCAAGGAGTAAGTGTCTTATAATTTCATGGCTGCAATCACCATCTGCAGTGATTTTGGAGCCCAAAAAAATAAAATCTGACACTGTTTTCACTGTTTCCCCATCTATTTGCCATGAAGTGATGGTTTCTCATGATGTACTCTGCATATAAGTTAAATAAGCAGGGTGACAATATACAGCCTTGATGTACTCCTTTTCCTATTTGGAACCAGTCAGTTGTTCCATGTCTGGTTCTAACTGTTGCTTCCTGACCTGCATATAGGTTTCTCAAGAGGCAGGTCAGGTGGTCTGGTATTCCCATCTCTTTCAGAATTTTCCACAGTTTATTGTGATCCACACAGTCAAAGGCTTTGGCATAGGCAATAAAGCAGAAATAGATGTTTTTCTGGAACTCTCTTCCTTTTGGGGGAGTCAAAAGTTACATGTGGATTTTTGACCCCCTCGGTTGCACCAGTAACCCCAGTGTTGTTCCAGGGTCAACTCTATAAAGAAACACAAGTAAGGGATTATTTTACTGGTTACTTGAGGGAGAAGGATATGAGTGGAATGGGGCACATAGAGTGTCTTCTCAGTGACTGGAAAAATTTTGTTTCTTGACCAGGATGGTAGTTATAAGGTTGTTATAGTGATTTATTAATATATGCCTTATAATTAAATTAATGTTAGTTAATTACATTTAACTACATTAAATGTTAATATAATGTTATATCAATGTTAAATATTAATAAGTGTTAAATATAAGTATTTACTATAAGTATTAAATTGAATATATATGCCTTATAGTGATTCATTACATTATACATTCATTTTTGTGTGATTTTCTGTATCTAGGCTTTGTTTTCCAATAAAAAGTTTATAAGTAATGTAAGGAAATTGCAAGGCAGAAATTTGTGGAATCCTCTCACATCAACACAAACACAGTGGGTTTTTGTAACTTTGTTTTCACACTTCACTTTAGCGCTATAATGTAATGACAGTTACAGGAATTGGCCACTAGGGTGTGTTCTTTGTTGCCCATAACTTCTGTGTTTCCACTGAGAAAAGGTTTTTAAATGTTTGTGTAATGCCGTGTGATACTAGGATAAAGGACTCATCGTCCTTTGATTACAGTCAATGTAAGTTAGTGTCAGTGCTGGCAAGTTTTATTTGGAAGATTAGATTCAACATGTAAATACAGTGTATGTATTTATTACAGCTTTCTCCTCCTTTCAAATAAGTCCTAATTTACTTAAGTTATAATAAACCACTGTAACAAAACATTAGTACCTGACATATGGAGAATGAAAGGTGAGAAGCTTTCATCCTTGGTCTTCTAATAAAAGACGATAGCCCACTGGTAGCAGGGACAGAAACCCTGGGAGCTGCTCTTCAGAACCTCCTCTCAGATCCCTCACCCAGCTCCAGGTGGGAGGAGAATAGCAGCGCACCCGCCAGGCTCCGAGAGGCAAGCAGGAAAGAAGTGTGGTCTTTGAGGGGCCGAGGGTGAGGTCACCTGTGACCGCTAATCCAAGAAGCATCTTTCTTTATGTGCAGTGAAGAAAGGGCTGCTGTCCATAGGATTTTATTGATAGGAGCTCATGCTAAGCTTGAGGGTCCTGCGTCTTAGGTGTGAAAAAAAGGTGGCTTTCCTATAATAGCTGCTTATCTTTTCTCAAAAAGAGGAACAGGTGATACAACCTCCTTTTGTTAATAAATTATGGACCTCAGCTGCTTTGTATTGCTAAGAAAATAAAAAGTTTATGAATTGCTCATACATGAAGAAAAAAAAGATGCTTTCAATTTTAGAATTTTTTCACAAGGCTTCAATAGCTAATACAACAATGTCTTAACCTTTAACATTAATTGTCATCATGGCATTTGTCATGCCTCTCTAACCATTCTGAAGGTGTGATACAGTGTCTGTGGGTGTATTTGTGTATACGTTTGTTAGAATGGGTCAGGATTACTCTTCCTGGTTCCTTTTTGAGATTTCATGTACTAGTTCATTAGAAGCACCTTGGGGTCACGTAGCCATCCTGCTGTGATGACAGGATCTTAGTGGTGAAGACGTGGGATGCAGATGGACAGTGAAGAAAGGGAAGCGGAGAGGATGCGTGGGGGCAAGATCACATTGGGAGACTCACAGATTTTAAAAT
This sequence comes from Bubalus bubalis, assembly GCF_019923935.1. Taxonomy (NCBI): domain Eukaryota; kingdom Metazoa; phylum Chordata; class Mammalia; order Artiodactyla; family Bovidae; genus Bubalus; species Bubalus bubalis. The sequence continues at coordinate 48,695,708 of NC_059161.1, forward strand.
TTCCACTCGGGTGGACACCATGGCTTTTCCCAGTGCTCTTTAGGGACCCCATGCCTCACCCCAGAGACGAAAGTCAGACTTCTCTCATTTTAGGACCTTCCCAGGAGCCTGCAGGACATACCTTGTCACAGGCTTGCCCCTGGCTTAAGTACCCCACAGTGTCCCCCACCTCTTGGCTTCCTCCGGCCACTGCCAGCCTCACACCCCCTCCTGCCCACAGAAATGCTCCCTCCATCCTTTCGTCTTCTGTCGCTCATGCAGTGGTTAAGCAAATGGACTGCAGCCTCAGAGAGAACAGAGTTAGAATCCCAGTTCAGCCGCTCTCATGTGACCTTGGGCAAATTATTCAACCTCTCTAAGCCTCCAATTCCTTTGTCATTAAATAAAAATAATGAGGATAATAATATTGACCTAATACTGAATCTTTTCTTTCAAAGCAAACACTCCCCTGTTACCAACACCCGAATCAAGAAAAAGCCAGTGCCCAGCACTGCCACCCCCTCCCAATCACTGACCCCTCCTCCCCGCAACTTCTAGACCACAGATTTATCTTCGTTTTTAGACTTTATATAAGTGGTAATCTACAGCATACACACTTTTACATCTGGTTTTTTTCCCACTCAAACCTCTGTTTCTGAGACTCACCCAAGTTGTCACGTTAGCAGTAATTATTTCATTCTCATTCTACTGCTGATGAGTAATTGGGTTGTTTCCAGTTTGGACTATTACCAAGAAAGATGCTAGGAACATGCCAGATGTAGCTTCAAGAAGTAGAAAAGAAACAGGATGGGACCAAGTTCTGGACTTAAGTTTACACATGTTGTTGAGTTATTATTGACAGGAAATGAAGGAGAATGAAAAAGAAGCTAGGGTTTTAGTTCAGGCACACTTGTGGTAAGCTCTGGACTTTCCACTTACTAATTGTATGACTTGGGCACTTAGTTGACCTCTTTGCAATTTATTCATCTGTAAAATAGTAATAAAAATATCTCCCTCGTTTACAGAAAGAGATGGTCACACAAGAAGGTGTCTTCAGGGGCTTCCCCGGTGGCTTAGTGGTAAAGAACCAACTTGCCAAGGCAGGAGACACAGTTTCGTTCCTTGGTCTGGCAAGATCCCATATGCCATGGAATAACTAAGCCCGTGTGCCACAACTTCTGAGCCTGTGCTCTAGGGCCAGCGAGCCTCCCCTACTGAGCACACGCAGCCTAGAGCCTGGGTTCCACAAGAGAAGCCACTGCAATGAGAAGACTGCACACTGCATCCAGAGAGTCGCCGCCATTTGATGCAACTGGAGAAAAGTCTGCATGCAACAATGAAGACCCGGCACAGCGGAAAATAAATAAGTAAATAAAATTATTAAAAAAAAAAAAAGAAGGTGTCTGCAAAGGCCCTGCCAGGGTGCCTAGCACACATGGAGGTGACTGCTGCATTTTGGGGCGGGAGAGAAACACGGGTGCAAAGGGAGGAGCCCCTTCTCTCCTAGATGCATCTATTAGGGCATTTATTCAAACCTATCTCCTGGGAACATTTTTACTATAAAATTAACAAAGGGCAGGGAAATTTTAAAACCTTCTAATCGCTTGACCAAGTGAAACAAGTAAATGAATCTAGCTGCCCATCAAGTTGGTGGCGTATCCACATGAAGACTACTTTAGTAAACCCTGGCACTCCCTGCCCACCCTGGCAGGGTATACTCCAAGGACAAAAGGTAAATAGGTAGGTAGATGGATAGACAGATAGATAGATAGGGAAAATCATTATCTTAGGAACCAAGATTCTCAATATAAAAGAAAAGAGACAGGAATATAAAATCCAGAAAACATGGGTAAAAATCCTGTAACTCATTAATATGTACTATTAGTTAGTATACAGTAGTTGTCTACTAAAAAGGCCAAGAAGCAACCACAGCTAATGACAATGAGCCTCCCTAATGCCCAGACTGTAACTGTCCTAATTTGAATTTCAGTATAAATTAATCATTCAACAAAATTTTTCTTTCCATCTCTGCCCACTGTAAGAGCCTAGATACAACAGCACCCGAGTAATAGAAAGGCCACAGGAGGCAATTCATGGGCCAAAATGAAACAGTTTGGGTGTCAAAAGGATAATGTTTACAATAGATTGAAAAACAAGACAATTATAAAAACCCAAGTGTTCATAATGACATAGTTATACACACACACACACCCTCATTGCTTGTCTTTGGAGGTGGCTTTGGTATCAACAAGTTTTTCTGAAAATTGGTAAATGAAGGAAAAGAGAAGCATTTATCCTGACCATATCTTCATATTCAGCCTGTTGTTCAAGGTAACTAGTTGATGAAGGAAAGTTCTTCTTTATAGAATTTTGGTTAATAAATCTGGAAGGAATGGTAGCCACTAATTACATGATGTATTTTTAGGACACAGTTATCAACAGCTACTAAAACCACCCCTGGAAGGTAGATCAGGAGCTTTAAAGTGGGGGGATCAGGTTGACACCACCTCAGTCTTAGTTGGCCAGTCTTTGAAAGTGAGAAATGAAGTACGTGGGGCCACATAGAAGTATTCTTCCCAGCATACCTGAATCTAACCAAGCCTCCGACTCTACCTACCAGCATACAGGAAATAGAAGGATACACGAATAGGTAAATGAACCAGCAGTAATCTATCAGCCAAATTCAACAGAGTGAAAATTCTACAGGCAAATAACCTGGTTTCTTTAAAAAAAAAAAAAAAAAGCATATTTTGGGAAAAATAGCAATTATTAAAATAGATTAAAATAGACTCAAAGGAAATAGTCACCAAAGGTAGTTGGTAACCTTGTTTGAGTCCTAATTTGAAGAAATCAACTGTAAAATGACAATTTTGAGACATTCAGGGAAATGTGAATATAAACTTAGTCCTAGTTAATGTCACTGATAATTTTATTAAATGCTATAATACCAGTGAAGTTATTTTTTCCTAAATGCTCTTATCTCTCAGAAATAGCTACTTTAGTATTTATGGCAAAATAATTTAGTCTGTGGTTTGCTTTAAAATATTCTAACAAAGCAGGGATGGAATAATATAAATGAAGGAAGATAGGTCAAAGTTGATTGTTGAAGCTAGATGAAGGATACCTGAGAGCTCATATGTTAGTCCCTCTATTTATATTTAAAGGGGGTATATTTAAAGTCTTTCAAAATAAAAAATTTTCAATTCTACTTAGAATTTAAATTTATGTCAGTGGTATAAATTATATTAAATTTCATTAATTTGGAGTAAGGACAATCAAGGTCAGGCAGAACTAATTTTTAAATTATACTTCTAATTTTAGAATAATTGTATTTAATTTCAACAGACCGTATCTTTATTATGTGTAAGTTGATGCAATGACTTGGACTGAGACGTTTCAAAGAGTTGGTAAATAAAATATCAATTATTGCATCCAGATGTTAAACGTAACCCTTCTCATTGTCAGAGTTTCAGCACGGGCCCCAGAGGCCAAATAGTAAACAGTAAGTGTCAAGTTCCCCACTTATAAACTGAAATACTAACTAGGCTAGACCATCTACACCAGACACCAGACTTGTAAAGGGCAAAATCCAAGCTAGTTCCACCAGCATTAAATGACCACCCTCTTCTAACCTCTTAAGGGATGAAGAGACTTTGGCTCTGAGCTGTGTGTCCCTCCAAGGTGGAAGGATTGAGCATCCTTCTTTCTCACCCAAGCTTGTGGAGGGACTCCAAAAGGCCCTTGAGAGAGCATGAGGCTGGGGAGACATGCAGGTGGGTGTTGGAAAGGAGAGAAGCCATGGCAGAAATGCCCCTGTCTGTGGGCAGAGTGAGGGAAGAATCACTTAGAAGTGATCTGTACTTCCTCAATGGCAGGGCAAAGGGAAATGTTCCCAAGGACCACATGTGGACCCCATGCTGGGATGTTGCCTGGAGTTATCCAAGGACTTCATCTCAGAGCACATGCAGAGGTGGGACTACCTAGACAGGAGGTCAGAAAGTCATCCAAGAGCACCAAGCTAGAGGTGGGCTCAGAAGGGCCCCACCTGTGCAGACCACCCCTACAGAGAGCCATCGCCCAGTTACAGCCACCCTGGCCACGAGACAGGAGAGACAGGACTGCTGTCTCCCCTGTGCCACCCTCTCCTCAACCCAACCCGGAGGGGTCAGAAACTGCTGCTAGTTTGCCAGCCTGAAGTAGGCCCAAGTTCAGAAAGGGGGGAAATTCAGAATTTAAGAAAATTTGGAGGGCTTCCTGGGGGGCTCAGTGGTAAAGAATCCGCCTACCAGGGCAGGGGCTCAATCCCTGATCTGGGAAGATCCCACATGCCAAGGAGCAACAAAGGCAGAGCGCCGCAAGTCCTGAACCTGAACCCTAGAGCCCAGGAACTGCAGCTCCTGAACTGCAGCTCCTGAAGCCCGGGTGCCCTAGAGCAAGAGAAGCCCCTGCAAGGAGGAACCTGTACACTGCAACTAGAGGGTAAGCCCTGCTTGCTACAAATAAAGAAAAGCCCCCTCAGCAACGACCCAGCACAGCCAAATAAACAAATAAATTTGGAGTTTCGGTATAACCCTTAATGGGATTATAGGCCATTCCAGTGACAGATACAGAAACCAGAAAGGCTATGGGGCATATAGTTTTATCAACAGAATGAGTCCACAGATTAACAATTCAAATTACCTAGCTCCTGGTTTTTTTTTTCAATAAACCGCCTAAAATATTTCTAAATTCTTGGCAATAAAAGGGTGGTGCCTTTTAACTTCAAGAGCAAGGAAGGAAATGGCATGGATGTGACTGGAAAATAAGGGGGATGGGTGCTAAGGACTTTGATTCTTTATTTCTAAAAATGATGAAGAGCCATGGAAAGCTTTTAGGTGTGGATTACAAGACAGGATTTTCCACATTGCGGCTGCGGTGGGACAAGTGGACAGGGTGGGGTGGCTGGGAGCTGGCCTGGAGTAGAAGCAGAAAAACCAGTTAGAACACTGGTGATCTGGTTGAATGGGTGACTGGGTGACTCTGAAGTGAGTGGATATTAGACTTACTCTGATGATCCCTTCTACAGGTCTTATTGATGAATAGCTCCACAGGTGGGGGTAGTGGGATTTAGTGGGAGCAAAGAGATTATTCCTGGGTTTCTGAATTAAGCAGCTGGGTGGTGCCTTTTAACAAAAAACAAAACAGGGGAGGATGGGTGGGAAAAGTGACAAGTTTAGTTCTAAATCTGTCAAGTTGAAGAACCTGTGAGAGATCCTGGGAAAGCTGTCAGGTAGGCAGCTAGATAGCAGAGCCTGGAGTTCAAGAAGCAGAGTGGGGCCACAGGCTCCCCCGAAAGTGGGTGGCCAGTGCAGCCTGGGAGGGCTGGGCTTGAATGGACAGCAGGGCCCGAGCCTCAAGGAAATCAGGGGATTGTAGAGGAGGTGGAGGCAACAAGAAAATTTCAAAGTAGAGATCAGAAAGCAACCAAGAAGAGTGAGAAAGGATGGTGACTTCTAAGTCTAGGGAGGAATAAAACACAGTGTTAGATGTTGTTGAATGGCTAATCAAAATAAAGACTTGATTATTTCCTTCAGCATAATTCCTGGGCAGGGCACGTTGGGGATACTTCCAGTGAGATGGGCCATGAGTTGTTGGCTGTGGAAGCTGGGTGTTGAGCACATGAGGTTCACTGCACTGTTCTCTCTATTTATGTAGATGTTTGAAACTTCCCATAACAAAATTTTTTTTTATTATTTTTCCATAATAAAAATGTAGCCTTTGGATTTATTATCACAGAGACCAGTGACCTCTGCACGAATAGTTTCATGAAGGCAGAAGCCAGACTGAATGGATTAAGCAGTGGAGGCAAGAAAGAGACAGGGTGTAAACAGAGAAGAACATGGGTTTGGAAGAAGATTTTTTTTTTTTTTTCTTTTTCAGAGTGGAGAGACTGGAGCTTGGTTATATCCTGATATGGCTGAGCTGGGGGCAGGGAAATGTTGAAAAAGGAAGGAGCCTAAGAAGGTAAGGGGAGATGGAATGGGAGATTCTAGAGGCACAGAGCTTGTATCTTCTTCTTATCTAGACAGTGAGGGCACCTGAGCCAGGGAGGGAAGGTGAAGGGCTCAGAGATTTAAAAACAGTGGAGAAGGTTTGAAAAAGAAAAAACTCTGTAGGAAAACATTGTAGGGTAGTGTTGATGGTCCAAATGACATCGGTGAACATGAAAATTGCTTTGTAGGGTTTTGTTTGGTTGGTTGGTTGTTTTTCTTTGTTTGGTTTTGTTTTGTTTTATTTTTGTAGCCTGGTTCTGAGCTCACAAAAGAAGAATGTCCAGCTTCGTCAGGTTGTTGGAGGTTGGCCAAGGGTGCCAAAGGAAGAAAAATTGAACATGAGAGTTTAGGTATGTCATAGATAACTACTGTTGCAGAACAAATTACCCCCAAATTCAGCAGTTTAAAAACACAAGCAGTACTTCCCTGGTAGTCCAGTGGTTAAGAATCCACTTGCCAATGCAGGGGACACAGATTTGATCCCTGGTTCAGGGAGATTCCATATGCCGTGGGGCAACTAAGCCTGCAGGCTGCAACCACTGAAGCCCATGGGCCCTGTAGCCTGTGCTGCTGCTAAGTCGCTTCAGTCGTGTCCGACTCTGTGAGACCCCATAGACGGCAGCCCACCAGGCTCCCCCATCCCTGGGATTCTCCAGGCAAGAGTATTGGAGTGGGTTGCCATTTCCTTCTCCAATGCATGAAAGTGAAAAGTGAAAGGGAAGTCGCTCAGTTGTGTCCGACTCTTAGCGACCCCATGGACTGCAGCCCACCAGGCTCCTCCATCCATGGGATTTTCCAGGCAAGAGTACTGGAGTAGGGTGCTATTGCCTTCTCTGCCTGTAGCCTGTGGTCCGCAACAAAAGGCGCCACAATGAGAAGCGGGCGCACCTCAACTAAAGAGTAGCCCTCGCTCTCTAACTAAAGAAAGCCTGAGCAGCAGCGAAGACCCATCACAGCCAAAAGTAAACAAATAAATGAAATAAAACCCATAAGCATTTATGATCTCACACAGTAGCACACCAGCATAAAACAGTGCCATGCCAGACTTGCCCACCTCCCCTCAATAAAAGGAAACTTTCTGAGAGGGGGGCTGGGCCTGTCTTGCTCCTGTATCCTCTTGGTGTAGAGGAGTACCAGCCACATAGCAAACAATTTAAAAAAATAATAATAATCTGAAAGCAATTGAGTGAGTAAATGAGTGAAACCCACCAGAGAAAATGTCAGTTTCAATTTAATGACAAACTTTTTATTTTCATGAATGGGGGATGGAGTTTTCAAGGGTGGATTTATTAGCTTGCACAGACTTTCAATGGTTCCCTAATTGTATGCTGCTATTTTTCACCCTCTTCTTTTTCTTTTGTCAAATACAATCAGCTTATAATGCTGCTGGTGAAACAGTTCTCGGAGTTATGACTTAACATGCTGTGCTCTTGAAAAATCACCCTCAAATACAAACACAAATATCCCATTCTGAATGCAAAAGGTAAGTTCCACAAAGGATTGCTATAAAGAAAACATTCACTTAAAATCCTCGTTTCAATTCACTTTCAATAGAAAATTAGAAATGAGTCTTGGCAACAATGACAACAACAAAAAATTGATCCCTGAATGAATACAAGCATACTTAATGATTTCAACAAACTTTTTGAAAACCGCATATCTTAAGGGAAAATCCCCTTTTGAAATATTAATATTCAAAATGTTAACCTATGAAAAAATAGTAATAGCTACATTTGATTAGCTCTGGGGTTTATCCCCTTTTGTCACCATCCCACCCCCTCAGCACTGTTTGAGACAGCAGGTGGTGAGGGCCACCAAGGGGCTGGGGCTCTGTGTGGTTAGGACCAGTAAGGATCTTGGACTCATAATTCTAGCTCTGTTCTCTGTAGCTGTGTGATCATAAACCCGTCACTTGACCTCTCTGGGCCTCAGTTGTCTCCTCTGTAAACTGAGGCCTTATCAGGGTTGCGAAGGTCAGATGAGAAGCCTTTAAAACACCTGAGATGTGTGAATTAGCCAAGACTGGCTGTTGTCTGTTTTTATAGATTAGAAAACTGAGTCAGAAATGTTCAGAAATTTGCTTAAGGTTACACAACCAGCAGGCGTCATCAGAGTTTGACTCACTCCCAGAATTTGTCTCCAAATGGAGTGCCCTTTCCGCCTTACTACAATCATCTCCCATTTTAACAATGAGAGTGTATGACTGTCTTAGAAAAGGTCGAAAACAAAATACTAAAGATACACATACAGACAATCAGAAACTGACAGTAAGAATAACTGTTTTCACATTCCCCTAGTGTTCCCACCCTGGAGAGAGCAATCCCTGAAGCTTTAGAGATTTAACTAAGGTTTTAGCAGCAATAAAATACCATCGGACTTTCTTAAAATGTTTACTTATCTACTTTATTTAGCTGTACTGGGTCTTAGTTGCAGCAGTGTGTTCTTCAGCTGTGGCACGGGGGATCTACTTCCCTGACCAGGGATCCATCTCAGGCCACTGACCACCAGGGAAGTCCCGCTGTCATACTTTTAAATTATAGCTAAATACTCGTTCTTTTCGTGATCGGGACTTGTTTCTTTAACATCACTCCCTCTTTCTGGCCTCTGGAACCAGATGCAACTCTGCAGTGCGTTCCCCAAACACTGGTAATTCTCATTCAACGTAGCTGTGTTCTGTCACGTCATCAAGAAGGCTGAGTGCAGTGAATTCCTAGGGGAGATACAAGCCTTGGTTCCCATGAGCCTCCAATGACATATTTTTGTCAACCAATCAAAACAGAACCTTGTTTTATGTGCCTTTCTATTTAAATACACCTTATTTAATAGATATTGTTGATTCATTCACACTGAACTCACGGCCTGCCGCACTGTAACTCATGCCTGAGCCAAGCTTGTCCAGCACACATATTTTTCTCCTTAAGGCACATCACAACTTTCCATGGACCCTAAACAACACTGCAGCACTGCACTTGGGGGCCACTTTAAACAGCATCTGTGTGTTAGTCACTCAGTCGTGTCTGACTCTTTGTGACTCCCATGGACTGTAGCTGACTGTATAATCACCAACAAAAATGAAAAAAAAAAAAAAAGAAATGGCATTAAAGAGACCAAGGTAAGGGGCACTTTTTACAACATTTGTGCTAATTCAGAAAAGCTGCATGCAGCCTTGCTTAGCCTCAGCTGGGAACATGTGCAGTGGGCAACTCGAAATTTCCACCATTCTGTCTATGGCTATGTGTGTGTCTGTATTCAGTGGCTCAGTCAAGTCCAACTCTGTGACCCCATGGACTGTAGCCCGCGGGGCTCCTCTGTCCATGGAATTCTCCAGGCAAGAATACTGGAGTGGGTTGCCATGCCTGTCTCCAGGGGATCTTTCCAACCCAGGGAGTAAACCTGGATCTTCTGCATTGCAGGTGGATCCTTTACTTTCTGAGTCACTAGGGAAGCCTGTGTATGACTGTAAAAGTGCCACATGTATTAACTTGAGAGTTACAAATAAATTTTAGCTAGGAGGTGAATTCACAAATATGGTATCTGCAGATAACTACGGGAAAGATTGTATCTATTGGGTTGGCAAAAAAGTGCATTCAAACCCAAACTTTTTGGCCAACTCAATAGTTGGTGCAGAAGGAGGTCATGTGAAAGGGCCATGAACCCTGAGGCTGCTCTGCTGCTAAGAGGTGAACGGACATGTGTTCTAGTCAACCTCAGTTCTCTTGCCTGTAAAGTGAGGAGGCTGGATTAAAGGAGTCTAAATTTCCTCCCAGCAACAACATTCAGTGATGCAGACAAAGACCCCTCATACAGGCATAGGACATACAACTTTACCTCAACTATAAGATGTAGATTATGGAACCAAATCTGTGACTCTAGGCAAATACTTAACCTCTCTGAACCTCATTTTCTTTATGAAATGAAAACGTTTGTCTCATAGAGTTGCTAGGGGAAAAGGGAATAAGAAACAAAATCATAATATATGCAAAGTACCTAGAACATGTGTGTTCAGTTGCTCAGTTGTGTTTGACTTTTGAGACCCCATGGACTGTAGCCCACCAGGCTCCTCTGTCCATGGAATTTTCCAGGCAAGAATACTGGAGCAGGTTGCCATCTCCTCCTTCAGGGGATCTTCCCAACTGAGGGATGGAGCCTGCATCTCCTGAGTCTCCTGCATTGGCAGGCAGATTTTTTACCACTGAGCCACCTGGGAAGCCCCTACCTAGAACATAGTGAGCACTAAATGTTAATTCTTCTTTCCTGAAAATGTGTAAACACTGCTTATGAAGTTGTTCAACTGGATGCTGGGGGAAAAGGCTAATTAATAACTTCATATGGTCCAAGAATGACCAATGAGCAATGTGTTTTATCAAGAATTTATTGGTTTCTAATAAAATAAGCCAATACTGTTCCTGAGTTATCTGCCAATTAGTAGATTAAAAGTGGCCGCCCAGCCTCAGCAAGTAGTCAAAATTCTCTGCCTTACTCATTCAGTGATTCATTCATCCATGATTCCATAAATGTTTATGGACTACTTACTATATGCCAGGGGGCACTGTTCTAGGCCCTGGAGGTAAAGCCCTGCTTTCCAAGAGCTTATGAAAGTGAAAATCTGTTGCTAAGTTGTGTCCAACTCTCTTGTTGATCCCATGGACTGCAGCCCATCAGGCTCCTTTGCCCATGGGATTTCCCAGGAAAGAATGCTGGAGTGGGCTGCACTCCAGCATTGCACTCCAGCAAACCCAGGGGATCTTCCTGACCCAGGGATCGAACCCATGTCTCCTGTTTAGCAGGTAGATTCTTTACCACTGAGCCACCAGGGAAGTACCACCAGCAAAGTGCTTATAGTCAAATGTATGTGACATCAGGCAGTAAATCCATCTCATGAGATGTCTGATGACAGTCGGGGTTAAGAAGAAGCAGTGGGCTAAAGGTTCAGAGAGTAGAGGAAGGAGGGTGCTCGCTTGAGAAGATGATCAGAGACGGCCTCTTTAAGGAGCTGCATCTGAGCAAAGACCTGCCTGGTGGGAGGAGAGAACCAAGAGATAATCCAGGAAGGGGATGGCATTCAGGGCCTTGAAATCAAGAAAGAGCCTCTGTATTGGGTAAACAACGTGGAGACTGGTGGGGAAGAGTGTGGGCTCAAGAGGGGAGAGGAGTGGATAAGACCAGTGTCATAAGAGAGGCCAGCTTGCGGAGGCCAAGGACATTGTGCTAAGGACTTTAGATTTCATTCTGAACACAATGAGCCAGTTGATGGTGGTTGGTAAATTTACACTGGATGAATTTAAACTGCTTTTTGAATGTGATTATAAAAACATTTTAAACTTTTAAAGATTGTAAAATAAAATTACAGGAGACTTCCCTGGTGGTCCAGGGGTTGAGAGTCTATATGTTCACTGCAGGGGATGCAGGTTTGATTCTGGCTCCGGGAACTAAAATCCTACATACCACATGGCTTGGCCAAAAGAAAAAAAAAAAAACACAATTACCTGTTTGTCATCCCACTGAAGTAATAATAAACTATAAAGACAAACAGAATCCTCTTAGTTGCCTCTCTCCAGTCACATTCTCCTCCCTCCCATAAGAGGAAAGTGAAAGTGTTAGTCTCTGTCAGGTCCAACTCTTTGCAACCCCATGGACTGTAGCCTACTAGACTCCTCTGTCCATGGAGATTCTTCAGGTAAGAATACTGGAGTGGGTTGTCATGCCCTTCTCCAGGGAATCTTCCTGAACCAAGGATCAAACCTGAGTCTCTTACGTCTTCTGCATTGGCAGGCCGGTTCCTTACCACTAGTGCCACCTGAGAAGCCCCCCACAAGAGGAAACCCTTGCCTGAATTTGATGTCACCATTTCTAGGTGTATCTTTATGCTTTTGCTAAATGTATATGCATCCTTACATAGATACTATTATTTTTCATGAGTTGAAGCTTTATATAAATGGTATCATACTTTATATATTTTTGTGCTATTTACAATTTGTTTAGCAACATCATTGTAAAAATCATCCATGTTGTTACATTACTATTATTCATTTCATGTGATTTTTCATTTTACTGTTATTATTCACATATATGTATATACACACATATACATAGAATACACGTGTATTTTTATTGACGCTTATGCTCAGTTGAGTCCAGCACTTTGCAACCCCATGAACTGCAGCCCACCAAGCTCTTCTGTCAAAGGAATTTTCCAGGCAAGTATACTGGAATGGGTTGCCATTTCCTACTCCAGGGAATCTTCCTGACCCAGGGATCAAGCCCAAGTTGTTTGCATCTCTGGCCTTGGCAGGTGGATTCTTTACCACTGTGCCCCCTGGGAAGCATTTTATTCATGACTTTACCATAATCAATTTAACCATTCTTCTATTCAGGAACATTTAGGTTGTTCTCAGTATTTTTGCTATTACAGACATACAACTATGAGTATTCTCACATATGACTCCTACACATAAATCACAGTTGAATCTAGACAGATGCTGTTCAAAGTGGAGTTCCAAGAGGAGCAGTATCAGCATTTCCTGGGAGCTAGAAATGCAGAATCTTAGGCCCCACACCAGACCTACCAAATTAGAATCTGCATTTTAACTATATTCCCAGGAACTCTGTATACACGATGCAAGTTTAAGAAGTATTGGTCTAGAAGAAGCAGTACTTCTCAAACTATCAGTTCTGTTTTTAAATCGGTTATGAAATTTTGTAAAACACAAAAATCATATGTTTGGATATTTTAGCAACAATGAATGCTACACAAGTTTCTCAAAAGATACTCTCAATCTCTGTACCTACTTCCATGCAGCTCAATAACAATCATTTTGTGGATGGGCAGGGGTCAGCAAACCTAGGCTCTGGACTTAGAAGTGGAATCACTGAGTTGTCTCATCCTTAATTTTACTGGATAATCCCAAATTGTCTTCCAAAGTGATCATATTGGTACACACTCCCAACATCAACATATGAGAATGATGGATGTGAAACAGTATCTCACTGGTATTTTAGTTTACATTTCCTTTATTTTGGAAAACTATTTGACAGTTTCCAATAATATGCTTTTCAAATGCATAAATCTTCTAATAGTTTTATCTTCATTACTTCCATTTATAATTATTTCCAAATTTATAGTTACATAATGCTGTGATATTTAACTTATATGCAGAGTATGTGTGTGTTTCGTTGCTCGGTCGTCTCCGAGTGTTTGCAACCCCATGAACTGTGACCCACAAGGCTCCTCTGTCCACGGGATTCTCCAAGCAAGAATACTGGAGTGGATTGCCATTTCCTTCTCCCGGGGAATCTTCCCTACCCAGGGATTGAACCCAGGTCTCCTATGTTGCAGGCAGATGCTTTACCATCTGAGCTACTAGGGAAGGCCTAAAGAGTACATATGCAGAGTACATCATGTGAAATGCCAGGATGGATGAAGCACAAGCTGGTACCAAGATTGCTGGGAGAAGTATCAATAACCTCAGACATGCAGATGACACCACCCTTATGGCAGAAAGTGAAGAAGAACTAAAGAGCCTCTTGATGAAAGTGAAAGAGGAGAGTGAAAAAGTTGGCTTAAAACTCAACATTCAGAAAACTAAGATCTTTCCATGACTTTCTATCACACTTTGAACAACATCCAGACTCCCAGCCAGGGATCCAGCCCTGTGGTCCTGGCACCCCACCTCTCCAACTACATTCCCTGCATCCCCTGCAACCCACCTCACTTTAGTAACACCAGCCCCTGGATTCCCCCACAGCTTATTCCCACATGGGGTCTCTGCACCAGGTTTTCCTTTCTGCTTTTTCTTCTGCAACCAATTTCCCCAGGCTGGCTCCCTGTTTTCTGTACCTTCAGAGAGAACTTCTCTTAACACACAATCAGAAGTCATCATGAGGTACTATAATTTACAACCACATTTTAATTCTGTGCAAGCCCTACTAACTTGCTTTTCATCCATCTCCCCAGACCTGTAATAAACCCCAGGAAAGTAAGGACCTTGTTGTGCTGCTCAATATTGTATCCTCATTTCTAAGACACCATCAGGCTCAAAGCTGCCACTCAGTACGTGGCGTCATATTGACAGTCGTAAATAGTAGGCATTCCGGTAACCGTGAATTACCAGCTCTTTGACTTTGAACTTCTTTAATCTCTCAAACCATAATATAAGGATGATAATAACTCCCTGCCTATAATTACTATGAGGATAAAATGATGTCAAGTGTTCAGCAGTTCATAGTGTAAATGGTCAATAAATTATTTTCTCATCTCCCAGAGTACTTCTTGTCTGAACTTATAGATTATTTGCTGGTTTGAACTGTTAGTTTCCTCAGCCTGAATTTGTCATCTCCCAGTTGTCTCAAGGATAGAACCTCCACCTTGGCCAGGTTTCAAAAATAATGGAACAAACAAATTAGCAAATCAACAAAATATAACAAAATGAAGCAAGACTTTAAGGCTCAGGTCAACATTTGAGCCCACTGAGACAAATAATCTCCTCTGCCTATTCAGTGAGTTTATGTAGGTAACCTGGTGAAGAACAAACGTCCTCTATCCACCTATAATAGTGCTCACCTTGCTACTTCAGGGCCTTTTACTGAATATGAATAACCCCATCCACAGGTGCTTAAAATCTAGCCTAGAAGTGTTTTGATTCATAAACACACATAACGCACACAATCTGTTAAAAGGATAGAAATGAAAGATTTATGGGGTTAATCTTTAGCACTTCAATATTTCTTAAATTCTGTCTTGTTTATTTCATGAGGACATAAGCTTATTTGCTCCCATTTGAACCACTTTACTTCTGAAAAGTTAATTATACCCAGAGAGAAGTGCACTATATCCTGGTGTATCTTAGATCAATTTGAGGAATGTGTGTATTTACATATGTACACATAAACCCAAAGTAAATGTATGTTGACTTAGGTGAGGAAAAAATCATTTGTTGAAAAAGGAATTATGCTGAAACCTTTAAATATTTGTGTATTAGAAAGTTAATAAGTATTTTTCTTGTCAGGGTTTAGTACATTTACAGGAAATATGAGTAATATTTGTGCACTTTGAGATAACCTCAAATTCATATGAATAGATACCAGAAAAGAGTGTTAAAATATGAACTCAGGAGTTGTAAAAATGTGACCAAGATTTGAAAAAAAAAAAAAAAAAGGATATGGGAAGAGAGGGAGAGACAAGGATGACGGGGGATCAGTTCCCATACAACCTAGGACCCACAGGCGTAGGTAGAATTCCCAGCACACAGTGACAAGAATGAACTGAGAACTCTGCATACTCGTTTTCAGAGAAGTATTTTAACCTACTTTTGCAAATATGAGACCTAAAGCTATTCAAGAATTCATTTTCTTGAATGTATTCATTTTCGGCTGTGCTGGGTCTTCATTGCTGCTCGCCAGCTTTCTCTAGTTGCGGCACGTGGGGGCTACTCTTTGTTGACGTGCAAGGGCCTCTCATTGCGGTGACTTGTTGCATGCAGATCACGGGTTCTAAGGCATGCGGGCTTCAGTAGGTGCAGCTTGCGGTCTAGAGCAGAGGCTCAGTAGTTACCCTGAAGCATGCAAGACCTTCCCGGACCAGATTAAACTGTGTCCCCTGCATTGGCAGGTGAATTCTTAACCAGTAGACCACCGGGAAAGCCCCAAGATTTAGTTTTAACACAAACTGAAAAAAATAAGTTTTGGAGGTACAATGCTTTAGTTCTAAGGGTGGTAATATAAGTTGACGTGTATATAAAACATTAGAAACTACCTAGCATTAGAAACCAGAGAAGGCAATGGCACCCCAACTCCAGTACTCTTGCTTGGAAAATCCCATGGACAGAGGGGCCTGGTGGGCTGCAGTCCATGGGGTCGCTAGGAGTCGGACACGACTGAGCGACTTCACTTTCACTTTTCACTTTCATGCATTGGAGAAGGAAATGGCAACCCACTCCAGCGTTCTTGCCTGGAGAATCCCAGGGACAGGGGAGCCTGGTGGGCTTCCGTCTATGGGGTCACACAGAGTCGGACACGACTGAAGCGACTTAGCAGCAGCAGCAGCAGCATTAGAAACTACCTTGAATAAAATTCTATCAGTGTTTTTCTTATACTTAAAAAAAAATTCACCTCAAGTTGCTTTAAGAAGCAATTTAATCCTCACTAAGGAGCATGAGTTCTTTGAAACAATGGTTGATTACAAGTCAGGGGCCGGGAATGTACAAGGAAATGCACTGAGCACCAAAGACGATGATCTTAATTGACTGTTACACATTAAATAAATAAATTGTTTAAATCCAGAGAAGTGAGAAGCTCTTCTTTACAGACCAATGTCAGCTAATAAATGGAGATGAATTGACAAAAATAAGAATGTCCACCTTTTGGCAACCTTCAAGGTAATCATGGATTCAAAGCAAGGATCATCAAAAAATGCTAAAACCACTAGGTGAATGGATTTTTGGTAACAGAATATTTGCATGGATTTTTAATTGCAAAAAGGGAAGTGTATCTTCACAATGGTGAGTTCTGGCAGTCTCCATCTTAACTGAGGGACCAAAGTTAGGATTACCAATAGTGGGACAATATGTATTCTTGCCTGGAGAATCCCAGGGACGGGGGAGCCTGGTGGGCTGCCGTCTATGGGGTCGCACAGAGTCGGACACGACTGAAGCGATTTAGCAGCAGCAGCAGCATGTGCTTCCTGATATGATGAAATTTGAAAAACAGAACAATAGGGAATTCCCTGGTGACCTAGTGGTTGGGATTCTAGGCTTTCACTGCCATGGCTCAAGTTCAGTCTCTGGTAGGGGATCTGAGATCCTGCAAGACTTGTGGTCAAAAAGAAAAAAGGAACTATACAACAACATCTAGAAGTATTCTTGCAAAGAAAGTTTAACCTGAACTTAATCAGGCTTCTAGACTAGCACATGTCATTAAAAATATAATGTGAGCCATATATGTAATATTATAATTTTTTAGTAGCCACATTTAAAAAGTAAAAACACCAAAAGCCACAGGTGAAATTAATACAGTAATATTCTTTAACTCAATATAACCAAAATATTAGTATTTCAACATGTAATCAATATTAAAAAATATTTTACATTTTTTTTGTACATTATTCAAAATTCAGTGTGTATTTTTATACTTCATGCACATTTCAATTCAGATACTAAATTTTCATTGGAAATACTTGATATATATTTATTTAGGTTTCATAAAATTTACAGTTGAAGAAGTAGATCTGCATACTCAAGTTGTTCCAAACCTACTTAAAATTTAACCAAAAGTGGAGTCCAGCAGCTTGCTGCTCTAAAGCCATTAGAGGCCAGGTTGATGAAAAGTTTGCTTTATTTTAGATGTTGGTAACTAGGGGTCAGGGGAGAGCTGAGGCCTGTCCAAAGGCCAACTCCCCAATGGGCAAGAGCCTTTCTAGATTGAGGGAGGGGGCTACATGAAGAAACAGCACAGTCAGCTCTGACAGTCATCTTGAAATTGGCCCTCGGTCGTCTGACCCTCATTATCTCTTGATTGTTTCAAGCACAGTTAATCTTCAGCTTTAGGGTCAGCTTGTTTCCATTTCCATGAAGCCAGTTCTCAGAACTGTGGCAGCTTATGTCATGGCTACAGTCTGGCCATCATGTAGTTAACTTCTCCACCAGGCGGAGGTTTCAGTATATAAAACACAGGTCACATGATATACCTCAGAATATTATCTCTAGCCCCTGAGAAGAAACTAAAGGAACTTAATTATATTTAATGACTACATTATTATTATTTGATCTCCTTTAATAGTTTTCCATTTGCTTCTGCATTTTCTCGCTTCTCTGGTTAAACTTATTCTTTGGCTAAAGTTTTTCCACAGACAATAGGCAGGCAGAGGACAAGGGTCGGGGGGTTCTGCTCTCTTTCAAAATTTTTCCAATAGTGAAATTAAATATGAGCTTTTAAGTTTAAATTCAAATTAATTCAAGTTAAATTTTAAATCCAGTTCCTCAGTTGCATTAGCCACATTTTGGGTGCTGAATAGCCACATGAACCATGCAGCCTTAGACTAAACTTCTGTTTTATAGAAAACAAAGGGGATAGACAATTAAATGACACCAAGAGACAATCCAGAATGTGGAACAGTCTACAAAATAACTGTAGATTTTAGATTTTCTAAAAAGTAAATGTCATAAAAGACCTAAAACAGGAAGACTGTCCTAGAATAAGAGAGATTCAGTTCAGTTCAGTTCAGTTCAGTCTCTCAGTTGTATCCGACTCTTTGCGGCCCCATGAACTGCAGCACACCAGGCCTCCCTGTCCATTGCCAACTCCCGGAGCTCACTCAAACTCATGTCCATAGAGTCGGTGATGCCATCCAGCCATCTCATCCTCTGTCATCCCTTTCTCCTCCTCCCTTCAATCTTTCCCAGCATCAGGGTCTTTTCAAATGAGTCAGCTCTTTGCATCAGGTGACAAAAAAATTGGAGTTTCAGCTTCAACATCAGTCCTTCCAATGAACACCCAGGACTGATCTCCTTTAGGATGGACTGGTTGGATCTCCTTGCAGTCCAAGGGACTCTCAAGAGTCTTCTCCAACATCACAGTTCAAAAGCATCAATTCTTCTGTGCTCAGCTTTCCTTATAGTCCAACTCTCACATCCATATATGACCACTGGAAAAACCATAGCCTTGACTAGACAGACCTTTGTTGGCAAAGTAATGTCTCTGCTTTTTAATACGCTGTCTAGGTTGGTCATAACTTTCCTTCCAAGGACTAAGCGTCTTTTAATTTCATGGTTGCAATCACCATCTGCAGTGATTTTGGAGCGCAAAAAAACAAAGTCAGCCACTGTTTCCCCATCTATTTGCCATGAAGTGATGGGACCAGATGCCATGATCTTAGTTTTCTGAATGTTGAGCTTTAAGACAACTTTTTCACTCTCCTCTTTCACTTTCATCAAGAAACTCTTTCGTTCTTCACTTTCGGCCATAAGGGTGATGTCATCTGCATATCTGAGGTTATTGATATTTCTCCCAGCAATCTTGATTCCAGCTTGTGCTTCTTCCAGCCCAGCGTTTCTCATGATGTACTCTGCATATAAGTTAATAAGCAGGGTGATAATATACAGCCTTGATGTACTCTTTTTCCTATTTGGAACCAGTCTGATGTTCCACGTCCAGTTCTAACTGTTGCTTCCTGACCTGCATACAGGTTTCTCAAGAGACAGGTTGGGTGGTCTGGTATTCTCATCTCCTTCAGAGATACAATAACTAAATGTAGTGTTGGATCCTTGTTTAAAAACAATGTGCAATTAGGGAAGTTCTGTTTAGTCAAGGCTATGGGAGAAGGCAGTGGCACCCCACTCCAGTACTTTGCCTGGAAAATCCCATGGATGGAGGAGCCTGGTGGGCTGCAGTCCATGGGGTCACTAAGAGTCAGACACGACTGAGCGACTTCACTTTCACTTTTCGCTTTCATGCATTGGAGAAGGCAATGGCAACCCACTCCAGTGTTCTTGCCTGGAGAATCCCAGGGACGAGGGAGCCTGGTGGGCTGCCATCTATGGGGTCACACAGAGTCTGACACGACTGAAGTGACTTAGCAGCAGCAGCATGGTTTTTCCAGTAGTCATGTATGGATGTGAGAGTTGGACTATAAGGAAAGCTGAGCACAGAAGAATTGATACTTTTGAACTGTGATGTTGGAAAAGACTCTTGAGAGTCCCTTGTTCTGCAAAGAGATCCAACCAGTCCATCCTAAAAGAAACCAGTCCAGAATATGCACTGGAAGGACTGATGTTGAAGCTGAAACTCCAATATTTTGGCCATCTGATGCGAAGAGCTGACTCATTTGAAAAGACCTTGATGCTGGGAAAGATTGAAGGAGGAGAAAGGGATGACAGAGGATGAGATGGTTGGATGGCATCACCGACTCAATGGACATGAGTTTGAGTAAATTCCAGAAGTTGGTGATGGACAGGGAGGCCTGATGTGCTGCAGTCCATGGGGTCACAAAGAGTTGGACATGACTGAGTGACTGAACTGAACTGAAGGGAACTTTGAATATGTAGTACCTTCTGGATGAATTATGAAGTTATCTAACTTTCTTAGGCATGACAATGACATTATGATTATATCAGCGTTTGCTTTATTTCTAGGAGGGGGAATAATTTTAGAAATGCCACTTTAACCAAATATCAAGGCTGTCAGAAGAAAAAAATATGCATAGGCATGATGATCTCAAAATATTTACCTCCTGGCTGTTCATTGGAAGGACTGATGCTGAGGCTGAAACTCCAATACTTTGGCCACCTCATGCGAAAAGTTGACTCATTGGAAAAGACCCTGATGCTGGGAGGGATTGGGGGCAGGAGGAGAAGGGGAGACAGAGGATGACATGGCTGGATGGCATCACCGACTGATGCACATGAGTTTGAGTGAACTCTAGGAGTTGGTGATGGACAGGGGGGTCTGGCGTGCTGTGATTCATGGGGTCGCAAAGAGTCGGACACGACTGAGCGACTGAACTGAACTGAACTGATGCAAACTTTTTCCAGGAAGCCAGTGGAGTATATACTGCTCGGAAATGAGGGAATAAGCCAGGAAAGAGGAAGATTACATATTGAGGAAGCAGATGATTTCCAAGTAGGCATGAGATGATGAGAACCCCCAGGATGGTATTTGGGAATCAGTCTTAGCAAGCAACCATTACAGACTGAACCAAGAGGAGACAAGCTCCAGGAAAGATGCCTTTTAAAATAAAATGACATGCAGATTATACAATTTTTTTACTATATTGTGGGGATTTTTACAACTCTTTAGAAAAATTTTGAGAGAAAAATTCATGAGAGGTGCATTCAGTGGCATATTGATAAACTACCTGTTTGAGAAGGGGGAAGGTAGAAAAAATGGAAGAAAGAAGCTCTGATCTGTAGCACTTGTTGACTTCTGTGGCATAAATGTTCCACTATAGCAAAATTCAAGTAACCAGGATGAAGTCACTGAACAAAGAGTTGGCAAGAAATGTGTATAATTGACTCTTAACAACCAGTAAAGGGGGCTGTAGGGAAGAGCATGTAATACGCAATTGTCCCAAGAGCCAAATGTCCTATCAACCAAATGAGTATTATATACTAAATTTTAGATAATCTCTTATGAAAAAGAAAAGGAAGGAAGGATCAACAAGAGCTAGCTTCAACAAAATTAAGCAAACAAACATAGCAGTTATTAACTCCAGGAAAAATCAAAAATTTTATAAGAATGAAATGAAATCATAGTATCCCACATGATTCAGCTATGACCACTTGCATTGCCATAATAATGTACATACTGAATGTTTATTTAGCTTTTGGAAGTGCGACACAACCATATTGAGAGAATGAGGAAAGGGGAAAGGAGTAGAAAAGAAGGATACATTTTTATTATCAATAGATAATGCCTAAAATTGAAAAAATAAGAAATAGGAGAATGAGTATTTTTACTTAGAAATACAAAAGTAAACTACCAGAAGAAAGAGCCAGAAAAGATAAAAGTCACTGCCTGTGGGGTGCAGACCTCCAGAACGGAGAGAAATGTGGTGGAAAACAACTGATTTTCCTATCAGTTGCTATAGTACCATTTCGCTGAAGCACACGCTCACGTACACACATGCAAAGACACACGGAAATAGGGAAGAAGAGCGGGAAAATTCAGACTGCTGGTTACATAGGGTTGACTGAGCCCATTTTTCTTTTTACCACCCCTTTCTCCAAAACCCACTGAAATGAAAAAAGCAATGTAAAAATAAAAATAAATTGACACTTCCTTTGGAAAGACAGGAGGGTGTACCATCAGTCGACCAGGACAGTTAGGAACTTCCCAATGATACAGAGAGTGGGGACCAAACTCATTATTAAACACAATATTCCTGATTACAAAATGACCCCACACAAGCTTAGAAGAGAACCTCAAAAAGTTTTCCAGCACAACCCACCCAAATTCCTAAAATGATGTAACCATTTCAGCCCTCCCCCTCCCGCTGCCTACAGATAACTATAGATCTAGCATGGGATTACTGACTCCAAACACTCTCTCCTAGATGAGAGAATGAAAGCAGGCACTCTGGGCAGTGTGCCAGGGGATTGCAGCCACCGAGAGAGGGAAAGAACCCTTAAAGGAGAGTTTTTCTGGCCCCACTATGCTAAACCACCACCGCATTCAGGACATCTGCATCCATGACCAGACAAACAAGAGAGTCTTACAGACAGCACGGTTGAAAAGCAAAGCACAGTAGAAGTAAGACTGAACAGGTTTTCACTGTCATCCTAGAAAGTCATTCTTTTAGTTCCTGCTATCACAACCCCTGGAACCGTCCTGGATGTTGTCCTTAAGACCAGACTCCAACTTTTTATCAATTCAGTGAGCTTCTCCACATCTTCCCAATAAATTTCTTTCTTGTTTTAAGCTAACCACAGTCAGTCTGTTGCCTGCAACGAAATAACTCTTACCATACAAATAGATGGCTGAATGGCAAATAAGAAGTTTAATGCTATTATCATATAGTTTAAACATTTTATATATGTTATAGAGTATACATTTTACTATTATAATAAATAAGCTTAACAATTCTAAGGTAGAGAATGCATATTCTTTTCAAAAGCCTATGGAACATGTACAAAATGATCTCTTAGGTAATACACACACATACACAAAAATTGAAAAATTCCCCCAAAGTTCTCCCAAAGTAGAACTACATGAGCCACCTAAAATATAATACCAAAAGCATATCCAAATATATGCACTTGGAAAGAAAGAAAAACTGAAAGTATAGAAAATTTAGAGAAGAATGGTCATAGAAACATTACCTGTCAAAACTCTGTTGACAACATATGATAAAATGATTCTCAGAGGAAATTCTATAGCCTGGAATACATTTGTTAGAAACCAAGAAAGATGGAGAATACATGAATTTAAGCAGTCAATTCAAAAAGCTAGACAAAAGACCTCAAAATAGGTACTTCATTAGTATGAAAAAAAAGTGTAAAATATAAAATGAAATTTACAAACTTGCCTTGGTCAATAATACCAAAAGTTGGTTTGACCCACCTCCCAGAATATTGGAAATAAAAGCAAAAATAAACAAATGGGACCTAATTAAACTTAAAAGCTTCTGCACAACAAAGGAAACTATAAGCAAGGTGAAAAGACAGCCTTCAGAATGGGAGAAAATAATAGCAAATGAAGCAACTGACAAACAACTAATCTCAAAAATATACAAGCAACTCCTACAGCTCAACTCCAGAAAAATAATGACCCAATCAAAAAATGGGCCAAAGAACTAGACATTTCTCCAAAGAAGACATACAGATGGCTAACAAACACATGAAAAGATGCTCAACATCACTCATTATCAGAGAAATGCAAATCAAAACCACTATGAGGTACCATTTCACGCCAGTCAGAATGGCTGTGATCCAAAAGTCTACAAGCAATAAATGCTGGAGAGGGTGTGGAGAAAAGGGGACCCTCTTACACTGTTGGTGGGACTGCAAACTAGTACAGCCACTATGGAGAACAGTATGGAGATTCCTTAAAAAACTGGAAATAGAACTGCCTTATGACACAGCAATCCCACTGCTGGGCATACACACTGAGGAAACCAGAATTGAAAGAGACACATGTACCCCAACATTCATCACAGCACTGTTTATAATAGCCAGGACGTGGCAGCAACCTAGATGTCCATCAGCAGATGAATGGATAAGAAAGCTGTGGTACATATACACGAATGAGTATTACTCAGCCATTAAAAAGAATACATTTGAATCAGTTCTAACGAGGTGGATGAAACTGGAGCCTATTATACAGAGTGAAGTAAGCCAGAAAGAAAAACACCAATACAGTATCCTAACGCATATATATGAAATTTAGAAAGATGGTAACAATAACCCTGTGTACAAGACAGCAAAAGAGACACTGATGTATAGAACAGTCTTTTGGACTCTGTGGGAGAGGGAGAGGGTGGGATGATTTGGGAGAATGGCATTGAAATACGTATAATATCATATATGAAACGAGTCGCCAGTCCAGGTTCCATGCACGATACTGGTTGCTTGGGGCTGGTGCACTGGGACGACCCAGAGGGATGGTACGGGGAGGAAGGAGGGAGGAGGGCTCAGGATGGGGAACACGTGTATACCTGTGGCAGATTCATGCTGATATATGGCAAAACCAATACAATATTGTAAAGTTAAGAAATTAAAAAAAAAAGAAATAAGAAAAGATATAATCAAAATTATTAATGAGAGAGTATATGATGATTTTCAAAATTATGAGAATTTTTTTTTTAACTGGGAGTCAAGAAGGCCTTAAGCAAGGCCTCAGTAAGACACAAGACCAAAAGCCATAAAAGAAAACATTGGCATATTGGACTCCATAATAATAATAAATTAAAAGTTAAAATGAAAAAATCCATAAAAAATTGACAAATAGATTTTTGGGAAAAGAATGACCAATAAACATTTGAAAGAATACTCAACCATACTAGTAATCAGGAAAGCTTAAAGCAATTAAGACACCATTTTTCCAGCTTCTTTGATGGTCCAGTAGTTAAGAATCTGACTTGCAATGCAAGCTATTGTGATACCAGTGTGATCCCTGGTCTGGGAAGACCCCACATGCCTTGGAGCAACCAAGGCTGGCGGGGCGGGGGGGCAGCAGGGGAGGGGCAGTGGGGGGCACACTGCTAAGCTTAGGTTCCACAACAAGAAAAGCCACTGCAATGAGAAGCCGGAGAACCACAATGAGGAGTAGCCCCTGCTTGAGGAAACTAGAGAAAGCCCACTTGCAGCAACAAAGACCCACCACAGACAAAAATAAGTAAATAAATCTTAAGAAACAAATGTATTTCACTCATCAGATAGACAAAAAATTTCAAATATGATAATATGCAGTGTTAGAAAAGTGAGGACAGCTTTCCCAGTGGTCCAGTGGTTAAGAAACCACCTTCTAATGCAGGGTACTGGGGTTTGACTCTTGGCTGGGAAAATACGATCCTACACACCCCAGGGTAACTAAGTCTGCAGTTTGCAACTAGAGGAGCCAAAGCCACGAGGAAGATCCAGGCCACCCAAAATTTTTTAAATATGAATAAATACATGTTGTGAGGAAACAAGCACTCTCATACACTGTTAATGGGGAATGTAAACGGGCAACAGTACTGGAAGGCTAGGTCAATCAGAAGGAAACTAATTAAAGGATTGCTGAGCAGGCTTTAAAATGAATAAGTCCATAGATCCTTACATGAAAAAATTTTCAATGCATAGTATTAAATGCTAAAATTATGTAAAGCATAGACATTTATGTGTGTGTGCGCCATATATAAACACACAAGTATGAGGGTAGGTCTGATACAGAGAGATTTTTACTTTTTACCCTATATTCCAGGGTTGTTTTAATTAACAAGAAAAAAGAAAACACTTTGGAAACAAATGTATTAAACTGTTACTTGTGTTTACCTTAAATAGGGAAGAAAAAAGGGATGAAAGTGAAAAAAAAGACATTTACTTTTCACTTTATATGAAAATTAAAAAAACATGTATTATGTCATTTGTGAAATTTAAAATTTTAATATAAAGAAATGATATATGAAAATACTGCAAAGATAAATGACATGGACCCTAATTTTACCCTAGCAATTTTTCGAAGTCTCAATAAAAAATAAAATAGGATGGCTCTGGTACTTTTCCAGGTCTCCTTCCTTTAGGACACAACTATCAATTAGTTCAAAATAATTCCTCACTCCTTTATGGACTGTGTGTTAGTCGCTCAGTTGTCCTGCTCTTTGCGACCCAATGGAATACAGCCCTCCAGGCTCCTCTGTCTATGGAGTTCTCCAGGCAAGAATACTGGAGTGGTTTGCCATTTCTCCACTTTTAATAGACTATTACTGCCTCAAATACTACCTTTCAGACCAAGATTTCAAAGCATAGTTAGCAAGGATTTTCAGCTAAGAACCCCAAACTGGCAGGATATCATGGGCAGGGTGACATTCTATTTCCTAACTAATATTAAAGCAGTATGTTAAAGCAGCTTAATTTCCCCCGAAGTTCCTTATTTAAAACACACACACACGAGTCATAAACCAAGTGTTTTACTGGGATTGTAGAAAGGTATTAAACGATCACTAAAGTGTAAAGAGAAAGAAAACGCTCAACTAATGACAGATGATAGCAAACAATCATCGCGAACCTTATGCAGCAATTACTCTGTGCACTGCAGCATGACTATGCACAATAATAATATACACGCGAAAGCTTGAACATCTTCCCAGGAATATATTTTAAAATATACAGGTAGATAAAAGAGGAGGCATGAGGTTTTGATAAGGACATTTTCCTTACGGTGCACAGGAAAAAATACGGGGAAAGGATTTGCATTGTACTTATTTAGAGTGCTGAGTAAGCGGGCAAGCCCTATCTTGCATCAGACGACCGCTGCCGCTAAAATGCAGATTTCAGGTTTCGTCGCAGTCACTACCTAACATTCAAAAATGCGTGTCGCAGGCCTTTTTCCACTTCACCCCGCCCGCCTTCCCCAGCCTGCACGCCGGGCACAAACGTCTTGACGCATCCTCGCTGACGAGATGCTCCCTCCATTTTGTCCTCAGTCTCCTTCAAGCGAAAGGAGCGGCGCTATTTTAAAGCAACTCCCGGATGAAACCAAAGCGAGAGGAGGGGATGTGGGCGCGAGACCACACTCTGCTGGAGGCCGGGGCTGGGTGGAGCTGCCAGGGCCGCCCAGGGCTCGTCCCGGGGCGGGAGGACAAAGGACATCAAGGGGACGCGAGCCGCACGCCAGGACGGGCCGACTTCCGGGCCGTGGGCTGGGGGGGGGGGGGGGGTTCCCGTTCGCAGGACAAAGCGGCGGCGGCGCGCACGGCTCCTCCGCGCGGCCCCGCCCGCCCCCGCCGCACGCGCCCGGCGTCCAAGCACGCGAGCGAGAGCACGCGCGCGGACGACGGTTAGAAATGGCGGTTGGAGACGGAGGGGCAAGGGCGGGAAAAGGCGCAGCCTCAAGTGCCAAGAGCACGGGTGCATGGTTGCTTCCTTAGCCCTCCTTCGCCTCTTCTCCAAGCCTTCAACCTGGGGAAAGCCCCGGTGAAGACGTGATCTGTTCAACTAAACAAAGGAAATGGCGGCCGCACCCGAGGTAGCCGGCAAAGCCGGTGTTGCCGCCTAGGAGACTGGGAAACGTTCCCTAAAATGGCGGACAGCGAGGACGCAGGCGCGGGGCGGGGCGGTGCGGGCGTCCGCCCACGGCGGCCGTCGGCGGCGGGGCGGGGCAGCGGCGCTGACAGTCCCCATGGCGGCTGCGCCGGAGCCCGGGGAACCCGGGAAGGGGAAGGTAATTCGGGGAAGACGGGCGAGGGGCGGCGGGGTACGCGGGCGAGCGTGGGGGCGAGTTGGGTACGGGCGGGTGGCGGGTGAGGACACAGTCTCTGAAGCTGGGAGACCCTGGATAGGGGCACATGTCATTAGCTTCTCTGCAGTCGCACAGCCCGTTTTTATCGTGACACGATTCAAGTGACCCAAACTAGGAGGATGAGGGGACCGATACAGGTAACTTACTGCAGGCCCTAAGACTCGTCCCTGTGGAAAGAAAATTTTGCTGAGAGGCGCCTCATATTGTAATTGGCTAATAAAGAGTGATTTTAAAGTTCCCTGAGGACAGGGGCTAAGGCTGTATACATCACAACATTTAACATGGAGGAATGGGCACATGCTGAGAAATGAAAACTTTGCTATATTCTAGTGAATTTATATCCAGAGCAGGAGGATCATATGAAAAGATTTGCGATTTTTTTTCCCGTTAACTAGTTTTCAGTCAACCACGTGGAGTTTGCATTATTATATGCAACCAACAGCTTCGCTGGCTGGCATTCGTGTCCTGCTTTGCCATCTCAGCCCATCATCCACAGTTGTCTTTGTGGGCTCCCCTGTAAAATGGATCATTTTACATCTGCTTAAAACTCAGCCGTAGCAGCCCATTGCTTTCAGGGTAAATTCGAATTTCTCGATCTGTGATGTAATGGAGTGGGTTGCCATGCCCTCCTCCCAGGGATGGAACCCGAGTCTCAGGTCGCTTGCATTGGCAGGCGGGTTCTTTACCCCCAGTGCCACCCGGGAAGCGTATAAACCTCCTCAGCTAACTCTTTAACTGTTCAGTCTCTGTGATTCTTCTCATGCTTTCCTCTCCAAGTGTATTAAAGCTCAACAGGGCTCTCTCTGGCAAGGGCTTCCTGACTCCCCAAAGGTAGCTGAGGTGCTTCTCTCCTCATCTCCCTGACACCTTGTACATAGCTGTTATCATTACAGCATTATACTGGAATTTATGTCTTGTCTTCCTTAAGAGCAGGAATCCAATTTTTATATCCTCAGTGCAGATTAAATGCTCATAAAAATACACAGAAAGAAAAAATTCTATACATCGAAAACCAGAGATTAACGTTGGATCAATTAGAGTCACAAATATTTATGGAAGACCTACTCTGCCACACTGCACCAAATCTGTAGATCTAGGAGATCTGCTCAGCTTGA
This sequence comes from Bubalus bubalis, assembly GCF_019923935.1. Classification (NCBI taxonomy): domain Eukaryota; kingdom Metazoa; phylum Chordata; class Mammalia; order Artiodactyla; family Bovidae; genus Bubalus; species Bubalus bubalis. The sequence continues at coordinate 48,724,260 of NC_059161.1, forward strand.
AAATTTTGATTGCTTCTTCAGTTTTCTTGCTGCTCTGGGGAATTTTCCATCTAAATTTGCCCTAGATGGGACACTTCCCTCCAGCTTCCATTGCGGGGTTCGTGGGGTGTGGGGTGCAGTTCCTGATTGGGGAGCTAAGATCCCACATGTGACGTAGCTCAACCAAAAAATAAAATTTTAAAAATAAATTTGCCCTAGATCAATGGTTATGAACAAACGTTGGATAAATTGCTTACATATTAATTATCACTTTGTCTTGGTGCCTTTTGTTTTTCGTGTCTCACATGCCATTTGGAATATGCTTTAGTAGAAAAAAAGGTACCCTTATTTGACACTTGAGTATTTCAAGAGGCATCTAACTTCAAACACAAAATTCTAGACGGCTTTGTGAAGACACCGGGATCTTCAATGGGCCTTTTTATCCCTGGTATATATGATTGTTCACCTTTGATAGGAGGTAACTGCTGTCATTTTAGGGTCATGATGGTGGTTTAACCCATTGAAAATAAAATTCAATGAAAGAAAAAAATTTTTAACATTGTATTTTAATTGAAACATGTTCCAAAGTCAAATGATTATCTGTGCTACATGTGCAGAGATGTAAAGTACGATGGATTTAGCAAAATGGCTCTTTTAGAAGACCTCAGTGGTGCCCTTTCAGTGGAGAGTAGGGGATGTCTTGTTGAACTGCGTTAAAAGCAGGGTAGGTTTGTAAGTGAAGAGGAGCACATATTAACTGAGTTTTGCAGTAAAGAGCAGAAAAATGGAATAGTGGCTTGGGGGAACAGGATGCTGAGAGGGTGATTTGTATATTTCTAGACTGGAAATTATTAAATAGAGGAAAAACAAATAATGCAATTAAAGTAAGGGATAACCATTAGAAGCAAAGTCCTTAAGAGTAATCAGCTGCACAGTGAGGACTAGTTTTAAATAGTAGGGCCAGCTCCTCCTTGGAAATAAAAAGCAAATGAGCACTGATGGAGCAGATACATGTAACAGTGGAAAATGAAGCAGCTTTAATTTGACTTATTCTCTATAAATCATTAAATTGGCATTCTGGTTTAGACATTTCTTCTTGAGCTTTCCTAATTCCATCAAGGTATGCTGGTAAAGCTGCCCTTTTAAATCTAACCTTAAAATATTCATTTACCCTAAAATATAATCACTTTGTATGTCTAAAGGCTTTAACTTGTTAATAGCAGGTGAACCTTAAGTTTGCAGACTACTTAGGACTTCCCTGGTGGCTCAGATGGTAAAGCATCTGCCAACAATGTGGGAGACCCAGGTTCGATCCCTGGGTTGGGAAGATCCTCTGGAGAAGGAAATGGCATGGACGGAGGAACATGGTAGGCTACAGTCCATGGGGTTGTCAAGAGTCGGACATGACTGACTTCACTTCACTAGGAAGTAAGAGGAATGCTAAATGCCTTGAACATTACAAGTAGAACTACTTCAGAAGGACTTCAGGCTTCGATTCCTTCAATTTCTGAGACTCACAGTTCAGATACTATCATATTGTATAAACTCAAGACTTTTATTACAGTATTCTATATTTGCTTTTAAGCCATCACTAGTCTTTCAGATTTATCAGGAGGCTGTGACAATTCTCTTACTAGGAAAGGGGAAAAAAAAATCTTCGTATATCCTTAGCCAGTTTTGAGTCAGGGTGGCATTAGTGGTCAAGAACCCGCCTGCAGGTAGACCTAAGAAAATTCCCTGGAGAGCACGGCACGGCACCCCACCCAACTCTGGTATTCTTGCCTGGAGAATCCCATGGAGAAGTCTGGCAGGCTGCGGTCCATGCGACTGACGTGATTAAACACACATGCAGATCTACAGTTATGTCCTTAGTTCTGTTAATCCTTCTATGTGAACCTTGAAAGGGTTAAATGCTCCAATGAAAATGACAGGCTTTCAGGGTCAGACTGACTTCCACTCTGCCACCACTTATGAGGCTTCTACTTAAACCCTGAGCTTGTTTCAGAAATGTCACAAAGGCTGAGAGAATTAAAAACGAGGAGTAGAGCTTGGTGCCCATGACCCCTTAGCGCCTCTGGGTAAGTGCACCAGCACTGGCTTCTCAACCTTGGCGCTGCTGACCCCCACCGAGGCCGTTTTTGTTGGAGGTGATACATGTTTAGCAGGACCATCTTTGGCATCTGAAACCATGTATTGGTTTTAGAAGGTAACACTTAACAAGATGTTTATCTTTCAAAGCAAGCTGGATTATTCTACAATTTGCAATTTCAAAAATTTACTTAAGTCTCCAAAGCAGTGTTTCTCCCAATCTGGTGGTTTGGGGTGGGGGTGTGGTCAGTTTCCTAAACATAAATGCCCATGAGTCAGAGTCTAAGGGTGGGACTCGAAAATCTCTGAAAAAGCTCAGGCAGTTACCTAGTTGACTTAAATAGCACCCTTTCAGATGTCCAGCAAGTTTACACACCTGGCAAAGAACTGCACTTGATCATTTTATCCAAGTGCCCCCCTCACCAAAAGCTGGCACATTCTGGTGTATCCTGGGGTTACACTAGACTCCATAATGGAGGAGAATCCAAATGAAAAGGTCCAGATGCCTTGATAGAGCTTGTGCTGTCTTGGTGGGAATAAGCAGTGTCTGGCATGCTGTGGCTAACACTTAATGGTTCCTTTCATTCTCTGCTTAAATGGGAAAGCCATCTTAACCTTCTCCTGTGATAGAAGCTGCTGGTCTCACTTCCAAGACATTAAAAACCACCACCCCCAACCTCAGTCTTTCTAGCACCCTTTTCCCACCCAGGGCAATGGCCTACCTTCAGAACAGTTCACACCCTCCCCTCTGGGCCCATAAATGCCACTGGGCTCTTGACCTGAAGGTAAGGAACAATCTTCTTTTTGTTGCTAAATTAAATGAAAAGTTAAATCCCAACCTCTTGTATACAAAGATTTGTACTGAAGAACCTGCCACTGGGGTCCACCAACTTTAAGAAGCACCTGCTACATTCAAACGTGTTGCGGCGGGGGACAGGCAGAGACGAAAGAAAAAAGACAGTTTTCTGAGAGTGTATATCTTTTGCTTTATTAGAAACCAAGTCACATTGTCTTTTCTGCAGAAGCTTTAGCCAAAGCAAACACAGTCAATAATACCTTTATGTTTCAACCTTGAATCTAACTTGCCCTTCACTGTCCTTTCCCTATTCCTTCCAATCCAGTCTTCTTTTTCCCTTATAGTGTATTACCATCTAGGTATCATCTCATTCCTAAGAATGGGCAAGTGACTTCCTTTTTAAAAGTTACATTACTGAAAAAAAATTTTCCCCCAAATGAATAGGAGAGTGCTGCAGCAAAACATTAAGTGTGACTTTAAAAAATGTCTGCCCCCCCCAACCCCAATGTACACAGTGAGAATGACAAGACATCAGGTTGAAAATGTCACTCTTAAAGTGGCAGTGTTTTTCAAAGAGGGAGAACAAATCCATAAATCCAATGCAGACTGTATGAAGAATTTAAAAACCATTTTAGACTTGAAAGAAATTATCACCTAGCCAAACCCCTTCATTACAGGCTGCAGGCCAAATAAAAAAATATATCCTACAGGTTACAGAAGTTAGTGGCAGAGCTGAGACTAAAATCCAACCCTCTTAGATTTCCACTTTTTTCCATCACATCTAGATGTGGTTACTATGTACTTCAACAAATAAATCAAGTGCAACTTCGTATCACAGGTAAGGAAACAGACAAGGGACTTGTCAAAATATTTATTATTATAAACAAAACTGAAATGCTGTTACTACTTAACACAGATAAAATCTGCAGTCATCCTTAAAGGAATTTAAAACAGTATACTAAATATTATAAGTAACATGGTTAGAACAATTTCACTTTCCCATCTGTTTCTCAAATTGTAATTATGCTGCCATTTACCTTCAGTGATAGCCAAATCCCCAAGAGATTCCAGAGAGAGATTCAAAGAGCTCATGAAATAATGTATGCCCCTATCTCCAAACCAGCTGATTAACAAATTATGACATAAGCATGATCCCGTATCTCTTCAGGTTTAATTTACTACTTAGTACTTTGTGGTCAAATTCTCAAGGTTTCCATTTTAGATTCATTCATATTAGATACCAAAGCAGGATGGTTTGTTTTTAATCTTTGCCAAACCACCCTGAAGTAAAATATTCTTTAACGCAATGTAATTTTTAATTTTTCCTAGCCCTTTAAACTCCTAGGAATTTTAGATGTTGAAAACATTCCCTGTGCACGGGATTCGGTATTATATGGCTCATTAGGATCTGTTGTGGCTGGCCTTGGACATTTTTTGTTAACTAGTGAGTATATCTGTTTTTCTTCATGTATAAAAAACATTTCTCCATGTGTTTACAGTTTTGTTCTAGATGAAGTATCACAGTCACGATTATAGTGTTTATGATTCCTTTCGACAGGCAGAATTAGAAGATCATGTGACGTTGGAGTAGGAGGATTTATCGTGGTGACTTTAGGATGCTGGTATGAGTGTTAAGTATTCAAGAAGATTTTAACAGGTTAATCTAATTCCAAAGCACATGCTATACTCAGCAATCTCCCACTGAGAGATTCCCACCCTTACTTAAGATTCTCTTACAAAATGATATTGCTGGACTGGCTTTAATCTTTTAGATATCTATATATACACACATGTGTTTTGTGTCATTTGTCAAATGAACAGATGAATGTGACATCAGACACTGCATTAATGCCATGTCAGGGTTTATACTTCATTTAGGGAAGCCTCAATCTTTTATCCTAATGCTCACTTCATCCCTGCCTATGGTATATACCACTGACAGTCATCTGTAAGCTTTTAAAAATTTCAAATTAGTTCCCATAGGTATGTTATATTGGTAATTTATTCACGTTCTCCTTACTAGGTTCCACTGTAGGTATAATTATGCAAAGCTAAGAATCCAGGAAAGACTTGCCAGAGAAGGAATTAAAAACAAGATTTTATACGAAAGTACCCACCTTGATCCTGCAAGAAAACAAACCAACGGCGGCGGCAGCAGCAGCAGCTGAGCAGTCTTGAGCATAGAAAACCCAGATACAAGTCACTCATTGTGAACAAAGCTGAGATGAACTACAGAGAACATTTTATGTACCATAAAATGGCTTTCAATCAAGTAAATGTGTAAAAGTATGTGTAAGCTGCCATCTTTTTTACACGTGTCAGTATTTACAAACTCATTCTGGCCCTCTATCTACTGTCAGGATAGCATGATGGACTCACTTCAAATAATCCTCGTGTTTAACTTGTTTAGAAAGTGTTTCCTTATAGTAAGTAGAGAGTACACCTGATGTCTCAAGAAATAAAATCTCAGTTGGATGTTAAAACTTGCCTTAAAAACAGAAGTCCCAACTGTATTCCTGTACCCTGTTAAAAATGAAGGGACACTTTCTGGTCTCTAAAGTCAGTGATGTTATATCAGACTTAAAACTAATGGATCATCGCTTTCCAATTGTTGCTTTTAAAATGTACCCATTGCTTGACTGTATTCTCCCATTTTAACAGGTGAGTTATCTCTCAGAAAGGAAATGTGATTTTTAGCTGCTCTAAATATTTCTTGGAAGTATGCAGGGTTTTTATTTTTAAGGAGAATTTAAACTTGTACATGGCATGCACAAAAATATCTTCTGAAACTTGTGTGGTGCAAAGGAAAAAGAATTGCAAAATTAAACATATGTTGTTGTTCCATTATGTAAAGACATTTATAATAATAAATTGGCTGCCATTTAAAAAAAAGCACCCAACACCCAACTAAGCCCAAAGCATTCACTCATTCATTCATCCATTTTTGGTTTTAGTAAATATCAACATTAAAACACAAGCTTAGAGGCCTTCCTGGTTAAGGAATGAACACTGGTAGATAGAATTACAGCATTATTGTTACGGGCCTATTATCATGGTTAACTAAATAGAGAAAGGAAGAGATGTCTTGAGACTTACGTCGTGCCTCTTTTTAGGAGGTAGGGCTTGCTCCAGTTCATGAGAAAGGTACCATTTTCCCTCCTGTGCCCACCTTCTTACGGCTTAGGGTACACAAGTGTTTATGGTTTATCAAGTGCCGTCTGGATCATGAGTGACACATGTACACAAAATCTGGGATCCCCAACCCCAGGATCGACACTGGTTCATGGCCTGTTAGGAACTGGGCCGCACAGCAGGTGAACAGTTGACTTCCACGAAACCAGTCCCTGGTGCCAAAGAAGTTGGGGACCACTGTTCTGATCTTTATTGATCTTAATTATCTGGCCACCACCACAGGGAGAACCTTGGACACTGAATGGAGAACTAAGTTTCACAAGATCACCTGCCTCCTGTTACTGGCATAAATCAAAGCTCAGTGCAGTCTACATTATTCAAATTGACCTGAGTAACTATGTGAACAATTCCATGATGTGACAGCCATTTGTTCTAAAGGGCAGGGTAGGTGGGAAACTGATGAGAACTGATCATATTTTAATAACATGTAACATATAAAATCAGGCCAATGGATTAAGTAACTAAACCCCTTCCAGCTCTAGCACACTATTATTAAATCTTACCCCAAGTTAAGAGACAAATCTCTCGGCTGGCAAAAATTTCCAAGGCTTTCACCAGTAACAAGGTTAGTTCATTTTCACAGAAGACTGCACAAACTGGAGACCTGGATAAAAACACAGGTTTAAATACTTACTTGGATTACTTATGTCATTTCATAAATTTACAGTATTAGCACGTTTTCTTCTTGAACTACTAGGATGATACAAAGTGAATTACTGGATCACGTAACACGCCCTAGGCCTGTATCACACACTGCTACTGGACACTTTGAATAGGGCCTCCAAGTTGACCGACACTTCCACTTCTGGTTCCTGTAGTCCAATCTTCTCCTCGCCATCCAACTTCAAGCTGGTAAATCCTGCCAATCCTACTGCCAGTGTGCCTCTGGCTCACCATGAACTCACCTCTGCTCACTTCTTCATTTCACTTAAGAGTGCCCTTCTCCTATTTCCTCTCTGTAACATCCTGTTGCTCACCAACTTCTACAGTTAGGTTCATCATCATCTCATTTAGGCTCTCACATTAGTTTGTTTCCTCTGTTACACCAGTAGTGGTAGACACTTCCACTGGTCACGGACTATAGCTAAGAACCCTGTCAATTTTTATCTTTACATTCCCAATAGTGTCTGGCATAAAGCAGTTGTCAGTTGAATTATTAAACATTCACTAATCCCTCTCATCCAGAAGCTTACATGCTTTTCACACTTAAGCTGAAAGAATAACCTACCTTCCAGGCCCACATGAAGGTTTCAGCTGCACTGCTTCATTATTCCATTAAATCCGATTTTTCACACTACGTGATATAGCAGTAGGTACCAGCTAAATAGCTGATTAAAATAGAATTGTCGTCATTAGTAGGTTTAAAACTTTTCGTGGCTCATCTATCATACCTACTATCTTTAAGTGCTTTATGCAGTCCCCATCTTCCCCCACCCCTCCTTTTGCCTTGTTTTACCTTTCAATAAAAGAACCTCAGGGTTTTTAAAATTAACTAGCTTTTCTCTGGACTTGTGATTTATATTGAGCAAGTTTGCCAACAAATTTGACTATCCCTAGTACCATTATTTGCAAGCATCTCTCCAGGCTACGTACCTCTACTCCATCGCTGGTTTCCCTTTGCTTCACTTTTATAATGCGAGGAGGTCTATATAATAAATTCAGGATTCCTGTTTATGCACACTTTTCAGCAAAATGCTAGGTATCAAATAGGGTTTGAATCCTTCTATTCCTAGGTAAAAATCTGGTGGATGGGGATTAAGGCACCCCTTAAGTCATGTAAGGTACATGACTGTGGGAGAGCAGAATACCTTAATGAGGAAAGTAGAAAAAGTACAATGATTGTTTTAATTGTAGTTTTTAATGGCCCTCTAGAATAAAATCTTTTGGAAGCATCTTAAAAATACGGTCCATTGGTCATCAAATCAGGTCAGCGCTATCTTCTACCACCCAGATACTGATATCTTACACAGGATATTTTTGTGTGTGTGCATTAAGTTCAATACATAAATTTTCTCTGAAAAGAGACGCTTTAGGGACAAATTATCTTACACAGTATTTTTCAGAGTATTACATTTCAAAGTTTATAATGTAGGCGCTACTGATCAGTGTTGCAAACATTTTATGAGTCTTTTCGACCACTGCATTCACATTTTCTAGAGATTATAGACTTTGCAAGTATTTGTATTTTTATCTTGAGAAAACTACCACTGACTATATTATAAAGTCAAAGATTTCTGTTGTTCACTAATGTTCACATGGGCAGTTATCTGTTCCACCTTTTTTCTAAGAATAACTTCCAGAGTTCTGTAGGTTAGGAAACACCTATTTTATGGCCCACCCTTAGGATATTCAAATCAACACAAACTGGTTTCCTACAGGGTCAATTTTTATTAAAATGTCTTCCTCCTTAGGCCCCGAGGACAAGTCTTGTGAAATGAAATGTGTTTTGCTATCTAAATTCTAAGCCTCCTTTAAAAACATTTTCCTAGTTTTTATGGTTTTTTCCTCCAATAAAGGAAGGGTTGTGAATTTTACCTTTTACCCTGTCTGCTCTTCAAAAGCCATTAAGAGATTGACAGAATAAAACTGTATTTGACTGAGGAAATCCTGATCTTTTTATTTCCCGTCAGTATAGCACCCCAGTCCTCTCATCTCACCAAAACACATTCTGAAGTATGTAGTGAGGGAAATTTCTTCCTAGTTTCATACATGCTTCTGAACTAGCATAATCAAAGTCCTTGCCTTAGATTTCAATTCCTGGTTTAATGGACTTTTGATATAAATGTTCACCACCTCATCATCCAAAAGATGGTTTTCGAAGTTTTTATAAGCTGCTTATTTGTGCATTTACCATAGTTGCAGGATTGTGGGAACCCAAGGACATAGGCATCTCTTTGCATTAGAATACTTTAAGTATTTAAACTACAAGTAGGGTGTTGAAACATACAAAACATTAAACAGAAGGAATCTGAACCATTAGAATGAGATAATCTCAAAATGACTTGGCTCTATTTGCATGTACTGCCTCTAATCTCTGCAAGAGGACCACCAACTAACATTCTACTAAATATGCTTCACATTTCAGGTATACAAAGGAGCTATTAGAACTTTTTTTTCCTTCTAATTATAGACAGATCTACCCACCTAGTTACTAATTTCTCCCTTTCCTGTCTTTTTAAGAGTTCTAGTTAAGGTGAGACCCTGGAAGCCCAATATAACAAGTGTTAAACGTACAAGCAGCAATTAATTTGGAATACCTATTGGAATCACTGGAACACATTTACTTGGGCCCTTTTACTCTTCCACACAGCACATTCACATGGACAGACTAAGGAAAAGGAGATGAAACTTAAATCAGCACATTATCATTTGCTTTATTTTTCAAAAAAAAAAAAAAAAAAAAAAACCACCAAAAAACAGTAAGTTGGAATCTTCTGTTTTTCTTGACCATGACTCTCCCATCTCCCTTAACTACAACTAAAAGGGTACCTTAATAACAGCTAAGGTAAAAGATTATCCTGTCATTCAAGTAAGCTTCAACTGTTCTCATTCTATGTATGCCTGAATACGTTGAAGATTTCATGCCATGCAAGCTGTCTACAGTGCCTATATCTCAAAGTTCTTGATTGCTTTTATTTTTAAAAGATTTTTCGGCTAATGCTAATTTGTGGCAATGCTTCTCAAGTGCTTGGCAAGTGTAAAATATTTTACTAGCCAAAACTAATTTTTACTTCCTGTAAGATCATGTAATGGGAGTATCAGAGGACTGGCAGGAAGAACATGCAACAAGCAGTTCGGTGTTTACAGGTTCCAAACTCGATGCTAGCCTTCCAAGCCTGTCGTCCCTACAGTGTCCACTTGTGCAGATCCCCAAGGTGAACTGAACATTTGCAGCAGTAACTGCTGTGCCACTGGTGGAGTGCTGATTTTAACTCAAACATTTAAGGAACTGAACCTGAACCTTCCCATATCCATCTGCCTGGACTGTTATGCTATCACTTTCAACTGTTTCTCATACCAACAAATCCCGTTTTATTTAAAAGCAAAACCCCTGTTCCTTGTCAAGATCCAAGTTTATGTTGATTCCTAGTGTAAGGAGAAAAAAATTAGAATATTCCTAAGTAACTAGAATTGACTACATTAAGTACATGATTAAGTTCTTGTCCCAATAACTCATCTAACCAGAGATTACAGATGTCCTGGCCTAACAGTTACCTGCAACATTCACTCCCATAATATTGGACCCACAATCACAAGGGAAACTACCAACTGTCTACATGTCAAACAGTACTTATTCAGCTTCTCACGTGGACAGCACATTTTCAACCTGATCACATCATGTACAGGTGTTACCTTTTTGAGTATTCTAGGTTAACCTTTTGAGTAATATTTCTACCTATTTTCAGTTTACTATTCCTCATGGACTAAATTCCTCGGGCAAACTAAACCGTAACCTATCACCTGAATCTCTGATCGGCTAGGATGTGAAAGTATATACACGTATGTATGTATATACTCTCACTTAAGTGTTTATCTTAGTTAGCCATTACCCTCCTACCTAAAGCTATTTTCTAAGGTCCACCTATTTCCATGGTTGAAAGTCACTACTGTGACCACCAAGATTAGCAGAATTTAAAAATTAGGTTACTACCTGTTCAAATGTATAAGCTTGTAATTTAAAATTAATGTTAAGGTCATAGTTTTTAATTTTTTCTATTGCAACACACTCAAGGACACACACTACAACCAACCAGTCCAGTAGGTCATTTCCAAATTAATTCTTAAGGATTTACTTTTTATTATCAAGGTTAATAAGGACTAGTTAAGATAAATGTCACTTCAACAGTAGTTAGGGGAACAATGTATTTTTATTGTCTTGTAATCAAGTACATGTAGTACGATTAATAGTACTAAGTTAAAAATTGGGCATTAGAACACCCCAAATAAAACTCCAAGCACTAAACTGGCTACATCTATTACCTGCATGTTTGAGTATAGGAGTTGGGGACTGATGGCCAAAGTCACATCTCAAAATGATACAAGGAAAAGGCTCTCCACTATCACAAAAATATTGCACTCTCAACTCTTTTAAGTTTAAGGCAACTAATTTAAGAGACTGAGGTTTACATGAGTGGTAAATCCCAAGCTTTAAGAGATCTGAAGCAGCTGCTAAGCTTCTTAAAGCACTAATGGTTCTTTAAAACTCATGTGTAAGAGAGTTACAACACATAAACTAAGCACTGCAGCTTACTGCCAGGTCATTATCACACATCCTTACTTTCATTATGTGTTACTAAAATGCTAAAATCTAAACCCATTTTTTTGAGCTCCAGAGCCCCAGAAATATGAACAAGTTTAGATTCAAACATCTTAAGAATTTTAGAAAAATGGCTTTAGAAGAATCAGGTTCCTTCCAAAATGAGTCTTCTGGGGGGTTGAAAAGTGGATGACTTTTCTGTCCTACAGGCTCCACTTTTTTTTTTTAAAGAGAGACATTTTAAGTTATATGTGAATTATGAAAACTGAAATGTTTTGTGTGTCAAATACCATAAACTTCAACTTGGACTACCAAGATACAAGTTTATATCTTCCTTAATTTCTCCTTAATATATTTATCTTGGTTTTGGCTTTCAAAACACATCAGAAACACATTTCCAGATCTACAATCTTCCTATGTAAAAGGTGTTTGCACCACTGCCTTAAATACTATCAAAATATTGTTTGTGCAATGGAACCTGTTAAAAAAACAATCCTAGGATAAAAAGCCTGTTCAAACATTAAGTTCATAGGAAATCATGTCAATTCAACTCCCACACCTGAGGCATACGCGGCACAATCTTTCCATGAATGTAAATTCTGCAAGAGTTGAAAAATACTGAGTAATCTTTCCCTGAAAAAAATTGTTTTTAAGAAGCTTAATACCTGTTGCTAGCATTTAAAACTAGTTTCATTCCTTATTTTCAGACAGGATCCTAAGGCAAACGAGAGCTTGTTTTCTACATTTAACGTAGCTTGTCACTTCAGTGTCAAACTGGTTGGACTCAGCCTTCATCCTAAGATCTCACCTTGCTGTTTGTGTATTAGGGCCACAAGTCAAGTCTCAGGCTCTTCAATCAGAGCTGGAGCTCTCCACCCAAGGCCAGGTATGAGCAACAAGATGTAACCGTTCAACAGAGGTAACTTTTTACAGTTTCAGTTCTAACTTTTATCATTTCTATCTTTATGCTGTTTTTGTACAAGTAACCAATCTAATCCAATTCTTGTCTCAGGATGATTGCAAGTATAATCAACTATATACAAAAGTTTCTAGTGACAGCATCTCTTGGAACAAGTCTCACAGGTGAGTTTTCTAAGGTGGAGTTGGGACATCTGTTCAGAAATTTATCCAGTTTTGCTTGCCATAGAGGGGATATAGGCAAGGGGAGAGGTGAACAGTAAACCAAGTTTTTTGTTTATAGATCTTGTTCTGCCAAATTTGGCATCAACTTTTTCTCTTGCTTGCTATATGGTGCACTCCCTCCTCTTAATTTCTTATATATTCTCTAGATTTGTTTCATTTCATACAAATGAAGATAGTAATAGTTAACAGTAATTCTGACCTTGAAAATGCTTCTTAAAACCTAACATTTTCTATCAACATTCTTATCTCTCTTTCCCAAATTTTCTGTGCTACACAGGCACAACAAGCCTACAGAATTGTCCCCTGGCCATCACTTTCCCATTGCAATGATTAGAGTAGCAAAATACACAATTTTGAACTAGAAAGTATATCCAAGGTTTTTCAATAGTACTTAAATTAGGACACCTAAACACTGATTAGCAACAAAGCTTTCTTTTTCCCCCTGGACAAGTCTATGCAATCCTAGTAATACTGATGCATCCTGAAAAGTAGGCTCATGCATATAGTTGCAATTGCTAAAAAGACAAAAGCCCTTGAGGCACTATCTTATACTGTTAAGTATTCCTATTGTAAGTGTGTTACAACCAAAACATTCTCAACGGAACCTACATCATCATCTGAAACTCGACTCCAGCTCATCTTTCAGCAAGAAAATTTCTGAAGTTAAAAATCTGACTTAAAATGGCTAAAACAAAAATCTAGGCAGTCAGAAAAATAAACAAACCTATACTTACCAGAAGAAACCTGTAACACCAATGAAACACTAAACTGATGTCAAGTTTTAGTTCTACAGTTTGACTCCTGATTCCTCACCTTAAGTGAGGGTCCTTTAGAAGATTAAGTGTTCTGTGCAAACCCAATAAAATTACAATTAGGGGATCTAATGTTATCACATAACTACAGTTAAGTTAGCAGTGTTGTGTAGTATTGACTGGCTTGCATGATGGCTTCTAAAAGCATCTGTTCCCAGAGTTTCATGTATTATATAAATGTAAATATAATTATCAGTTGAGGACAGCCATTAGCATTTTCTAAAGATGGTAAACTGAGTGTTAACTTCTCCCAGCCAGTACCTTTTCCCCTCATTAAATGTTTAAAGTCATCTGGGGGGGAGGGGAAGGGAAGAGTTCAACTTCATAATTTTACGTCAATTGTCAATATACATTTAAGTTTTTAAAACCTAAATGTTCCAAGTGCAGAGTAAAGAATAAGCTGTCCAGAAAGCACACACTTAAATTTTCTCCTCTTGGGAGTTTCATAAAGGGATTTTGAACCTTGATGGCGAGAATCCCAAAACAAGAGTAAAATGAATTCTTTTTATTGCAAACAAACGTCTAAATTAATTTCTCCACCCACTTTCTTTAGAAAGAAAAAGAAATCAGCAGGCTAAGGAGATACCCATTCAAGAACTGACATGATTAAAAATTAAGATATAAATGGGTGACTCACAATTTCATTAGCTTACAAAGATGGTGGAGTTAACTACTACAAGCACACTAGTTATACAGTATTTTGTGGGAGAAGGGCATACAGACATAGCTAACTTCATATAGATCCCATTAGACAACTGGATTTACAACAAGGTTTTTTAATAAGAAATGGGCAAAGCCAGCTTTCTTTTCAGAATCAAAATGCAGAACAAATGGAAAAATTATGGTACTTAAACCTTCACAAGTTTGAGCCTCCACAAATAATGCAACCAAGTTTTACATTTTTTAACAGCCCTTCTACATACACTCCATCTTCTCTATCTTAGTTCCAAATTTTATCTTCATTCCCAAATATGCCAATTCCATTGTTACTTAAAAAGAGCGAGCCTTCCCAGTTACTGTCAAAAACTACTATTTAGCTTACCCCTCCACTACTCAGCAAACTACAGAGAGGATGGAGTGTAATATGAGCAGTACAGAGTCTTATGCAATTCATGAGGACCACTAAGTCCTTACATGAATCTGGTTGCTAACATTTCTATTATATTGTGACAATGACTCCCGACTGTTATCTCTGTGAGAAATGGGGGGGAGTAAATTCTTAATAAAAGACACCAGGTACAAAGCAACATTTTACTTTTGTTGTGATAAAAAAAAAAGTCACATTTTACAGATAAAATGTAGAACCCTGAAATACTGACACATTCTCTTATCGTGCACAATGCTGAGGTTCTCTTACGATTCACTTTAAAACTGCAATTAAAAATGTACAAAAAAGAAAAGAAAAAAAAAAATCAACCCACAAAGCTTCTAAAAAAGGAACCCGCAGGCACTTCCTCTTGTGGAATGTTTAAAAAGTTAGCCTACTAAAGAAAACAGTCGACTTCTTGTGAAGGTTTTGGAGAAATATGTATCAGTTCGTTTTATTTGGGTATTCAATAATATCCTTGGTGATAATGCTGACTCCATGGCTTCTGACCCCAGAATTGCTGTAAGAGAAAATTTTTTTTTTAAAGAAAAAACATCAATAAGCCACTCAAATTGCTTTTAGGAAATGACAATCTAATTCAGAGTAATTGCTGGAAACAAATTTATACCTGTCATTCCTCTGATTTATCAAGCCAGATTTAGTTAGTATTAACATCCCATTATCAATACACATTACAAAAGGAAACACATTACGACTTCGGTTAGTTTATACAATTAAAGCTATCAGTTAAAAAAAAAAACCATATGAATTAAATATTACTTTATTAAAAAATATTAAGTTACAGCAAACTCCAACCTATCTCGCCTTCAAAAGATAGTATACAGCTACAACTGCAATACAACTCACAGCTTGCCCTGTAATACTTATTTATAAACACTTTGATCCCTGGACAAGATCTTTTTTCAAGATTGATTCTTATGAACTCAAAATACAATTAAATGTACATAAAAGCACATAAGGAATTACTTACACCCTGCTGCCACTGGTTGTAGCCCTGAGATTGATTTTTGTAGCCACGATTGTTTCCTCGTCCTCTGAAGTTCTACAAAAAAGAAAAAAAATCTTTAAAGAACTCAGAACACAAGTTGTTAGGTTTATCTAAGGGGCAAGGGAAAAAGAGGGGACATGGCTGCAGTAATGGATGGATGGGCAGTCAGCCATGAACCTCTGAGCACTCTGCTGGGTTTCCTTTCAGGTGATTAACTTATTCACTATGAGACATCACACCTGACTTGCTCCTAATAACAGTTAATGCACCTAAAAGTTAACATTAATAAATTTTATGCATTTTATCCTAATTATGCATATACACTGTATTCTTAACTCTTAACTGAGGCTGCCCATCATATTTAACCTTTTACACTAAATTAAATAGAAAATCAGCATCTGCAAAGATTGTAAATGGTTACCTGGTTGTAGTTCCCTCTGTTAGGCATTCCCCCTCTGTTGTAGTTCCCTCTGTTTGAGTAGCCACCGCGGCTGGGAAAGACAGGGCCGCGAGGGTACGGATAGCCAATGCCACCACTGCCGCCGCCACCGCCTCCTCTCTGCGGCATACTGCCCCTCCTGTTATATCCACCTCGATTCCCAGGAGCTAGAAAACAAGAAACGTTTCATTTAATAGTGTGTTGCTACCTTCTTTACATGAGACTTAGGGTTCTTTTGGACCATTCCTTCATTTTAGGAGAAAAATGTTTAACCATTCAACATAACCTAGATGCTTACCAAGACAGCTAAGATAATGCACATCAAAAGCTTCCTATGTTAAATTCAGCTAAGTAATATACAGACCCAAACTAGAAGGGTACCATTTGTTTCAACCTTGGACCAAATACTACTCAAAATTAACTTGCCTCCTCCTCTGAAATTTCCACCACGCATATTGAATCCACCACGTCCTCTATGGCCACCGCCTCTGTTAAACTGGTTCTTGCCACTCTTATTTTTATTGCTCTTCTTTGAGCCTGTGTTCTGTTTCTTTTCCGGTGGAAGAGCCTTTTTGCTTTCTTCCTTATATTGCTCCAAAAGTTTCTGGGCTTCTTCCTTCTGAAGTTCAACATAGGTTATTTCATCAAAGCACTCAGCTACTTCTGGCAGAGTAAAGTTTCCTGCAAAACATAAAATCATATTAACCTACAAACCCATTACATACACATTCACAACCCTGAAGCCTGTAACTCTCAATCAGCTGTTAATTTTTGCAAAACACACAACACCTAGTCATATTTTACTTACATTTTCTTACAAGCACAAGTTAGATATATATGTTCATTTACAGTTAGTTTAACTCTTGAAACAGTTATTACTGACATTAAGTTAACAGATACAAATCACAGGATATTTAACATAACAGAACTTCATGCCTTTCATTTTGAGAACTGCATGTTCTGGTAGGTCTTTTCCCTCTACTTCTGCTTTCTTCTGTGTTCTTTGCTTATAGTCTTCATCTTTTGGGCAAACTACAACAGCTTTTCGTTGGAAGCCTGCAAAGAGGCACATTTTTCTTCTCTGGGCGGCAGCAGACACATTTGTCTTTCAGAAAAAGAAAAAAAAAAAAAAGTTTAAAACCCCAAACATTAATTCTACAATTATCAGTTTTTTCAACTTCAAAGTTACAGCTTACCTGATCCAAAATGAAATTTCGCTTCTTACGGGCAGCAATCTCAATAAACTTTCCAAGACACTGTGGAGCTCTCTGCAACAGTGTGTTCAGTTTTCCAGTATCTGCCATTTGCTTCTTAAAACCTGCCACCTTTTTTTTAAATTGAAAAGAAATTTAAACATTGCCTTTCCTCAATGCTACAAGAAAGGACATTTTATCCTGTAACACCACCCAATGCCAATCAGCTCATCTTTATCTACTGGATAATTGAGTTAAAAAAACTTCTACAGAAAATGGAGTCTAGTCACTGGAAGGAAAGCAGTTTACCTTACAGGTAAAGCACCTACTTACATCAACATTTAACTGCCCAAACTCCTCTCTCTAAAATACTAAACAAAATGGATAAAAACAAAAATATTACCTAGAATACCTTCTAGTCTTTTAAAAATGCTGAAATCAAGCCCATTTTACTTACCATCATTTTATCCATTATGGTGTTTGTTCCAAGAATGTTGTATTTACCAGGATTTTCTGCTGCATGTTTAGTAACCCAGGTAGTTTTTCCAGCTCCTGGCAAGCCAATCATCATAACCACCTACAATGGAAAGAATTCTTTAAATATTTTTTTTTTAAATACACAAAAGCCCAGATTACACATTTGAACTTCCACAGACTTTTGATGGGAACAAGTACAGCAGTAAATTAAACAGAACTTTAGCCAAACTTCAAAAAAAATTTCTTTCCAGTGACTTACTTCACAATCTTTCTTCTCTTCAGGCCCCTTTGGTCCTCTAACTCTATCCTCCAAGGGGACATTCTGGATAAAAGTATAGTCTTCAGGTATTGGAAAATATGGCTTTTCCTTCTGACCAAAATTAAATTCAACTGCACAGTTGTGGCACAGAACATGTGGGAAGAGTGGTCGTCCAGCAAGAACTTCCTTACTGATTTTGAAGGCAACGCCAAGATCTTGTCCATTCTTTGCGTAAGAGAGTTCTACTTCATCACTTTCAAAATTCTGTTAATCGGAGAGAAAAATTAATGGGTTTTAATCTGCTTCTTATAACACTTCTTAAAAAAAAAAAACCTAGGAGTAAAGCTTATCTTGTGGATATTTAGGTTGTATGTTTAAATAGCTTGGTGTGAACAATTAAAGCACCTATGTCCACAAACAGAAATACTACCCAAAAAGACTAGATTTTTGGATCAACTTCATATTAAGTTTTCAGTCAAAATAAATCAGTAATTTAAAGTTGATATTGATATAACTTTAAAATAATCTTATCTAATAACTTGCCATTTACATAGAAATTTAGCTATGACTTACAGCAAAACACGTAATCACATCATTTTCATCAAACTTCTCTCCATAATCTTCAGTCTCACAGTTGCATGTTTTTATTCCTTTTAGAGAATACCCATAAGAAAATTCTTCTTCACCTAAGAAAATAACTTTCATTAAATCAAGTCTCCAAAACAATAAACTGACCCATTATTTTTTCAAGATGTAGGGTTCAAGAGTATACTATACTGACTTTATACTAGGTAAAAAAAAGCTAAGTGGTTATTTAACTAGTTGACAAATTGCATGACATAACATTCTATTTGAACCATCAGCCATAAACCAAGTAACTATAAAGAAAAAAAAGCTAAAATTTAGCCTGTGCTCATGTTACTATTATTCATCTCTAAAATTTTAAACAGGCAAAAAGTTTAGAATGCCTGCTAACTGCTGAAATCAAACCCTGAACACTCACGAGTACCAAGATACTCAAATGGAAACTTTACCAAGCAACATTCCACTTGTGGTTAGTGACCACCCAATCCGAACTTCATGTATATCAATATCTTTCGTATATAAATGCCTCACTGGGATCTTCTCTGTAACCTGAAAGTCAAAGATAAACTGTGAGCCAAGGAAAATAAACCCCTCAATCAACCCTGGTTTATTTCATTTGGGCAATGGGCTAATTCTTCTTCAGCTACTAAGTACAGACACACACCAACTTTACACTCCCCCCAACATTTACAAGAACTTCAAAAATTAAGGGCTTATAACTTGAAGCTGAAAATGTACTTGGTTGATTCACATTTAAAAGAAAACGTTGAAATTATATATTCTCAATAGTCAAAACCAACTGAACTTTATTCTTTAACATGTATTTCTCAGAACAAAAACTGGAGCCTAACCAAATTTTTTCAAACCTTTGGTGGGCCTTTCAAGTGCCTCATAGAAAATGAACACCCTAAATAAAAAGTATGCTGGCTCTATCTACATGGCAACTTCTAATATAACAAACATCTTCAACTACTATAAAACAAAGGGTTAGTCCCTCTTGTAACCCACAAAAACTTGAAAAAAAATACAAGTTCCACTGATATCTAATAACATCAGGCAAAAACCTCACAAAGCTTAAGAAAAAAAGAACATCGCAAAACTACTTTTACCTTCATCTCAAAACAGACTTTGCCTTTTGACACACCATAAGATGCCCTTCCTCCAGCCCAAAGAAAAGCAAAACTCTCCATGGTAAGGGAAGAAGCACTGAGGCGATCTCTTGATATTTTAAAATGTAGATCACAATTATCTGCAATTATATCAAATGCCGTATTACTTCTTTTGATACCCACTATAAACATCTGCCATGTAGACCAAGCTGTTATTAAATTTTCACATATTTCTGAATGCCGCATACTACGTTTTTGCAGATGCTGTTCTAATTTTCAGTTTAAACCCCACTCCCACCAAGTCATTCTTGCCAAATTATGAACTGAAGTGTACACTACCTATGCAGCTACCAAATATCAAGGTTTAGTATATGTGTATTTTAAGTATATAAAATAATCAAGACAATGTGACATTTATACATACCTGCTCTGCTCTTTACCTTGATTTAGAGGCAAGCAGTAGAGGATAGCAGGAAATCAAAGTGAAGCATGCCAGACCAGGTAGAATTTACCAGTGCCACAATAAAACTGAAGGGAGGCCATGACCAAGTATTTTAAAGTAAAGAGTATGAGCTGTTGATCCTCACTTTACAGGGGTTCTAGATCTTAAACTCTTTGCTAAAACTTGTTAAGTAGGCAATCTCAGTCTATACAATATAAACCTGGTCATCAGTGCTGTTATTACTACAGCATTTTAGGTCCCCTTTCCCCAGATTTGCCTGTTAGTAAGAATGGAGGATTACACACTTTGGAGTAATCCAAATCCAAAACGACTTGAACCTCGCTACCTTTGGGTCACTGGCTCATTAGCATGCACCTTCTGAGTTCTCAGTGGAGGCAACACTAAATTAAGAAAGCTACTTTCCTAAGTTTTACTGGTGAGATAAAATTAAACCTACAGTCTGGAATTCCTCACATAACCTTTGCTCTTGACATTTCTGATAGAATGTTCAACAAATTATACTTGAACCCAATAATGCACTTAAACTGGTATCCCTTGATGAGCTAAAAAGCCTTTTATAACAGCATTATCTTCCTAAATCACTGCTTCATAGCTCACCAATTTTATGCAACTAAACATAAAACATTCAACTACTCTTCCATATGCAGTTCAAAAAAAAAAAAGATTCCACTACATTGACTATATGTAAATGGTATGTAATAAAAGACTTACATTTACACTACCATACACATCTAAATAAAATATGTATTCCAAAACAGGAGAATCTAAGATTCAACTCCTTAGATCTACAGGACAGGATGACACCTTACCTCTAAGCAATTATTTCTACCCTTTTTTCTGTTTATCATACAATTGTACTTTCTGATCAAAATACTAAACCAATGATTTTGTATGTAAGAAAAATGAGGAAATCTGACTGCCAAGGCCCTTTTAGAGGTTTGCAATACTTCCTCATACTCAATTGTAACCCAACTGGGTAAAGTAGCAGTATTTACAGCGCTGCCATTGATACCATTCGCTGCTGAAGAAAGCTAGTGGCCCAGTGATAGCCCACTGCTGCTGCCCCAGGTCTTTGGAAGAAACCAACTTAGGTTAAAGCAGCAGCTACTGAACTGGAATTGAGAACAAAAGAGCAGTTATTGAGAAAGTAATATTACAATCTTTTAGAATAGGGAAAATAGTGATGTGCTAATGGGGAAGTCATTAATAAATACTTAACTGGCCCAAATAGCTCACTTAACATAATTCCACCAATAAAAAAATGACATTACTTTTATTGTAGACCCTACAGGGACAAATTATAGGTAGTCTTACAAATTTCCATTAGCTAGACAGTCAAATATTGGCATTCATTTCACATTCCTACAAATGAGAATTTTAAAATCATACCAAAAAATAATCAAATTTCTGGAACCTCTAAAACTATCAATATAACTGCTGGACTAAATTAAGTGACCAGAATCTGAATAAAAGCCACCATCTAATTTTAAAAGAACCGTTCACACGCATTAAGTTTTCTAACATTTTGTAACCAAAAACCATATTTGATAACTGAGGGAGGAACGGGGAAGAAACAGCTTCACTTACAAGTATCAAGACAAACCACTGTGTCGTCGAAGTGTTCATCTTCTTCTTCAACAGGTGGCTGAGGAGATTTGGCTCTGAAAAGACAGAATTGTCTCCTGATACAACTTTCCCCACCAAAGAATAGTGAACAGGCGCCAAAACCAGGTTAGCATCCTCTACCTGCTATACTTGTTCTCTTCAATGTACTCAAAATAGCCACGGCCATGATCTTCTCGAGGTCTTTTAACACCTCTCTTTTTATCTCCGCCTTTCTGTTCTGTTTTGCCGTCTCCTACAACACATGACACCGCCGTATAAGACACCACGGCCCGCCGCCACAACAAGCAGAAAATCCCTTTCTTGTTGGAGGTTCCCTAAAGCTCGACTTGTACATTGTGATTTCAATCAACGACTCAATTGCGAATTCAAACAACAATCTGCTTGGAATCGGTTTGGACTCAGTGACGCAGTCTAAGGACATGGCTAATTTTGCCAGTCCACTCGAATATTCCAGAAAGCTCATGAAAATTTAGCGCGGCCCAGGCCCGGAGCCCACGTGTACCCCAGAGTGTTCAGGAAAGGGGGAGGGGCCGAAGCGCCCCGCCCGCACTCCCCTCCCCCCACCCGGGCCCGCGCTCCCCGCGGCCGCATTGTACTGCTCGCCGCGGGCTCCGCCCGGCCCCGCCCCCCCCGCCGGAAGTGACGTCACGCCGAGCCCGGCGCGCCTTGCACAATACCGCGGCCCGGAGCCGCCACGGCGCGCCGCCGGGGCCCCGGGCCTCCCCTCCCCCCGAGACATGTGCCCGCACCGCGCGCACGCAGGGCGACGGCGCCTCCGCGGCTCCTCCCCCTCCAGCGGCAGCTGCAGCCTCCCCCCTCCCCACCCCGGCTCTCCAGCCACATAATGGAGGCGCCGCCACCGCCGTCACACACCGAGCCGAGGCCTCACGCCTAACCCGGGATTCCCCACGCCCCGCCCGCCCCCCTCCAGCAGTCCCCAGCCCCCTGGGGTGCTCTCTCCCGCGGCGGGTTTCCTCCCTCCCCCCCGCGGGGCTCCGGCAGGCCTGGGCACGGTCCCCACCCCGCGCGGGCCTCCCGCCGCGCGCAACCAACCACGCAGCACTCACCCGCCGCCGGAGCCCCGGGGCGACCGCCGCCTCCGCCGCCTTCCGCCTTCTTCTTACCTCCCGCCTGCTGCTGGCCCTGTCTCGCCCCGGGCGGCGCCACCGTCACCGCGAACAGCGACGTGGGGCCGCTGCTCTTCCCCGCGGCCTCCTTGGCGGCCCCGCGCTGCTGCTGGGGTTGTTGCTGCGGCGCCGCCGGCGGTTGAGGCTGCTGCTCCCCGTGCCCGTTCTCATCGCCCGCGCCTTCTTCCTCTTCGCCGAGCTCATCCTCCCCTTCCTGGAAGCCCTGGTCGTCGCCGTTCTCGTCCTCCGAGGCGGCCTCTTCCTCCTCCATCGGGCCCGAGTCGGCCGCCCCCGCGGCGCCGTTCTCCTCCCCGAGCTCCATCTGGTCGCCATCCAAGGCGGCGATCCCTTCCTCCTCCTCCTCCTCTTCCTCCTCGTCGTCGTCGCCGCCAGCCGCGGCCTCCTGCTCGAGGCCTGCTCCCGAGCGCCCGGCGGAATCCCCGCCCAGGTCTAGGCTGCCGTTCCCGGGCTCCATGGCGGGGCGGCCCCCGGCCTCCTCGTCGTCCAGCGCGGCCTGGAGACGCTCCATGAGCTCGGCCTTGAGGCCCTTGTCGGACAGGCGCCGCTTCTTGAGCTCCTCCTTCAGCTCCGACACCTTCAGCTTTTTCACATTAACAGGCGAGGAACTCATGGTGAGGCCCCGATTCACCGCTAGGCGCTGGCTCAAACTCGGCTCCGCTCACTCGGCCACTGGCGGCGGCTGCGGCTGCTCCTCGGCCCGGGCGGCGGCTGCGGCTGCGGCTGGAGGTGGGCTCGTGCTGCAGAGCGGATCCGCCTGGTGTCGAACGGCGCCAATTCCTTTCACCGAGTTCGCGAGGGAGACGCGGAGACTCGCCTGGCGCGAGCGAGCACGCAACGTCCTCTCGCAGGGGCGGCACCGCGCACGTAATATAGCCGCCCCGCCTCTGCGCCGGCGGAGCGCCCGCGCTCGCCCCACCCCTCCCCGCCCGAGCGGCGGGCCGGGAGCGCGGCGCCGCGCACTGCGCTTCCAATTGGGGCCGAGCTAATGGAGGAGGTGGAAACCGCCTTCAGTTAAACCGACCCGCTGCAGCCTCTATTGGCCTTTCCAGCACTTTGGTGGCAATATTCGTTTATCCTCTTTGCCTTCCGGCCAGGAGGCTGCTTCTACCCAAATGCTTTCATCTTCAACTTGGTATTTTCAGCTGGAATCCGCCACCTCTTCTTCCATTTTAGATTTATCTTATCTGTTTCTCCAGCTATTTGCTTAGAACCCTTAAAATTTTGATTTGATTTGTACAAGCTGACAGTCATTATACTCAGGGATTTTCTTCTGCTTAATAATTGGTTTAATTTTTCTAAATCCTAACTTGGGAGTTGAATTTTAGACTCAGGAAGGGCCTTTCTATTGTCTCTCCCATGACCTCTGATGCAGGGTTTGGGAGATCATGCTTATTTTTGAAGAGTGGCCTCCACTCCATATTGCAAAGCGGACTTCACAGGCCTTGTCATGGTACTAATAGCCAAAGAAGTTAGCCTCAGAATTGCATTTCTGTGTTTTCTTTATATCTATCAAGAAGACAGACCTCCTGTAAGATTTATTCTGTCCAATTTAGGACTTGGTCATGCAGTTAATGAAGTCCCCTTAACTAACAATGAGGATAAGACCCCAGCTAGGTCACACACTTTGATTCTGTTCCTACAGATATACTTTTGACAAAATTATGCCAAAGCTCTAATAAAAGCTTATGAAAAAATAAAAGGCTGTGATTTTGTGAAAAGAAAAATATATTACTCTCAAAGAGAAATGTTATTTTGGTGTGTCTTAGAAGCTTAATTTTTCCTTTTACTAAATAAGAGGTGTGTTAATATTCTAACAGTTTTCCAGAATTTAGATCTGTGATAGAGATGAATGTCTTAAACCCCAGAGAATCTGCACAGTGGCTAGCCAGTGGTCTAGTCTAGTCTAAGGTCAACTATATTGCGTGGTGCTTTAGCTGGCCCAAGGCTGCCCCAATTTTAATTCAAAATTTAGAAAAATACACATTTAACTTTCTCCCATAGTATGGTTTAACTGATCAGTGAATTTTATTTTTTAAGTTCTCTTCAATGGCTTTTAATTAAGAATCTTGTATTTTACAGTGCAGTCGTATATGAAGATGAAATATTAACATTTGTGAAATGATTTGAGTTGAAATTAATGGATTATGTACAGTACTAGTAATTCTCAGTGCAAGCTGATGGAGGCAGAAGGGATAGCACCCAAAATAGGAACTTCCAAACAGTGCCAAAAACTCATTTTAGCCTTTGGTTATAATATCCTTAGAGCTTACAAACAAGTGGCAAACTGAAATTTGAACTTTTCAGGTTCTTTGCCCTTGTTCAAAATGGGAAAAGAATAACAGGGGGCCTTCCATGTTCACAAAATAAGTAATTAGTCCCCTAATGAATCAGAGTTAAATATAGTAATTATGGTGATCATTTAAGTTTATATGTCCTTAGATATGACTTACATATTTAAATGTTAGTGACATGAAAGCAATTTCTGTTTAACAAGAAAAAACTAAATTGTGAAAATAAAGTTTATATACCTAAATATCAATTTATAACAATTATTCTTGGTATGTTAAATCAATTGTAAAACATGAAATATAACTTTAGATACTCCTTGGAAGAAAAGTTATGACCAACTTAGCTTATTAAAAAGCAGAGACATTACTTTGCCAACAAAGGTCCGTCCAGTCGTTTTTCCAGTAGTCATGTATGGATGTGAGAGTTGGATTATAAAGAAAGCTGAGCGCGGAAGAATTGATGCTTTTGAACCGTGATGTTGGAGTAGACTCTTGAGAGTCCCTTGGACTGCAAGGAGATCCAACCAGTCCATCCTAAAGGAGATCAGTCCTGAATGTTCATTGGAAGGACTAATGTTGAAGCTGAAACTCCAATACTTTGGCCACCTGATGTGAAGAGCTGACTCATTTGAAAAGACCCTGATGCTGGGAAAGATTGAGGGCTGGAGGAGAAGGGGACAATAGAGGATGAGATGGTTGGATGGCATCACCGACTCAATGGACTTGAGTTTGGGTAAAGTCCGGGAATTGGTGATGGACAGGGAGGCCTGGTGTGCTGCAGTTCACGGGGCTGCAAAGAGTCGGACACGACTGAGCAACTGAACTGAGCTGAATAACTTTAAATGGGCATGAGAAAATGTCATGGCTTTGTCTCCAAGAGCTTTGTATCACAAAGATCATTCTCAGTCTTCTCATTACATGACCCAAGAACCCAGGTCCTCCTCCCACCACAGGCTTCTTTCATTACACTGGGCCTCCCAAGACAACATTCAACAGAAAAACTGTTTTTATAAATGCTCATAGGGGCTTTCCTGGTGGCTCAGAGGTAAAGAATCAGCCAGCCAATGCAGCAGACAGGGATTCAATCCCTGGGTTGGGAAGATCCCCTGGAGAAGGAAATGGCAACCCACTCCAGTGTTCTTGCCTGGGAAGTCCCATAGACAGAGGGGCTTGGGGGCTACAGTAGACAGGGTTGCAAAGAATCAGACACGAGTTGTCGACTAGACAACAACAAATGCTCAAAGAGCCATCATCTTGCTGTTTGTCCTTTTTACAAGCAGTATTTTATTTTACCACTTGAAAATACAAATAGTGACTTCACTTTCCTAATAGTTTTTCTTCTTATATTTTTAATGCTGTGATGATAGTCCTGTTCTACAGAGACCAGTAAAAGTACAGATCACTCTCTCTAAATTGCTGAGGGATCTATCAAAAATTGGATATTCCCCCTTTTTTAAATCCTGGAGACCACCAAGAATACAGAGTGGAAGAGGGAGAAAATTGATTTCAACAGTAAAAAAACAAAATGATTAGTGAATTGCCCATAGGTAATAGATCTATGACAGGGCATTACAGAGTTAGGGTGCTCAGAATATGTAGCTTACATTTTGAAGTTGAAACGAAGGCACATACCTGGATGTTATAGTTTGTCTTACAGTTCACTCAGCAAATATTTTTTAGCACCTTCTCTTAAGACAAGCACTAGGAATACAGCAGTGAACTATGTAGTTATGCCTTCATTCTCTTAGGGACGATTAGCCAAGAAGTTAAAATAGAGAAAGTAACAAGTACAACAGGGAAACGTAAAACAGGAGAGGGGCAAGGTGTGCTGGGGTTGGGGGAGTTTTTCAGTTATAAATGGGGTAGTCTGGGGAGCCTAAGAAGTAAGGTAACATTTGAGTAATATCTCAAAGAGGTGGAGAGAACAGTAAGTAGTCCTGAGGGAGAAGATAGGCAGGGAGTTGAGGGGAGGTGCAGATTGCCAGCAGCCTTGTCAGTGGTTTTGTAAGGACTTTGGCTTCTGCCTCCAGTGAGAAGGAAGATACAGAAGGGTTGTTACTAGTGAAAAGATGAGAACTGGCAGGAATGCTACATTCAATGGACTCAAGATGCTATTTCATGTACATCATTTTTTTGGTATAGAAAATCAATGCCAGTTTAATAAAAGAAGCAAGAAACACACTGAGATACATTTTTCAATCTTCTTACAAAAATGTGAGAAGTTACAAGTTCCTACAAATTACTAAGTATTAGTACACTTTCATATAGACTAAGAGAAATGCACAGTAGGAACGGAGGATGTTTCAAATTCTGGTTAAAAATACAAACATAAATTTCAGACAGACATGGGCTGCAGTCCCGGTTAGGTAGCATAGTGGCTGTGTGATCTTGCACAAGCTATTTCTCTCTCTGTGCCTGAGAGTATTTACATCTAAAATGATACCTGCCTCATGAGGTTGTTGGGAAAATGCATTGAGATAGTCTAAACTCTGGGGACAGGGCTGGAAGCACAGTAAGAGCTCAGTATATGTTAGTCTTCATTAGCTACTTGGAGCAATTTAATGAGCTTAAGAAAATCTGGAGTTGGATTGCTAAATTGTACTTAGGAAATTATACATATTGTGTAAATTGGCAATGAATTGTTCATAGTGGAATGTCAGTCTGGGAAAAAGTGAAATGAAGTCTGGATAGGAGGGTGCAGGCCTCGCTTCTGGGCATGGCGTTGTCACCGTAACCAGCTGGGGGACCTTTGGCAAATCGCACCATCTCTCTGGATGTTTGTTTCCTCCTCTATAAACGAAGCAGAGCAGACTGGAAGAGTCGTAGAGTCCCTCTAGGGAGAAACTTCTGTGAATCTGCTGTTTGCTGACTCCACACTGTCCATGGAGGAGCACTATTAAACTTTGAAATATTGATTATTCATATTCAAGTTTTACTTGTTACATTCAAAACTTTGCATTAGAGTCTTGAAGCATTTCATAATTAATTAGTAGACATGAAATTTAAACTAGTGTATCACAGCCTTTAAATTTTAAATGGTACAAAATATTCCCATTTATATGGAAAAATTCAAACGAGCTTTTTGCAACCCAATACTTGAAACTTGGATAGCACGATAGGCTAAGAGGTTTAAAGTAAAGGGTTTCTCCGAAAGCAAACCAGAGTCCCACCGCCTTGGCTTTCTGTGCCTCCCGTTACCGCTGCAGTGGCCCCACTGGCACCGTCACCGCCATCTGCTCCTCTGATAAACGCTGCCCGTGTGCACTCAGCCTGCCCGGCACCTGCCCACACACAGTTTGGTGACCGGAGCTAACGTGCTGTGACAGCTGCCCCCCACCATGCCACATTCCTTGGCCCTGTGTGCCCACCTGCTTCCTGCGCCACTCCTCCCAGCCCACCCTAGGCCTGGAGACCCTCAACCTTGCATCCTTTACTCAGCCCTGGAATAAGCCCTCCATCCCAAGCTGCTGCTGACCAGTGGCTGCTTCCCTCAGTGTCTGGCGATAATATGGAAGCTATCTCTTCAGCATTCACTTGCCTCGATATATTTATTAGCCATTGAGGCAGACCAGATTGCCTAGATATGGGCAACCTACCTTTCATCTTAATGGAAAGAAAATCAAGAAATTTGTTATGGCTATTTGGCTGAGTGCCATTTGGTTCATTTGGGCAGGTGACTGTCTTCTATTATCAAAGGTATTGAAATCTTTCAGACCTCAGACTGTATTTTCTTGGTCATGTTGCTTCCAAGATCCCATTTCTTAGACTGAGTATTTTCATAGAGGAAAAAGAAATTTCTTTGATGGGTTTTCCAATAAACTTAATTTCTGTAACAACAAATAAATAAGTGGTTTCTGTAGGAACTATCTTGTCTTTAATGTTATGAATCTGTCTTCACACACATTATATAACGTCTGTAGAATAAGATGTGCCCATTAGAAACCTGTAGGAAAACTGGACTCATGTAGTTCATAGTAGGATATCAGGGTTTTTCTGATAACTTAACTCTTTACCAGGTGAAGAGTGATTAACATTTAGCAAAACTCATCTAACACAGGCAGGTTGAACAATGAGGAGTTTATAGAAAGTGTACACCATTACACCTTACCAGTGACTGGCCAGTATCACAGTACCTGATTTAAAAAGAGAAAGAAAATATTTGCACCATCCTGAAGCACAGTCAAGAATGCCATGAAAGACTAAAGCGGTTATGACCTCATAAGTTCCCACCTTCTACCTGTGATGTGATCATCTGTTTTGAAGTTAGTCTAAGTTCCTTGAGGGCAGGGAGAGGAACTTGACTTTCCCAGCACCTATGCAGTGTCTTCCCTCCACATTCACAGACAGAGTGGCACTGCACTAGGGAACAAGAAAGGAGCTCTGAAATAAAAAAATATCCCTTAAAAAACTGCACTGCAACCCTGGCTTAAACTGAAGCATTCTTGATTTAAAAGAGTATTATTGGGCTTCCCTGGTGTCTCAGTGGTAAAGAATCTGCCTGCAGGAAACATGGGTTTGATCCCTGATCCAGGAAGATACCATGTGCCCAGGAGCAACTAAGCCCATGTGCCACAACTATTGGGCCTGTGCTCTAGAACCCAGGAACCGCAACTACTGAGCCCACATGCCGCAGCTACTGAAGCCTGGGTGCCCTAAAACCCATGCTCTGCAACATGGGAAGAATGTTGCCACCGCAATCAGAAGAGAAGCCACCACAATGAGAAGCCTGGGCCCTGCAACTAGAGAGTAGCCTTTGATCACTGCAACTAGAGAAAGCCCACATGCAGCAACAAAGACCCAGCACAACCAAAAATAAATAAATAAAAATTAAGAGAGAGTTATAAAAAAAAAAATCAAGTAGAGGCTATAATAATAATTTTTATCCAGCAGAGTCTTCTTGGCATAACACTGCTGCTACTGCTAAGTCACTTAAGTCGTGTCCAACTCTGTGCGACCCCATAGATGGCAGCCCACCAGGCTCCCCCGTCCCTGGGATTCTCCAGGCAAGAACACTGGAGTGGGTTGCCATTTCCTTCTCCAAAGCATGAAAGGAAAAGTGAAAGTGAAGTCGCTCAGTCATGTCCGATTCCTAGTGACCCCATGGACTGTAGCCCACCAGGCTCCTCCATCCATGGGATTTTCCAGGCAGGAGTACTGGAGTCGGGTGCCATTGCCTTCTCTGTGGCATAACACTAGCACTTGTTAAATAAATAACAACTAAATTTCTTTGCAAGCTCGGCTTTCCACTTGGCAGTTAATATTTTTTTGTGGAAACCATATATTAGTGAACAACATCAGAGATCCTAAACTCTTAGAACTACTAAACAGATTTTTTTATGGCCTGTAGATTTTACATGTCCAGGTTCTCTACCCTCTGTATTGACAGTATACTGTGTGATTGCTTCCATGTAGTGAAGCAGGATTGTGTTAACTGATTTTATACTCATGTTTAGCGGAGCCATACCCAAAGCTGTGTAGTCCATTTTTCTGTTTTAACGCTCCATCTTTCCATTTCCTCATTAGATAGAAGCAACTCAAAGGTAGGGACTTTGTATTCTCCATAATGCCAGCAATATTGCCAAGCACTAGATGCTCAGCAAATATTTTTACTTTATTTAGAAAGTGGTATTGAACTATTAAGTCTTAGGACTCCACATACAAGCCCCATCAAAAAAGTATAACCCAGAACATATCAGTTGAATATGATCTGGAAAAGTACATAGAGATGACACATAGGAGATTATATACCAGTGTTAACCAATACAATTGTCACAAGTAGCTAATTAAATTAAAATTAAAATTGAAAATTCGACCCCTCAATCACTTAACCACACTGCAAATGTTCCATAGCCATCGGTCTCATGCTGGACAATGAAGAATAGAATATATCCATCATCACAGAAAGTTCTTTGGGATACAGCT
This sequence comes from Bubalus bubalis, assembly GCF_019923935.1. Lineage (NCBI taxonomy): Eukaryota > Metazoa > Chordata > Mammalia > Artiodactyla > Bovidae > Bubalus > Bubalus bubalis. Next base: position 48,755,132 of record NC_059161.1, read on the forward strand.
GTTCATAGACTGTTTTAAAAATAAAGTTTATACCCAGGGACCAACCCTAGTCTGCATATGGCTCAAGCCAGACTAAAGGGAAAGCTGGCCCCAGGAATCAGAGTGAAAGTGTGGGTATATGTGTATGTATAAATATATCATACATTTATAAATGTATACATGGGTATATATTTATAACCTCCCAATTCATCCTTTGATCTACTTAATAAATATTTATTAAACACCTACTACATACCAAGATCTATACTATGTTCAGGGAAAATACATATGAATAGCACAGTCCTCAACCTCCAGGAGTTTGCAGCTTGGGGATAAATACAAGCTATAACCAGGATGTTATATTGGTACAGCTGTTTCATGGGGATTCAGCCATGTTGACCAACCACCGAGCTATAGAGTTCCCATGGTATAGGTCTGTAACACTTGACCACCCACAAATATTCACACATGCAAAAACGAAACAAAACCTCACATACACCTTCAAGAAGTCAGTTGTATGACAAGTAAGCAGTAATTAGCAGTAATGGACTTTCCTGGTGGCTCAGATAGTAAAGAACCTGCCTGCAGTGCAGAAGACTTGGGTTTGTTCCCTGGATGGAGAAGATCCCCTGGAGAAGGGAACACTATAATGTTCTTGCCTGAAGAATTCCATGGACAGAGGATCTTGGCAGGCTACAGTCCATGGGGTCACAGAGTCAGACACAACTGAGCGATTAACACTTTCACTTTTTTTTCCTCCTATATCATATTCATTATTTTATATACAGAGCTGCTTATTATTTGCAGATTTCTGCCAGCTGATAAGTAAGTCTTTCACTAAAAACTGTCAGGAGAATAAATAAGCCCTGAGGATGTAAAATATAGCCTGGCAACTATAGTTAATAATACCGTATTTTATATTTGAAAGTTGGTAAAAGAGTAGATGCTAAACATTCTCATTGTGAGAAAAAAATTTCTTGTGTTAACTGTGTATGATGATGGATGTTAGCTAGACTTATTGCGATGATCATTTTGAATATAAATATCAAATATTTACACTAATATCAAATCATGTTGCGCATCTGGAACTAAAATAATATCATATGTCAGCTATACCTCAATTTTTTTAAAACAGCTGTCAGGAGCTTAAGGGGAAAAAAATCAAACCAAAAGCACTTTCTGTACTGTCCTGATTGCCTAGATGCTATGTTTATACTCTGTGTTTATATAACCTTTCTTCCTTTTCACTGTTTTCACTTTGGTCCACACAAGCACATTTCAGATGGGTCATCTTTTAAGTCTGCAGTATTTTTCTTGATTCATTTATTTGTGATATCAACTGCCAGTTATTGAGTGCCTGGTTATGTACCAGTCACTTACTAGGCATTTTATACAAAATATCTCTAATCCTCATAGTAATCTCATAATATGGCAATTATTTGTCTCAATTTATAGATATGGAAACTGAAAAACAGAGGGATTAAGGAACTTGACAAGTTCAGTGAGTGGTAAAGTTAAGACATCAAATCAGGGGTGCCTGACTTCCATGCCAAACTCTTTCCTGCATCAATAAGTTTGAAGCATTAGAGTTTCAAGTCAGAAATGACATACTCTAATTCTTCATAGTGTACAGTATGTATACTATGTGTACACATAGAATACAATATGTACACATTATGTACATTACAGTACAGTACAGGAGAAAGAGACAGGCAAACCAACAATTACATTACAGGAGTAGTATATTACAAAAGTGCTGCAATAGCTGTGTGTATTGAGCTTGGAAAATGGAGCAAAGGGCTTCTTGGGGGATAAGACACTTGAAAAGGTTGTATCTTCAAAAGCAAGGAGGTTGAGAGAGAAGAAAGGCCATTCCAGGCAGTAGCAACAGCCCCTGCAGATGCCTAAAGATGAGAATCATTCCTACAGCTGGAATGCGGTATGGCTAGAGCACAAAGTTTGGGGAAATAGGGCAGGAGCAAGGGTAGGAGTAAAAGTTGTTGCTGCTTAGTTGCTAAGTCGTGTCTGACTCTTTTGTGACCCCATGGACTGTAGCCTGCCAGGATCCTCTGCCCATGAGATTTCTCAGGCAAGAATACTGGAGTGGGTTGCCATTTTTTTCTCCAGGGTAAAGATAGGGAATGGTTATAAGGAACAAAGAGGCAGATTGAAAAGAACCCAGATCAGCCAGAAGCTGAAGCTTCATCCACTGATAAAGAGGTGGAGGGGGTGAGAGCACTAAAGAATTTTGATCTGAGAAGTGGCATGATCAGGTCCAAATTTTAGGAAGATCATGTAAGTATTGAAAACTCATGTGTTTCCAAGTTGTGAGCGTGAAATCATAAATGAATGAAGAGGATTCAAGGTTTAAGGAAAACTGCAGTCAAGATCAGACATGTAAATGTCACTTGGTCTTACGTCAGGGACACTTTGGGAGTGACAAAAATCTCAGAGAACTGGAACAAAGGACTCACTTAAAGGACCCCACCGGAACTTCCCTGGTGGTCCAGTGGTAAAGAATCTGCCTGCCAGTCAGGTGACAAGTGTTTAATCACCGCTCAGGGAAGATTCCACATGCAGCAGGGCAGCTAAGCCCATGTGCCACAACTACTGAAACCTGCGCACCTAGAGCCCATGCTGGGCAAAGAGAGAAGCCACCACAATGAGGAACTTGCACACCGCAACTAGAGAGGAGCCCAGCTTGCTGCAACTAAAGGAAAGCCTGCACGCAGCAAGGAAGACCCAGCACAGTCAACAAGTAAATAAATAAAAATATAAAATATGTATTATTCAAAATTGTAAAGCAATTTCCCACCAGTTGAAAGGTAAATCAAATTTTTTTTTAAAAAATGTAAAGTCAGACATCATCAGGAAGGTAAACTACAAAAAACAATTTTTTTCATTTGTATAGCTAAAGAACATTCTTGATGATATAGATAACCAGTGCCAAAATGACAAACTAGAAAAGAAAAAAGTGTTAGTAAAACATCAAAAGGGAAGGAAAAATACGTGTGGTTATAGCAGAATCAGTGATGGGAAGAACATAAGTATGAAGTTGTAGCAATAACAGAGAGGTAGATGCTGAAGATACTTTTAGGATATAAAAAGATGCGGATGTTTCTTTGGGTAAAGTTGGGAAATAATTCAGGTTTTATCTGAATTATGGGTAGATGATTGATATGATCTGGCCAAAATTTCAAAGGTCTCTGGTTACTTTCAGTACATATGTATCAAAATAACTCTTCTGCTTAAGAGATCTAGTGTGGTTTCTGGTTACTTGACTAGATCTTATCTGATCATGGTGAATTAAGTAAAGAAAGGCTTCTAAGCACTGGAGGGATGAAATTTTCATCACCAGAGATGGGAAAGTCAGTGAGTAGAGTACAATGAAAATTAACTGGGCAAAATAATTTATCTATACATAAAAGTTAAAATATTGAAATGTTCATAGGATCATTGCTGTTGTTGTTGTTTAGTCGCTCTGGCATGTCCAGCTCTTTTTCACCCAAGGACTGTAAAGCCCGCCAGGCTCCAATGTCCATGGGATTTTCCAGGCAAGAATACTGGAGTGGGTTGCCATTTCCTTCCCCGGGGGATCTTCCCAACCCAGGTATCGGGATCAATAAAAATATTGACAGTTTGAAAAAATAAAAATATATATACAGCCAGTGCTCTGGGACAACCCAAAGGGATAGGATGGGTAGGGACGAGGAAGGGAGGTTCAGGAGGGGGGACACATGTACACCCATGGCTGATTGAAGTCGATGCATGGCGAAGACCACCACAATATTGTAATTAGCCTCCAATTAAAATAAATTAATTAATTTTAAAAAATTGGGGGCCAGCACCTTGATGAGAATATACTTTTCCTTGCAGTGGAAATAGGGGAAGAATTAATTCTTTGTTTTAGAAATTATTTCATTTTTAAAATAATGCTCTTCTAAAGTAAAAAATACATGATTTGGAAAGTAAAAACAAAGAAATAAAGGGTGATTTTGGCCTGGTCACTTAGCAGTAAAGAATTCGCCTGCAATGCAGGAGATGCAGGAGATTCAGATTCATTCCCTGGGTCGGGAAGATCCCCTGGAGAAGGAAATGGCAACCCACTCCAGTATTCTTGCCTGGGGAATCCCACAGACAGAGGAGCTTGGAGGGCTATAGTCCATGGGGTCTAAAAGTGTCGAACATGACTGAACGACTAAACAACAAAAAGAGTAATGACCCTATGACCGTGAACCCTGTAACCATGTGGGAATAGGACTCAGGACTGCCAAGTTATTCCATTTTTTTAAGGGACATGGGAAATTTTCATTTTTCTATGACATCACCTGAGTTTCGGAGGTGGTGGACACTATGCAGGCCAAAAAAAGTGCATCTCTGTCCACCTGTTTGTAAGCCCTGGCTAGAGAGTCTGGAGGTGAACATGGGCGAGAAGACCAAGTATGACGTTATTTGGAGTAAAACAGGTGAGAAGTGATGATGACCACTCTGACAAGGTCAAATGGGTTTGTTTAGTCTTGAGAAGGGTAAAGCAGTGGTGAAGAAAGCTTAGTTAAGACGCTGAGGGTTTTCTTAAACCCCAGTGATATTTGTTTGGACTCTGACTTGACCACTCAGTCTAGGTAAATATAAGTATTGGGTTAATTTTCTAAACAATGCTGCCATTAGAATGGAGATGGAATATTTTGTGGGAAGGGGCAGTCTTACTAAAAGGGAGAAGTTGAGCAATGCCTAGTTTTGGGGGCTTTGGGGACAACTATACATGAAGGCACTCAATCTCTAACCTGTCCCTTTCATCCCACTCACCCCCAAATGGCCACAGATAGATAAAGAGACACATGAATTAAGTCATAGAATCAAAGCAAACCGTAGTGACACGTCAGGCCTGGGAACTTGTTTCAGTTCCCTCTACTTATTTATACCATCGAAACAGGGTTAAACTGAATATTTAGGAGAGTTCTGAAAAGTACAGGAGCACAACAGCAAATTTGTAATCCAATGGGAGGTGACGTGTGGGAGGAAAGCAGACAAGCAGCCCTAAAGGCAGAGCTTAACCGTCAAGAGGGGCCCAATTAAAGGACCTCAAGGAGGGGAGGGATGTATGTATGAGAATCTTACAACTTTTTGTTTCTTAGCAAGAGGTAACGGTGCTGTATTTTCTACAGGTCATCTCCTCGAGTCACTGCCTAGCTGTGTCACTGCCTCGTTTCTTAATTACTTATTGTATATAACACATATGAATATCATGTCATTATCTCATCCTCATGGTGATAATGTGATTGTATAAGGCTGCTGCTGCTGCTGCTAAGTCACTTCAGTCGTGTCCGACTCTGTGTGACCCCATAGACGGCAGCCCACCAGGCTTCCCCGTCCCTGGGATTCTCCAGGCAAGAACACTGGAGTGGGTTGCCATTTCTTTCTCCAATGCATGAAAGTGAAAAGTGAAAGGGAAGTCGCTTAGTCGTGTCCGACTCTTCGCGACACCATGGACTGCAGCCCATCAGGCTCCTCTGTCCATGAGATTTTCCAGGCAAGAGTACTGGAGTGGGGTGCCGTCGCCTTCTCCCTGTATAAGGCTAGGACCTGCTTATTTTAATCTGTTTTAAGATTCAGTCTAGGTGGTACCTCCTCCAAGAAGATCCTCCTGATTGCTCCTAGCCCACCCCCCTCGTCCTTTACTCTATTAAGTGTGCCTCCCCCCGAGCTTCTGAAATCTTCAGTGCTATTCTTGCCCCATGGACCAATGATGATATGTTTCTGTGGCATCACCAATGCGATGGACCTGAGTTTGAGCAAGCTCCAGGAGTTGGTGATGGACAGGGAAGCCTTGTGTGCTGCAGTCCATGGGGTCACAAAGAGTCGGACATGACTGAGCGACAACTGAACTGATTGTTTCTGTGTCTGTCTCCCACTGATCGACCTTCTCAACGGGACTCTGCTGTATGTCTAGCTTGTTTTATGTTCTTAGATCAGCCTGAGAAGTAAGCATTCAGGACATATGATATGTGGAATAAATGATGCTTTGGAGATCAGTATAACTCAGCAAATGGCTGTATTCCTTACCAGATAGTTACTTTAGGCAGAGTTGTTTCCTTCTCTCAATTTCAGCCTCTTTACCTGTAAAATGATACTGTCCTGTCTACCCCTGAGAAACAAAAGTCACATGCACTGAAATAGTAAGCTATAAAATGTCAATGGTATACATGTCATTATTAGTTTTCAAACATAGATTTTTGGGAAAAAAGAAGAGGGGGGAAAAAAAGAAAGAAAGAAACCAGAGGGATTCTTGGCTCTTGAGTGCTTATCTGTGCACACAGTTCACAAGTACCACTCTGGTCAAAAGAAAAAGATAACTAGCGGCTTTACGTACCTTATTTCTGCAGAAGGATTATTATTATTGTGAAAAGTTAAAAATCTCGAACTGACAAGTTACTAAAAAGAATATAGTGCATTAAAATGTGAGAACAAAGTTACTGCCTACCAGTCAAGTGGTGATAAATTCGCTCACCGTCCACTCTAACTTGTGATTGATATTGAGGCGAGCAAATAGGAAAAGGAGTACGTCAAGGCTGTATATTGTCACCCTGCTAGTTTAACTTATATGCAGAGTGAAAGTGAAAGTGAAGTTGCTCAGTTGTGTCTGACTGTTTTCGACCCGATGGAGTGTAGCCTACGAGGCTCCTCCATCCATGGGATTTTCCAGGCAAGAATACTGGAGTGGGCTGCCATTTCCTTCTCCAGAGGATTTTCCCAACCCAGGGATTAAACCTGGGTCTCCCGCATTGCAGGCAGACGCTTTACCATCTGAGCCACCAAGGAAGCCCTATATGCAGAGTACATCATGAGAAACGCTGGGCTGGAAGAAGCACAAGTTGGAATCAAGATTGCCGGGAGAAATATCAATAACCTCAGATATGCAGATGACACCACCCTTATGGCAGAAAATGAAGAAGAACTAAAAAGCCTCTTGATGAAAGTGAAAGAGGAGAGTGAAAAACTTGGCTTAAAGCTCAACATTCAGAAAACAAAGATTATGGCATCTGGTCTCATCACTTCATGGGAAATAGATGGGGAAACAGTGGAAACAGTGGCTAACTTTATTTTTGGGGGCTCCAAAATCACTGCAGATGGTGATTATAGCCATGAAGTTAAAAGACGCTTAGTCCTTGGAAGGAAAGTTATGACCAACCTAGATAGCATATTGAAAAGCAGAGACATTACTTTGCCAACAAAGTTTCGTCTAGTCAAGGCTCTGGTTTTTCCAGCGGTCATGTATGGATGTGAGTTGAACTGTGATGAAATCTGAGCACTGAAGAATTGATGCTTTTGAACTGTGGTGTTGGAGAAGAGTCTAGAGTCCCTTGGACTGCAAGGAGATCCAACCAGTCCATCCTAAAGTAGATCAGTCCTGGGTGTTCATTGGAAGGACTGATGCTGAAGCTGAAACTCCAGTACTTTGGCCACCTCATGCGAAGAGTTGACTCATTGGAAAAGACCCTGATGCTGGGAGGGATTAGGGGCAGGAGGAGAAGGGGACGACAGAGGATGAGAGGGCTGGATGGCATCACTGACTCAATGGACATGAGTTTGGGTAAACTCTGGAAGTTGGTGATGGACAGGGAGGCCTGGTGTGCTGCAATTCATGGGGTCGCAAAGAGTCGGACATGACTGAGCTACTGAACTGAACTGAACTGACTGAAGGTCAGCGCAGACCAATAGTCAGAATGAAGTTTCACCTTGGAGGTACACCTTCTCCAGGTCTTCCCCTCCAGAAACTGAAATTCTGAACCTGGCCTTTATTCTACAAACAGTAGAGCAGCCTAGCAGTCCCACAATAGATGAGTTTGAAGCAAGATCGCTTTCAAATTACTATCAATCATTTTGCCTAGGCAAGCTAATTAAAGCACTAGGTAAACAGAAGCTTAATTTATGTTTGTCCAGAAATCAACCCTGAGTATTCTTTGGAAGAACTATTGCTGTAGCTGAAGCTCTAGTACTTTGGCCACCTGATGTGAAGAGCGAACACACTGGAAAAGACTCTGATGCTGGGAAAGGTTGAAGGCAAAAGGAGAAGAGGGTGGCAGAGGATGAGATGGTTAGATAGCATCACTGACTCAATGGACATGGATTTGAAGGAACTCCAGGAGACACTGGAGGACAGAGGAGCCTGGCGTGCTGCAGTCCATGGGGTCTCAAAAGAGTTGGACACAGCTTAGAGACTGAACAACAATAACAGAAGGAACTGAAGGAATTGACACAAATTCCTGAGTTGAGAGGTGATGGCCAGTTACGTTTTAGGCTCACACTTGAGATCTCTCTGAAAGGTAATATGATTTCTTCCTAACAAAGTTTGTTGGGATGCAAAATGAGACTAGTTTCTAGTTTTTTCTTTCATTAGATCTTGAGTCAGGTTATATCATTAAATTCACATTTACTTAATGTGAATTCCCAGATGAGGAACTTTCAAACACAAGTACACAGAGATTTTACAGTGTAAATACCAATTGCTTTTCTATGATGGGTGGTTCAAGTTTAGCTGTACTTACTTGCCATCAGCATGATAATAAAGAGCTGGAGGGAAGTGAATCAGTCATTAGCATTTCACTAGAGTGATGTATCTTTTTAAGATCCGGCTTAAAGCTCTGGCTCAGATGGTAAAGCATCTGCCTGCAAAGCCGGAGACCGGGGGTTCAGTCCCTGGATTGGGAAGATCTCCTGGAGAAGGAAATGGCAACACCAGGCTCCTCTGTCCTCCAGTGTCTCCTGGAGTTCACTCAAATTCATGTCCATTGAGTCAGTGATGCTATCTAACCATCTCATCCAGTGTTCTTGCCTGGAAAATCCCATGGACAGAGGAGCCTGGAAGACTACAGTCCATGGGGTCGTAAAGAGTTGGACACGACTGAGCGACTTCACTTAAAACTATGGAGCAGCTTCCCCCTGCTGTGGAGATAGAACAGGAAACCCTCCGGGGCTTCCAGGAAGTGGCTTCTGCTCCCTCTGCAGTCTTCTCTCTGTTTCTTGGCGCTGTGCTTCATCGGCCTGGCAGAACCCATCTGATCCCAGGGCTGGGCTTGTTGTCCTTTCCTGCTCTGGGAAAAATCTTAGCCTGGCCAACCTTCATTCAAGCTTCCGGTCTCAACGTAATTCCGATGTCCTGACCCTGAATCTGACCCTGTCGTCCAGATTGAGCTTGATCCCACATGGAGCCCACACCTCCCTTTTCCTAACACTTGGTGGTGGTGATACAGACCTACCTCAAAGAAGCACTGCAAATTCAAATGGACTGTTGAGTGGGGAGCAGTCAGCAATGTCAGCCCCCTCCTGTTGCTGCTGTCCTGCTAGTCTCCTTCCCTAGACTGTATCTGTGAGATGGCAGAGCACATCTGTTCTCTTCGTTCTGTTACCCAGACCTTCCGCAATGAGAATTGGGCTAAATTACAGATGCTCAGTAAATACTTTTTGAAAGAAGGAACGCCAAAATTTGTTGAATGAGGGGATGGGGGAGTTTTTGTTGAATGGGTACAGGGTTTATGTTTAGATGATGAGAAACTTCTGGAGATATGGATGTGAGTGATGGTTGTGATGTGAATTGTTTTCAGTGCCACCAAACACTCAAAAATGGTCAACTGGCAAATTTTATGCTATCGTATTTTACCACAGTAAAAATTTTTGTTGAATGAATGCATAGATAGTTAAGTGTTTCGGACCAGTTCCTATCTATCTCAAATACTTCAATTCATTAAATATTCTTAGAGTGCCTACTACGGGTAACATAAAGATGCAGTCTGGGACTTATTTAATTGTCTGAAATATACTAAAAATTCAAACCAAGTCACCCTTTGTATGCAAAACACATTTTAACTAGATAGACTGGTTGTATTTATCTTTGTATTCCAAGCATCTAGCAGCACTTAACTCATACTCAATGTTTCCTTTTGGGCTTCCCTGGTGGCTCAGCGGTAAAGAATCTGTCTGCCGTTACAGGAGATGCGGGTTCAATTCCTAGGTCAGGAAGAGTCCCTAGATGAGGAAATGGCAACCCACTCCAGGAATCTTGCCCAGAAAATCCCATGGACAAAAGAGCTTGGTAAGCTACAGTCCAGGGGGGTGCAAAAGAGTCAGACACAACTGAGCAACTAAACAAATTAAAAAATAAGACATGGCAGTAACATGGTATTTGCTTAGGGCTTTCCTCATAAGAAAATGCTTCCACAACCAGAAGTTCAGATTAGCATGGAGGTTCCTTCACTCTACCCTTTTTACTCTTTTCCCATTCCTTCACATACTTCTGTTAACAGCAATCCCTTTCTGGCTTTCTGTTGTCAGAATCAACACAACTTTCTTGGTTTCTTTATCAACTATTCTCAATTGTTCATTTCTAGTTCTCACTCCATTATTTCTAAGCAAATCTTGCAATTGTTTACTTTCAACAAAGTCCAAGTCCCAGGAAAGACTCACACTTGGCACTGGGGCAGAAGACACATTACTGGGATAAGGCCTGCTTAGAAGAAGGTGGATTGGGCTCCACACCCTAGAATCCTGAGAACGCCCCACCTGTTAAAAAATATTCTGAGCTTCTTTGAGAGTAAGTATTACATGCGTACATGCTCAGTCTCTTCAGTCATGTCTGACTCTTTGTGACCCTTTGGACTGTAGCCCACCAGGCTCCTCTGTCCATGGGATTCTCCAGGCAAGAATACTGGAGTAGGTTGCCATGCCCTCCTCCAGCGGATCTTTCCCACCTGAGGATCAAACCTGCACTTGTCTATGAAACGAGAATAATAAGAGACACTCATAGAGCTGGGTTTTTTTCCCTTTCTTTTTTTGGCTGTGCCATGTGCCGTGAGGGCATCTGGGGATCCTAATTCCCTCACCAGGGATCAAAACTGTGCTCCCTGCAATGGAAGCATGGAGCCTTAACCACTAGACCAGCAGGGAAGTCCCTCAGAGAGTTTTTAATGAGCATCAGATAAACTAATGTTTGCAAAGCAATTAAAACAATGCTAGACTTGTATTAGGTATGACATATAATGTATTGCATGTCCAAGAACATTATCTATTGGTAAGTTCCTTTGTTGCTAAGGCAACAATATTAATTGCATACATATTAGTCTTAACAATGTGTATTACACTTATGCTCCTAGATTGAGTTCAGGCTTTCAGTCTGAAAAGAGAAGGTCACTGTACTTGGGATTGAGAGACTCTTGCCCTTCTTTTCTCACTACAGAACCATACCTGAGTTATGTAAGAAGCTTATTTTCTGCTCTGCTGTTATTAGCATTTCCTATTTTAAATAAGATACTATACATGGGCAAAGGTTCCCAGGGTAGCAGGATGAACAAAAGAAGCAAGATCGCCTTTCTTCTCACACTCTGGGTGGCCTTAGACACAGCAGGATGGTGTTAACTATACAGCCTTGGAAGCTAGAAACTGGCCTGTCTGATTTTGAATTTCAGTAATACCATTTTCTAGCTGTGTGACTTTATGCAAGACATTCAATCTCTTACTATTTCCTTATTCACAACATGGAGAAAATGAAAGGATCTAGTGTACTGATAGTTGGAAAGATGGCATGAGCTAATGAACATTAAGAGTTAGAACAATAAATGCTAGCTGTTAGCATTGTGTTCTGTTTTGCTTAATCCTCTCATCCTTCTCTCATCAAAGTCAATGGCTTTTAAACACTTTTTCCGTGACCTTCAGTAAGAAATATATTTTATATCACAATCCAGTATATTCACAAATGAAAAAACTAAATTGAAGCTTCACAAAACACTAATACTCTTAGCATACATATTGTGCTGTGAGTGTTAGTCGCTCAGTTGTGTCCGTGTCTTTTCGATCCCATGAACTATAGCCTGCCAGGCTCCTCTGTCCATGGAATTCTCCAGGCAAGAATACTGGAATAGAGTTGCCATTCCCTTCTCCAGGTGATAAAACCCAGGTCTCCTGTACTGCAGGCAGATTCTTTACCATCTGAGCCACCAGGGAAGCCCCAGCATACACATTGTGCTCCATTAATTTCTATTCCTTTAAAAAAAAAAATACTGGTAGCGCCCTATGAAATTCATTTCACAATCCACTTATGGATCCATTTGAAAAGCTTGAAAAGCTCTGCTCTTTGGTACCTGTTATGGGCAGAATGGGACTTCCCTGGTGACTCAGATGGTAAAGAGTCTTCCAGCAATGTGGGAGACCTAGGTTCGATCCTTGAGTCGGGAAGATCCCCTAGAGAAGGAAATGGCAACCCTCTCCAGTATTCTTGCCTGGAAAATCCCATGGATAGAGAAGCCTGGAGGGCTACAGTCCATGGGGGTCTCAAAGAGTCAGACACGACTGAGCGGCTAACACTTGCACTTTTCATGGGCAGGATAATGTCTCCCTCATGTGTCTACAATCCTGGGAACCTGTGAATTCCTGTGAAAGGAACATTCCTTTAGGTGGCAAAAGGAATTCTGAAGATGTGATTAAGATTACAGACTTTGAGATGGAAAGATTATATTGGACTATCCAGGTGGGCCTCGTTTAATCACATGAGTCCTTTAAAAGTGGAGAATCTTTACTGACTATGGTCAAAGAGAAATGTGAAGGGTCAGATGTGCAAAGAGATAAGGACTCAGTTTGCCAGTGCCAGCTTTGAACATGGAAAAAGGTGGCCATGAGCCAAGGGATGCAGGCATCCTCTAGAAACTGGGAAGAACAAGCAAATAAACTCTGCCTTAGAGCCTCCAGAAAGGAATGCAGCCCTATATGTGAGTGCCCTATGGACTGTAGCCTGCCAGGCTCCTCTGTCCATGGGATTCTCCAGGCAAGAATACTGGAGTGGGCTGCTGTGCCCTCCTCCAGGGGATCTTCCAGACCCAGGGATGGAACCCACATCTCTTATGTCTCCTGCATTGGCAGGCGGGCTCTTTACCACTAGTGCCGCCTGGGAAGTCCATGAGGCCCTTGATTTTAGGCCAGTGAGGTCCATGTCAGGCTTCTGAACTCCAGAACTGTAAGATAATAATTCTGTATTGTTTAAGACACTAGATTTATGATGATTTTTTAGAACAGCTGTGGAAACTAAAACACTACCTAATCTAGAAGCCTTGACAACTAGATCTGACTGCTCTAGAAGCCTTTCACAACTCTCTCCCCTTGCTGCTGCTGCTGCCAAGTCGCTGCTGCTGCTGCTGCTAAGTCACTTCAGTCGTGTCTGACTCTGTGTGACCCCATAGACGGCAGCCCATCAGGCTCCCCCGTCCCTGGGATTCTCCTGAGGAGCAGAACAGGGAAAAATGAAACAGTGAAACATGTCCTTTTAGATTTATCATCTGAAGAGCTTTGACTATTGCTCTCAATCCCTGAGGCAGAAAGATCCCCTGGAGGAGGGCATGGAAACCCACTCTAGTATTCTTGCCTGGAGAACCCCATGGACAGAGAAGCCTGGCAGACTACAGTCCATAAGGTCTCAAAAAGAGTCAGACACGACTGAAGCAACTTAGCACGCAGCACGCTAAAGACTTCAGATTTTATTTTGTAAGCATGATGAGGCATCTAAAATGCAAAGAGGTAATCACATCAGTAGTTTAGAAAAATAACTATGAGAGCCAGAAGCAGGGGGTGGGGCGACAAGTTGGGGCCCAGAAGTAGGGAAACAGTGAAGAGGTTTTGTAGTCCAAGGAGAGATGAATTGGCATCTCTTTTTCCATGTTCAAAGGCAAGATTACTATATTTGGGTGCCATTGCCTTCTCCGGCTAAGTCACTAGTGCTACTCATTTCAACAAATCACTTATTCCTTCTGCTTTTACCTTTTCAGTTCAGTTCAGTTTAGTCACTCAGCCATGTCCGACTCGTTGTGACCCCATGAATCGCAGCACGCCAGGCCTCCCTGTCCATCACCAACTCCTGGAGTTCACTCAAACTCACGTCCATCGAGTCGGTGATGCCATCCAGCCATCTCATCCTCTGTCGTCCCCTTCTTCTCTTGCCCACAATCCCTCCCAGCATCAGAGTCTTTTCCAATGAGTCAACTCTTCTCATGAGGTGGCCAAAGTACTGGAGTTTCAGCTTTAGCATCATTCCTTCGAAGAACACCCAGGGCTGATCTCCTTTAGAATGGACTGGTTGGATCTCCTGGCAGTCCAAGGGACTCTCAAGAGTCTTCTCCAACACCACAGTTCAAAAGCATCAATTCTTCGGCGCTCAGCCTTCTTCACAGTCCAACTCTCACATCCATACATGACTACTGCAAAAACCATAGTCTTGACTAGACGGACCTTTGTTGGCAAAATAATGTCTCTGCTTTTGAATATGCTCTCTAGGTTGGTCAAGTGTCTCTGTAATAATCCGTTTGCTTTCCTGATTTTCATGCAGGGCCAATTCATCTCTCCTTGGACTACAAAACCTCTTCACTGTTTCCCTACTTCTGGGCCCCAACTTGTCGCCCCACCCCCTGCTTCTGGCTCTCATAGTTATTTTTCTAAACTACTGATGTGATTACCTCTTTGCATTTTAGATGCCTCATCATGCTTACAAAATAAAATCTGAAGTCTTTAGCGTGCTGCGTGCTAAGTTGCTTCAGTCGTGTCTGACTCTTTTTGAGACCCTATGGACTGTAGTCTGCCAGGCTTCTCTGTCCATGGGGTTCTCCAGGCAAGAATACTGGAGTGGGTTTCCATGCCCTCCTCCAGGGGATCTTTCTGCCTCAGGGATTGAGAGCAATAGTCAAAGCTCTTCAGATGATAAATCTAAAAGGACATGCTTCACTGTTTCATTTTTCCCTGTTTCGCTCATCAGAATATCCTATTTAAAAAGTTATTTTACCATTTCACTTTATTATAGTTGGTTGTTTAAATGTTTTTCTTTTTGTCTTAAAAAATTCCTTCTTGGGAACCAAAGAAGGGACGAAGAAAGAACTCTGCCTACCAGTCAGCCAGCTCCTCTTGCATTCCATCTAAGTCCTCAGAGTTTGTCATTTATGTTATGGCTCTCTAACCACAATATGCTTTATTTTTTTAATTAGGGCATTAGTGGCATAGAGAATTGTCTTTTCTATGCTTGGGAAAAATAAATTCACCAGGCTGTATAGTCTTTTTGTTATAAGGACATATGTGAGACTGGATTAGGGTCCATCCTAATGGATTTATTTTAACCTAATCCCCTCTTTAATGCCCTATCTCTAAATACAGTCATGTTCTGAGATACTGGAGGTCAGGACCTCAACATAGGAATTTGGGTGGAATGTACACAAGTCAGCTCATAACAAACAGTGAGAATATTACTTCTTGACACTCAGCCTTGCATAGACTCAGAGTTCTAGGTGCACCTCAAAGCCCTGTCATGGCCCTTCTATTTGGGTAGTATATTTCTATTTTCTAGTCTCAAGGCTGGGCTCTGTCTTGCAATCTTCACTGATCTCTTGAGGAATCACATCCCTTCGTATGGGCACATCCACCCCCAAATGCTTTGATTATAAACTCTTCACATGTGAAAGAAAAGAAAGTGAAAGTGAAGTTGCTCAATCGTGTCCGACTCTTTGCGACCTCGTGGACTGTAGCCCGCCAGGCTCCTCCGTCCATGGGATTCTCCAGGCAAGAATATTGGAGTGGGTTGCCATTTCCTTCTCGAACCTGGGTCTCCTGCATTGCAGGCAGATGCTTTATCCTCTGAGCCACCCGACAGCTACCCTATCACCAACTCAGCTTGCCTAGCAGGGCCCTGGAACCTTTTTCTCTCTCCCTTCTTTCTATCATTTTGACCTGGATTCTTCTGAAGACTATCCTCAGCCCTTTTATTTGCAATGGAGTTATTGCAACTTGTGTTCCACTCTTGCCTGCCTTTTTCTTCTACGCCTTTATTTTCTTTAAAGCAGCTTTTAGAATTATTTAATTCTCTGCTATGCAGTCACTTAAATCCCACTCACCTCCACACAGCTTGAATCCAGATTCCCCGAATCATTTTCTTTCCATTCAGAAATTCGTAAATATCATTTTCAACCAAGCAAGCAGCACTGACTTTCATTAAACATCTCAAGAATGTAATTTGGGGGCCCTCACTCTCTTTCCTTCTGCTCCAATTTACAGCTTATGTTGTTTAGTTTTGCATGTGGCATTCTTCCTTCATAGACCAGGTTCAAAGTTGACCAATATACCTGGCTATCCAGGAGTGATGTCCTAGTCCTTGGCTGTGGTCTGGGAATAACAGTAGCTTCTCAGAAGCAGTGACTCAGCGGCAGAGCAGTGCAACATCCTGGCAATGGGAATGAATTTGGGCACTCACAGGCCTGAGTTCAATATTCTTTTTGGGAAATTTGTCATTAGTGCAGGTAGATGTTTAGAGGATGGACAAGGGTCAGATCAGATCAGATCAGATCAGTCGCTCAGTCATGTCCGACTCTTTGTGACCCCATGAATCGCAGCATGCCTGGCCTCCCTGTCCAACACCAACTCCTGGAGTTCACTGAGACTCACATCCATCGAGTCAGTGATGCCATCCAGCCATCTCATCCTCTGTCGTCCCCTTCTCCTCCTGCCCCCAATCCCTCCCAGCATCAGAGTCTTTTCCAATGAGTCAACTCTTCACATGAGGTGGCCAAAGGGTAGCGATACTAATCTAGGCAGAGCCTTATTTAAAAGACTTTTGTTTTTTTGTGTTAGTCTGACAAGTGTGTACGTGTGTTAGGTGAGCACTGAAAAGTCCTAGCTTAAGGCAGAATCACTCTAAAGAGCATTAAGTGTAATTCCAATTCCAGGGTCTGTCCCTTGAAAAACCAGATTCAATTTTCAGCTGCCTGATGCATCTTATTAAACATCATCAGTGTCTGCCTTGATCTTGTTTAGTTGAGATCTGATAAATTGCATTCAAAGTCATACTAATGATCAGGTAAGGCTAAAAATGTTGAGGTTGGAGAGCCAGTTCATTCGTTAACTGTTGTAATTGAACTAGACTGTGGTCATTAATATCAATGACAGTGGCTGTCCTTGGTCATCCAGGTAGCAATAAAGAACTCTAAACAAGAGCGAGGGACCACTCACTTCTGGAATCCTGAACTGCTGCACTAGGCATCTAACTGCCTTGAGGTCACCATGGTATGAAAAGCCCAAGTCAGCCAACCTGCAGAGATCCTGCAGTGAAGCCCTGAGATGATGGGAAGGCAGAGAGAGATACCCAGCCAGGCACCGCTGCCCCAGCTGCTCCAGGCCCTTGCTGTCCCAGCTCCAGCTCCATTTCCTGCCTCTGATCACACAGCTCAAGCTTTATCCACAGCTGCCCAGCAGAGCCCTGCCTGAAACCCTGACCCACAGAAAGCAGGAGGGAGAATGCAGAAAACGGTTGTTAATGTTTAAAGCCACCTAATCTGAGGATTATCTGTTAGGCACAATAGTAACTGGAAGACTTCCCAACATTTCTCATCTTTCAGTCTCCTCCTCCTGAGAGCAAACTCTTTCCATTCTTGTACCTGACTCTTCTCACTATTTATAATTTCATAAGAGTTAATATGCTTATACCACTATGTGTCAGATGTATTACAGTTGGACTTCTGATTTTGGAAGATGAAGGTACCATACTCTTCCATTATCCCACCCTCCCCTTCTGCTTGCTCAAATCACCCAAACATAACTATATCAATGTTTGTTAAGCCAACATTCATTTTTTGCCTTATTATTACTACTGTGCAAGTCTTATTTACTGTTGAGCCGATTTATGCATAACCATTATATTCCCTTTCTTATACAACTTAATTTCTCATTTGCTCAGTTTCCCATATCATTATCACTATTTATTTCTGCATTCTCCAATTGAATTGAAAAGCCCCAGAACAAGATTTTCTATGTGGTCAAACACATCAAGTTAAGTCTATCTATTGGGAACCCTTTCCCCCTGGATGTCACCCTTCTGGTGACTCTGTCCCTGGGCTGCATGGGTTGGTGCTCCTCTGGGGCAACTTCTGTCCTGAGACTTCCTTCCTCCTCTCTTCTGTGATGGATTTCTTTTTTCCTGACTCTCTATCCTACTCTTTCTTGGGTTATAACTTCATCTCAGTGGATCTTATTCTCTTGCAGCTTGCTAAAGAAGGATGTGCAGGAAGTGAAATTGTTGTGATCTTGCAGAGCTGAAGATGTCTTTCTCTCTCTTTTTTAATGTCTTATTTTATATTAGAATATAATTGATTCACAATGTTGTGTTAGTTGCAGTGTACAGCAAAGTGATTGTTATATGTATGGTGCTGGTGGTGGTGATTTAGTTGCTAAGTTGTGTCTGACTCTTGCGACCCCATGGATTATAACCATCCAGGTTTCTCCGTTCGTGGGATTTCCCAGGCAAGAATACTGGAGTGGGTTGCCATTTGCTACTTCAGGGGAACTTCATGACCCAGGGATTGTATCTTCTGCATTGGCAGGTGGATTCTTTATCACTGAGCCACCAGGGAAGCCCAGTTATACATATTCATATGTCTTTTCTTTTTCAGATTCTTTTCCCATGTGGATTTTTACTGATTATTGAATATAGTTCCCTGTGTTATATAGTAGGTCCTTATTAGTTATCTATTTTAAATACAGTAGTATGCATATGCCAATCCCAACCTTCCAATTCATCTCCCACCTTGGGATTGAACCCAGTCTCCTGGGCAGTCACCCCTATTGGCAGGCAGATTCTTTACCACTTTGCCACCTGGGAAGCCCCTTTGACCCTATAGTCTTGTGCTGTCTTCATTTCCCTTCTGTCATTTAGTAGAGCTTCAGGAGCAGCAGATGGAGAAGGAAATGGCAACCCACTCCAGTACTATTGCCTGGAAAATCCCATGGATGGAGGAGCCTGGTAGGCTGCAGTCCATGAGGTCGAAAAGAGTCGGACATGACTGAGCGACTTCACTGTCACTTTTCACTTTCATGCATTGGAGAAGGAAATGGCAACCCACTCCAGTATCTTGCCTGGAGAATCCCAGGGACAGAGGAGCCTGTGTGCTGCCATCTATGGGGTCGCGCAGAGTTGGATAGGACTGAAGTGACTTAGCAGTAGCAGCAGCAGGAGCAACAGAGATGAACCCTTGTGTTAACTGGGCTGTGTTTAGTCAGCAATCTCCCTATCTACTTTGTAAGATTATTGTTGGTACCAAACAGGACAATACATGCAAAATTCTTAAAATAACATACAAATGTGATTTATTATCATTTGACTCCTAAGATGCCTTGATAGATTTTTCTGTTGTGACTTTCTTCCCACTACCTTTGACAAAATGAGCACTTTGGTAACGGTAGCCACTCTCTTAGCAATAATCCTTAAAACCTTAATCAAGATGAAAAGAAATAAAATGCTCTCAACCTTAGGTGTTATACAAAACAAGTTGAACATACAACGCTTATTTGTAACCCGAAGGAAATACATCGTGCTGGGAGTTTCAGCAGAAGTCTCATAGACCCAATTCACGGCATCGGCTCCCAGGCGCCCACCTGAAGCTCTCCCTGTACCTCACGGGCCCCCTGTGTACAGATTCCCTCAAAGCACTTCCTGCCCTACTGAACTTGCTTGTTTGTGTCAGCCTCCAGGTATGGAATCTATTTCATTCATCCCTTTATCCCCAGCACCCAGCACAGTGCCTGACATACAGAGGTTCCTAAGTGTCTGATTAAGTGGAACACTGCAGACAACCTCAGTCAAATATTATGCAGTCTTTGCGACAATAGTTCCAAGGGTTTGACTAGATATTCTACTCTAATTATCAAGAAAGCAAAGATCAGACATTCTTCTTCCTCTATAAAGACAAAGAGAAAATTATGGATCTAACAGATTGCTTCGTCTTTTCATGCAATGGAAAAGAAGGCCAGGGGAATAAAGCTACAGTCCTGGCAGCACCAGGCAGCCCAGACACAAGTGTTGAGCACAAAGGGGGAGGCAGCGTGGATCCTGGCAGCTCTCGTGTTCCATCAGAAACACCTGCTCTGCTGGCAGCCGGGAAAGAAAAACCCAGAATAGCACAGACGCACCCACTCGCAAAAACACAGAAAACTCCCCTGTACTATAGGCCAGGTGGGATGTCAGGAGAGAGGCCTTGTGAAGCTGACTTGAAAATTTTATCCAACCCTATTAAAAGGACTTGAATTTCCTCTGCAATGGAGAGAGAATGAAATTCAGCACTTCTCAGAGACAGTGAGGCATGCTTGGGGTTCACAAACTGGGTATGGTGAACTTGCAGGAAGTGTATAAACGTGAAAGTTACTCAGTGAGGACCCGCCACACATGAAGCACAGGGCCAGGAGGGAGGCTCTCAAGGCGGTGAAGCTGCCGACCCTCTACTGGAGACAGCCCACTGTACTCTCAGCTCTAGGGGAATGGGTCGAAGCTTGGAGACGATAGTGTTGGAGGCAATGAGAGCAACAAGCCAAACAAGCAAGCGAGGAGGCACAAATAAGGAAACAAGAGGACACAGCAAAATCTCCACCTGAGACCAGGGTGTTACCAACCTGAATGACTCTCCCAAGTCTACTAATTAGTGTCCCAAATAGTCCCATCAGATATTCTGGAAGTGTTCCGTGGTCACCAAAGTTTGGGAAACCCCTTAAGACTTCGCAGTGAACACGGGCATCTGCAAGGCCCTGAGTGGTTCTTCATGAAAGGAAAAATAACAAGAACAAAACCCCCCAAAATGTTTTATTTTCTTTAACTCACAGTTTCTTAAGCACTTTCATTCCTGTGAGACCTATTACAGACTGCAGACCTAATGCTGCATTGGTCACAAAAGGAGAATGCTATTACACGCAGGTCTTTGACACTTGAATCTTGCCTTTGGGATTGTCTCATCTTTCAGAATTTTATACTGAGAGATGGATTTAGTTATAACATTCACATTATGAATTTTTAGGTCTCCTTTTCTCAAGTAGCGTCAGAGTGGGAAATTCACCAAGCTTCTTAAAAGTTGTTTTGTTTTTCCAACTAATTTTCTCTTTGAAAAATAAATGTGTTTTTTTTTTATTTAATTTTATTTTTTAACTTTACAATATTGTATTGGTTTTGCCATATATCAAAATGAATCCGCCACAGGTATACATATTTTTAAGGGCAGTTGGGTTCACAACAAAATTAAGCAGAAAGGACAGAGAGTTCCTATATACTCCGTGTCTCACCGCCCCCACACACAGCCTGCCCCACCATCAACACCCCCCACTGCAGTGGTACATTCGTTACAATGAATAACTGACACATCATTGGCACCAGAAGTCCATAGTTTGTTTCCATTAAGGCTCACTTTTGGTTTATACCCTATGGCTTTGGACCAAGGTAAAATGACATGTACCTACCATTATTTTTACTGCTCTGAAAACCCTTTGTTCTCTTCCTATTCATCCCTCCCTCCTCCCAACCCCTGGCAACCTCTGATCTTTTGACTGTCTTTGTAGTTTTGAACTTTCCATAATGCCATACACTTGGAATCCTTGTAAAGTTTTTTTGTTGTTAACTCTTATCATATTTATAGGTAAAAGAATTTGTTTTTTTTTTTTTTAAGGAGGAAATAACACCTCTTTTATGGCTGGAAGATCACTGGCTTATTTTTTACCTTATAACAGCATTGACACAATTGATATTCGGGGCAGGTAAGTCTTTGTTTCGAGGGAGTTGTCCTGTGTGTGTTTATGTGTACATGTTTAGTAGCATACCTGGCCTCTACCCACTCACTGTATGGGTAGGATACCCATACAGGTATCATACCATACAGGTAGCCAGGAGGATCACCCTCTCCAAGCTGTGACAATTAAAACTGTCTCAGACATTGTTTAATGTCTCCTGGTGGGCAAAGACACACTAACTGAGAACTACTGGTTTAAAGAGAACACCTACACTTCATGAGAAAAATCTCAGTAATATTTTTTATGTGATTATCTACCTCTGGTAAGCATTTAGTCACCTAAAACATTTGGTAAGGAGAAGCAAGACTAGGTATAAAGACCAAAAGAATTCTGATGGGTCCTCAAAAAACTAAAAATAGGACTACTGTATAATCTATCAATTCCACTTCTGGATATTTATCCAAAGAAAATGAGAATACTAACTCAAAAAGATATATGCATCCCAATGTTCATTGCAGCATTATTTACAATAGCCAAGATATGGAAACATCCTGTGTCCACTGATGGACAAATGGATAAAGAAGATGTGATATATACACACCCAATGGAATTTTATTCATCTGCATTAAAGAATGAAATCTTGTCATTTGCAACAAAATGGATAGAACTTGAAGATATTGTACTAAGTAAAATAAGTCAAAAACAAATACAATATGATCTCACATGTGAAACCAATCTGATCTTGAGTGGCCTCAGCCTGCAATGGCTTAGAGCAAGTCTTGGATTCCCAACCAGAGATTGAGGCTAGGTCATGGCGGTGAAAGCACCAGATCCCAGCCATTGGACCAGCGGTCAGTGACATGGGCCCTGGCCCTTCTTGTAGAGAAGAATTTCCACAGAGACAGAAAGTAGTGAAGCAAGCAAATTACTTATTAGGAGGAAAAAGTACAGTACTTGTGGATAGACACATGGGCAGACTCAGAGGGAGAGTCTCTGAGTTGCTGAGTTGCACCCTCATGGTAGGTTGAATTACTTTTATGGAACATTTCTCTTGGGTTTCTTTTGGCTAATCATTATGACTTCCCTGGTTCACAGTCCATATTTGGTGTATCTCAGGATCCTCCCATGTGTATGCATGCATCTTTTAACCAAGATGGATTCTACTGCAAAGGCTTATGGGTAGAACATCCTTTGATATGACTCCCTTTTGGCCTCTGAGGAGCCTTTTCAGCACACATGTGCTCAGGGAGGTCTCTTGGTTTTGGGAACAAGAAATAAGTGGTCTGTGCAAGGTCTAACCTCCCTTAATTGTCCTGCTTTTCTTGTCTTGGAGCTTCGGTCAATAGAGAACGAATCTCCAGTCGCATTTCTCTGGAGGTCCCATCTGCCTCCTCCCTTAAAAGCTAAAAAAACAAACAAACAAAAAAATGCAGAATAACATTATGTTTGTCACATTATCACATTATGGTGGTCATTTTGCAATATATAGAAATATTGAATCATTATATTGTATGCTATATAATGTAACATGCCAATTATATTCTATTAAAAAAAAGATCAAAGAATTGCTGCATAAACCTACAGTCTTGACCAAGAACATGGCCTTTTTAACTCACATAGCAAACTATGAGTCTTTGCCTGGGATAGTAGTTTAGTAAGTCAGATTATAAGGTCAAAGGAAAAAGAAGAGATTGTTTTCTCCCTGGAGCAGCTAAATACTTGAACTCTCATTTTGGGGTTGTTTACATGTCTCTTAGTTTGAAAACAGTTTGGTTCAAGTGTTCTTTTAAATGTAGATAGAGGGGAAATATTTGCTTTCTTTAAGAACTAAAAACTAATACTTGGCATAGCCATGTTAGACTATAAACTCAATCTGATAAAAGTCTAACCAAAAAAAAAGAAGAAACCTATTGGAAAATTTGGCTTAGCTACCTCTAGTCTAATAAACCATAGTCAAGGGAGTGAGGCTATACACTAAAAGGTGGGTGGACATCCAAGGGGACTCTCACTATGCCACTTATCAAAAAAAAAAGGTGTTTTTTTTGGCCACACCATGTGGCATGCAAGATGGCATGCAGGATCCTAGTTCCTGACTAGGAATCGATGCTGGGACTCTTGCAGTGGAAGGACAGAGTCCTAGCCACTGAACTGCCAGGGAATTCCTTGGAATCCTTAATCCTTAACATGGCCCATCAGGCCTTGGAAGGCCGACCCTGCCCATCTTGCCAGCCTCTTTTCACATCCCTTCTCCTCACCCCTACCCCCATTTCTCAGATTGGACTTCACGCCACCTGAGGGCTTTTGCAAATGCTATTCCCAGTGCCTGGAGTACACTTTCCTCCTCTTGTACCTTTCCTGTTGCCTTGAGAATTCCTGAAGCTCCTTTACCTCTCAGTTTAAATGTTACTTCCTTACCCCCTTATATTCTGGTAATACCTGTGCTTCCTCATCACAACAGTTTGTGCACCTGTAATTAACTGATCATTTAGTAATAATTTGTTTACTTTTATTGCCTTCCTAACCCCACTCCAGTACTCTTGCCTGGAAAATTCCATGGAGGGAGGAATCTGGTAGGCTGCAGTCCATGGGGTCGCAAAGAGCCGGACACGACTGAGTGACTTCACTTTCACTTCTCACTTTCATGCATTGGAGAAGGAAGTGGCAACCCACTCCAGTGTTAATGCCTGGAGAATCCCAGGGACGGGGGAGCCTGGTGGGCTGCCGTCTCTGGGATCGCACAGAGTCGGACACGACTGAAGTGACTTAGCAGCAGCAGTAACCCAACTTTAACCTCTGTGTATTAGTTATCCTGTGTTCCCAGTGCCTAACAGTACCTGGCATATAGTAGATGCTCATGAAACATCTGACTGATGACTTAGGTCGTTCTTCTTTGGGCTTCTGGTTTTGATTTTGGCTAAAAATTAATATAAAGGTATTAGATTTTTCCCTTAATTAACTCAATGTGTGTCCATCTAGCTTCTGATTCCAGATTTCTAATTTTCCCCTATTTCCTCTCCTTCAATTTTTGCCAAGAAACTTCCTTCAGACCTACAACTGTGTCCCTGGCCTCAGCCCTGCAATTTTTTTTGATCAGTACCCCTGAATTTTTCCTATCTGGTTTTTGTATTCTCATTGGCAATGTTCAGTTCAGTTGCTCAGTCGTGTCCGACTCTTTGCAACCCCATGAACTGCAGCATGCCAGGCCTCCCTATCCATCACTAGCTGCTGGAGTCTACCCAAACCCATGTCGACTGAGTCGGTGATGCCATCCAACCATCTCATCCTCTGTCGTCCCCTTCTCCTCCTGCCCTCAATCTTTCCCAGCATCAGGGTCTTTCAAATGAGTCAGCTCTTCAAATCAGGTGGCCAAAGTATTGGAGTTTCAGCTTCAACATCAGTCCTTCCAATGAACATCCAGGACTGATCTCCTTTAGGATGGACTGGTTGGACCTCCTTGCAGTCCAAGGGACTCTCAAGAGTTTTCTCCAACATCACAGTTCAAAAGCATCAATTCTTCTGTGCTCAGCTTTCTTTATAGTCCAACTCTCACATCCATACATGACCACTGGAAAAACCATAGCCTTGACTAGATGGACCTTTGTTGATAAATTAATGTCTCTGCTTTTTAATATGCTGTCTAGGTTGGTCATAACTTTCCTTCCAAGGAGTAGGCGTCTTTTAATTTCATGGTTGCAGTCTCCATCTGCAGTGATTTTGGAGCCCAGAAAAATAAAGTTAGCCACTGTTTCCACTGTTTCCCCATCTATTTGCCATGAAGTGATGGGACCAGCTGCCATGATCTTAGTTTTCAATGTTAAGCCATTGGCAAAGGCAGCATAGTATTTCACCATGTGGATGATTTATGTAACCATTCCCTATTGAGGAACACTGGTGGTGTTTCCAACTTTCTGATCCTGTGACAGATGCCACAATTAAGATCCTCAAGCATAAATTTTTCTACATCACTGATCATTTTCTCAGGGTAAATTTCTAGAATGGAACTAAGTCAAAGGGTATGAAAACTTTTTTAAGACTCAAGGTATATTTTGTCTGGTTTTATTCCATTATATTAAGCTTGCTTTTCATGCCTAACTCAGTGTTCATGACAGTTACCATACTGACTCTCTACCTGTGCTTCATTTTTTCTGTATCAGCTCCTTCATCTGCCTAATTTCCTGGAATTTTTTTTTTTTTTTTTTGCCACTTTCTAGTTGGCAACCAAGTTGCTTATTTCCATGTCTTGTTAGTCTTCTGATTGATTTGTTCAATGAATAAATATTTATTGAGCCCCTACTATGTGCCAGAAACTGTCCTTGTCAAAGTGAAGTAAACAGCTAACCAAATAATAAAAGAATATTGTAAGTGCTCTGAAGAATTTTAGAATGCTAGAACAATAAGAGAGAGAATAAACTCTCTCTCTTTAGATAGCTGTTAGCAAAAACCTGAAGAATAACAAGCAACTAACTAGTCAAGTACATGAAAAGATGATCAACATCATTAGTCACTAGGAAAGTGCAAATCAAAACCACAATGAGAAATCACTCCATAGCCTCCATGATGGCTACAATGAAAATAAATATGGGAAGGGGGATGGCTAAAAAATGTTGCAAGGATTTGGAGAAATTGGAAACCTCACATACTGCTTGTGGAAATGCAAAAATGTTACAGCTGTGGTGGAAAACAGCTTGGCATTTCCTCAAAAAGTTAAACCTAGAGTTACCATGCGTGCATATGACCCATGCATAGGACCCAGTGATTCAACTCTTAGGTATATACCAGAGAATTGAAAACATATATTCACACAAAACTTGTACATGGGTGTTCTTAGCAGCATTATTCATAGTTGCCAAAAAGTAAAACAAGTCAAGTGTCCATCAACTGATGAATAGGAAAACAGATTATGATTTATCCATACAATGGAATAGTTCAGTTCAGTTCAGTCGTTCAGTCATGTCCAACTCCTGCTGCTGCTGCTAAGTCACTTCAGTCGTGTTCGACTCTGTGCGACCCCATAGACGGCAGCCCACCAGGCTCCCCTGTCCCTGGGATTCTCCAGGCAAGAACACTGGAGTGGGTTGCCATTTCCTTCTCCAATGCATGGAAGTGAAAAGTGAAAGTGAAGTCGATCAGTTGGGTCCGACTCGTAGCGACCCATGGACTGCAGCCCACCAGGCTCCTCCGTCCTTGGGATTTTCCAGGCAGGAGTACTGGAGTGGGGGTGCCATTGCCTTCTCCAACTCCTACTCAGCCATAAAAAGAATGAAGCACTGATACATGCTACAACATGGATAAACCTTGAAAACAGCATGCAAAGTGAAAGAAGGCAGACTTAAAAGGCCACATAATGGGATTTCATTCATGTGAAATGTTCAGAAGAGGCAGATTTGTAAAGACAAAGTAGATTAGTGGTTGCTGTAGGCTGGGGGAGGTGAAAATGGAGAGTGACTACTTTCCATGGGCAAGGGGTTTTTCAGGAGATGATGAAATTGTTCTGGAAAGAGATAGTGGTGAGGGTTATACAACATTGTGAATATGCTTCAAAAAACCACCAAACTGTACACTTTGTGATGATTTAAATGGTAAAGTTTACATTATGGATTTTTTTTTAAATTTTCATAAGAAGTATAGTTGACTTACAATGTTGTGTTAATTTCAGGGGTAAAACAAAGTGAATCAATGTATGTATACATATATCCACTCTTTTTTTTTGGAAATTATTTTTTATTGAGGTAAAATTCACATGACATGAAATTCACCGTTTTAAAGTACACAATTCAAATTGTTTTGAATTGTACAAAAAAGAAGCATGTAAATCATTTACAAGGAATGTGAGGGAAGAGTACACTAACATGTAATATGTGGAAAAAATTTCAGTCTTCCTGTTGTCATTTTACTCACTTTTTAAGAGAAACTTTGATTTCTTTTATGAAAGATACTACAAAAGATGATACCAGGATCTTAATTTTGCTTACACGTGGTAAAAACTGTGAAGTTATAATACCTGTCCATTTGTAATTGCTTTATGCTGTTATGAAAGAAATGTTCTGTTAGAAACAAAAAGTGCAGAGAGGGTCACCATCGGTTAGAAATGGCACAGTAAGTCCAGAGAGAAAAAAGTTTCACCACAGCTGAGCTGAGCACGGGTGATGTGGGAGAGTGAGGCAAATGGAAGGAACAGGAGTCAGCTGAATATCAGCACTCACAGGTGAGTACATGGGGACTGATACTGCCTCGGACTTTCTCCTCTTTAATATGCTTAACATTCCTAATGCTACACTTTCCATTATGGTCTCCTAATTAAGTCAGTTTCTTAGTACCCAAAGACCCTTCCTCTGGTATGTTCTGATGATCGACCTTATGCTTGGATCAGGAGGAACACAATGAAAAACAGGGTTATTCATCCTTCTACCCATCCCTCACACTGTCCAAGCAGGAAAGTACTATTGAACAACAACTATAGATGAGGCACATATCATTTAATAAATGGAGAAAGAGAAAATGGAAAAATGGCTAGGTTGATGTCTAGGATGAAAAGTTGCAGCAGCAGCATCTGTGTGGAAATTCAATCACATGGCCAGGCAGAAAGGCTTCAAAAAACAAACCTGATGAGGTTGGAATAGAGGCCTCCACTTAGGTATCTAATTGCAAAGCTCATTCTCTAGAAGAGAAAAAATACCTGACAAGACTTTTATATTGTGTCAAGCTCTTATAATATTTAAAGGAAATTAGGGAGAATTTGCATACTTCTAGGCAGGTGACCTCTGTCCTACATAATACATAGATATATTTTCCAAACTGAATAGGGCCATAATTTCCAATTATGGGTTTCTAAAGTGCAAAATTAATGCAGCATTTTAAGTGAATAATAGGACTACAGGGACTGTGAAATCTGCAATTTCTTGCCTTAAATGTTCACTGTAGTTACTATTAATTGCTCGGTTATGACCTGTATAGAAGAAGAAAAATATATGCCAGTTCATTCAGCAATTGCTTTGATATGGCTCATGTTATTTGTTTCCTTTTTACTCTATGCAAGTTGTTTTTATCTCTCTGTTCCTCAATTTCTGCATCTGTAATATGGGGATGATAAATATAACTGAGTAATATGGTTGTTAAGATTACACAAGTTTCTAACGCATGTAAAAGGCTTAGAGAGCAATGGCTGGTATATGGCAAATGCTTCACAAAGGTTAACAATTATTATTAATATTATTCTTCTTAAAATACATACAAATTAACAGTTTATATCTAACAAGAATATTTAATGCTTTTGGTAATACAATGCTGTTTTTTAAATTGTCATGTAGGTGATTCCATGGTGATCCAGTGGTTAGAAATCCACACTTCCACTGCAGGGGGCAGATGTTCAATCCCTGGTTGGGAAACTAAGATCCTGCATATGATGTGGCCGAAAACAAACAAACAAACAAAATTATCATGTAAAGATATATTCTTTTTCTTGGTCATTATCAAACTCTTTGGGGATAAAGAAAAATTTAGATATTCCAATTAATCAGATTTTTATGGAGAAAACTAAAACAACTAAGAGAATTGAGGTGACTAAATACAAGTAAAGCACACAAAATTCTTGTGAGACTAACTTCTGATGAGAAATCTGTATTTTCCTCTAGGTCACGGACAACGTGGAAGAAGGTGAAAATAGAGGTATATTTACAGAGGACTATAAAAATGCATTGTACATTGAGCCACGTAGAAATAACAGTGACTGAGATCTACACAACTACTATCAAAGCAGCAGAGGTGCGTGTCGATGCATAATCATAACAGAGGCAAGCAGCGAGGTTTGGGTGGGCTTTATTATTTTCACAGGGAGGCAGCTACTGAATCACAAATTTGGTGAAATAGAAAAATTGAAAATGACGAGGAAAAGAAATCTAATATCTTTGGAGACAGCCCTACTCTAGTACAGACAGCATGGCGATAACAGCAGGATGATTTCAGGGGAGATGGTCTTTAAAAGTTATCCTTACTGGAAAAGATGCTAAACATCACTACTCATTAGAGAAATGCAAATCAAAACCACAATGACATATTACCTCACAGCTGTTAGAATGGCCATTATCCAAAAGGCTGGAAATAACAAGTGTTGGCAAGGATGTGCAGAAAAGGGGATCCTTGTGTACTGTTGATGGGAATATAAATTGTGGTACAGCCACCATGGGCTTCCCTCATAGCTCAGTTGGTAAAGAATCTGCCTGCAATGCAGGAGACCTGGGTTCGATTCCTGGGTCAGGAAGATCCCCTGGAGAAGGAAATGGCAACTCACTCCAGTATTCTCACCTGGAAAACCCCATGAACAGAGGAGCCTGGCAGGCTACAGACCATGGGATCACAAGAGTCGGATACAACTTAGCGACTAAACCACAGGCACCAAGGAAAACAGTATGGAGTCTCCTCAAAAAACTAAAAATAGAACTGCTAAATGATCTGACAATCTTCTCCTGAGTATTTACCCAAAGAAAATGAAAATGCTGACTTGAAAAAATATATCAACCTTATGTTCATTGCAGGAATCTAAGTGTTCATTGATGGATAAATGGGTAAAGATCGATCTCTCTCTCACACACACAGAGGAATCCTACTCAGACATGAAAAAGAATGAAATCTTGCAATTTGCAGCAGCACAGAAGAACTGAAGGCATTATGCTAAGAGGGTATTATGCTAAGTGAAATAAGTCAGACAGAGAAAGACAAATATCATATGGTCTCACTTACATATGGAATATAAAAAACAAATGAACAAAACTCCCCAAACTCATGCATCCAGAGAAATGAGTGATGCTTGTGGGGGGTGGGGTGTTGGGAGTGGGCAAAATGAGGGAAGGGGGTTGGGAGGTACATACTTGCACCTGTGAAATGAATAAATCATGGGTGCAGGGTGCAGGATAGTGACGATAGTCGATGACCTTGTTGGGCATGTTTGAAAGTTGCCAGTGGAGTTGATCTTGAAAGTTCTCATTGCGAGGAGACAAAATACTTTTGTGTAATTTTTATGGTGACAAATGGTGACCAGAAAAATGGAAACCAGATCACTTTTCAGTGAATACAGTGTCAACTCATTACAATGTACACTGTGTGTCAATTATACCTCGATTTTTTAAAAAGTTAGCCTTCCTGTGCTTCAGTTTCCCACCTAAAAATGAAAATTCTATGTATCTAGGGTTCTATGCAATGGCAATGGCAACCCACTCCAGTACTCTTGCCTGGAAAATCCCACGGACGGAGGAGACTGGTGGGCTGCAGTCCATGGGGTCTCTAAGAGTCGGACACGACTGAGCGACTTCACTTTCACTTTTCACTTGCATGCGTTGGAGAAGGAAATGGCAACCCACTCCAGTGTTCTTGCCTGGAGAATCCCAGGGATGGGGGAGCCTGGTGGGCTGCCGTCTATGGGGTCACACAGAGTCGGACACAACTGAAGTGACTTAGCAGCAGCATGCAATGGCAACATACTAGAATACATGCTGCTGCTGCATGTCCTCCTCTCTGTGGCCCATGGGCTGCAGCCCACCAGGTCCCCTGCCCGTGGAGTTTTCCAGGCAAGAGTACTGGAGTGCAGTGCCTTTTCCTACTTCCAGGGATCTTTTCGACCCAGGGATCGAACGAGTGTCTACTGCATTGGCAGGTGGATTCTTTACCACTAGTGCCACCTGGGAAGGCCTATAAAATGAAAATTAAATGGAAGCAATTTTACTCCACCTTATTAAGTTAGAAAAATAGAAGGAGTAAATGCTAAGTTCCTTAAAAGATATATCTTATAAATTTAATTATCAAATTTCCATCCTGTCATGTATTTGATATTGTCAAGTACTTACACTTCCAGTTTCACTTTGGAATCATTTTGTTTATTTTCAATGAGACTTTTTTGGTATTTGTTGGTTGAAACTGAGTAAAATGTGTACGTTAATTTGGGGAGAATTGACAGAGTTGGTTTTTTAAGTTTTTCTTATTTTTTGGTTGTGCTGGGTCTTTGCTGCTCAGGCTTCTCTCTAGTTGCAGTGTGCACGTTGAGAAAGCTCTCATCAGTTCTCACTGTGGCATGTGGAATCTTCCCAGACCAGGGATCAAACCCATGTCCCCTGAACTGGCAGGCAGATTCTTAATCACTGGATCACCACGGAAGTCTGGAAAGCTATTTTTTTAATGTTGATTTTATAACCATCAGTTTACTGAATTCTCTCATTCTTTCCAACAGTATTTTAGTTGCATCTCTTGGAGTTTCTCACTACAAATACATAGCAACTGCAAAAAAGAGGGAGAAAACAATATTTCTTCTTTTCAAATAATCAAACTCATTTTTTTCATTATGTCTTTCATTGGCTATAACTAGCAGAACAACAGATAGGATACACACCTTACACAGTCTCAGATTTTTAAATGAATGTTAGTTGTTGATTTCAAATAGAAAAGATTGTATCACACGAGAGAAGATTCCTTTTATTTTTTTCTTTACTAGTGGTATTCTAGTTTTGTACTTATCAGAATTCCTTTTACCAAAAGTTGTTTCCATAAAGCCACACATAACTCATTTTGAATTAATATACATTATATTTAACATGAAATTAAGAGATGCTTACTCCTTGGAAGGAAAGTTACGACCAACCTAGATAGCATATTCAAAAGCAGAGACATTACTTTGCCAACAAAGGTCCGTCTAGTCAAGGCTATGGTTTTTCCTGTGGTCATGTATGGATGTGAGAGTTGGACTGTGAAGAAGGCTGAGCGCCGAAGAATTGATGCTTTTGAACTGTGATGTTGGAGAAGACTCCTGAGAGTCCCTTGGACTGCAAGGAGATCCAACCAGTCCATTCTGAAGGAGATCAGCCCTGGGATTTCTTTGGAAGGAATGATGCTAAAGCTGAAACTCTAGTACTTTGGCCACCTCATGTGAAGAGTTGACTCATTGGAAAAGACTCTGATGCTGGGAGGGATTGTGGGCAAGAGGAGAAGGGGACGACAGAGGATGAGATGGCTGGATGGCATCACTGACTCGATGGATGTGAGTCTGAGTGAACTCCGGGCGTTGGTGATGGACAGGGAGGCCTGGCATGCTGCGATTCGTGGGGTCACAAAGAGTCAGACACAACTGAGCGACTGATCTAATCTGATCTGATACTTAACATGTTGTTCCTTTAGTCACTAAGTCATGTCTGACTCTTTTGTAGTTCCATGGACTTTAGCCCTCCAGGGTCCTCTGTCCATGGGATTTCCCAGACAAGAATACTGGAGTGGATTGCCATTTCCTTCTCCAGGGGTCTTCCCAACCCAGGGATAGCACTTACTTTTCCTTCATTGGCAGGTGGATTCTTTAATCACTGAACCACCAAGGAAGCCCCATATTTAATATATATTACTGAAGAAGCAACAGTTAGAACTAGACATGGAACAATGGACTGGTTCAAAATTGGGAAAGCAATATGTCAAGGTTGTATACTGTTGCCCTGCTTATTTAACTTACATGCAGAGTACATCATGCAAAATGCTGTGCTGGATGAAGCACAAGCTGGAATCAAGATTGCCGGGAGAAATATCAATAACCTGAGATATGCAGATGACACCACCCTTATGGCAGAAAGCGAAGAAGAACTAAAGAGCCTCTTGATGAAAATGAAAGAGGTGAGTGAAAAATCTGGCTTAAAACTCAACATTCAGAAAACTAAGATCATGGCATTGGGTCCCATCACTTCATGGCAAATAAATGGAGAAACAATGGAAACAGTGAGAGACTGTTTTCTTGGGCTCCAAAATCACTGCAGATGGTGATTGCAGCTATGAATTTAAAAGATGCTTGCTCCTTGGAAGAAAAGCTATGACATACCTAGACAGCATATTAAAAAGCAAAGACATTACTTAGCCTGCTGCTGCTGCTGCTAAGTCGCTTCAGTCATGTCCAACTCTTTGCGACCCCATAGACGACAGCCCACCAGACTCCCCCGTCCCTGGGATTCTCCAGGCAAGAACACTGGAGTGGGTTGCCATTTCCTTCTCCAATGCAGGAAAGTGAAAAGTGAAAATGAAGTCGCTCAGTCGTGTCCGACTCTTAGGGACCCCATGGACTGCAGCCTACCAGGCTCCTCCGTCCATGGGATTTTGCAGGCAAGAGTACTGGAGTGGGGTGCCATTGCCTTCTCCCTTACTTAGCCTACAAATGTCCATTTAGACAAAGCTATGGTTTTTCCAGTAGTCATGTACAGATGTGAGAGTTGGGCCATAAAGAAGGCTGAGTGCCAAAAAATTGATGCTTCTGAACAGTAGTATTGGAGAAGACTCTTGAGAGTCCTTTGGACTGCAAGGAGATCAAACAAGTCAATCCTAAAGGAAATCAGTCCTGAATATTCATTGAAGGGACTGATGATGAGTCTGAAACTCCGATACTTTGGCCATCTGATATGAAGAACTGACTCACTGGAAAAGACCCTGATGCTGGGAAAGATTGAAGGCAGGAGGAGAAGGGGATGACAGGGGATGAGATGGTTGGATGGCATCACTGATTCAATGAACATGAGTTTGAGCAAACTCCAGGAGACAGTGAAGGACAGGGAACCTGGTGTGCTGCAGTCCATGGGGTCGCAAAGAGTCAGACATAACTGAGCTACTGAACAAAATCATAATTTGCATAATTATTAGGATCTGAAAATACAAATCTCCCTTTTAATAAATATGGTGAAGATTAAATTCAGGAAAAAAAGCATTATACATAAGTGTCACATATGAGGCATTTTATTATTAATAGATGCTTCAGAGTAGTGTTTCTCAAGAGGGGTTCAAAATTCACTTGTGGTACTCATTTGAAGGACAAATTAAAGAACTGTACCCCAGATCCATTAAAAGGGAATTTATGGAGCTAGAGGCTAGGAAGTTGAATTTTCAATAAGATCACCAGGTGACTCTTACATACCGTCCAGTTTAAAACCCTGTCACAGAGAATAAAAGAACAAGCAAAACATACAGGAAAAAAAATAGAGAGGGGGAGTGTGTTTGAGCTTATCATCACAGAGTGGCAAAGCTCAATTCATCATGCTGTAGTGAATCAACTGGCTGTGAGCCTGATGAGACCGTTCAGCCTCTGCCTACTCCAGGCACTGTTTGTCTAGGCTTAATTCTGACCATTTCCTTTAAATCATTGATTTTTCCAACAGTGCTATAGAGGCTCCAATACAGAAACACAGAGGAAGGTAAACTGCTGGAACTCTCTTTTTCAACTTCAAGCAGAGAAGCTCCACTTTTATCTGTTACATGTTTTAGAGTTCTGAACAATAGTTTAAAAGTTTGCAAATGACTGATTTACACCCTTCAGCAACATCTTAATTTTACTATAAAGTTAGATCATTTACTGTTGCTGCATATGATTAAAACAAAAAGGCTCCATTTGAGCAAGTTTGACACAGTCCCTTTTCTGTTTTTCTTTATGTTTTTGTCTCAAAAAATTAAATCTCTTCTTTATCAGGGGCTGTGATTTTTGCATATAATGTGTTACATGCTTCTATAAATCTGAGGACATGCTATAGCTGTTTATTATTACTGGGTTTCCCTGGTGGCTCAGATGGTAAAGAATCTGCCTGCAGGCCAACAAAGGTCTGTCTAGTCAAGGCTATGGTTTTTCCAGTGGTCATGTATGGATGTGAGAGTTGGACTGTGAAGAAAGCTGAGCGCCAAAGAATTGATGCTTTTGAACTGTGGTGTTGG